>NC_135424.1:3750000-4950000 GCF_051991245.1 Festucalex cinctus
ACCTGCCGCTTTCATTTTTACTGTACCGCAATTTAAAGTACCCCGACAACTGTCTACACACCTCAAAAGTACTTCACTGAGCGCTCGGTGAATTCTTTACCCCATAATGTGTTTATCCTTTAGGATGCATGTGTGAAAACTATCACTTACACTGCAGCTGGCGTCTTCGCAATGACTTCCATGACGTAAGCGCCAGAGGTGATGTCAGGGAAGTCTCGATGTCGGCTCTTCAGCTCTTTGGCCAGTCTGCAGAAATGGACGTGCGCGTGGAAAACGAAAAGAAAACAGATGCAATGAATAATAATAATAAAAAAAAAAAAGTGGATCATGCGCAGGAAGCGTATTATGATGTTTAGGCGTGTGCAACGTACGCTGGAGTGAGAGTCATCATCCTCACGCCGATGTACTTCTTTTTAGCAGCTGCCGTGCCTGTAGAGGGACGTGAAGACAATGATGTCATTCAGCTACTATATTGTGGTTCATCATAATCATTTTTTTTAAAAACAAACTCATGAAACAGGCCTGGACAAAAAAAAAAAAATGGTATCGCTAGAAAAGATCCTGTGCTTTAATCAGCATTAGGGATGTAACGATATCCAAACATCATGATATGATGTTATCACAATATTAAGACGTGATACAAAAAAGGTCACAACATTGTGAAAAAAATGTGCTGATACTAAAACAAAACAAAAAAACAAAACAAAACAAAAACATAACATTGTGCTTTCGTACATGATCACAATGCATATAAACAATCTACAATCTCTAATAACACTTAATATTGACTCAGTTCCCAAGCAATTACGTGTCCCTTCATCTGACCATTAACATGGATTTCAAAAATAGAAGGGCCAAAACATGCCTTGTGAAAATTAAACTGCAAAAAAAAATTGCTACCAGAGGGTGCTAAAACTGCACAAATGGAAATCAACCTGACTTTTTTTTTTTTTTTAACAGATGAGGATTGAGATATATTTTGGCAGTTTAATATCACGATATCGCCGTTATCGTTACATCCCTAATTAGCGTCACAGGTGTCTCCAAACTTGTAATCAGTCAGTCGACCCATTTGAAGTGTGATAAAAAAAAAGTTATTGTGTTGTTTGGTGACACGGCATGTATCACACAGAACATGAACGAGAGTAAACGAAGCAAATTACAAAGCAAATTATATTCAATTTTATTTTGCGCATGTGTAGTATTTGCTAATAATGTCGATATGCACTAATTAAACAAAACTATTTGTAAAACAAAAAAAAAAGGTCTCAAATGTGACATCTTAATCTATAAAAGTAGCAATTAGTTTCACAAAAAGTGTCAAATGTGCACCGATTGAAAGGGCGAATGAACAAAAATAACGTTTTTTACTCTTCGTTGACTTCTTCTAGACAAGAATTCTTATCGATAAGCAAAGAATGGGTCCACTGTGAAAATTATTTTCCAGAGATTCTCATCAGGTTGACATCATGCATGCTGGCATACTGGAAAAAGCTCATCGTTCAGTACATTCAGGAAGTCAGCTGATCTCATTTCTTTGGGCTTCGCATCATATAAAGAGCCCGATTGGACCATTTGAAAGCGGTCCAGATCGTAAAAGGATCAATTGTACAGTTGGCACTCAACGCGACGGTTGGCATCACTTGGACAAATTATCCCCCCCGTCTTCTGAACCTGATGCAGCCGTCACCTTGCAACAAGCGCCAAACACAATCATCAACATTTAACTGCCACCTTCCCCTTTGCAATTAGCCTGACTGATGACAAGCGGTTTCCTAAAGACAACACAGCTGTTAAGCTTTAATCCCGCCAGTTTCTCTTCACAACACGCTTGTGGAAATAATTTAACAGTCACTATTAAACATCTTTTTTTTTCCCCCTCTCAACTATATTCCAACCCTGGAAGATGCTGGTTAACCACTTTCCTTCCGGGTTTTAATAAACGCCTTAGACAGTTCGACACTAATCTCCTTTGTTGTTTTTTTTAGCTTGATGCAAGTGGCTAAATTTCCCAACAGCACAAGATTCACCAAACTCACTGTATTTGCTCACGTATAATGAAAATATGCTTTTTTTTAAAATAAAAATATGCTGGATAGCAAATAATTGTGTGCTCTAATCTAGCAAAATAGCACTTAACTCATTCACTCGCCGCCATTTTCACAGAAGCAATCCCGTTCGCTCCCGGCTGTTTTACTGAATTTTGATTGATTTTGCAAGGCCCACAGAATATTGTGTTCAATTGCTATAAAAGCATCTACCAAAAGAAAGATTAAAGTCTCTTCTTTCATCAGGAAAAAAAAGTATGTTTGTATCTGTTTCCATTTTGCAGCAATTAGCATTAGAAGAGAGCTAAGTTTCATCAGTTTTCACAAATCTATTTAAAATTGTAAATAATTGAGCTTTTTTTCTAGATGGCTCTGGTTGATCTCTTTTGCTCTGCTGCCACCTGCTGGCCGTTTGTGTAATAACTACAATTTCTGCAACCCTTCTTTGCAGTTGAGAGGCTGCATCAAAGCCTTCTGTATGCTCTAGCATTAAAAAACAAAACAAAAAAACGTATAAATACGTCTTTGGGACACTTGAAACATTAAAAAAAACGTATTTACACGTTATTGGGAGCAAATGAGTTAAACGTAATAGAAGCTAATGTTTTGCTAGCTGCCTATTTCGGAAATTGTTTCTATGAGGCAATTGGGAGATCACAAATTTACATAATACCGCAGAATTTCTCCGCTCCTGATTTGGAAAAGAGGCTGGGGGAAGACCCACAATTTTCAAGATGGCTGAACATGGACATGGTTGAAATTCAACTCACCTCTGGCCTGTCTGTCGTACGACTCGGCCAAGAACTGTTGGATCTTGTCGGAGGGAATGGCGAAGGAAATGCCGGCGGTCACTTTTAACGTGTTGATTCCGACCACTTCGCCGTCCTGAAAGTGTCATCAAGACTCCTGTTATGTTTGTTTTGCAGCAAAAGCACTAAAATGTTGCTGGGTCAGTTTGGCCCAATAAAACATGAAACAAGGCAATTTTAAGTCTTTTTTTAAAATCTCTTACCAGATTGACCAAAGGTCCACCAGAGTTGCCGTACTGTCAAGAAAAAAAACAATGTAAATATTTTGGGGGTATATTGCATGTTGAGAATGCAAAAGTCCACGTACGTTGATGATGGCGTCCGTCTGGATGTAGTCCATGTCGGAGTTGCTCAGTCCCAGCTCCCGGCCGCCCCGCTGGGTGGTGCTGACGATTCCCGTGGTGACGGTGTTCTGCAGGGAGAACGGGCTGCCGATGGCAACCACGAACTCGCCCGGCCTCAGGTCCGACGAGCGGCCCAGTAGTAGCACAGGAAGTTTGGTCTGCAGACGCAGGAAAATGGTAACAAATATACTTTAGTGAGGGGGAAAAAAAAAATAAAAAAATAAAAAATAAAATCAATATATATATATATATATATATATATATATATATATATATATATATATATATATATATATATATATATATATATATAGAGAGAGAGAGAGAGAGAGAGAGAGATGAACAATAAAGTTTATATGAACAAATAAAATTATTATATGCATATTAATAAATGTTGTTTATTTGAGTACATCACATATAATATTTTTTATTAGTTTATTCAAAAAAAAATTATTGCTTAACATTGTTCAATTTTTGAGCAAATCAAGTCATATGTGCACGATTTACTTTTTAATATAGATGATTTTGTGGGAGAAATAAAAACAAAAACAAAAAAAACCCAATACAGTTTAATGATTTTATAAAACAGATCCTCCAAGGCCCCAAGGCATAAGAAAACTATATCCTCCTGACTACCAGGAAAAAAAATATTGTCCAATCATGTTTATTTTGATATTCCCCAATCTTTGTGAAGTAACTGAAATACTGCAAAAGAAATAAAAAAAAAAAAAAAGTTTTTATTTTTAAGCTATGATGTGTCCACTACAGAGGACATTTTTAAAAACTTAAATGTGAGGCTCAAATACAGTTAAAATAGTTCAAACAATACTTTAATGTGTTCTTAAGAGTCTTACAGAACATTTTTAAAGCCTAAATTTGTGCAATAAAAAGTGTTATACACTTACTTTTCCTGTTATTTATTATTTATAGAAGCCATTTTCTTTTATGATGCACCCAAAGGTAGCAAAGGCGCACCCCTACACATTTGGTATCATTGGAAAGCTCTGAATGTCCTCAAAAGAGCACAAAAGGAGTTAATTCAATCGTATGAACAGTCTGATTTAAAAAGGTCCACTACAGAGGACAAATTTGAATTGCTTGTAGTCAGGAGGGCACGGTATTTTTGGAGAGGTAAAAAAAAAAAAAAAATTCCATTTACCTACATTTTTAGATTTGTATAACAGTCTGTATTTTGCTGTCATTGTTACTATTTTGTACAATTTTCTTTTGACTGAGCCAGCCTTTTGCTGTTATACAACCACTATAAGTTTTGATTCGATTCTAGTCTCATTTTGACGCCATTGTCATTATGAGATTTCACGTCGCACAACCCAACAACAGCAACTGCCTTTCCCACAGCATCCCCACAACCGGCGAGCGAAGCTAAAACGCTAGCCGTCGAAATGATTTGTTGCAGTGAAAAGTCGAGCTGACTTACGCAATTCTGTATTGCCACACGTGCGTGGAAACAGATGGCTGGGTTGAAAAAAAAAAAAAAAATCTTGTGTAGGTAAATAATGACAGTGCGGCCGACTTAGTTACAAACCGAGGAGCACGGCGGCTCGCGCTCTAGAAGCAGACGCACACAGAATGGTTATATTTATCCTTCCACGCTGGTGAAATCATCTCATGCTGCTGGGAAGGCTGCAAGTCAAACCACATCACGCTGCTGCCACTTTACTAACGCGCTCACTTCTTGCATAAAGAAATTATAATAGGCGCTTTGGTATCCGTTCTCGCAAAGGAAGTCGAGACACAATAAAAAACAATCAAGCTGAAGAAGGCCTGAACAATTAATTTAGATAACTTTCATCATTATTCGCAAACCTGTTAAAAACAATGGGAATGTGAGCTTGTTGCAACATGGCCCTGGCGGCTCGCTTATACTCTGCTGCCACCTGCTGGCCGTTTTTTGTAAAATTGCTTGAAGCGACCTCTTCATGTCAGAAGCTGTATCAAAGCCTTCTGTGTGCGCTAGCATAAACAAAAAGACATACAAACGTTTTGGGGAGTGCAGGACAAGGTATTAAAATTTTTTTATACGTTTTTGGGTTTGAATGAGTTAAGTAATATCTAGTTCTTACACATCGGTGCGGATCATAGCTGAGAGACCACCGCCTCCGCCGGGACATTGTGGCGTTGGTCTGGTCAACGCTGCGGTGTGAAAAGCAAACGTGCGACATGTGCAAACAAAAACAGATGCCTAACATGTGTAGTAGAAGTCTCGACAGCAGTCTATGAACGGACAACTCGAAACCCATTGGGAGGCAAAAGTAGAGATAGACCGATAGGGTTTTATCAGGGCCGATACAGATGCCAATAATTAATAGTCAAGGAGGCCGATAACCGATATTTCAACTGATATTCATTTTCAGTAAAAAGAGGTAATACTAATGCCACTCATGACTTTGTTGTAATGTCTGAAAGCATACATATACTAAAAAAAAATAAAAAAAAAATAAAAAAAAGTTATCAGTACGTCTTAAAAAGTTAAATGGAGAGTTAAAGAAGTAATTACCATAGCTCTGTTTTTTCCAAAAAAAAAACAAAAAACTGAACTCTTAAAAACGTTCACATTTCTTTTTTTTTAATGTCTAACAAAAACAAAAGGTTCAGAAGGTTCCCAGGGTCAGCAGCATCTATTATAAAATTAACTGAAATTGAAATTAAAATGGTTTTAGCTTTACCTTTTATTGGCCGTCAGATTTTGAAAAAAAAGGCAGATACCGATATTTGTCAAAATGCCAAATATCGGTGCCGATAATGGCCGATTATCGGTCTATCCTAAGTCAAAAGAGTTTGAAATACTAATAATTCATTCTAAAAATAAAGAGAAATGGAAGAAAAATCTGTCATGGAATGACTGAAACTTGCCAAGGTACCTGTCATGACTAGGGTCATACAAGGGTTAGGGTTGGGTCATGACCGTGTGGTCAAGTCTCTGTTTTGAAATGATGTAACAGCATCTGGTTTCAACTAGTAAAACGCTATGTGATGTCAGGAGCTATGTGATGTCAAGAATCTTTAATCTCTTTACCTGGTCAGCAGCCAATCAGATAATTTCATGTCAGTCCTGTTACCCACATGTCTAGCCTGTCTGAGAAATGTGTGTTTTTGTCGGATTATTACCTCTGTTCCTCTGTGCAACTCTCGTTGTTTCTCGCCGAGTCAAGTTTATTCTACGCCTCTCGGTGTGAATAAAGAGTTAAAATCTTATTTGTGTCTGTGCTTTGGGATCCAACCTCAGCACATAACAGTACCATAATAAATAAAAAATTACATTACTTTGAAGAATAAAAGCAATGTAAAGTTACATCATCATTGGAGATGGACGCTCACAAACAGTCCCAAAAACAAATGGAACATCAAAATATGTGAAAATGTGCCAAATGCATCAGTTTATCGGCAACGCAACGGCACTCAGGTGTGAAGCTCCTTTGGACATTATCGCCGCGGCCGGTCAGCCAAGTGCCACAAGTTGTGGTAAACAGAGAGACAAACCGTGACTCCCTCACTGCATGCAGCTCTTCAAGCCAGGACGCACGCGCCTTTCACCCAAAGACACAAGCGGGGGATTGCAATAAAAGGGCAAGATGGGAACAACGGACACCACAAATTACAGGAAGAGAATGTGACACATGCGAGTCAAGTCCACGAATTAAAAAAATTAAAAAATTTAAAAAATGACGGCTAAGCAAAGTCAGGACGATGCACGGCGGTGAGTCACACGACAGAGGACATCTGGCAGTGTCGGAATTAACGTGTTTTTAATTTATTGTCGGCAGCGGGAAGAAGCGGAACGTAAATAACAGAGGAACTTACTCGCGTTTGACGCACTTGACAAATTTTCCCACCGAGAAAAGGAGACGCGGAACGAATGAGACGGATGGACATCAGAGATGGGGGACTTCAGTCACATGACTTGACTTAGGACTAAATTGGCAAAAATGGATCAAAATGACTCAACTTGATCTATACTTGAACTGTATTTCCTCAGATGAAACTCAGATGTCCTGGACTGGACTACAATAAGTTGTCCTAAACTGGACTAAGCTCTGTTGTCTTAAACTGGACTGAACTCTGTTGTCCTAAACTGGAATGGATTCTGTTTTGTGTAAACTAGACAAGATTCACATGACCTATATGGAAGTGAAGTCTCTTGTCCTAAACTCATTCTGTTGTTCTAAATTGGACTGCGCTCTGCTGTGCTAAACTGGACTAGACCCAGATGTCCTAAACCGAACTGCAGTCCGTTTTCCAACACTGAACCAGACTCTAGTGTTCTAAGATGGTCAGGATTATATTTTCCTAAACTGGATTAGACTCAGTTCTAAACTGGGCTTAGACTCTGTTTGACGTCAACTGGTCTAGACTCACGCGTCTTAAACGGGACTGGACTCTCTTTGACTAGGCTCTGACGTGCAGAACTGGATTGGACTGTGATGTACTAAACGGGACTGGACTCTGGTGTCCTACACGGAACTACGTTCTATTGTTCTAAACTGAATACGACTAATCTTTTCCTAAACTTGATTGAACTCATTTGTCCTAAACTGGACTTTGACTTTGTTGACTAAACTACACAAAACTGAGTTGCCCTAAACTTGATTGAACTCACTTATCCTAAACTGGAAAGGAATCTGTTGCTCTGAATTGGACTGAATTTTATTGTTCTAAACTGGAGTGGAATATGTTGTCCAAAACTGGAGTAGACACACTTTGGACTGTGTTCTCTTGTCCAACTGGACATATTTGACACATGACTTACTCAATCCAAGTGACGACTTGATTCGACTTGCTTGAAAGTTAGTGAGGATACCGGATATTCTCGACAGTGTCTTGGGACTTGCTTGAAACTTGACGGTTAAGACTCAAGACCTACTTATGACTTGCACATGTGTGACCTACTCCCGCCTCTGCAGGTACGCAGCTGCCATGAAAAGAAGAGCATCTGTGTTCAAAGTTTGTTTGTTTTGTTTTTTTGTTTTACCGTGGTTACCTCAAGGCATCGTTAAAAGCAAACTATACTAACTCCCGTTTAATGGAAGCCAGGCACAAATGCAAAATCGTTAGTTATGTGCTACAAAGGGCAAATGTCTCAGTAGACTTGCGCTAAAGAGATGCAGTAGACTATTTTGTCTTCTTAAGCGTCTTCTTCAGTGTTCGCCTAAACAGGACTGGAGCCTTTTGCTTTAAACTGGACCCACTTGTGCTAATCAGGACTGCACTTTGTTGTCTTAAACTGGACTGAACAGACTTGTCCTGAACTGGACTGTTCTCTGTTGTCCTAAACGCAACTGGACACGCTTGTCAAAAACTGTACTGGACTCTGTTGCCCTAAACTGGACCCACCTCTCCTACATTGTACTGAACTCTTGTCCGGAGTATCCATTTGTCGTAAAGTGTACGATGCTCTCAGGTTCTAAAATGGACTAAACTCTGTAGTCCTAAACTAGAACGGACCACATGTCCTAAACAGGATCATAATCGTTTTTTTTAAAAACTGGACACTGCCCTTCTAAACTGGACTAGACTTTGTTGTCGTAAACTTGACAGGAACACGTATCCTACACTGGATCAATTGTCCTAAACTGAACTGCACTGTGTTGTCCTAAACAGAACTCTACTCGGTCGTTCTAGCCTGGACTGTACTCTGTTGTGCTAAACCAAACTGTACTCTGTTGTCCTAAATTGAACTGGACATGCTTGTCAAAAACTGTACTGGACTCTGTTGCCCTAAACTGGACCCACCTCTCCTAAATTGTACTCAACTCTTGTCCAGACTATCCATTTGTCATAAAGTGTACTATGGTCTCAGTTTCTAAACTGGACAAAACTCTGTAGTTCCAAACTAGAATGGACTACATGTCCTAAACAGGATTGTAATAATTTTGTTTCTCTGCTCTTCTAAACTGGACTAGATTCTGTTGTCCTACCCAGGACCATAAACTGTTTTTAGAATCTGGACTCTGTTCTTCTAAACTGGCCTAGACTCTGTTGTATTAAACTTGACAGGACCACGTTTCTTAACTCATTCACTGCCAATGACGACTATAGACGTCAAAAATCCAAGCAAACAGCCAGTGCAAATTTTGACAAGAAATTTGAATTTAGTTTTAGTTTTTCATTGTTTTCATTCATAGTTATTAATCATTGTTGTTATGAATAACAACGATGACAACAATTTCATTGCTAAGTGCTACCATCGTGCGTAGAATGGATTCCTGTTACCCTACAACACGGGCGTTGACGTTCTTGTGATCTGTCTTGGTCTTACTGAGACCACATACTGGGTCTCGGCCTCCAAAAGCCAATTTTAGTCGACTAAAATTGCTCTTTATTTTTGTTGACTAAAATTGGATTCAAACTAAAATACAATCAGGTGACTGAGTTATGACTAAGGCTTTAATTAAATTTAGTCAGAAGACTATAACTAAAACTAAATTCAAATTTCTTTTTTTTTTATTATTATTAAAATTTAAATTTTAAATTGTATTTTTTTTTTCTCTCAAAATTAACACTGGCTGTTTGCTTGAATTTTTTACGTCTATAGTTGTCATTGGCAGTGAATGAGTTAAACTGGACCAATTGTCCTAAACTGGACTCTACTCAGTTGTTTTAACCTGGTCTGTACTCAGTTGTTCTAAACCAAACTGTACGCTGTTGTCCTAAATTACACTTGACCCACTTGCCCTAACTGGACTGAACTCTTTTCTTCAAAACCGGACTAAACACGTGACAATCAACCATCTGTAATCCATTTACTTCGAAGTACTCTATCAGGCTAAAAATGTACATTCGGTGTCCTCGAACAACCGACTAACCATCCCAGGTGTTAGTCAGAGCCGCCCTCACACCGTGGTCACAAAGCTAAGCTAAAGTTGTTGACACGGGCGCATAAAAGCACTTGGGTTTCCCTTCAATGTGGAGCTGCTAAAGGTCCAGCAGTTCACATAAGAGCAAACATCTGCGTTTGATGTGTTTAAAGTTCTGGCGAGACGCCGCAAAGAAAACCCTTTGAACTTCCCAAATCACAATGATGGGAAGGAGAAGAGGCATGGTGTGGCCATTTTCTTTACCGTCAAACGTGTACTTATGCGGACCACTTAAGTGACGCTGACCGGCCACATGTGACCGTCAGCGTGGGCGGACGCTGTATGTGGACGAGCGTTATGTGGACATGTGTAGGTTTCAGAATGAGTAACGGCTGGGAGGGAGATTTTAAATGTCTGACTCAATTATAATGTACATGAGCGGCGTCTTCGTGGAATGGACGGGGCATGCTGGGATTTGGTATAATCTCACAAAGGGGGTTCGAGTGTTACGGTAAAAGCAAGACCGCAACTAATCCTTGGCTAAAAAATTAAATGCCTCCACTTAAATAGATGCCTCCTTTTTAGCTCTTTAGTAAATAAAATTACAGGTGCAAGTACAAGTCATCGATCGCCTTTCTCCTTGCAACAATTCTGTCCAGATGTGCAAATAAATATTTGAGTTGTCCACACAAATTAACATCTCTGTCTTGCTCTCAGGGAAAAAAACAACTTGTAAAGGCCTCCTTTCGAATTGATGCATCTTTTTTTCTTTAAAAAAAAAATAAAATCTCTTTAGTAAACTAGACTAAGTGCAATTTGTGGAGAAATTGCGTGGGAATGCTGAAAGCCGAATGCTAAAATTTGAATGCACGTGGAATGCATTTGAAATTATGAAATTATAACCTGAAAGTGACACTTAGAAAAAGTTCAACGTCTGCCCCATTGGAAATGAATGGGTAAAAGGTTGATATTGAATGTTAAATTGTGCAAATACTGTAAGTAATGTGGAATCAAACGATTATATAGGTGCAAATTTTTGAAGCTAGTTGTCGTTGAAATTTGAACAATGTAAATTGGAACTATTATGCGGGAGTTGTTACGCAGCAAAAAAAAAAGTGTGGAGAATAAAAATCACATTAACATATGTGGGAATGCTGAAGCATTCCCGCAATTAAATAACAGATGAGTACTCGTCATGCATTCCCTTTCTCCTTGTAATAATTCTGTTGACTAATCAATGGACAGAAGGGTCAACCCATTCACATGACTTTGTAAAAATAAAGGCCTCATCTCAAATAATATCTCCTTGAAAAAAACCCAAAACTTTTTAGCAAATAAATTAAGTATGCAGTCAGGGTCCATGGAAGAAGTTCTCCATTCCTTTTTCTCTGTGTCGCCCAATCAACGAACAGTGCCAACTATACCCAAGCATCAGTGTAAGTAAAGACCTCCTCTCAAATGGACGCATCCTTTTTTTCCCCTCAGAAATTAAATTAAATAGTAAATGCAAAGTTTCACATTCCATTTCCCATCATTTAACTTCTATGTCAACCAATCAACAGACAACAGCCCGAAAATTTGGATTTGGGAGAAGCTAGACAATTTATAATGATGTAATGACTCAGTAATGACTTACAGCAGTTTTTTTTAAGATGAGGTAAGTGCTAATAACCACGGTATCATGGTGGTCAAGTATTTCCTGTCCACTAGAATGTCAAAAAGTCGAACGGGACCCACACGGGGAGCGTGCCAGTGTTAAATTTAGTCTCTTTTATTCTCGGAATTTAGAACCACTTTTGTTTCCACGGGACAAAGAGATGAGAAGATGAGCAAAGCCGGGGTCAAAGAGAGGGAGACATTTCAGTGATTCATTCTTCTTGGCCTGTTTATGAAGGTCTTTCCACTGGCAAACACACTTTGCAGCCTTCCGTGTCCCTGCTGAGTCGTCTTCCACTCAAACACACATACAGTGCGCACACACTTTTGTCCACAGCCACTGATTATCCGGGGATGTAATGTCAGAATCTCGTATTTCCGCAGGAAACGTTTACCCGATGTAGCAGATTTCATATACGGACGCAGGATCTTTTTTTTTTTTTTTTTTTTCCTCTTCTCTCTCTCGGCAAATAAACGCAGACATGTTTCCTAAAGCGTCTCGAAAACCAAAACCAGCACCCGGCAAATTTTCCACACAGAATGTTGGGTTTATAATAATAGGTGGACACACACTGCGCAGTTCCTGTAGGCACTGCGATGCAAAGATGAGCCGCTGATACTTGGACGCTGGTGATTCACTGCTCTTTTAAACTATTTACAGCACATTTAAAAAGTATTCACAGCGCTTCAATTTTCCCACATTTTCTTATGTCACAGTCTTATGCCGCTGATTTTTGAAGGGAAAACGTTTATTTAATCCATTTTGGAAGTTCATGGTGGTTGTACAATCAATAAATTGATTGGATTCAGAATATGTTCATAAGGCGGGAAAAAAAAAAACGGTTGTATTTTAGGTCATTTATAATTAGCATGTCAGCACGCTACTGACAGAAGGCAGGGGGGGAAAAAATCAAACTGAAGAGCAAAAAAATGGTCTCACTGGAACTGGATGTACTCTTGTTTGTCTTTTCGTCCAATTTAATGATTTCCAAGAGAGAAAATTAAAAGAGTAATGAACGTAAAACAAACAACTTCAGATCATGTTTAGCTGCTAGCGAGCATGCTCACTTTTGCGAGACATCAGCAGAATTCCACCATAAGTCCTTGAATCCTAAACATAAAAATGCTTGTATATAGATATTTTATTCAATAAAGTGATTGCTCTATTTTTCTTTTCATTAAGGTATCAATTAATGTTAGTGTTAGGCTAAGGAGTAAGCTTGCAGCTAAGCTAATGTTAGCCACCAGAGTGGGGACATAGCATTTTTGTTTCCCTAAACTTCTTTTTGGACATTTACTGTTGAGTAAAGCAAATTCCAAAGAATAAGGAATAAAGATCAGATGATATATGCTCACTTTCACTGGATTTCAGCAAAACCCCTCATATCCAAAACATAAAATCCAACTAGAAACATGCCAAGCAGCTAAGCTAATGTTAGCTGGTGAGTGGAAACAAAGGTAGCGTTTAGTCATCCAACTATTTAAGTTATTCTCCCTTTATCAGTTTTTAATGTTTGTCTTCTTGGACAATTAACGTTTGAGAGGGACAAATCCAAAAGGATAACAAATAGAATTGGTTAATCTAGCCTTTTAGCTGCTAGCAAGTTTTTTCACTTTCCCTGGATTATTCCGGCATAATCCGTGTATCAAGAACCGTAAAATACTTTTTTTTTGACAATGCACATATGTCATCGGTTGATGCGAACGCTGAGCTAAGAACAACACCGAGCACCCAAGCTAATGTTAGCTGACAAGCGCAGGCAAACATGCTATTTCATCATTTCATTATTTGTTTTGTGTTTTGTTTTTCTCTCCCTGTACTCGGTACAGTTTCTTTCAACATGTGCACCGTCCTGGCCAAGCGTTTGCGGCTTTATTCCGCTAGTAAAAATCATGTTTGGCCTTCACAGTGAGAAAAGCTAAGCTATGCTGCAGAAGCCAGCCTGTAAAATGCTCTTCCACGCTATTATAAATTGAAGCTTTTCAAAACTTTCTGGGCTTCCACACACATGATTAAACTCCAAGCTGCTAAACGAGTGAATGTATCCACTTTTGAGTGAAATAATGATATGATACGAGTCTTTATTGTGCATCTTTATTGTGCGTCGCCACGTGCCACGGTAGCCCTCCAAGACGACGCAGAGCATCCGTTTTCTAGGCCAGTTTACCGCATTTCTGCCTTTACCCCAGTCCAATTTCCCAACCCCCTTCCCCTCCAAAAACCACCATCCCCCCTCCCCTTATTCCCATATCCTCTGAAGTTCCAGACGTATAATGTATTCCCCAGAGTTTAAGGCCTTGACCGCAAACCTCGGCAATGGAATACAGTCCACTTTCACCAATGGACGAAGAGACAAAGAAAGTCTTTGCCTTTTTAACGCGGGCTTCTCAGTTTTACGACGCTCCCGACATTTGAGGTTATGGACGGGGCGCAATAAACCAGTTTGCATAGTGGCGCAAGAATATGCAGTAAGACACGCTCAGTTAACATAACTTACTCGTTTTCATTGCGTTGTTTTACATTTATGGGCGACATGTGTTTTTTTCTGAAAAATATTTGCAGTAATTGTGACTTCACTACGGCATTAGTAGATGTTATAATTTCGTTTCATAAATTGAATTTTCTTGATTTAAGATTTTGCATAATCTAGTAATATCAAAGCGCAATATAGCACTTTATTTTAACTCTTTCACTCCCAGCCATTTTCACAGAAGTAGTCCCGTTCGCTCCCGGCTGTTTTACTGGATTTGGACTGATTTTGCAAAGCCCACAGAATATTGTGTTCAATTGCTATAAAAGCATGGAATCTACCAAAAGAAAGATTAAAGTCTCTTCTTTCATCAGGAAAAAAAAGATGTTTCTATCTGTTTCCGTTTTGCAGCAATTAGCATTAGAAGAGAGCTAAGTTTCATCAGTTTTCACAAATCTATTCAAAATTCTAAGTAATTGAGCTTTTTTTTCTACATGGCCCTGGTTGATCTCCTTTGCTCTGCTGCCACCTGCTGGCCGTTTGTGTAATAACTACCATTTCTGCAACCGTTCTTTGCAGTTGAGAGGCTGCATCAAAGCCTTCTGTATGCTCTAGCATAAAAAAAAACAAAAAAAAACGTATAAATACGTCTTTGGGACACATACAACATTAAAAAACGTATTTACACGTTATTGGGAGCAAATGAGTTAAGCATTTTTTTTTCTTGTAAAAATCATCAGTTCTTGGTTTCGTTAAATTTACTAAGCTTATTTTTCCTCTTTCCAGTAAATATAGTAACAGCTCAGTGATCTAGTGGTCGAGTGTCTACACTCGGACTGGGAGGTTGCGGGTTCAATCCCTGGCTGGGTCATACCAAATACAATCAAAATTGGACCCGTTTACCTTCCTGCTTGACACTCAGGGTAAGTTGGCCAAACATAAATGAGCACGTATGAATTTTAAGAAAATAGTTCTATGCATTTACAGGTTGAAAAAACGTCAATATGACTTGGTTTTTAGTCTAAAAATACTATTTTCAAGACTGCTATGGTTAATATAGTATTATTTTCTTAGTTTTCAGAATCTTAGGTAAATTTAAGTAAAATTTTCTGGTTCTGTTGGCAGAAAATTTTGCGTATTTGGAGTAATAATTTTCTTATTTTGCTATATTTTTTTCTTAAATTTTCTACTGTCCTTTTCGCAGTGGACGGACTGCAGCACCTTCTGACTTTAAGTTACATTGACAACAGTGGAACGAAACTCAACAACTACGTGCTCCTGTGATGTTCGCACTTGCGCTAAATTAAAAGTGATGCCGCCTGTTTAGCGGCTAGTTAAGTCATGCAATGGAATGCAACAGCAGTCGGACGCAATTTGAGAACAGCGAGGACACCGCCACCGTCTTCATCCTTCATCTTCGCCATGTCTGCACAACAAAAACAAAATATAATGACAGCGCCGGCGGCGTCAGACGCAAGACGACCCGAGCAGGAAAGCCCCCAGAGGGGAAAGCCTGTCATCAAGCGCTTCTGCTGCACGCCTTCATTACAGGACGAGTCGGTGAGAAAAAAACAAAAAAACAAAACAAAACAACAAAGCCGCTCGTTCGCAGAAGAAGAAGGCGCAAGTGTCACGGGCCTGATTGTCCCTCAGCGTTTTGTTCAATTTGCAAATTACGTGCGGAACATTTTGTGCAATTTCTTACTCATCACTTTTTCTACAGTTTCAGACTTACTTGTGCTTACAATTTCATAACAAATTCCCCCCCCATTTTGTATCATAGGAAAAAGAGACGTTTGCGTTTTCAAGAGGTGGCAATGAACTCTTTACGTTGAATTTGTGTCAGCTAAAGATGATAATATGAAGGTTGATGTACACTTCATACCGTCGACAAAATGTTATGTAGCCTTAAAAAAAAAAAAGAAAAAAAAAAAAGAAAGAAATTTGAAGAACATTCAATAGGTTATGTGTATGGAGGACCAAAACTACCAAAATTCGAAATAAATAAATAAATAAATAAATAAATAAATGACTAAAAGTGAAAATAAAAATCAATATAAAAAAAATCTAATTAAAAAATTATATTAAAAAATAAATATAAATGGAAATAAATCCGTTTTTATTTTCACTTTTGGTCATTTATTTAGTCATTTAGTTATTCATTTATTTATTTATTTATTTAATCATTTATTTATTTATTTAGTCATTTATTTATTAAGTAATGTATTTATTTATGTAGTCATTTATTTAGTTAGTTAGTCATTTATTTATTTATTTAGTCATTTATTTATTTCGAATTTTGGAAGTTTTGGTCCTCTATATATGTGGAGCAGAGCTGCGACTAATTGGAATGTTTTTGTCATATTTACATAACAATGTACATAATAAATACAATTATTAGTGTTACGTCATAAAGGCCGTTTTTATTTTATTTCATCTTTTAAAGGGTCACTTGATTCATTGAGCCATTTTCTGCAGTAAAATGTTCATATTTTGTCCAGAATTAATTTGATAACGTCATTATGTGAGCCCTGATCGGCCGTTACGTACTTCCTCAGCACAGGTGATGTCATCTTCAGTTGACAGCAAGTGGAAAAATGAGTTTTTAAAGGTATTGATTGTACATGAAAAATAATGACTACTTCATTCTGGACAAAATATGAACTTTTTACTGCTTGAAAATGGCCCAATGGGGGAAGTATCCCTTTATATACATATTTTATACTTAAAACATTACTGTTAAAATCTCGGCTATACCAAAAGAGGGAAGAGATAAGAGGGAATGTGCATCATATAGGCCAATATCGGTTCTTAATATTGATTACAGATTATTTACTTCAATAATGGCGATACGATTAGAGAAGTTTCTACCTATGCTAATACATAACGACCAGACAGGTTTTATACGTCGTCGACAAACACTGGACAATATACGTAGGACGCTACATGTTGTGGATTATATACAAAAAAATAATATTGAAGCAATGGTAATTAGTGTGGATGCTGAAAAGGCATTTGATTCAGTGAATTGGGGCTTTCTTTACAAGGTTCTTCATAAATTTGGTTTTCATAATGATACGATAAAAATTATACGGGCGCTGTATACCAACCCAACAGCGAGGGTCAAAGTCAATGGTTATCTTTCTCACAGTTTTATTTTAGAGAGGGGCTCAAGGCAGGGGTGTGCATGGTCACCATTACTTTTTGCACTTTACCTAGAGCCATTAGCCCAACACATTAGACAGAACAGAGACATTCGAGGGATTGTCATCAATGGGATAGAACATAAATTGGCGTGTTATGCTGATGATATTTTGGTTTATTTGGGAAATCCAACTCAATCACTACCCAAGATTATGCAATCATTTGAGCAATTTGGTTTGCTGTCTGGATATAAAATTAATGTGCAGAAAACTCAACTGCTTACATATAATTATGACCCCCCCACACATATTAAGGATAACTATCCTCTTGCATGGCAAACAAAATCTCTGAAATACTTGGGAATTATTTTGCCAAAAGAACTGAATAGACTGTCCGTGGTCAATTATCTACCTCTTCAAAATAGGCTCAAGGAAGATGTAGGAAGGTGGAACTTAATCCCCTTCTTTACTTTTAGTTCAAGAATTGAATCAATCAAGATGAACATACTTCCGAGATTCCTATACTTGTTCCAGACCCTGCCAACAGAATTGAGTCAAAATCAGTTCAATGAATGGGACAAAATGTTACTGAAGTATATATGGCAGAATAAGAGACCTCGAGTTCGTCTCAAAACCTTGCAGCTGTCTAAGGAGAAGGGGGGATGGGGACTACCATCACTCAGGGAATATTATTGTGCATCTCAAATGAAAGCAATGGTGTACTGGTGTGACCCGACATATGATGCACAGTGGAAGAGAATGGAAGAGGGTGTGGTTCCGATCCCCATACAAGCCATCCTTGCTGACAGACAAATTCAAAATTATATAGATGCTATAGACAATCCGTGGGTTAAATTAACCCTCAAAGTTTGGAAGATGACTTTAAAACGATATGATCTAGGTAAGGAAATTGTGGCTCTGAAATGGTGTGCATATGATTCAGATTTTATGCCCAACAAATCTGACATTGGATTTAAAAATTGGACAACAAGAGGGATAACGGCTCTATGTAAGATAATGAATGGTGGTCAGCTGCTTGGTTTTGAGGCACTCCGGCAAAACTATGGTCTTGAAAAACAAGATTTCTACCGATACCTACAGATGAGACATTATGTTGAAACAAAACTGAAGGAGGCGAGAGGTGTACAAGTGGATTTGATAGGCATGTTTAGAAAAGTTTATGATTCAAAAATTGAAGGCAAGATTATTTCAGGCATATATAAGGCTCTTTCTAATCTTAAACCATATTCTACATCTTATATTAAAAATAAGTGGGAAACAGAGGGGGAGCTTAACATTACGGAGGAGGAATGGACAATGATATGGAGGTATCAATGGAAATGCACCAGCTCGTTAAGCTGGAAAGAGTTTGGTTGGAAAGGGTTGATAAGATATTTTATCACACCTGAGCAAAAATCCCACTATGATAATAATCCCCCGACTTGTTGGAGAAATTGTGGCAGTCGCAATGCAAACCACTACCACGTGTTCTGGAACTGCTCTTTTATTAAAGTCTATTGGGAGGAAATTCACAAGGCATTACAGAATATATTTAAACGTGTAATATTCTCTGAGATTAAATTTTTGTGGTTTGGACATATCCCTCAGGACTGGTTGAAAAAAGACAAACAATTGGTTAGCATTTTGTTGGTTGCTAGTAAAAAGGCTCTAACTAGGAAGTGGTTGACACAAGAAACCCCAACGCTAAATGAGTGGATTGACATCACTATGGATATTTACAAAATGGAAAAAATAACGGCATACGTCAATCATAGAAGTGGACAATTTATTTCCTGCTGGGAGAAGTGGATTCATTTTGTAAAACCCCTTAGGCTGGACTTTAATTTTGACAATGATTGAATGAGTCTGAAAAAGACATTACTCCCTATTTGTTTTTTGTTTTTTTGTTTTTTTTTGTTTTTTGTTTGTTTTTTCTTTTAATAGTTTTATAGCGACAACTTATTGAGTATAAGTATGTATAGGTGTTTCGTTTGGTATGTGATTCAGATCTGCATTACGAAGACAGATGTTTTGTACATATGGAGTGTGATTCAAACGTTTTGATTTCTGTTTATTTTCTGTGTTAAAGAATTCAATAAAAAGTTCATTACAAAAAAAAAAAAACATTACTGTTAAAAATGAATTTTTATGTTTAGCGGTGTTGTTAGCATTTACAGACAGTAGCTAATAAAGTAACTTTCCTTTTTTTTTTTTTTCCTTTTATTATTTTTTTTGAACATATAAACAAATGAACAGCAGAGATAAAACAAAAAACAACAACAATCAAAATAGAAGAAAATCCCAATAACATAATCATTCAATTAATCATAACTTACATGTTCAAAAGGGAGTAGGAAGAAGTTAAAAACTTATCTAGTCCTACCCCTTTTACTAAATATATTTAAACTTATTTCATTATTAATACAATTTTCATTTACTGATTATTAAAAATAATAATAATAAAATAATAAATGATATATATAACCCAAGTTATATATATATATATATACACAAGTGCACTTAACCTATTCACATTTACCAAAAACATATATACATAAATTTACTAAACATATACCATAATACCTATCCAGATCACTTACACATACTCACATGTACATTTTTCATATAACTTGCAATCTTACTTTTAAAATCAGGCAATGGAGTTTTTTTTAAGGTAACTGCAGCAACACTGGTGATCATTTAAAAAAAAAAAATGTTTCAAATGTAAAAAAAATGGGTTGGCGTGTACCTCACACAACATTCCTGCATGGTAGCATTAGCATGTCGCGCGAATGCCTCGCGTCCGGTCGACCGACGGGGAAATGAACCCAGACAGGTAGAGCGAGCGAGCGAGCGCAAAGCAAACGCGTTGTTGTTTTAATGCTCTTTTTTTTTTTCCCAGCAGCAAGTGTAAGCCTGTGAAATTTCGCCGGCTGAGCGGTTAAGCGCCGCTGCCTCATAACAACCACTGGGTTCGAGTGTTGGCACGGCGCCTTCCTGTGCTGAATTTGCACGTTCCCCCCCCTTTGCGCTTGTGTGGCTTCCAAAAACATGCTAGGTCCGCCAAAGACTCTAATTTATCTTCACTTGTTGACGTAAACGCTCGTGAAAACGTCGAGACGGTCATTTTCTATAGTGCTTTGACCTCATTAGAGTCGCGGTGGAGCTTCAAACACGGAACCACAGAACTGTGAGGGAGACAAGCTAACCAAGCTAACCAAGCTAACCAAGCTAACCAAGCTAACTGTGCTATTGGATTAATAGACGCGAAAGTTTCAAAGGTTTCAGTATCAGAGGATTGCGTGTTTTGATGCGGACAATATTTTGCGCTTTTGACTACTGATGACAGCACTGGGAGCAACTTAGATTTGCTGTGTAGGTGTTAATGGTCTGTTTAAAAAAAAATAAGCTAGAAAAAAAAACTAAAAAGAGCATTAAGTCTTGGTCATAAAAGTATGAGTGGTTTATTGTTGTGACATTTTAATGTGGTTAACCTATTTTCACCACATTCGAAATGTTGAATCAACATTTTACGATGTTCGACTGTGTAAACAGAACAGTCACCAGATTTTCCTCTGGAGGCATAAAATTGCTTCCGCCAAGCAAACGTGGATGTTTCGGTTAATCGGAAACAACAATAAATACAAAAAAAAACAAGAGCGCTTTCTGCTTAAATACCTGGAACAAAAGTAACAAGTGGGACCTAAAAAAAAAAGAAAAAAAAGGTGCATGCTCCTGCATTCTCACTTTATCCTCCGTCTGCCTTATTGTGATTTACCAGCAGCAGACAAGCACCCGTGCCGTTAAAATGACGAACGACTCAGCAGCGGGACCTCGCGTTGATTTAGTCGACAAAGTTGACACTTTGAGAGTCCTGCACATGAAACTCGAGCTTCCTGGGTAATAATCACGATAGGTTCATGCATCGGTTTGTAACTTAACCTTCAAGAATCTGCTGAAAGAAAACAGGTACTGTGTGGAAAACGTCTAGACAGCAGATCTCGGCATTAGGACAAGATGGTTATAGGAGAAAAAAAATGAAATAAAAAAAAAAATATAATAATCATGGTCGTTTTGCTTGATATTTAAATGTAATTTAATTAATTTAATTTTAATTTCAAGTAGTATCGTTTGTATATTATTATGATATAATGAATAAATTACATTTAATGTAAATAATAATTGCAGTACAGTGCATATTTAATTTTTAAACTTTTTTATATTGAATTGCTATGAATTTACTGTATCAATGACTAAAAAATAAAACCTTATTTAAATTAGGGGGAAAAATTGTACATTTCATTGTAAATTTAGATATAAAAATTAGATTGATGTGTGATATATATATATATATATATATAAATATAATTTATTCAACTACCGAAACACTTTAAACATAACTTGAAAGAACCAAGAAAATAATTTAATAACAGAGTAAAAATAATAAAACATTACAATTATACCAATAAAAACGATAATACAAATAATACCGGTTGTTCCTGCTATGCCCACATTGGCCTATGAGGGGCACTGTGATCCCGTGCATGCATTGAGCACACATTTAGATGAAGATACAAAGAGTAGGAGAAGATTTAGAATTGTGCTCAAATTAATATAACTTGAGTTTGCGAATGAATAGTCATTATTTGAAGGAATGTCACTCCTGGAACTAGACGCTAATTTTCTATTAGCCTGGTAATGGGGTTTTGCATTGACAGTTAGCATTAGCACTGGTAATGTTTCTAAAATCAAGGATGTAGTATCGAAATACTGCTGCTCCATTTGTAGTTTATTTGAGTATGTATGTATATATATATATATTACCCTCGTAATGAAAATGACACAACAACCACTCACCGGCGCCTCGATCTTGATGAGGGCGATGTCGGAGCGCTCGTCCACGTCCTTGATTTTGGCGTCGTAGATGGCGCCGCTCTGGAGCTCCACCTTGACGCGGTGCTTGTTGGCCACCACGTGCGCATTGGTCACGATCTGGCCGTCGTCGGCCACCACGAAGCCCGAGCCGCTGGCCACGGCCACCTCGCGCTTGGAGTACGTCATCCTCACCGGGAAAAAGTTCAATAAATAAATACATTAAAAAAAATAAAAAAATCGTAGCCTTATTAATCCACATTTATGTTGTAGGTTTGTTGGTGGTTTTTCAGAATTAAATTTCTTATGCTTAACTAAATAAGTTTTTATCAAACGGTTCAGTTTCAACACTCTTTTCATGCTGTTAATTTAATTTTGTGCATACACTATTAGGGATGTAACGATATCCAAATATCACGATATGATATTATCACGATATGAAGCTCACGGTACGATAATTATTACGATATTGTGGGGAGGTTGGCGATATTGAAAAAAGGTCACAATATTGTAAAAAAAAATAATATATATATGCAGACCACATTGAGTTCCTCCACATATTGACTCGCTTCAAAGCATTTTACAATTTTACAAATTCATCTGACAATTAGTGGATTTTAAACATAGAAGGGCCAAAACATACCTCATGAAAATTAAACTGCACTAAAAAACTAGCCACCAGAGGGTGCTGTAACTGCACAAATGGAAATCAAACTGACTTTTTAAACAGATGTATAGCTTTTATGTATCGTGTATATTGACGATGACGATATTGTGTCAGTTTTAATATCACAATATCACGATATTGCCGGTATCGTTACATCCCTATACACTATTGCTCATGAAATGATGCAAATTTCCCCATTGCAAGCCTAATAATGGTTATCTTAACATGAATTTTTTTTTTTTAAATAATTTTCTGTCATTTTAGACAGAACATATAAAAATGACAGCTTTTATCACGAGCATATCAATCCAGTGAAGAAGGTGGAAAAAATTTGCAATGAAACAGTAGGGGGCAGCATACAAATGATGAACACAAGGGTATCGAGCAGTGAGCCTTGAGGGACACCAAGCTTGAGTCTTTTCTGTCCTAGTTTCCTCTATCACTTAGAAAATGTACGTTTGCTTGCATGCGCGTCTGCTTAACTGCGAAACGAAACGAATGAACCCAGAAAAGCTTCCCAGTGGAACGTTTGCGGAAATTTCCTGAACGAGGACCAGAAAACTCCGGTGTCAAGGCAAACAAAAGCAGCGGCGCTGGAAATGAGAGACAGATTGGAGAGGGATGACTCAAGACTGGAGACACGTCGCAGCAACAGCAGCAGCAATGATAACGATGCCAAGAGAGGCGACAGGAGGAGGAGGAGCACGACGCAGGTCACGAGGTGGGGGGAGGAGCATAAAACAGGAAGCCGGAAGATGGATGATGAAGAAGACAAAATGTTTGGATAGAACGGGTGGTTGAGTACGCAGGTGGGCCGTAAATTTGACAGCACTCACCCACACACGCTCATAGACACGGAAAAGAAAACGTGCGCGCATAGACACACGCAGGTGCTGCTTCTTACTTGCGGTAGAGCTCAATGTGAACCACAGCTGGCGCAATTTTCTCCACCACGTCGGCAATGAAGTTGTACTTGTGTCTCGGGCTGTCTGGGTTATCCTGAGCTGGAAATGAAAAAGTTGCACACGCACACGCGGTCAATATAAGAAGACAATTCAACACAAACGCGAGTCAAAGAAGCCGACGCGCTACGTGAACGTACGAATACAAACAAGTTGGTCATAAACGAGGACGGAAATGACGAGTTCGGCTGCGGTGCAGACCGTCTCGGTCGGGTCTGACACACACGCACGCATGCACATTCGCACGTTCACGGCAAAAAACAAATGGTCGTTTTGCACAAAACAACCCACAAAGTTGGGTCAAAATGACATAAGTAGCGGCTGAGTCGGTCCAATTTTTGACCAATATTGGGTTATTTTTAGACCCAGCAGTGTGGGGTATGTATAAAGTTTCAAGCACAACTGTCAAAACTGGTTTTTTTTTGTTTGTTTTGTTTTAACATACAAAATATGGGTCGTTTTGTACAAATCAACCCAGAAAGTTGGGCCAAATTGACCCAATTAGTGGGATGTTAAAATTTTTAACAGTATTGGGTTATTTTTGACCCAGCAGTTTTTAGAGTGTAGGGTATGTATAAATTTATCACACGACTGTCAAAGCTGTTGTTTTTTTTACAAATTTTTTTGGGGTTGTTTTGTATAAAACAACCCAGAAACTTGGGTCATATTGACCCAAGGAGCAGCCGGGTCGGTCCAATGTTTTACCAGTATTGGGCTATTTTTGACCAGCAATTTTTAGAGTGGTGTGTATAAGGTTTCAAGCACAACTGTCAAACTTTTTTTTTTTTTTTTTTTTTTTTTGTACAAAACCACCCAATTAGCAGGATGGTCTTTTTTTTTTTTTTTTTTTTAATTACCAGTATTGGGTTATTTTTGACCCAGCAGTTTTTAGAGTGTAGGGTATGCATACATTTTGTATAAAACACAACTGTAACTGTTGTTGTTGTTGTTTTTTTTGTTGTTTTTTTGTAATACAAATAAAATGGGGCGTTTTGTATAAAACAACCCAGAAACTTGGTTCAAATTGACCTAAGGAGTGGCTGGGCCACTCCAATTTTTAACCAGTATTGGGTTATTTTTCACCAACAGTTTTTAGAGTAGTATTTATAAAGTTTCAAGCACGACTGTCAAAACAGTTTTTTTGGGGGTTTTTTTTTCAATCATCGGTTCGTTTTGTACAAATCAACCCAGGAAGTTGGGCCGAATTGACCCAATTAGCGGGATGGTCCAATTTTTGACCAGTATTGGGTTATTTTTGACCCAGCAGTTTTTAGAATCTAGGGTATGTATACATTTTCAAACACAACTGTAAAACTGTTGTTGTTTTTAAATTTTTGATTTTATTTTTTTAAAAACGGGTCGTTTTGTACAAAACAACCCAGAAAGTTGGGTCAAATTGACCCAAGTAGCGGGTCGGTCCAATTTTTGACCCAGCAGTTTTAAGAGTGTAGGCCAGGATGTGTAAACTTTCAAGCACTGTGAATATACACACAAAGAGAACACACTCTACAACAACAACAATCCTAATTTCCATTCTTTCTCTCTCACTTTCACATTCGACATATGCACACGCACACTCGCCATCACCCAACCCTGGCATTCCCAACCTTCACCTTATCTCCCCCACCTTGGTTTGACATATTCGACATTTCTTCTCGCGGCCCTCACACAACACGCGGCAGGTTCGCCCACGCGTCATCCCACCAAGCGAGCAGTCAGTCAGTCCTTGACGCGGGCAAGTCAGGAAACGTTTGCGAGGTACACCTGCTAATTAAGTTGTGTACCCAGTCGACGCTTTTAGCAGCGCTCCCCTCAAAAGAAAAAAAAACAAAAAAAAAAACGTTGCCACGCCTTTCATTCGCAAATATCAGTCATTACTTGTGCGGGTAGTGGGGGGAACAATTTGGAGTCAAAAGACTCCCAGGAGGTCGTACTTGAAAGCACGGAGGTTATCCTGTTGTAAAGCAGTGCTTCTCAATTTTTTTCTGTTATGCCCCCCCCAGTAGGAAGAAAACATCCCCCCCCCCCCCCCCCGTGACTATAAATAGTATCATAAGCACACCTCTGCATAACATTGTCTCCGTATTAATGTATAAGAGAATAAAAAAAAAAGAAATAAATATGGAGCAACTTAGAACAAAGAATAGCTTTACTAACTGTAACAGAAAAGATCTAAAGTGCATCTGAAATTCAAAAATAAAATTAAATCCTTAATTAAACTATAAACATATTTTGACTGACCATGTCATCCATATGACACGGGAAAATAAAATTACATAAAATCAATAAATAATTATGAGAGCTCCACTGCCCCCTAATGTAGTGGAGGTGCAATTGCACTTTATTCTACGACAGTCAAAAAAAATAACGTAAAAATCAAAATAAAAAATACGCGCCCCCCCCCCCTTGATGGAGCCTCGCACCCCCCTGGGGGGGGGCCCGCCCCACTATTTGAGAAGCACTGTTGTAAAGGATGATAATTAAACAAAAATAGCTTGGACCTGCAGGGAGAAAATGATTTTTTTTTATTTTTTATGATCCCTAAATCACTCTCACCTGACAACACGATTATATGTTTGGATGAACTCACTGATTCATCCAGCCGAGGTAGATAAGACAGCACAAGCTCGGAATTTTAAATGTCATTGGCTCCCAATGCGATGAAAAGAGTGCAGGAGAAATTGGATCCGGTCTCCGAGTTCTCGTCAGCGCTCGGCCAAGCAGCATATTGGGCCTGGTGACAGACTTTTTCACACTTTGAAGTGACGTTGACTTCAACCGTTTAATCCGTCCATCTTTCATTATGCACCCTTCATCCATCCGTCTTTTAATTGACTCGTCTTCCTTCTCATCCATCCTTCAATTCACCCATTCATCTTTCATTCCTCCCATTCATTATCCACTCGCCCGTTAAGCCACCCATCCGTCAGACTGTCCTTTTCTTTCTTCCCTCTTTCAATCCATCCATCCATCTTTCTATTCACCCATTCATCTTCCTTCCCTCCCATTCATTAGCCACACACCATCAATCGGGTCCGTTAATCTAGACATCTTTTCAGCCGCCCTTATTTGTCATCCATCCATCCGTCCGTCCAGCCGTCCATCCATCTATCCGTCCATCCCTCCCTCTGGTGCACTGCGACTAATTTTCAGTACAGTAAAAAGCCAAATTATGAAAACTAAGCAGCCCCTTTCCCACATAAACAAGGACACTCACTGCAAACCCTCCTGTTATGTTGCGGGTCAAATGAACCCATTTGGACAATCTATTTAAAAAAAAAAAAAAAAAAAAAAAAAAAAAAAGTTGCAACTTTGTCTACTGGCCTTCGTTTTTTAATTTTCTTTCTTTTTTTTTTAAATATAAAGAACATTGCATTTTTAGGTGATTTTTTTTTTTTTTTTTTTTTTTAACATGAGGATGGGTCACATTGACCCACGAACGTTGTTAAAAGCTGAAGTCAACCCAAAACTTTTTTTTTTTTTTAACAATAATAATAATTTATTAATATGTTTAAAACAAACAAAACTTCAAAACACAATGTCAACAACAATAATCAACGATAATCAATGAACAAACAGACAAAAACAAAATCACGCAGTCAAACGCAACATTCATGGGGCGGGGCCATTTTGCCGCTTGCTGTCGACTGAAGGTGCTCAGATCTCAGTTAACAACCAATCACAGCGCAGCTTCAGAAAACAGGTGAGCTCTGATTGGTTATTGCCTGAGCAACTGTGATGTCATCTTTAGTCGACAGCAAGCGACAAAATGGCCGCCCCAAGATGGGTCAAAACGACGAGATTTTGCTTCATAACTCACATTCCAAAAATGTAACATGAATCAGATTGTCATGTTTAGACTCGCGACGTCACATGTAACATATTATCCTCATTATCCTCATGAAACGTTTTAAGGTCGACTTGCACTTGAAGAAACAAACAGAGCGATCACATTTCTTCCTCACACGGATGGAAGAAGTCACGGAGGTCGTCGTGTAACATCATCGCGCTGCCAAATCTGCTCCAAATGGAGCCCTGTTTGTGATTATTGGGACCGCGCGTCCTCCGCGCGCGTGCGAGTGGAAGAACCAAAACAAATTCCTCATGTTGGCATTTTCAGCCGTCGTGTCGAAAATATTTGCGGCGTCTGGACTTTCGCCCCCCCCCCCAAAATAACACTCCCTTTGCCCAGTTTCCTCACTCAACATCACCGTCGTTCCTCATCATAATGCCTTTCAAATGTGCGTTAAAAGCAAAGTTGGCCAATTTAAAGGGAAATTAATCCGCCGGGACGAAGCAACGTTTGGCCTAGTTTTCCTGCCAAAAGCTACACTGATATTTTACTTTAACACCTGACAAAAAAAAAAGTGACATCATGCAGTGTTCCAGAGCACCTTAATAAAGAGAGTAAGGGGGTTCATTTGGGTCTAAACCAAGGGGTGTCAAACGTACGGCCCGCGGGCCGGATCAGGCCCGCAAAGGGGTTTAATCCGGCCCGCGAGACGACTTTGTAAAGTAAAATAAATAAATAAATAAATCATAATGTCGGACCAATTAATCAGCCAGCCACAATCAAATATATAAATTTGTAATTTCTCTCAGATGAGTAACTTGTACACGGAATTGCCCTGGAAGTCATTATTTTACACACAACTTAAAGTTATGTTTTTTTGTTTGTTTTGCTTTGGTTTTTTTAAACCATAGACCAACATAAACGTGTTAAATACGACACAAATTCAATTACTAGTAACACAAATACATATGACAAGAATTGACGTCCTTATAACTTCATTAACTGCGCCACACAATGCATTCTGGGAACTATATATATATATATATATATATATATATATATATATATATATATATATATATATATATATATATATATGCAAAACAGGTAGATTTAATACATCCAGAACTCATACAGGCACAGTGTTGCCGCGTTCCATTTGCATTTGTGGGTTTTTTTTTTTTAAAGGGATACTTCACTTATTTAGCCCATTATAGCAATAAAAAGTTGATATTAATTTGATACTTTCATTATTTTTCACGTACAATTAGTACCTTTAAAAACACATTTTGCAACTTGGTGTCGACTTAAAATGACATCACAATAGATGACAGTTGAGCTCCGTAATTTAGGATTCACCCAAAAAATCTAAAAGAAAATCTGCGTATAATTGACGGCAATTGTTTTTAAGTTATATACCGTTATCTTACCGATTCGGTTAGTAATATATTTTCCTCCATGCGTCCCCTGAGCTAATACGAGTTTGACACCCCTGGACTAAACGGTCCTGCGTTGCTTTAAAACTTCCTTTCAACATGAAACTCTCCAGAGAGGGAACAACAGCAACCGCGTTTTCCTCGCACTGCCAAACAAAACCGTCCACGTTTCACTGCAGATGTGGAAATTCTCGCTGCAGGAGCTTCGCACGACCCAGCGGCCCTCGCCACAGGCTGGCCTGCGAGACGGTTCGCGTTCCTCTCGCTCGCTCGCGACAAACAAAACGACGGGCCGCTCCGACCGCACGCCCTTTTTGAAGTGCGCGTCGGGCTTCTTCCCCCGAAACGACGGGTTGCTAATTTTGTGTTTTTGTTTTTTTTTCTCTCCGTGCCGTCTGCCCGAGGAGGGCCGGCGGCTTCCGATCAAAGGCAGACGTTCCGTCATGTGACTGCTGAGGGTGATTTACGGTTTGAGGGCAGCGGCGGAGCTTTGAGAAGGAGACGCAGACTGGAAGGAGAGCGGCGACTGGCCGCCCCAGCTTGGCTGCCTCGGGCGCTGTGGGAGAGAGCAGGTGTTGGATGGTCGCCATTCGAGTGCGCCTGCTTCGCGCATCGAGTCGAGAGTGACTCGAGTTTGTCGAAGAAATGTCAGGGTGGTTTAGTGAAAGCACTCTAGTGGAGGGATTCTTCCACTTTTTGATAGCAAGCGCCGCCTTTAGTGATGTCACTAGAGAATATTTTTAGAATCGATTAATCTATTGACTATTCAGTCAATTAACTCATTAGCTCCCAAAAACGTATAAATACGTCATATTTTAAATGTTTTAAGTGTCCCAAAGACGTATTTATACGTTTTTTTGTTGTTGTTTTTTATGCCAGAGCATAGAGAAGGCTTTGATGCAGTCGAGCTAATTCCCAAACAAGCGGCTCTAGCATGAGCTAACTACAAATATAGAGTCCATAAAGTCAAGATGCCACTCGATTGATTCTTTTGAACGGATCAATTTAACTATACACAACCTGTTTGGTAGCATCAAACCAAATCCAATTGAATTCAATTCAATATTTCTCCATCAACGATGGCTGACGTGCGTCGTTTCCGTGATCAACCCGGCTGCGAATGGAGAGGAGCTAATTAGCAATAGCACAGTATTAGCGATTTGGTTGCTATATTTAGCGGCTCTGGCGGCTAAGGCGACTATAGCGACCTTAATTCCAGCAAAGGAAACAAACATGAGCAGAGATTTTCACAGTCTGCTCCCCCGTATGACAAGAAAGCAGCTCGGTGCGAGTCAGGCTGAATATTAATAAATATCTGACTGTACTGTGGAAGTTGCGGCCAACTCGGAAGTTCCTCTGTCGATGAGGAAGCCAAGTTAAGTTTAGGGATACCTTGATGAGTCTTAAATGCCTCTCACATGACATCCTAAACAGAGTGCAGCTCCACCATTTTACATGGAATAACATTCGTCCCGGCTCAGGTAATTGTGTTTTCGATCGAGCCGACGACGTCCACATGAGCGCCTGGTGGTGAACGTGCCCCGCGTCGAGCTTCACATCATGACTTCATCATCCACGCCGTCCAAAAGTTGAAAGAACATGTGCGACAACACACAAGAGAATGGCGAGCTTGTTGTTGTAACCGCGACAAGCTGGCACTGACTCCGCTTGCAACCACAAACGTCCATTTATGAGGTCACGCTCGGCAGACTTTTGTGTTGTTGTTTTTTTAAAGAAGGGAAATGACACGGCGGGACGTCACCCTGATGATATCTGAGCGGGGTTTGCCAGGCTGTTGTTGTATTTTTGCATTATGTGACTAAGCCTGCACAGTCTAATGAGCTCTGATACAAGTAATGTATTAATTACGATAGGATTATGTTTTGTTAGATTTCAATACACAAAAAAAAAATGCTGTAGATGGTTTAATTGAACGCATACCTTGTGGTAGTGCACCAGCTAGCTTTTCTTTTTATCTTGGTAAAAATGTACATTTTAGTTTTTTTGCATTTGTATTGGATCTTATTAATTGTGCAATACCTGGCGATAATGTCACAAAACGCACAAAGGCTGCACGTTTTACATTTTTAAGAAAAATGCATGTTGGTAGAATTCCATGACCACCAGGCATCCTTTCATTTTGTGTGCACAATATTCATCCAAAAACATTCAAACATTCACTGAATTTTCATCTTAACATTTTTTTAAGTATTTTATAAGAAATAAATGATAAATTACATTGAATCTGAGTGTACCAGTCATGAACTTTAGTGTTAGATTAATATTATTATTTTAATGGGCTTGATCATTTGGATTTTTTTTCTCTAGTTTTAATATTGTTAAACTGTAATTTAAGAATAAAAGAATAATCCATTCTCATTTGTAATATAAGTATTACTTAATTGACCAATGAAGTAAAACAATATTTTGCATATTTTAGATTCTTTTTTAATTTACTTTGTGTAAAAAAAATATATTTTAATATGACAATGTATGTTCATTATCTGAATTTTGATATTTATGATAAATGTATTCATAATATGCATATTTTGTGGAAAGATATTTTCTTAAAGTAAAATTCAATTTAATTTGAATTAATTTATTCTTTTTTTTTTACTGTGTATTTTATAGAAATATTTGATTTTTTTAATTTGTATTATTTATAAATAATCTACAGACTATGTCAAATTTTCATTTATGTAAATACAAACTAATTATAATTAACCAATTATTTGTGCTTAAAAAGCCTTGTTTTTACTTGTATTTACAAAAAATCATTTAAACAATCCAAACGCTCGGTGGGCCGGACTCAAGAACAGAGCGGGCCGAATGTGGCCCGCGGGCCATATGTTACCCCATCCGCATTTACCTTTCCCGCAGGCTCCGCGTTGAATGAAGATGACCGGCGGCTGCTGGAGCTTCTGCGCCCGGCGACTGACCCTCTTCAGCTCGCAGATGTTCCGGTACGACACTCCGTCGCTGCCGCAAACGGGCTCCGCGGCTTTGCACGCGCAAATGCCCGTCTTGCTCCTCCGGCGCACGGTGGCCGTGTAGCCCACGCCGCCGGACACCGAGCACTCCAGGCCCTCTCCGCACACCGGGTCGCCGAGCTTGCCGCTGCCGCTGCACGCCTCGCCCTCGCCGGACGCGCACACCGGGCAGCACTGGCACGCGTCGAGGGTCTGTCCCGCCGGGCAGTCGCCGGACGGAGGTCGGGGGCACATGGACTTGTCGCAACGCGCCGGGCAGCCCACCACGAAGCGGCCGGAGCTTTGCGCGTCGGCCGCCAAAGCCAGGATAGCGCACAGGCACCAAAACATGATTGGATTTGGACTTGAAGGTGAAAACTTTCTTTAAAAAGTCCACTTGGTGTGCTGCGCTTGCAGTGTTGCCGGATGAGAGCTGAGGAGGACTGAGGAGGGAGAAAAGAAACTCCAGCTGAGTTTACGCTCTGTTGGCTCACTGCCATTTTCTCTCTCTCTCTCTCTTTCTCTCTCTCTCGGCACCATAACAAGGCTTCTGATTGGCCGAGCCTGCGTGACGCATTCAAGCCAACCAACGTTTTCATTTTGGATCAGGAATTGAACTTCAAAAGGGCTTTTGGTGTCCTCGTCATAATGACGGTGTCGGTGTACATTTTTATTTTATATTATTAATTTAATTCCTGTATTAATTGTGATCGGGCTACATTAAGATTGTATCGGGGTCGCATGCAGATGACGTCACGCTACAGAATTGTCCAGAAATTGTCCGTTTACAATTGTTCAAAATAACAAAATTTATGGACTGTAAAAACGATTGATTGCAAAAACGTAAATAAACTTAAAATTATAAGAGCATGATACAGAAGAGTGAAAAAAAAAAAAAAAAGGATTGTCGCCGATGACGTCAGGACAGCAGCGCTAATGAAGTTAGCTTCGGTTTGGTTTCTTTTTTTTTTTTAGCCGTTCACAAATCAATCACAATAACAAAGAACAGTCTTAATGATAATAGAAGCATATTAACAATCTAAACTGACGCTATTTGTCACCTCTGAGACAATTATTTTGTGTATTTATCATTTAGTCAATCTATTATTTATTCAATATATTTTGCGTTTATATTCTTAGATTTACGTTTTTACAATTTCAGTCTGTACATTTTATTTAAATTACATCTTTAATATTTTCTTTCCAATGTTTGACGTCAACTGGATAATTTCCGGCCAAAAGGGGTAAAAATATTAGCGCACACACAAGGCTCTTAAAAATGTGTTTCTCTCATTTTATACTTTTTTTTTTTTGTCTCAAGTGTCTCTCACACACTATATTAAATGGGAAAATAAACTGCAGGTACTCAAGTCACAGTCAGTTGCCTTGTACCACGAGGCGTTTAATGAGTCCAGATTGATTGCCTTTAGTGTTTACTGGACATCAGGCCTGGTAAAAAACTGTGTCACTTGATCAAACCGCTCCTCGTGCTCAGTTTACGGCCTCTTGTGGGAGAAATATATGGGGCGCCTTAATCCGAGCGCCGAGTTCTTCTGTAAAGCCGTAAATTAAGACTTGCACTTTCCACCGCTTCTTGATCCTCATTAGGCCTGTTTGCATGGATGCCAGTCGTGACTCAATTACAACAGTCGGGGGAAGGACAAATGGCATTCGTTATGTGTGGAAGGCTTAACGCTTGTAAAAGTGGCCTATGTGTTGTTTTGAAATAATTCTATTTGATTGACAATTGATGAAAATGGAAAAGTGACTTTTTAATTGTTTGAACACAAACAGTTGGGCCTCTGGACAGCGAGCGTGCCCACTCAAGTGTGGAATCAAACACATTTTATTACAGATATATTCAAAGAATTAAAAGCAACTTTCCCTTTGCGCACCCTTTAAAACTGCTGGGTCAAAAACAGCCCAATTTTGGTCAAAGAATGGACCGACTCACTATTTGGGTCAATTTGCCCCAGCTCGGGCTTGTTAACACATTCACTGCCAGCCCAGCAAAAAAATGCATCATTTGACATATTTTTCCGTCAACGGCAGTGAATGAGTTAATTGTGGTGGGTCGGTCCAATTTTTGACCAAAATTGGGTCATTTTGGACCCAATTGTGCACCCTTAAAACTGCTGGGTTATAAATTGGATATACCCACTAACTTGGGTCAATTTTACCCCCCAAAATTGATTTGGGTCAAATCAATTCATTAGTGGGTCGGTCCAAATCTTGACCCAAATGGGGTTGTTTTGGACTCCGCAAGTTTGAGCTCTGGGTCGATGGTATGCCCTACCAGCGTAAATTTAAATGTTTAAAATCTCAACTTGTGACTTATTTATATCATCTCACATCTAGCATGCAATTAGTCCATTCCCCTGCTTTACTCCCCGACATCTGGTTTTTGGCCTGTTTTACTGCCACTTCTCATCTCCCCGGAGGGGAGGCTAGGTAACCACACCCCCTTTTGGAGGGTGCTTCACAAAAGCACCATTCATTTGCAGTCTGGAACCGGAGAGGTGAACATCTCCTGCTCCAGAGGGAGTCTCAGAGTCTACAAAAAAAAAAAAAAAAAGTTGCTAGATTTATTACTAGTCACTTTTTTTTTTAAGGCCAAATTAATACCTCCCTGACAGTGTCAATCAAACGTGAGCAATTAATCTTTAGCCAGGCATGTGTACCTAACCATGCTATAAACATGAATCATCTTCTTTGAAGTGATCAGTAGTCGAGAAGTCACTCATTTAGGAGCAAGACGTCAGCGGGACCGCAAATGGCGAGCAGACGAGGCAGACGGATGAAAAGGACCTCATGCGTGCAGAATGTAAGCAACACCCGAGGCCAGGGCAGGGATGGGCGCCTCGCGATGATGTCTCCCGGTTGGAAACGGCAGGCAGGGCTTTAATTAATGCACGCGTGAAGCCCACATGAGTGTCTTTGGGCCTCCACGTGAAACCTGCAGTGAGAACAGAAACTACAAAATGTCCACTAAAGTGTGGGCCAGGTGATCATCCAGAACGTCTAACAAACAAATCTCACCTCATTCAAAAGACACGAGTGTTGGAAGGCGGCACACAATCGCAACCCGGAACCGGAATCAAAGCGCGTGTGCAAAAACACGGAAGTCCCGCCTCTTCCGTGGCATATCCGCCTCTTATATTGTAAAGTTGTCCAAATTTAAATGAGTTTTATCCCCAAAAAATACAAGCTGTTTTTTTTTGACAGCGCAGGAAAGAGGTAGAGTAGCATAAAATATGTATATTAAAATGCATTAGTTACACCAATGACACATTTTAAAGAAATCTCAGACTATATGAATTTCAATACAATACATAACCGCTAAACGTTACATTAAATCAATAGGTTAAATCAAAGTGATATCTTATATAATTTGTAGTTAAAAAAAAAATGCTGGGGAAAAAAAAATGTTGCACTCGAGTGAATGTTGTTGTCCAACCACAAGAGGGCAGACGGAGCCCAGTTGAGTGGCACTTCTCCCATGCAAGCCAAGCCACCCTCCAACACCGCACAGAGTTGAACCCCCACACTGAATAAATATTCAGCACTCAACTGCATATTTTCACTGTGTTTATTTCGTCCACATAATAAATAGAGAAAATCCAAAGCAATGACACCAGACTGGAATGGAGGCTAACATAGCTTGGGATGTGAAAGGAATCAAGTTTGAACGTTGAATATTGTATATTAGAGAGGATCTGCTACAGTAACACATTGCCAACGAAGCCTACGTGTACTACACCGTATACTGTATATGTACAAAAAGGAACGGAAAATAAAATCACACACCTCTAATCTGGAAACACACGCACACAACAGCTCTAGATGAACATAATCTAGAAATGGGCCAATTAATCGACGCGTTGTGCTTCTTTAGGCAGCATAGCAAACTAGTTAAGAATGAACCAAGAGCTGAGCACTCCATTTTCCTCAATGGTTTTAAAGATGTGATTAAACAAAAATACCGCGCAATTGATCGATTATTTGCCCATCCCTGTGTGGAGTCGTTGACATGTATAAGATTAATTTATCTATTTAAAACATGTTTTTAATGAATACAACAAAACATGTTAAGAGGTGAGGCTAATTGAGCTCAAAGAACTGCTGGAAAAAAAAAAAAAATCAAATATGGCTGCTGAAATACACACAAACACACGCACGTTAAGCAACAACACACTTATTAATATTGTTAACCTCATAGCTTAATAGCCTAAGTCATGTTGAAATGCTGAAAAATGACTTAGGCAATCGTGCTATTAGACATAGTTGCAGGTAGTCCTAAAACTGTCCGGGCTCTACGCATGAAAAAGTAAAACGGCGAGCTTGAGAGTGACACTGGGACAACAACAACAACAAAAAAAAACGTGTTCAATCCAGTGTTAAGAGAGTGTAAGAACCACACAGCTTATTCATACTCAGTCCATTTGAGAGACAAGTTCAGTCTTCTGTTTTTTTATTTATTTATTTATTTTTTGTGATCCCTCAACGCTCCCTTTTATTCTTGGCACTTAGTGGTCAAAGCGGCGCATTTGCGTGAAGCTCAACGCTGCCTCCAAATCCTTACAGACAATAAGACCCTGTTTCACAATGACGCCAGACCAATTTGAATCCCCCCCTCCTGAGTTACACTCACTTCTGTTACCTCTATTCACTAATGTGAGGAGACGCTAACAAATTCATGACTTAAAATCGTGCCTCAATTATGTTTTTAAGGGTGTTCAGAAGGCTAAAAAAAAAAAAAAAAAAGAAGTGAGTGAGTGCTTTAGTTGTCAGCTATGAGCCTTTGACGCTCCAATTAACTCGCACATTTTTTTTGGGGCCCCGATACTAATTCCGATACCCACTTTTGCAGTATCGGCTGATGCCGATATCAAGGAAACATGAAAAAGCTGCGCTGCCATTGGTTCAGAGCCTTCAAGGGCCAAGTGAATGTGTCACACATCAGTGAATGTCGTGCACAAGCAAGACACAAGATGCTGCATCCAAAGTCCTATACCTATACAGTATTAGTGTCAGAAATAATGGTATCGGCATGTTACTTGTTAGCACTTGCCGATGCCGATACCACTGTTTTAATGCAGTATCGAGGCCTCTCCCGATACCAGTATTGGTATCGTACCAACACTAGCCACAATTGAATTTTAAAATGAAGAGGACGACCATGTAACTAGTAGTCGGAGGTAAAATAAAAAAATAAAAAAATAAAATAAATAAAATGCGTGCGGACAGTAAATAGAAACAGTTTATTCTAATATTAGATAAGTAGCTTGGAAAATGGATGGACTGATGTACTTCTTTTTTTTTTTTTTTAAGAATTAATTTAACTAAAATGTAATATGGAGTTATTTAGTAAAATAAATGTATAAGCAAAAGTTTTTTTTAAATAGATTTTAATATTTTAAAAACTAGTTACAATTAAACAACAAACCAATTATTAAATGATAAATGATTAAAAAATAAAACCCAATTTTAGGCTAAATTAATCCAATATATATTATAACAAATGCTCGGTAGGCTGGGTTTAAAAAAAAAACAAACAAACAAAAAAAAAAAACGGAGCAGGTAGAGCAGGTATACTTTCCCTTCACCTGCTGCAGACATAACCTGGCACGAGCCAAATGTTCCAATACGATTTGCTCGGCAAAAGACGGGACATTGAGTACAATACTTCAAGCTGATTGGGCAATGCAGCAACTTGTGCACCCCTACCAAACTTTGGTTTTGACCAATCACGGCAATGGATGAAAACAGCAGGTGTGTTTTTACACACTGTCTCGCGCTTATTTTAGTTATATATCTATATTTTTTTTAACCTTTCATGATGACAGCATTAGTGAATAAACGTAGCAGATATAAAAGGCAAGTCGAGGAAATGGCTGAAGTGGTCTGACATCACAGTGAAAGGGTCCATCGTCATTTAGCTTGTCAAATAAATACGCCACAGTATGAGCAGGTGGACTGCAGGTGGAGACTGGGTCATCTTTGGCACACAAGTTCAGAGGATGACCCGACTTTTTGTGTGTGTGTGTGTTTTAGCACCGACAGCACCGATAAAAAGGGGAGGAGCTTATAAGTTCAGCGACGGCAGCCTCGTCTCCACGGAAAAGCTTCTTCGTCACGTCGGCCGTTTTGTTGTTTATTTAAAAAAAAAAAGAAAAAAAAAAAGGCCCGCTCAGACCTCGCTCACCGGCAGGTCGGCGTCGTCCAGGTCCAAGGGCGGCTCGGGCACGTGCGGCTCCATGGCGCTGCGCCGGCGCCACGGCGACTCCTCGGCGCCGCCGGGGCTCACTTTGCCAGGCGGGTCTCCTGCAGGGAGAGGCGGGCCGGCGTGCGGCTGCGAGCGGGCCGCGGCAGCAGGCTCATGAAGTGCTCGCTGTCCCACGCCAGGCTGCGAGCGTGGGCCGCACGCGACGACGACAACGCCGCCGTCGCCGGCGCTGGCGTCGCCCCAATCGGGCTGGCGGGGTGGCGTGGCGGATACGGGCGAGCGAGGGACGGGGGGGCCCGCGGGGCTGCGGTAGAATGTGGAGCGGCCGCTGTGCTCCTGCAGAACACAATCGAAACCAACAGGAAATGAAATAAAATAACGCGTGTTAATCGGAATTTTTAAAAAAAAAGGTGTTAAAAAACGAGACCAGCCTGTGAGGCTCGGATGAGGGTTTAGCAGTGTTGGTGCTGCAGGCTGAAGGACGGAGCATTGTTAGAGTGAAGATGGTGGAAGTAGCACAAGTAGTAGTAGCAGAAGAAGAGGAGGAGGAGGTAGTGGAAGGGGTGCAGAGTCAGCGGGTTTTTAGTTTGGTAGTCGGGACATGTTGCTGAGGTGGAACGAGAAGGAGGAGAAGGAGGAGGAAGCCTTAGGAGGCCTCGGTGCTCAGCAGCTTGTCGCTCTCAGATTTCAGTCTCTGGAAACATACAGCACACACGTCAGAGGGCGGAGCCAGGCGGCAGCAGCGAGCAGTTGGGCAAATGCTGTTTACACAAACGCGAAAGTGTCACATGTAAATACGCGGGCGGGAAAAGGAACGTGCGCCTGCGCATGAGTGACATTTTGATGGTTGTCAGAAGAGACGGTGGGACAATTCAGCAATTCACATAAATGCCGTGCGGATATGTCGCTAAACTATTTAGATTATTATCTCCATCAAGGATGTTATTGATATGTAAATCAGTTTTTAATAAACAAACATCTTCATTTCGCTCAGTAGGCTTTTTGTATATTTTATTTCATTTATTTATACTGTTTCAGCTGCCCTGCTGCGTGTCCAGTTCAGTGCACGTTTTTTATCCCCTCATTCTTTCATGAGACCAACAAAGTTGTAGAGCAGATTAATTTATTGCTTTTTATTTTAGGGTTGGACTAATATATATATCACAATTATTGGCTCATGTAATATGCATATCGCAAAGACATGCAAGTTTCATATGGAATTTTATGCTTTTATCTTAATTTGACCAGTCAGCTGCTTAACTAAAATGTGCACCGCCATCCAATAGTTGAACATTATCACAAGGTAATTACAATTAATTAACTAAAAATATATTGAGTTTGATTATTTTGCTGCATGAAAAAAAAATGGAATTCTTTCATTAGAGATTAAAAATATTTATTTTTTTGGTACATGTTAAATATCACAATAATATCGATAGCTATATTCAGCAACTATATTGCATATCGCACGATGTTCCAAAATTGTGCAGCCCAATTTTGTTTGCTAAAAAAAAAATGTGTAAGGAACTTGAGAAAAATCGCAAAGTAAACCATAATCACAATATTAAAGAAAAAAAAAATCACCCAGCTCTATTTCCAACTGAGTTTGAGAACTTGTGCTTACATTTAAGTACAGAATACTGACACTTGCCAAAGTCACTGCATCATGCATTTGTGATGAAAGCCGTAAAATCTAAAATGAAACTTATTAGGAGGTAGGAAAGGGTGGGATTAATAGTCAACACAACACTCAAACACCAGTAGGTTATGTAGAGTATTCTATAATGAGAGTAATTATACTGTATTCAGTTTTAGTTTACAGTAAACTTCTCTATGGCAGTTAGGAATGTGAAAATGTTAGTTAGAAACTGTGAATAAAAGGTTTTATGGTGGCAAATTTGAGCCGGAAATGAATTAAGTCACTTTATATTATTTCCTATGGGGATTCTTTCTTTAAGTGGTCAGTGATTATTATTTTTATTTTATTTTTATTTTAGTGCTGTACACTTTTTGCACGCCTGCAAAGAAGAATAGCTTGAATAAGATATAAAGGCCAGAAAATGTAAAATTTAACGTTAGATGTTATATTGGAAAAAAAAAAAAAAAAGCTACAAAGAAGTATTATTTTCTTAAATGCTTCAAATAATACAGTATAATGATACCAACTATGAAATACAGTGTTCCCTCGTTTTCCGCTGGGGTTAGGCTCCAAAACATACCCGCCAAATGTTTTACATTTATTATAAATGTTTTAAGGCTCTAAAGCTCCTCACCAGTTTATAGACGTTTCTCAGAGGCATTTATATTTTCTCACATTTTTCTCAATGTTCGAACCTTCATAAATTTGATAAAATACTGTTAAAAAAACCCCAATGTATCCAAAATTGTACAAAAAAAATAAATACATCCACGAAACAGCGAGACTGCGAAAAGTAAACCACGTTAAAGCGAGGGAACACGGTAACCATAGAAACATAATCACAAATAGACAGTGCCGGTTCAGGCATATTCTTATTCTTAATCTCAAAACATCATAAGTGGCAACCGCCGTACACCAAGGACCCTTGTATACAAATTAAACACATGTGCAGCACTCATGATGTTAGTACACAATTAGTGATGAGGAAGGCAACGTGCGACGAGGGGAAACGGCACTTTTGCGTTTCGGGGAAAAGGATGGGCGGGAGGAAAAAAAAAAAAAGACATACAGGCTTCGGACAGGAGGGATGAGGAGACACAAGCAGGAAGTCACACATCTAAGACAGGTGCACAGCTGCAGCAGGCTGCAGAGAGAACAGAGGGCAACGAAGGAGGAGGGGAAGAGACAGAGAGAGAGAGGATGTGAAAGACTCACGGAGAACAGTTAGAATCACGTTCACGTTGCAAGTGCGCGGTGGCGTGTGTCGGCATTCTTTTTTTCAGCCAATCATGGCGAGTCAAAAGAGGCGGGGAGGGAGGCAAGTTGATCCGGGCTTGGGTTAGATCATGTATTGACTTCTTCTGCTGCACATTTGCGCCATGCTTGTGGCCAAGTCAACTCAGCCAGCAAGCGTGCGTGACCAAACGTAAAGCGAGGAGCATGAAAGAGGCAGCAGGAAAGGGTGAAGGGAAGAAGAGGAGCGCTTGTTGGGTTATCAGCCATATTCAGGGTGTGGTTGGGTTTATTTAGAAAGGTGTGGGGGGGGGGGGGGGGGGGGGGGGGCGTCAGATGCGTCGTGATGAGATCTGATCTGCTCTGGAGGAGGCGGGGCCGGCCAGTGAGTAGAAAACAGCGTTACAATAAAATCAAAACGTGTTGCAAGGGTGGGGAGGTTGTTTTTTGTTTGTTTGTTTGTTTTGTTTTAATTAGACGAGCTGACGTACGTGCTGCTGCACTCCCCAATTCGAGACGTATACCTCTGTATACAGGGGTTCGACAGCCGTCTGGCCTGCCGCATCTGCAACAACACAGCGCAAAGCAGGGTTAGCGCAGATGGGCCGTCTGCCCGAGGGGAAGAAGGAGAAGGGGGACGAAAACGATGCGAGAGAGAGAGAGAGAGAGAGAGAGAGAGAGAGAGATATAGAGAGAGAGAGACAGGAAGACAACAGGTGGCCGAGGCGGGAGGTGGAGGGAACAGCTGTGTCGCCGGGTCTGGCGCACGTGTGGAAACAAAACGACAAAATGGAAGTGGGAAAGAGAGCGAGCGTCTCCGCTGGTGACACGAGCCTCCTTCGTCTTGATTATTTAAGTTGAAGTCATGTGGCATGCGGTGAGGGACGTCTCGGGGGTCAGTCACAAGTCATTACAACCACTGCATGCTCATTCATTTTTCCAGCATTATTTTTGCTCTTTATTGACACTGTCAAACGGGACTTTGCCGCACTCACCTACTCGCGAATTTTGAACTTGACAACTTTGTTCTCTTTCTAAAGAGTCATTTTAGCAGAGGAGTCGCTGGTGCTGGCTTTTTTGAATATACAGAAGCTGGTCAGAAAACTATGGAGGACCAAAACTGCCAAAATTAAAAATAAATGAATAAATGACTAAAAGTGAAATTAAAAATGAATATAAAAAAATATAATTCGAAAATTATATAGCAGATAAGTTCAGCGCTTAAAGTTGAGGTGATAAAGCCACAGATTTGTTTGCATTGTTGTAATCTGACTGATTCATGTTTAAGACACGCTTGCTTGGTAGAATTTTGTGAAGCGGCCAAAGTGAATGCAAGCGTCTTTCATATTAATCCATGATTAATTTGCCTACATTTTAGCGTGAGCCTAACTTAAAAATAATAATATAATCAAAAAATAATTTATTGCTTGTGTTTGTTAAAATACATGATAGTGGATCAATTGCCCTTGGAAAAAATAATCACAATACTGGGGGGGAATTAGCGAGCCGATCTGAACTCTAGCGGTTATCGGAAATGCGGCTTCCGACTTTGTGGAGGCCGAGTTGTGAGTCAGTGGCGTTTGGCGTCCCTTCAAGTCAAACTAACGATGATGTTTTGCGGCGTGAGTGACACGTACTGTGGCAGCGGACCTCCCGGGCCCACGCTGGGCCACGATGGCCCCAGAGACCGCCTTGATCCAGCTGTGCATCTCCTCTGGACTGTCGGCCTAGGAGATCAAGTTTCATAAAGTGTGAATGTAAAAGTAAAAGTGTAAGCCACAAACAAAAACATATCCCGATTGAGAGGGGCATGGCATCAATACCTGTATTCTATACATTACCTGTATATAAAATGTCCTTGACGTGGTGACGACCTCAAACAGATTGTCACGCATCATATTGTCACTACAACCCAAAAAAAGACAGATAAAGATGTCACATCTTTACTGTGTCCCAATCAAGAAGACAAGGAAGAAGAAGTACACTTGCTCCATACCTCTGTTTGCACTCCTGCACTTTGTGAACTTCCTTCAGCGGGATCATCCTCAGCGGCTCTTTCTCCTGTAGGTGGCAGAACGGTAAATGGGGCGAATGGTTTCATTTGCGAGCGCATTGTTCTGAAACCTCAGGCTGATAATGAGACTGTCTTGCAGCAGACAGAGAGTCTGTGTCCTCGGGGGCCTTGTGTTATCTCATCACAATGACTGTGTGTGCGTGTGTCTGTGAGCGGCTTAAGCTGACAAGGGAGGACGGAGGGGCCCGAGGCGTGACAGGACATGTGAAAGGAGGCCGATGAAATTCTTCTGACTGCAGATAAAACATGCCAGGACACAGCGCTGTGTGCTTGACGTTTTTTTTGCCTGCCTCGCACTGCGGAGCTGATTCTAATCCGCAAGTGTCAGAGACAAAAAAAAACCCCCAAAAAAACCCACAAGATTCCTAAAGAGCATGTTGTAACTCAAGAGCCAATTTACCAGATCTGACTTGAAGTAGCTCATGAAGTTTTCCTCCAGGAGAAAATATCGCCGTTTCCAGTTCCTCATCTGGTGAAGAGGAAAATTAAGTAGTTAGTTATACAAAATATCAACATTGCTGTTTGCATTTTGCTTTACACTATTTACTCACATATTTCAGTAGGAACACAACCAATTTGAAAGAACAAAACAAAAAACAACAACAACAACAAAAAACCTCAAACTCACCACGGCACCTTGCTTGACGCAGTAGCCCGACTTGATGACCGTGTGGTCCTGGGTCGGCCTGCCCAGGAAGTAGGGCAGCTGGCTGTGCGAGCGATGCATGGCCTCGCGCTGCTCCGCTCGTTCCGTCCCGTCGCCACCTTCATGCTGGAAAGGTTGAGGAAAACTGTGTGAGCTAGTCGCAAAAAGTGACATTTGTGCTCTTTAGGGGTCACGGCTGAGCTGACCCTATCCCAGCTGACTTTTATGAACCTAACGTGTATGCACCATGAGATTTGAACCGAGAACTCCAGAGCTGTGAGGAAGAAGTGCGATCCACAAGTCCACCCAGCAATTCATTTTCTATCCCGAAGTTGCACCCTTTTATGATGGACAATGTCACTGGACTGGACTGGAGTACAGTAACATAACTTAGTGAGTGGGTTTCCTTAGCAGTAACAAGAAATTCAATCAACATGATTGGACCATGAAAAAACATTGCTTGCCCTGCACTTTTTTCCCCCCTCCATAGAAAGAGAAAAAAATAAATAAAAAATAAATAACTGGCCCTATATTAATGCCTCCTACAGTATTGGAGTGGAATAGCATTGCCACAAGATTTTTCAACTTTTGGCAGACACGCTTGACTGAGAGTATTGTCATATTAGATTCATTAAATGTTCCACTAGCTGTTAAAAATGAGTCATCAAGAAAAACTGACTCATTGGTTTATTCATAAAAAGTTGAACACGGTCAACTTGGGTTTTCCCAATTGTAAAGATCAATGTCGCCACACAAAAGCCGTTTTCTGGCTTGAGTTTGTTTACCTGCGTCTGGGTCACGATGGGAACCCCTCCTATAATCTCTGTTTTATAGGACACTTGTTTCTTGGGTCCCACGTTATCCAGCAAAGACTTGTGGTTCTCGGAATTCTGCTGACCGTCGGTGGCTTTTGGAACCTGGGGAAAACACAGACACACCCCCATGATGAAAAACACCCTTTTCCTTGAATTAAAAGTTGCAAAAAATTGCGCAAACGAACATCTGCACATGGAGAATCTCGATATGTTTTATTAATATCGTGCTGGGATGTTAAGCATCACGGCGGACAAAGCAAACAGCCTTTTACTGTATCCCTGGACTCGACTCAACAACTTTACAGCATCCTGTTAGTCATGCTCACTCACTCACATCCACTTTTATCATCTCAGTCCCCTCAAGAAAAAGGGCATTTCCTTCTTCAAGTGACTTGACAGAAAAAAAAAGAAAAAAAAAAAAAAAGAAAGCGGTTCATCCAAAGTGAAAGAAAGGAAGCGCACGTTACGTGATCGTCTTTGTTAGCCTCACCGTGATCTTGGTGGCTTTATTGAGCGCGTTGACCCAGTCCACCAGGTCCTGCTGATCGTTGGCCTGCAGGAAGACCTTCCTCATCCCAGCATTGATGACTAATGAAGCCAAACACAAAAGTAGCGCGAAGCGTGAGAGTTGGTATTGAAGTCTGATTGCTTACAAGTACAGAAGAACTAACTATGTCTGTTTGTTTTGGATTTTAAAAGATGAGTGGATTTCTCTGCTAGTGAGTTTACAGCTCGGCATGGTGAAGATTCAGAGCCACTTTCACGTCATGATTGGAAAATGAAAATGAGTTGACCACAGACGCCACGGTAAAATGTAAATAAGTGGTCACATAATTTCTGGTGTATCTTAAAATTTCTTGTCGAGGCTTTTGGAATTGGTGTTTGAAAAAAAAAAAAAAGAAAAGAAAAGAAAAAGTCATGACACCCGTGAGGTATATTTACGTTTGGCATTCAAACTTAACTTTCACATAGTCTTAGGTCAATTTGTTGAAATTGTACAACCTCAAGTTCATTTTTACTGCCCTCCAAAATAGTCACTGACAAATAAGATTATTGTTTGAGCATATCTCACCAAGATGTTCTCTAAAAAAGTGAACACGGAAGTTTTTTTTTTTTTGCCTATTTGTGCGTGAGTTTGCACAATTCAGCTTCTTTCTGCAACCGCCTACTCATTTCTCAGCATGACAAAGGAAGAAGAATAAAAAAAAAAATGACTTCAAATAAAATACTGAAACGCCTTTTTACAATCTCTACAGTATTTTTAGGTCAGATGGTGATTAGCTCCGGGAGCATAGTATTTAGGACATCCTGTCTCGGGTTATCCATTTCCATAAGCGCTGAGGATGTGCGCAGTGAAACCTTCACTTTCTTCTAAATGCGGCGTCTGTGTCAACATCTGGTCAGGTAATTGTGCACGAGCGCGACCTCGCTCTTCCACTTTTCCCCCACTTTGCCGTAAATAATCGTGTGAACCGAGCTGCACTCTGTCGCCCCGTGGATGTGAAGCGCTCCCCGGACAGATGTGGGAGTATCCCGGTGTGACTCAACGCCGCAGACTGAAACGTGTGCTGGGAAACGTTGGCCCCCGCCGGCGCGCGGATGGTGCGTCAGCACCAGATACAATGGCACACTGTCCGGTTCGGTTTCTCTCTCTCTCTCTTTTTTTTTGGTTTTGTTTTGTTAAAAGCCACCTGTGAGCGTGACCTCTCGTCTGCCTTACATTACGTGGGCAGGCACCGCTTGTTTGGCATCGCTGCTGGGGCGTACGCAGGAAAAAGGCGGAGTGGCGGGATCCATTGATGTATGCAAAAACATGTGGCCTACAAACAGGCCGCTTAAAAATAACCTCTTGACATCTGTGAATCAGGTTCCGATTTGAGCGGCGACATCCTGTCAGAAGCTCAGTGAAGCTCACACGCGCACACACGCATCCCCACACGTCAACTTCTTGTCACAGACGAGCATTTCCTGTGATTGAAGCATTTGAAAAAGGAGGATGATAAACAATAACAGGGACTCGAACTAGAGGCTGACGCAAACTGTTTTGTGTTTTAGTGAAGACCAAAAGGATGGCTTAATGATGATTTCTCCCTGGCTTCTGATATCGCCAGTATGCACAATTAAGGCAATGAAGTTAAGTTAAGAATTTCTTATGGACGGGACCTTCTTCATTCACAAGATGTTTAGTCACGCTTTGACCTTGTGGAGCTGCGTTATTAGCGTTTTGTTGTTTCATGGTGAGTCATCTAACTTTGCTGCCAAGTTCTGCCCAAACACAATGACGAAAACTGATTCTTGGAAATTTAGCATCGCCACATCTGCTCAGTAGGGATGTAACGATATGCAAACATCACGATATGAAGGTCACGATACAATAATTATTACAATCTTGGGAGGGGTTGGCGATATTTAAAAAAGATCACAATATTGTGCTTTTGTACATAACAGCAATACATATAAACCAGTGGTTTATTGTAGGTGGTTTAAAACCACCTACAATCTCTAATAACAATATTGAGGCGCTTACTTGCTAATGCAAGCACACATTGATCGCTTCACAACCAAATTAGGTTCCCCTTCATCTGACAATTAGCATAGATTGTAAACATAGAAGGCCAAAACATCCCTAATGAAAATTAAAATTGCATTAATAAACCAACCACTAGAGGGTGCCAGAAATGCACAAATGGAACTCAAAATGCCAGACTTTTGGGTATTTTTGGGTTATTCTAATGGTGAGTTATTCACATTACTCAAGTCTATCTGAAATAGTTGATGTCAGATTCTTCTTCAAATTACAAATTACAAACTAGTTCAGATTGAACTACATTAACGTTTATATTTTGCCCTGTGTCTAAAAAACAACAACAACATATTTGTATGTACAAGCAAATGCTTTACAATTAGTTTTCTTTTCAAGTTTATGTGGTCATGGCCTGACAATAATGTGTTAATGGCAATAATCTGCCAAAGCTAACCAACAACTCAGCTGCTGCGTGGCCACTTCTGCATCAATGTGTCAACTATACACACTCTCGATGCCCTTGTGTTACTTGACCCTCGTCCAAAATCATTTCAGCAATTTATTACAGACCTCAAACGTGTAAGAATAGGAACTTTCTTACCAAAACAGAACTCTGCCTTCGGCCTCAACTTAGTGGCATCGCTGACCTGTAACAGAACAAAACTTGTCATTGTCTGATTCTCAAAAGTCAAATCCTACTTGACAAAATCTCATGTTAAGTGTCCATCTATGCATCCTTCTGAGGGTCACGATCAAGCTGGAGTCTATCCCAGCTGACTGAGCAAGAGACGGGCCCTGAAAAGGTCACCAGCCAATCGTAGGGTACATATAGACAATGATCCATTCATCATTTTCTACACTGCTGATTTTGGTCAGCTGGAGCCTTACTTTGGCCGAAAACTGACAACACCCTGCGATTGCTCACTAGTCACTTGTACATGTAGCGCAACAATCATTTGCAATCACATTCACACCTATGGACAATAAAGATTTTCAATGAATATGACATGCTAATCTTTGAAATGAAGTAGGGAGACAGAGTGCCGAGAGAAAATGTATGCAAGACAGACCAACTAGGTCACCCTGCTGTCTCGAGTCAGCGTCATACAAGATGCTTTGGCTTACCTTAGAAATGTATGTGAGCTTCAGGGAGCCGACACAGTCCGCGCCGACTGGAAGATTCTGTGGGAAAATGATGAGAAACATCAGTAATAGATAAATCTTCATCAATGAAAAGGTGGTGGATTGCGGGCTTCTTTTTATGGCACCAAAGTTCTGGGATTGTGACATTAACCTCATTAAAAATGTACGCCTTTCCATTCTATAAAAAGAAAGGACAGTGAATTATTTAAACTTTCTCCGGTGCTACACCATCTATGAATAGTTCATGCAACAACTGAGCACTTACACACGCAGCCACGCTAATATGGGTAGTGACGACGACGTCGGGTCGCAAACGTGGCGGCGACGGCGAGGTCGAGCCGTTTGCCTCTCTCGACTTAACTGATGCACTGACTTGCTCGTAAAACACTGTCGCCTCGCAGTCTACCGATGCTTCTATGGGGCCTGATAACAACTGATAGCGTAAGGGAGGGCGTGCCTCGGATACAGCCCTGGTGCTACGTGCTAAGCTAGCGTTAGCTTCCCCCCGCCCCGCCGTTACCTGCGGGTTGTCCATGAACCACACCAGGCTGCCCTGCTGCGTGTCCAGGATGAAGTAGCGGCGCAGGAACTTGCCGCTGCTCTCGTGCTCCTCGATGTCCAGGAAGCCACAGATGCGGTTCTGCCGGTCCACGTAAGGCATGGCGCCGCCGGGACATTCCCTGGCCTGCTCGGGCCGAAAAAGCGGAGGAGGAGGGGAGAAGTAGGCAAAACAAGAACTCCTGGGTGGAAGAAAGGGAGAAAAAAAAATGAGGGTGAGGAATTGCCCTTGTCTTGGCTACACCACACAGTATTTTTGCTGTGATTGACAGCGCAAGCTCAGTGTGCTGAGAAGATCACGTGACCCAAAACAAAACACGCCCCTCCCACTTTCTGCCCCCCCTCTTTTTTTTTTTACCCTGCACGTCCGTTTTTCTTCCCCAGTAACACACACGCGCACACACTCTCTGTCACATTCTATTCCATCTCCTCCACCCACCCTGGCTTGGTCTTTCTTTCTGCTTTTTTCCACTCCCCTTCTATCTCTCTCTCTTTTTTTTTTCATTCTCACTATCCCCTCCCAACTGCGCTCTCATCTGATTTGGCAAGCCTCCGGCCGGCCCACTCAATCTCCTCCCCCTCTCTCCTAAAGCCGAGTGCCCACTCGAAAAGGAGAAAGACGACGATGATGACAAAAAAAAAATAAAAAAATAAAAATAAAAATAAAAAACCTTGGCGAGTGAATTAACCCCTGCGGCAGCCGAGGTGGAGCAGCGAGCACGATTTAACCTGCAGACATATGACACACACATGAATTCGACATCGCACTAAAGCAAACTAAATTAGTGTATACAGTGGAAGGCCATAAAAATTGCACGATTTGAAGTCTGACCTACTTTCTGTATAAAAGTACATCTCCCTCAACCAAAAGAAATATACCAATGAATGATGGCAAACGTAACGTAACGCGACGTAAGAAAGCACAACACGCGTCTCTGGTCTGGCTGTTCAGTACAACACAGTAAAAAGTAAAACACGCAATTCCGGGAGGTTCGGGACCGAGCCCTGGCGCGAAAAAACATTAGTAACTGACACGCCTGCAAAATGTTTAGAATTGCCTTTGTTCATATCTTAAGCTATAAATATAGAACCAAACCATTTTAAAATCATCTTACAACATTGCCCTCGTCTTGACCCCAATTACGGGTTTTTCGAGGTACGAGCTGTCATTGGGACGATTTTTTTGCTTTCACTTGAAACACAAGGACGGTTATGGTGGCAGGGAAATCAACTCAACTCACTTGACATGAAGCTGCACTTCCATTACATGTTGCATATTTAACGCAACCCCATAGCCTCTCGTCTGCTACCTTTATGCTAATGCAAAATGCATAAGCAACTGATATTTGAGCACAAACAGTGCACAGGACATTTAAATAAAACTCAGAATCATGTATTTATCCTCTGAGAGGAGCTGAGACATCTTGACTGTACAGACATCCATGTACAGCAGGGGTGGGCATACTCGGTCCTCGCGGGACGGAGTCCTGCAGGTTTTGCGTGTTTCCCTTCTCCAACACAGCTGATATATGATCAGCTCATCAGCAAGCTCTGGATAAGCCTGTTAATCATCCTGTGGATTGGAATCAGATTGTATTGGAAGAGGAAAACTGCCCCTGTGAGTGTGCCCTATGCTTTTTGCTGTCTGAAATATCGACTCTACTGAGAAATGAAATAATTTGACAGGGATAAATAATGAAGTCTCAGTTAGGAGGGTCTCTGTATGACACCACGTGTTAACGTAAAGTCCTTTGTGGGTGGGCGTAGCGTTACTGTAAGCATACTGCGACTTCAGCCTGTTTAAGTTGCTAGACTCGGCGGGAGAGATGGCTTCTCGGAACGAACCGCAGATAAAGACGCTCTTTCTCCGCCGCATTACGAGCTCTGTGCGGGCGGGCGGGGACAACAAAAGGCCCGGTTGTTGTGCAGCACGGAGTCTAGAGCGCTGAGAGCATCTCAGTTAGCCGTGACGTGGACTTGAATGGTCACACACACACAGAATCGGGAGAAGATAACCATTTAAGAGCGGAAACAAGCGCCGATTGTTGCGTGACTGTGAGAGATGCTTCTGTTAAGCAGAGCCTGCAAATGAGGTGCTGAGTGCAGGTTGAGTTGTCAGAAAAGTCCGTGGTAGTTGTTTTTGCCCCTAAGTAAGCAGCAAAACTACTGACCAAAAGTTGTGGCTTTCAGATGAAATTTCAAGATGGGCTAGGGATCACTTCTTCTAAGTGAACCAGGAAATATATTGGTCGAGTTGTGGATCGAACATCTGTTGTGAATTTTCTCTTTACCAGGCAACAGCCAGTTGCGCAAAAATACTAAAACACTTTACAGTTGACATGTATGAGTACATCCAAAAGTTTAGAGGTCAAATTAAGTTCACCTCAAAGGGTTTATTGTGAATTTCAGGTTCATCCTGAATTTTAAAGCCGAATAACTCTGCATGAGTAGTTTATATGGAGAAGTGGGCCTTCTGTTTATCAAGCATGGCATGAAATCCAAAAGCAGAAGGTTACAAGGAAAGAGGAGGGAGGTGTTCTTGTGGGGGTGGCGGGGAGGCTGCTTGGACAGAAAGCCAACATTTGCTACGCCGGGGCTTTTGTGTCCGGCGTCACGTGGCGGCCAACTGGTCACGCAGGGTCATAAAAAAAAATTAAAAAAATGAGCACGGGCCAGCTGGGCACCTCGGCACCATCATCAGAGTCAATACAGTATTTTCATTTAGACGGTCATCTCGAGCCCCTGTTGTAAGGAACAGCTGCTGTGGAGCATGCGAGCTTGCGCGTTTCTCGTGGGGCAGCAGGCAGTTGGCTTTGTCAGCATCTGCAGGCCAAACGGTTACAAGAGAGGGGCACTGCTGTCTTTGAGCAAGGCAGCTCAAATTAAATGTTAACACAAGTTTGGTAGGGTGCTCAAAATGACTGGTTTTTGCCATGTAATAGCCTCAACAACATGGTATAGTCAACTAGTTTTTTATTTATTTATTTAATATTATTAATTTTCATTTCAATCACTTAGTTTTTATTTCTGTTTTTATGGCTTTTCATAATGTATTCAGCAACACGGCGAGACAGAACTAAAACTATTTCATTGAAAATACGGTGCATCCACCTGTGCTTTTGTACATGTCAAACCACTCGTCTACATCATGTGATACTGTAGTATCAAAATACGGCTATCAAAAATGAATATGAGGGATTTTTCAGAAAGAGGAAAAGGCCAAAAGACTTATATGGTCTCATAACATCCAAATGTATTATCTCAAAATTCCCAATAAAGTAAAAAATACTTATGAATACATATAAACTAACCTGAAACTGCTTGAAAAGTTGCTCCAAATTTACCTTGCTGGTGCCTGGGGTGGGGGCTGGAGGGGTAATGACATGCAGCTGCTTGCTCTCCTGAGACATGATATTACAGTGCTTTCTTTTTCACCTCCATTCCAATTGGATGCCATTAGACAAGGGCTTATGGACAAAAAAGCAACTGTATTCTGTCCCAAAAATAGCATGTTTGAGAGACGTGCAGATCCTACATGGCGAGAGCTCGCTCCATTCAACGGCTATAGCTATGAATAAGAACATATCACCCACTCTTGTTAACCTATATGCCTATGGCGATGCTAAGCTAATATTCATGCATGATCTTTTCTGGGGCTGTCAAAAGAACAATTAAAAATTTTCTATCAGCAAGACAAATGAGATCTTGAAGAAAAATCTGTTAAAATGTCAATATGTTAAGAATTAGGTAAGGTATGTATGGATAATGAATGGATGAATGATTGATATTTGAAAGAATTCAGAAGGCGGGCAAAAATCACCCCTTCTTTCAAACTCAAAAGAAAAGAATGGCTCGTGATCAGTTTTTAGGCAATCGACACGGTCAGGTGACTGGAAAAGGAACGGGTGAACACTGAAATGTGCACAATGAAAACACTAGCTTGGAAAATTCTGAATGATTACCTAAAAATTACATGATGATGAGATAAAAATATATATATATATTTAAAGGCAGGCTACCTTTCAAAACATTGTGTAAAAGATAGTTGGAGTTATCCTGCCATGTCTGCCTACAAGAAACATCCACGTAATTTGTGAAAATCATTAAATCGAAAATGACGTGATATAAGGGATTCCACCCGTATGTCACATCTAAAAATAGATGCAAAAAATATGTCAGAATGCATTTTCTGAGAGGAATTCAGAACTGGCGTGATGTGATCACACAAAAAATAGGTCACGAGGGATGGCGGAACCGGGTCCGAATGTACCTATTATCAACATATTACAGTTAAATACAATAAAATCTTTATAATGCTTTTGTATTTACAATCAACTGCCATTTTTTCTTTATTTACAGGGTTTTTTGATGGCTTTGGAACGCATTAATAGAATTTATATTCATTCCAATGGGTACAACTTAATTTGAGATACGAATTTAACGGTGTCGAAAGTGTTGGAGCCTTAATGACAGCGAAAAGGGTGCAGGTGCTTTGAATGGGTCAAAGGTCAACTTTCCTAACACGGCCATGGTCACATGTGCCTCCGAAAGAAGAAATACCTTGGTCCGAGTTGGTTTGACAGGCTTCGGCCTCCCTGCCCGAAGTCGGCCGTTTGGCCCCACTGGGCTCCGTCTACCACCCGGTTTGTACCTCACCGTACCCCGCGAATAAGCTGCCGGTGACACCGACTATGACCTGGGTTAGCCCAACGAGCTAGTTAGCACACATTTTAGCAGCAAGTGCCTGAAGTTAACCGGGAGAAACGGCAAGCCTGCTATTGCTCCCGAAAAAAAAACAATGACATTCCTACATCACAAACACTACAAAATCTTGTAACACTAATTTAAAAAATACATAATAGTGTCTAGAAGTGAATTTTACACATTAACCCGGTCAAGCTAACGCTGGCGAGCGCCGCTACGAGGCGTTCGCAGCAACGAACCAGATTCCCCGAGTAGAATTCAACACACGCAGCTCCATTCAACGCCGAGTCGGCTACTTCCACAGGTTCGCCACCGTACCTACCTGCAATGTATGCCCTTGGTTACCGCCTGGCTGTTGCTGGGAGGTCGCCCTTCTCCGCCTCAGCCCATCTCGCAGCCAGCAACACGGAGCACCGCAACCAGCGAGGCGGAGAGGAGACAGGAGAGGTGGGATGGTCAACTCTGAGCTAAAAGCTGGAGTGCAACTGGCTTTTCGGAACGATGACGTCAGTACCTCGATTAAAAGACGGGGGTGGTTTTTCGCTCCGGTTCGCTGTAAAATACATTATATGCCAAGAACTTTTACGTTATTTGTATTTTTTTAAACGGCCAGAGTGAGTGGTGGTAACGTTTTTAAATGTTTGGTCTGATGAGGAACGGCTTGTCTAGAGTAGCGATGTGGCGACATCTGGCGGTCGCATTATTTATTACCTTTAATGTTGCAGCTACTCTTTTGACGTGGAGTTGTTCTTTAAATTCGTTTTAAATTCGTTCCAATTTCGTTTTTTAACGTGTTTTTCTTGTTGTAAAAATTGCACACAACAGTACTGGAGTGTAGTAATAACATTTTGTATCCACGTAGTGGTGTGCAAAGCCAAGGAGGAGTGAAGCAACAAAATGACCCGCAACCCGTTCAGCTGCCAAAATTTAAATCAAGCCTAAACAAGCAAAATCTGAAGATATTCATGTGACAAGTAAGTAAACATATGCAGTAGTATATAATTTTTTGTACAATGTGTGCAAGTGGGAACTGGGAAGTACTGTACAGTGTTTCCTCACTAATTCACGGTTTGATTATTGCGGATTCACTATCGAGGATTTTCATTTGGGACATTTGTAACTTTTTTGGTTCAGGTAAAACACTGATTAAAAAGGAAAACTTCACTAAGCCAACGTTTCACTGTCGTGTCCTCATGTGCGGCCTAGCAGGCATCCGCTCACATTAATTTATGAACGCAGCCTATAATCAGCAGATCAGTGTTTATTATACATTTTGCATTTTACAAGTTTAATTCATTCAGTGTAACAAGTATTTAGGTGGGAGCTTTGTGTGTGTGTGTTTTTTTTGGGGGGGGCATAAAGGCTTAATAGATGCATAAACAACTACACAAAAAAATCAAATTATATAATGTACCTTTGCATACACACCTAAACTAAACATAAACAGGTTTCCACTTTGCAGCCACATTTCAAGGCAACCTGCGTGTTTGAGAGGGCGTTGACGAACACAGGAAGACACAAGCACACCCGCTCACGCATATGTACACGCACGCACCGAGTCAAGTTTGAACAAGCCGAGCAGGAAAGGAAGGTGTAGGCGCTCGAGCTTTCCTGTTCAATGAACGTGGCACATTTCTGAGATTTTTATTTATTTATTTATTTATTGCTGGGGGGGGGGGGGGGGGGGGGGGCGGCTGTGTCCAGGCCACCATGGAGGAGGAAGAGGGGGACACTCTCTCGGAGATGAAGGCCTTCACTTCCCTGCCACCCCAGTCCAGGTTTCGCTCCCACAGCGACGCCTCGGGCTTCACCGCCAGAATCCTGTGGAGGCTCAGAGGAGGTCGCACAGGTAGGAAGACACACCTCAGATCACATAAGGAAAAAACATTGTTTAGACTCCTATCTATCTATCTATCTATCTATCTATCTATCTATCTATCTATCTATCTATCTATCTACCTACCTACCTACCTCAACAGAAAAAGCCTACAAGTAACATTATAGACTGAAACAGTTCCCAGGTGTCTTAACATTTTCCGTCAAAATACCTCAAGGATCAAGAAGTACGTCACTATTCACACGCTCTATTTCCCGTCGTACTGAAAATAGCCCATTTGACAGGGTGCACCTGGCTCAAGTGAACAATTGCACCCACCGTAGAAAGCATTTTCATTTGCAGCAGCAGTTCTTACACTACGTTGTGGCATATGAACACAGCACAAAACCTGTTAGCACTCAAAATTTCACCGAGTTTTCAAGTACGTGTCGCTTATCAGCCGTGAGGTAACTATTCAGTGCATCTAATCAAACTCAGCAAAGGTCTGCTTAACCTTTAGGCTTGTGAGTGTTTATAGTATTTTAGACAGTGTAGTTCGGTGGAAGGACACCATACATTGATTGAAAGTGGCTCTGGATCTTCACCTATCCTAGCTTATTATGCCATGGGAGGATAAACTCATTGTGGGGAAAGATAGGAAGTAAATTAGCTCCACTAGACACAAAAGACACACACAAGTGTTGTGTGACGTGCAATGTGTTATGGTAGTCTTTTGAAAAAGTGCCGCAAAAAAAAAAGTAAAAGTAAACCACACTCAGAGAAGGCTTTAATTTTCACTGTGTTATCAAAATGGGCCTAACAGGTTACCATAATTGTTCCTTTCCTTAAATGTAACATTTGTTTGCATTTACTGTGATAATTGATTCCCCCCCCCCCCCCCCCCCTTTGTGGCATTTTTTACTAATTGCTGAATTATAGTTTACCTTTAATGACGAAACGCTTCACAAGTTTGCACAGTGCTGAATCTGCCTGTTTGGTTGTCTTGCTTAAATGTCACTCTGTCCCAATTTCGTAACCACAAGTGTTGCTGTGCTTACAAGTGTTTCCTACCAGTCGCCTTTAGCGTTTCAGCCTTAAATCCCTTGTGGGTATACCAACATTTGTCATGTATAACGTGACCAGTGTAGTTACCTTTGCCTAAGTCACATTTACAAAACCACATTTAGAGTTAATGAAGGTTTTAGGATGGAATTTAATTTACATTTCCTGTTAGTGTTTTTTTTTTTTTTTTTTTTTTTTTTTTTTTTGACATTTTGACTTCGAAGTCAACCAACGTCCCAACAACATATTACGTTCCACTTTGGAGCTTCCACTCTATTGTTTGTGTGTGTACAGCAATATATAAATGACTTGTGCATCATCATTAGGGAAGTTGTTTCCTCAAATAGTCCATAAGGAATGATGTGTAGACTGTAAATAGCATGCTGTCCTCCAAATGGACACTCTATTACGTTCCTCTAATTACACGGGCAAAGGGAAGCATTCGGGCAGGAAGAGATGGGATCAACCAAAATATAAAAAGGGTTCCAAGTGAGGGGAGGGAAGAAAAATGTGACATGAAATGGCAAAAAAAAAAAAATAGGAGAGGGGGGCAAATTAGAAGTGAGGACAGTGTGATTAAGGAGGAGGAGAATGCAGATGGAAAATGGGTGCCTCGAAATAGCCAAGATTAGACAGCATTTGAAGCAACAATAAGCACTTGTTAGATGTGCTCTTTTTGATTGTGCACAAAGCAGACGTTGCACCCAAATGAGATGTGTGTATTATACACTATATTGAGAGATAGCAAGACAAAAATAATATGACTAGAATATTAGAATACGCAGGACAAAATCACCACCAGACATTAAAAGAAGCCCAGAGCTGTAAATTGAGAAGTAGTTTGTTTGTTTAAATCCTGTATTTAAAAAGCGCCTTTTCCTGAATCAAAACGGCAGACCGGGCCTTTAATAGGAGCTTATGCACTACCAACTGAATAGAACTAGCAGTAAAACAAAAGCTACGAATAACACAATATCAAGTTTGGTCCTTGGGAAGAGGTCTCTGAGATAATCACACTGAATGTGAACGCCTTATGCGGCTCCGAAACTGCGACTTCCAGTTTTACACAAAATACAGGGTTCAAACCCTTTGCCCTGAGCTTGTGAACCTTATATTTTTAAGGTAATTACTTCCTGTTTTAGCAGTCTAAATTAGTTATTTTTAGCACAGGAGGCCAGCAAGTTATTATTTTTACTTTCAGTCAATGGCAGCATGAGTCAGCATTTATTTCTTTATTTTTTTTAATTAATATTGTGTAGTTAAAATGTTAACTTCCCAGTTCATTAATAGCTCTGTTTAGTTGCTAATTAAGCCTTCTACTCTATTAATAAGTTTTGAAAAGCATTATATCAGCAGAGAGACGACGGCCCATTTGGTTTCATAGCCGTGTCCGCTTGTATAGCATGTTTTATTACGTCCTGCTTCATTATGTCCACTCCTGTAAAAAAAACAAACAAAAAAAACAGGAAATTAAAGTAATCAACACCTTGCGGTAGAACAACACACACATATGAGATTAGACAATAACAGTTTCCAATTTCCATGTTCAATATTGGATGTTGACACTTGATTATGTTAATTATGGTCCATCCGAGTTTCCTCCAACTCAACAACATGTATTGCATTTTAAGAATATCCAAAACAAGTCTGAGGTAAGAGATGAATTTAAATTAAAACCATCTTTTTTTTTAAACCATACAAACAACAAATACAATCAATACATTTTTGATACGCTTTTCAAGAGATTAAAAAAATCCAGAAAGCAATGCAAAATATACATACATAAAATTATACAAAATCATGAAATTAGTGATAAATATATATTCTGTCGTAAAATGTAGTCCATAGTGTTCATGTGTGTGTTGTATCCTACTGACGACCAGCAATTCAAATTTGTCCACTCTAGTGGACCTTCTTAAACCTGAATATCTCCCACCCAGTGCATACGATTGAATTAACTCATTGTGTGCTCTATAGGGGACATTCAGAGCTTTCCAATGATACCAAATGTGTAGGGGTGGGGCTTTGCTACCTTTGATTGCATCATAAAAGAAAATGGCTTCCCCCCGGTGCAAGCACTTTTTAGGGAAGAGGAAAGGTAAGTGTATCACACTTTTTATTGAACAAATTTAGGCTTTAAATGTTGTTGGCATGTGTTCTATAAGACTCTTAAGAACACATTAAGGTATTGTTTGAATTATTTTAACTGTATTTGATCCTAGAATTTAAGTTTAAAAAAATGTCCTCAGTAGTGGACACATCATAGCTTAAAAATAAAAACTTGTTTTTTTAATTTTTTTTTATTTTATTTTATTTTTCCAGTTAGTTCGCATAGATTGGGTTATATCAAAATAAACATGATTGGAGAATATTTTTTTTCTGGTAGTCAGGAGGATGTGCACCATCATGCATTTTCTTAAGTACCTTCAGAAAACTGTTGACAGTTTCCACTTGCTCTTGTATCTTTTGTCATGGAACACTGGTGCTACCTGTTGAGGGTGCACCTGTTGTGTTGTGTGCGGTGAAGGCAGGCTCGTCACTTGGCTCGTGCTTATCCTTACACAACAGGCAATGTAATTGCACTGGATAGAAGCTTGACCTGCCGCAGTGACTCTGAAGTGTACCTGCGCTGATTACAAGCCACCATAAATCATAAATGGAGAGCACACATACACACCTCCAGATCTCATATTCTCCTCCGCCTCCTCCTCTTTTTTTTTTTTTTTCGTTACCTTTTCATTTGCATGTTTTTGCGTCACGGTGGGATCTCCGCGCGACAGGGCATGCTCGGAGATAGAAGCTCGACTCGGGTGAAGACGGGGGAGAATGAGGATCTGAGATGGAAAGAGACATTAAGTTTTAATGCTCTTTACTGGAGGGAGAGGAAGGAGGAAAGGCAGGCAGGTGGGAGGAGCGAGTGATGCAGGAGGAAGGAGGGAGGGAGTGATGGAGGAGGAGGGCAGTATGTCGGGAAGAGGCGAGGATCAACTCACACTGCTGATAATATTCCCTGGGTCAAGTCATGGAACATGATGGTGAGTTTCTCTTCACTATAAGCATTTGTTTGTTTATATTTGTATTTATTATACAAGTAATATCCTCATAACAAATGATAATTTGCTTCAAATGACAACTTCACAATGTTATGTCACGCATCGGCTGTAACACTATGTAATTGTGCAATATTTATAAGATGCTAATGCTGTAAGGGGATCACTGTGCAACATTAAGGGTGGGTATACTGTACCTTCATTTAAACAGGCCTCTGGTGCCCTCGGCTATTTGAGTTGCATTGCTGCGTTGTATTATAAATCACCTTCAACGGTGGCATTGTTGTCACTGCACATAACGTGGTCATTCATTCCAGATGGGCGTTGTTAGTTGTCATATTGGGTCTATTAGAATGACACAGGTCAGATGTGTGGTTGTTTTTGTGGCTCTGGGAGGCCTACATGAGGTAATCTGATTTAATGTAGACACTTTTATTAGTTGTGTGTGAAAAACAACGTTGGAATTATTGTAAATATGCTCACTTATGTGCGGATTTCTGTTGAGAAATTATCTTCAAGTGTGCATACGTGTTCTTTAGTAGCCTTCAAGGGAATTATCAGTCCCATTCAATGTGTCAAAGCATGTTAAAATATGTCATTTGCTTATGATCATCGTGCCATGAGAAAAACGATGTTTGGACAGTCGTCGTCGACGTACGCATGAGGCGTGTGAGGAGCGACATTCCAGCTTGACATAACAGCGGAGTCAGTAACTAAGGTTCGGTTCAACCAAGTAATCAAGTAAGGACTTCTCACCTGTCAGATTTATTTGTTGTGTTTAAAACAACATACTGTACCTGCTGTTGACTTTCATTTTCCACGTGTATAATGGAAACGTTCTACTTGGCGCTCACTAGGTCTGACCTCAGTGCATTGCTGTCAAATGTAAACAAAAAAAAACATGACTGATGAGTAGATTATATAATTTAAAAAAAAACAAAAAACATTTTTGCGAATAAATCCAAGCAGAAGTTTGACTGAAGTACTGGTTGTGGTAAATGGCAACAGCCATTCAGACTCAAACCTATGGACAATTTCGAGATGCCAATTAACCTAACATGCATGTTTGTGTACCTGAAGAAAGCCCTCGCAAGCGCAGAAATAACATGCAAATTTCAAGGCCTGAGCTGACATTCGAACCCAGAACTTCTTGACTGCAAGGCAGACGGGCTAACCTGACCTCCCCTCAACTGCACTGCCCTGTGTTCACAGTCTTTTTATATTGTGGGGCGTCTTTGTTTTGTAATGAGGTTGAGAGACCATTGGCTTACTTTAGGGCAAGGGGAGGACTGACCAACCACATCCCAGCGTTGAGTCCAAAAGGGATCGAGTGAATGCTGGGGGATTTATGCCCACTGCATTGGGTTGTGGATTTGACCCCTTGTTGGATCAAAATCTTGACCCAAGTCACGACAGTAAGCATAACATAACCCGCACATGACTCTCGTCATGACAGTAAGCATAACCCTTGCATGACCCAAACATAACCCTGGCATGACCCAGTCATGACATGGGTTAGGAATGCAACCCATCATTTAGTACAAAGTACGAGTACTTGCTACCTCTTGGCACCACAAACTATTTATTTTGAGGGTAATAGAACCACAATGTAATAACTGCTGAACAAGGTGCATCAGCAAACCTGTGTCAGAAAACATGAATTGAAACTATAAGTTTTCCATTTTATGAGGCCCAGGTAATCAAAAAGAAAAAGGAAAAAAGAAATCCTGCGGCGTGTGTACAGTCTGCAAGAAGAGTTTTGAGTTATGGTAGAACACTGCTTCACAATGACAACACACCTGCTTACAATGCCCTGAGCATCTGACAGTTCCTGGCCAAGAAGAATATCACCATGCTGGAGCGCCAGAGGATGCTGGGAAAGCCTTACACTCCAGGGAGATTACTTTGAAGGGCAAACGTTATCGTGTGTAGTTTGGATTTGAAATATATCTTCTGCGGCACCAGTCCTAGAACTTTCCTGACAACCTTTTTACACCTTGCAAATCAACCATCATTAGCCAGTGGCAGTGCTTTCAAAACAAACCATATCACACCTTTGTTTGAGTAATAAAGCAGGCCTCAACTGCTCAAATGAGACATGCAAGTGGCTTTGCTCCTCCAATGTTTGTACTCAGCTGAGACGTGACTGTATATAGAATAATATGAAGGGGCAGGAAGGAATGCGCACTTGTTTATTCGCCTCATTCTAATATAAGTGTCTGCAAGTGCGCGCGCCGCCTCATTTCCCCGCAAACCGAGGGCCTTTATTCAGCACCGGTTACCAAACGCCGCTCGACCGCCACGGTCTGTCGCCGTCTCTCGCTCTCTATCGCAAGCGCTTCGCTGGCTGGCCGTCTGGCAGGATGTCAGCTATTGATTTAATACAGGCAACATTTTAGCATTATGGCCCGTGCCAAACAGTATACAACAAACAGGAGATCAGGTTGCAGGCACGCCGGCCGGGGCGGATGGGAAGAGCGAGAGACATGACAGTAACCAGTCCTGTAATGCTGCCAAAAGACTTTGCAGGTTAGGTTTTGTTTTAAGCTAGCTGAAGTCAACACATTGAAAGCTGCAACTATAAGGAAAGAGTGGGTAGTTATTACTTGACTACTGTGCAATTTAGTTGAATAAATTAGCCAAGGTAGAGGAGGGGGGGGGAAGGTGGAGGCTCTCAAAAGCAGCACTTAAACAATTATTAGCCCCGTGTTCCGCTGAGGCCAACTTTTAAATATTTGATGACCGCCTTTTTCCCCTCAGCCCTTTCCTCCTCCGGTCAATAAGAAGGTCAGGATCCCTCGAGTGAACGCTGTTATTTAAAATCATGACGCCGTCCCTAAAAATGTCACCTTTGATATACTTGTGACTGGAAGACATGCCCTCTTAACCACTTTGCTTTTATACAACACCTTGATTGATTTGAAGTCAAACCTTGAAGATGTGATTGAAGTACAGTATTACCCTTTCAGCTTTTAAGGAGATATATTACGTGACGGACCACGCAGTGGCGTACTGTTTAGCATTAGCAGGCCTGCCTCACAGTTTTGACATTGTCGGTTTGCATGTTAGGTCCATTGAAGGCACTAAAATCAGGGTTCACTAAATCCGGTCTTCGAGGTCCGGAGTCGTGCAGGTTTTAGATGTTTCCGCCTACCAACACACCTGACACGAAAGATCGGGATAGTTGTCAGGTGTGCGAGTGGGTGGAAACATCTAAAACCTGCAGGACTTCGGACCTCGACGACCGTAATTGGTGAACCCTTCTTGACTAAATAGTCCACAGGTGTAACATCCTCACATCCCATTATGTCAACAACTTCACAGAGCAATTGATTATGTGCCACTCTTTAAAAATGCTAACGCCAATCTGTGCATCTAAAATAAACTCAATGTAGTTTAGGCCCGTCTCACACTATGTGACGCAGTTCAGTAACTAGTTTTCATGAATGGCCGACCGCCAGTCGTAATTTAAAATGTCCTAATCTTCTTTAATATTCCCCATTCCCTGTTTTTGCGGCAATCAGCTCCTTCCTTGACAATCGCACCATGTTTTTGTGATTCAATTAAAAAAAACAAAAACAAAAAAACATATATGGAGCCTAAAAACATAATACGGGGTTGTAGTAGTCTGTTTCAGCACATCAGTAGACGTGCGGTGCTCAATCACATTGTGTGCAGTGAAGATTCATTTTATTTTTCCCCACAATGGTCCCCTTCAGTCACGTTTAGGCCTCTTCGCTTGGTGTGTGATGGGCCTTACATTTCACTTGGTGTCAAAACGTCAAGAACCACTGTTGTAGTTCTTTGACATGTAGTGTCTGTGAACGTCCACTTTAAAACTATCTTTACTTTAAAACTATCGCGTCTTTCCTTGAAGCTGTTAAACAGCAATTTTCTTTTTGTATGAAAGAGGCCTCTTTAGGGTCTACGTTAATGGGTTAAACAGGCAGATACACTGTGCTGTTTTGGACACAACATATCTACCTTTAAATGAGAGTATGTTTACAAGCTCTATCTGTTTTAATTACACTTTTAATTCCATCAGGATAGGGGCGTGTTGACTAAGTTGTACATTGACATAAACAGCTGCAGAACAAACGCTTCATACTTTGTGGCGCTTCTTAGCACTAGATGGCACCATTGGTCTTAGCTGAAATGTCGTTGGAGCGCGGCTGTGCTCTGCAAGGTCTCAAGTCGCACCCTGTCAACAGCGATGACAGAACACACGAGCATGCGCAAGCGCGCACACACAGGCTACTGTTTGCTTTTTATCAGCTCTAAGCAGGAGCGTGTGATCGGCCAGCTAGCCAGCCTGAGGTCACGCAGCTGTTATAAAACACACTATTATAAAACACTAAAAAAAAAAAAAGTTGATCAAAGATGAAAAGAACCCTCTTTGCGCTGAATTTGCTCTTAGGAAACAAAATGTTTCAGAGGTTTCCACATGCTAAAGTGGAATAATAGAACTGATAGAAGTCTGAAAATCCCGATATGGTGACATTTATGCCACGTGCTTGGCTGTTCCTCTTTCAGTTTTGTAGCAAATGCCAATATGAGGGAAAACAGACATGGTTGTGATTTACTGTACGGTGGTTCCTTTGACTTACAAGTTCAATATAACTCAATGTGCTCGTGTATTATATCTCCCTATTAAAATGAATTGAAACACCATTAATATGTTCCAGCCCATTAAGACAGTCAAAGTATTAACCTAAGAAGCATCTTTTAGGAAAATTGTCCGGCAACCAGTTTAGGGTGTACCCGGGCGCCTACTGTCCGAAGCCGGCTGGGATAGGCTCCAGCACCCCCGCGACCTTTGTGAGGAGTAAGCGGTTTAGAAAATGGATGGATCGAGGGAATCTTTTAGGAATGAGTGCAAGATATGCAAACTCCACATAGCAAGGCCGGAACCTGGATTCGAAGCCTCATCCACTCGGTCACTGTGTCACCCCCTTTTTGAACTGCTGAACTTTACTTGGGGTGCAGAGGCACTTTAAATAGTGACAGGTGTGTGCTGAGTCTGCTGACTCCATTTTAACACACATTTGAATGTGATTGGTCAATTCTGAACACAACCACATTGTTAGTTCTAAGAGGGTGCCCACACTTGCACAACCGCATCTCAGTTTTTCATTTTTACTTCAGAGTGTAGTACAAGTATACTTGTAAATTCCTTTTTTTTTTTTTTAACAAGAATGGGTGGCATAATGGTGAAAGGAGAGTATATTCTTTCATTTCTATATTTGGTGTAGGGTGTTACGCATACGCTCATTTTTGTCACAAGCCACGTCGTAGTAATGATTTTCTAGGAGGGTCGCTATGACTGTGAAGCATGAACCCAAATAAATTTGCCTCATATATATGCAACAAATTGATAAATAACTACTTTTGAAAACAGAGGCCAGGAAAAACTGTTCAAACACGACTATTTATTTACTTATATATTAAATAAGAGGCTTGATAACAGAAAATAAATGCAATATCACAGTGCTTTTTTTCTTTCTTTCTTTTTTTTTTTTATTTTTTAAAGAAAACCATTTGCTATATTTGGATATTTTAGCAAGAAAAGTGAAGTTGAAGTAAATAAATATTTTGTGGGCCACAATAAATGGCGAGGTGGTCCATATCTGGCCCCTGGGTCTTGAATGTGACACCTGTGATTTCACACGATACCCGAATGTCAAAATGTTGTAAAATGGCTGTCAGTTAGTTTAGTGGTGATTTTTTATTTTTTATTTTTTTCATATACTCAAGCTACCCCACGAAATACGGGGCATAATAGAGATTTTCTAGTGCGTTTTCGCTATCTGCTCAGTCTTCCGAATCCACTGTGAACTGTTGGTGCCTAAAAGGTGTCAGCCTTCACCTTTGGGCCCCAGCAGGCAGCAGCGCCTCTAATCTGCATGGAGGAATGAGAAGCATCCACTACGGTGGTGGTGGAGGAGGAGGAGGAGGAGGAGAGCAGGACAGGGGTGGGAGGGGAAGTTAAGTTATGACCTAGCAGCAGCAACTCGAGTGTCGTCAGTCCAGAAAAAAAAAAATAAGTTTCCTTTCCAGCCGACATGAACTCTCACAGCGGCCGTACGCGGGATTTATGCGGGTATAGGGAGCGGTGATTGCGGGTTAAGGATAGAGGAGGGCACCCTCCTCCACCGGAGCTCCGCCGGTGACGCCGAATATGGGCCAGACCGCTGTATCTACCGTGTCTCACACAGCGAGTGGTGAGTTTCCTCCTCGCCTCCGCTGTCCCCCCCCTCTCTCTCTTTACCCCCCAGTAATATGACCACTTTTTTTTTCCCCCTCTCTCTCTTTGTCTTTTTGAGGTTCGACAAGTTTTGGGTCGCAATTTCCGCCCAGGGCCAACTTTCAAGCTAGCTTCCATGCTAGCTCAAACGCGTCAAAATGAAGTTGAAACATACCGGGTTTTTTTGTTTTGTTTTTCGATGTTTGTTTGGTTTGACACCGCTTGCGTACACGCCCGTGGAAGTGTTTACAAAAAGCTTCGTCCCTTTTTTTTAATTTTTTTTTTATTTTTTTAAACAACGCAAAGCGTGGGTGACATGACTTTTTAAGTAACACACCGCACCTTATCGCTGGCTCCTTATCAAAGAACACAGACCGAGAGGTACAGTTCTGCAGCTGATCTTGGTACAGTAACATCTGCGCGGAGGAACCTGTTGGACTTGACAGACTGTTTTCAAAGCAAACATTATGTCTTGCAGCCTGGCGGAGACAATGTTGCAGCTGTTTTGCACAGGTCACGCAACATAGACCGCTTTGAAACTCTCAACTGACATTTACCGCAAACATTGAGAGTGAAATTTCCATGCGGCAATCAAAAACGTAAAGCGGACTGTGGCCTGGCACTTTGGCACGTATGCCTCACAGTAATGCTCCAGATTTCCTGTGTGGAATAAATATGCTTGTGACAGCCAACCTTGGCCACCACGTAACTCCACCCCGGGCAGTAAACTGCAGTAATAGTAAAATTTTATCAAAAGATGCACTATATTGTGGGTATATATCCTTTACATTGTGTTCAAATATGCGTTGTTTAGAGGTTTATAACACAGGAACCGTAGTGCTTGTTTCATTAGCAGGTTTATGGCGTTTTGTATTGTGTGCTAGTGTACTGGCAAGGGGTTATGTGGCAACTTTTAAATACACAGTGTAATACAGTACTTTATGTTTTGTATTTTGTTTGGTGGTAAACTAACTGGGAATAGCAACAGACAACTTGAAGCATTTTTTTTAAACAATTGTTGAGTATCTGATTAAAATAATATATTTGAAAACATAGCTGTCTTTATTTTACGAACAAACTCTTTTTGGGCTGATAAGATTTTTTTTGTGTTTACATATTTTTCTGACAGCTCAATCCATTCACAACTGCTGTCAAGAACATCGACAGACGTGCAACACGACACGCTAGATAAACTGTAGCTTCGTTGTGCAGGAGACCAGGCTCAGTGCTTGGCGCATATTTGAGAGTTCCATAGGACCGGTAACTTGTTTCGTTCAAATTGCCTCGAGTTGCGCCTCGCAATACAAATGCATAGAACGAAACGCAAGCTCTGCAGTGTTTGCATAAGCTTCTTTATAGCCTGCATCCTTATCAAAAAATAAACATTAGTGCCATTTTTATGGGGGTATTTGGTACCCTGGGAGAGCTTACGCTAAATAAACTTCTTTTTTCTTGTTCTGTAAGGCACTTACGCTGCACTATGCGTTACGCAATTATGTTGCGACATTCTTAAAATGCTTAATCTATGCAATCGAGAGGAAAGGGGTGTGATTCTGTCTCACTCAGTTACAGTTTCACATTTTTGGCACGTACATGCTAGTGTGGACATTACCCACACCTCAAGGTCCTCGGAGATTGCACGTTTAAGGCTATTTTATTTTCTGAGTTTTGAAATCGTTTATGTCCCTCCTGTAACCCAAATTTTCTTTGCATGATAGCGTTTTCCACACTTTCCCAGCCTCCATCCTTCTTCCTGTTTGTAAAGCGTGTTCCTTGACCACCCCCACACGCACACACGTACGCAAACCAATGTCACACCGTGGCGGAAGGAAGCCTCTCCCTTTCCCCCTCCTATTCGTCCACCTCCTCATCAGCACATGTTCCTGTTATGAAGCCTGAATCTTTTGAAATCGCGTCATTTCATTTCGAGGGTTTTCCCGAGCTCGGACAGTCACCAAAAATAACTAGACGAAGTGCAATTTCTGAAAAAAATGCATGGGAATGCTAAAAGCTGAATGCTAATAGCTGAATGCTAAGCTGAATGCTAATAGCTGAATACTAATGAAGGAAATAAGATAAATTCTGTGAAAATTACAAATTTAGTAGTTGAAAAGTTGAAAAGTAGTTGAAACAATAGTAGTATTACCAGTAATTATTTAGTAACTTGTAGTTAAATAACAAATACAAACCCATCCACCCATTCTCAGTTAGTAGTCAGGAGTAGTCGCCAACCATAAATTACTAGTAAAGTTTTTTAATTCATCTATTTATAAGCAATGCCTATAATCCTCTTTCACATCTTTGGGTGCTGGTGCTTAAAAAAAAAAAGGATTATCAGCCAACTTCAGCTAAAATCAGCACAAAAAAGTATGCCGTGTCATTCGACGTGGCACAAAACAGAACTCCTCGTCCAATCAGATGGCACCTTAAAGTTACGTCACTTCAGCAGCGTTCCATTCATAACATTATTTATGATCATCATCGGACTAAATTGGCTGGCAACCAGTTCAGGGTGCACCCTGCCTACTGGTGAGGCCGGCTGGGATAGGCTCCAGCACCACCGCAATCCCTGTGAGGAGTAAGCGGCTAAGACAATGGATGGATGGATCATCGGACTAACAGAAGGCGAATTTATTTATTTATGCCCACTCCTGCGCTAGACGGATGGTCGATGCTAAATTGCAAAAATATTTGAATCTTCTTCACCGCTTTTGGAGCATAACAGCAAAATTTGCTGACCAACTTGGTTTTACTACGTTTCTTTGTTTTGTTGGCTCTGTTAAAATTCAACAGACCTTTCTTGGAATTGTGGCCAGTCACAGTGCATTCTGAGGCGGCCGCGGCAAATTTTCCTCCTTCTCCCCACAAAATAAAGGTTTCTCTTTAATGTTACCGTCTATGAATACTTTTCTTTTTTTAGACTTAACACTGACGAGCGCAATTTGCTTTGCTGAGTAATCCGGCGCGCGGGTGACTTCACTTTGAAATATCCGTTGTAAAGTGCCTCTGCACACCACATACGCACAAAAGTAACCACTTCCTGACTCACCCATCTGCCGTGACGTTGCTGGTCATCTGCTTCAAAGCGGAACGGCCACATTGTGAAATCCACTGTGAAATGCAGCTGACGACTCAGCATTTATAAAAAAGAGCCCCTTGTGCTGGGAGAAGAGGAGGCCGATTTGACGGACATTTTAATTCATCGAGGCATTTTGGATTTTGGAAGCCGCTTTCTTTGGAGATTTAGCTTCTGTTGTTGTTCTAGCCAAATAATTAGAAATAATTCAATTGTTAATTAAATACAAAATGAGAATGAATTCCTTTACGAAGAGAATCAGTTGTAATTGCACCTTTTTAACTATATATATATATATATATATATATATATATATATATATATATATATATACACACACACCTCATCTATGTGCTTTTTAAAAATCAAATGTACCCCATGAGAACAGAAGTTTGCCCATCACTGTTTTATATCAATACAGTAGTTGTGTGCCAATGTGTATGAAAGCCGAAAATGAGTGCCCGGGGAGTGGCCCCAAGCTCTGCGTGTACTTTTCATGTCTTCATTAATTGCCCTTTAATTGCCACGTTGCGCACGCTGTTATTTTCTCTCCACGACAGCCGGGCGCCTGAATCGTTTTTGGGGGAAGTGAAAACTGTGCCTTTTCTCTCTGCCTGGTGATGATACACGAGCTTTGTAGCGTTAATACTAAAATAGACACAACTATCAGGAGACATTTCTGTTCCAACTAGAGGAAATGAAAATTGAAGAGTTGATCTCTTTTTATTTATTTATTTATTTATTTATAAAACGTTTTATGATGTTGGAAGGGTGCTCAGTTTCTGTTTTAATTCATATTAATTGTTTTAATTGGGTTCTTTCAAACAAAATTAATCTCAAAAAGCATCCCTTTGTGACTTATGTGGTAGACTGAGTATTTTCACAAAGTTGGATGAGTCAAAGTCACTGATCAATTTTGTCCCTACGTTCCCTCCAGTTGATGGTTTGGAGAAATCGTCATCACTTGCCAGCTGCGACGTGGTCGTGGACAGCGGTTCCGATGCCCATAATGTGCCCGGGTCACGGCTGCAGCGAGGCAAGCTGTCCACTCTAGGGCGACTCTTCAAACCCTGGAAGTGGAGGAAGAAGAAGAGCAGCGACAGGTTCCAGGATCTTTCCAAAGGTGATCTTTTGTGGCTTTGCATTTCAAGTAAACCGATAGCGTTTGACCTTGAAGTCGTTGGTTGTGCAGTTTTAGAGCGAAAAATCTCAACGCGACAAACGAGAGAGGAGCTGATCAAGAAAGGAGTGCTCGTCCCAGAACAAGGTTTGTCTACATTATCGCCACCTACAGGACTGGAGCCAGATGTACTTCTTCAGGATTTTTCAAGCATGGCGGAGATCTGCAAAAGGAAATTGGGGCTGATCTTTCTTTCGTATGTCTTCAGCAGACGAGCCCGTCAGCAGGGAAATCCAGAATGGCCACGCCACATCCAGCGTATCTCCGGAGCAGGTCAAAGTTGAGATTGAAACTAAATTGACCCAAGCGGCAGACCTGACTCCTGGCCCTACGATCACAGAGGACAAAACAGGTGACTTATATTACGTTTACAACTCGATCTTGTGTGTGCGTTAGCAATGAAACTGCTGTAACTGTAACGCTGTCCGAAAGGAATAATAATGCTTGCAATCATTAGAGTTCATATCACAAATTAATTGAATATGTAGTGGTGAAAATGTAGAGGGAGCGTAGAATGACTATCCGTTTTGTCACCGCGCTACACTAAATACCGTTTCCAGTTATGTTAATATCATACTTACTCTCTTTTCCATCTTTGACACCATTCTGTCTTGGTATCACTAAAGAAACACTCGTGCAGTTTACGTCTTGCATGATCCAAAGGTGTAAATGTCTTCCTAATTCTACTCGCCCTTCACCTTCTCCTGTCTTTTGCCTAACTCTATGCGTTTTCATCATATTATACTATTCCCCTGTGATCTCTCTGACCCGCTCAGAGACGAGGGACAGTAAACCCGTCACCCGGGCGGGTCAGGCACGCCCGCGGGATGCCCAAGCTCGAAAACAGCACAGCGCCGCTGCGCCCGCCTCCTCCAAGCCTGCGGGTGGCGCTGCTGGCTCGGCCAGGCACAGCAGGGACTCTTCCTCTGGCGCTAAAAAGACCGCAAAAGCACCAGGGAAGTCGGGCACTGCGGCGCAAGCTAAAACTAACTCGCGGAGCTCTAACAACAGTAGTCGCGCGATCGGTAAGTTTAGCTGATTTGATATTCTCGCATGCCTGCATGGAGGTTTCATTCGACTTTTTTCAATAGGTTTTCAACATGTTCTACTTTCTATTTTGGCTGATTTAGGTTTTATGTTTGCAGTGCCGTTTGTAGTGCCACTGTGAATCATTTTGAGTGTTTTTATGTGCCAAAAAGCTCCACATACATTTTCTGGAGCCATGGTGAAGTTAGTTTTAGGTTCAATATTTGATATTCGGCAGACATTCGCCTCTTTGGACTCAAAATCAGTCTGGGAGAGTATTGCTGGGCCTCCGGCATGATATACACCTCTTATTTTTCTATTTTACACTTCTTCTTTTTTTCTTTTCTATGAATTCTTATACGTAATAGCATTTTAGTTCAATAGCTTGCAGGTCATGTGACCATGCTGTAAATCAGTGTGGGATAGTCGTGCTGGGCATGAGATAGGCCTCTTGTTTTTCAGTTTCACATCTTTCAATATTTTTTAAAATGACTATTCATACATAAAAATTTGCATTTTAGCTCAATATCTTTTAGGTCAAGTGATTTGTGGACTCAAAATTGGTGTGGAATTGCAGTGCGGGTCCTCCCACATGAGCTATGCCTATTGTTTTTCAATTTCACATTTCTCAATATTTTCTGTGAATTCTTGCTTCCATTTTTCTGTTTTTCTTTTCAGCCAAGTCGTCTCATCCAAAGAAGACGCAAGGCAGTTCCACAAAAACCACCACGACCACCTCTTGCTCCACTGTCCCCCCTCGCTCTCGCCCACCCAAGGACGTCGAGACGCACAGTAGAGGCGCAGACGCTCGGACCAGCCGGAAATCTGAAGCCAATTCTCAGAAGGCTTCTGCGGAGCTTCCCGGTCAGCCGGAGGAAGTCAACTCCTCAGATACCCACGGGGGCTCTCCTCAAGTTTCCCTTCCCGAAGTTGAGGAGACACCCGTCGCTTCTCAAGCCACCCCGGAGGACAAAGCTCCCTGCGGCGATTCTTCCGCGGGCCAAGACAACCTCCGGGATGCGTCCGCCGAGCCCGCCGTCCACTCCCCCCACATCAACTCCTCCACAGAGGACACTTCCTTCACAGAAGGAGGCACTGAGGCTGACACCCAACAGCAGGAAGAAGCGAGGACGATAGGGGCGGGAGAAGAGGCACGAGAGGAAACCAGGAAGTCTGCTGAGGAAACACACTGGAGGTGAAATAAACACGAGAGTAGTTTTTTTATGAGCTGGAAGGATTAAACACGTAGCAAGCACTCGCGCAGCATTCTGACCTCTGCCGAAGCTTGAACGTTTCATTTGTTTATAATTAATTGTTGATTCATCCTATCTTGAAACAGTTGAGGCCAAATAGAGATGCCAGGACAGCTACAGTTCAGAACAGTCAGATTCTGATGAAAATAATATTTTTTAAAAATAGCAGTTATTGCCAAATATGCGATCTGAATCGCATCTGGATGCTTGCACTTAGCAAGATAAAAAATTACAGGCATGTCATGCCCTGTCTTTTTTTCTTTTCTTTTTTTTAAATTTCATAACCCTTTTATTTTTGTTTGTTTTCCCTTTTAAAATCTTTCTTTTCTTTCTTTCTTCCCTTCTAACTTTTTTTTTCCACTTTTTTCAAAATTTTTAAAATGCTATTCTGAATTTTAAGGAAAATAAATAATTCAACAAATCAATATTTATATTTTCAATATTTTTAAATATATATTTTTTTAAACTTGAATGTATTTTTTAAATGCAGACATACACTAAACACAAGGCCCATTTTCTTCAATTTGTTTATAAAGCTGTCTGAATCTGTTAGTACTTCTCCTTTACTGAGAGTCCTTTGATCCATGTGCTTAAAAGTGTAGCATATTACGATGATGATTATTGCACAAGTGGGCCTTATTTTGCCCAAAATATGGGCCACACTAAAACGTGTAGTTCTACGGTATTGTTCCAGCTAATTAAAAAAATAAAAAATAAAAAATGGAGCGAAAACAAAAGTGTTGTTTATATTGTTGCTCATCATAGGTTAGCAACAAACCAACCAACACTGAAGAAACCTGTTTATTATTATTATTACAGTGTTATGTGCTTGTGATTGCAGTCCGGCTGATTCAGACACCGTAAAGTCGCACGGCCACAGCGTAAACATCCAGCAGGTCGAGGTGACGGTGATCCCCGACCGGCCGACGGAGAGCCAAGCCAGCGACTCGGACTCGGACGGACCCATCCTGTACCGCGATGACGACGAGGAAGAGGAGGAGGACGAGTACCTTAACAGTACGACGCAACCTCAGTCATCAATGACTGTCTATTGATTGCGTTTTGACCGACCACCTTTCCCGACAGGTTCTCTGGCCAGCAAGATCCGACGACGGGACACCCTCAACATCAAACTGGGCAACCGGCCCAGCAAGAGGGAGCTGGAGGAGAAAAACATACTGCCACGCAGCTCTGAGTCTGAGAGACACGAGCTCCGTCAGCAGATCGGCTCCAAGCTCGTCAGGTGCGTCAATCACGCTGAAGGTCACCTTTAGCCTTTTGTTCATATCCGGAGATATTAATACAGGAAGTCCTCGAGTAACGTCGTTTCTACCTTACGGCGCCCGTGCCTCGTCCGTAGCGCTTCTTCTTTTTCGTTCATTTACCACAAAAATCCTGCCATTTTAAAGTTTATTTAACATTGTGTTGTTGTTACCGCCAGCAACGGACGTCCTCGACCAGGTCGACTCGCCATCACGAGCGTCACATTTACGTATTTAAGTCTCTACCGTCCATCAGCAATGAATGACCATGCGGAAACACAAAATATTGGTTCCGGCTCTTTCGGGACGTGCAAATGTTTTTTGTTTTTTTTTAAATTACTGTACAAAGTATTTTGATGTAAATATCGACTTTAACGGTGAAATCCGACTTAAGTTAAAATTCGGGAACTCAGCCGTAACTCAAGGACTCCCTATACGTATATACACTGAACTGTTGGCACGCTTGCGGAGTGAAAACATATATTTCTCATTTCAGGCGCTTGAGCCAAAGGCCAACCACAGAAGAGCTGGAGCAACGGAACATCCTCAGACGTAGGTCATCAAAACATCACCAGATCATGCATTGATTGCAATTGCAGTGGCAAATATTCCTGAATAGAACAAAATATAAAAAAAAAAGTTTGCCTGATAGCATAACTGTCAAAAAGTCCATTTTGAATGTTGTCATAAAAAAAAAAAATACTACAAACAAGAATCCAATTGCCTTGTATCACCTTTTGCGGATTGCCATGACCTGAATGATTGAGAATCTACACAGACACAAAGAAAAAGCTCAGTGTTTAAGTAGCACATTAGTATTCATTATTGATACTGCGACAGTAAATGCTATTAGTCTTAACAATAGTTTTATATTAGACGGGGCTTTGATCTGAGGACCAACACAGCAAATAGGCACTTAGAGTGGCTTTACCAACTGATTATGATTTTTTTTTTATGTATTTTTTTACATCTTCAGGGTAATTTAGAGGTTCTGCTCTTATCATAAATCTGTCTAGCGCTAAACAGCACTAGCTTATAATGTTTAGCTAATCGGAATATTGTTTATAAGCTCACATTAGTCGGCGTTGGTGGTGATGTACTGCAGTTAAAGGACGCCATTTGGCGTGGTTTGCAAAGCGTCGATGCAACAAACCGTCTTCATATCTACAGGAATGCTTTTAATGAGATGCAGATCTCCTCTGTTATAAATAGAAGCACAAAGCTAAGTAGGTGTGAAATGACCGTGCCGTTTGTCTGCGTGCAGAGAAGAACGAAGTGGAGGAGCACGAGGCCAAGCAGGAGATTAAACGAAAACTCTCCAGAAAGGTAAGAGAATAAAACGGATGAGCTAACGTTGGCGCTCAAGGGGCACGTTTCCTTTTTAAAAGGGGGCCGATAGGCCAGTTTTATTCATGCAATAGGCCAAGGTATTAAATGACGGCGTGGGCAGTATCTGGTCTGCGGGTCAAACTTTGCCCACGCCTGGCGTAACAGAAGCACATATGAAATTGATATTTAGCTCCCCCCTCATCTTCAACGTGAGATGTAAAAGTGTCCTTTTTGTGCAGCTCAGTGTGCGGCCGACGGTTGCGGAGCTGATCGCTCGGAGAATCCTGCGTTTTAACGAGTATGTGGAGGTCACGGACGCCAAGGACTATGACCGGCGGGCAGATAAGCCGTGGACGCGGCTCACGCCCGCTGACAAGGTGTGGCGAGCTCTTAAACATGCAATTTGACTTTCTATTTACTCCCTTCTCACTCTCTTCATGCTATTCTTTATGCTTTGTAGGGACTTCTCACATTAATTACAATTTTTCAGCAAAAGTAAATTCAAGCATTTACACAAGCTTGTTTATTGTCGTTAGTAGTTTGGTGGGTCATTCAATGCATCAATCCTGCCCTCTGCTGCTCAAATTAAATGCTACATTTGCCATCAATCCATTTTGTATAGGTTTGTCCTTGAGCAAATCCCAAATGACTTTGGCTGAGACGCGTGGACTCTTTAGAACATGCTTACAAACTCCAAATTGAAAATCCGGAGCAGAGATTATTTTGTGATTTAATGTGACCCAGCCAATTCCCCCCCCCACCCGGTTTTACCTTTATTATAAAGATATACAAAAGACATGACATGCCTTTTTGCTGGAAAGCAAACGTAAAATGGCATCTCAAGTCCATTTGAGGACCTCAAGGCTGCCCCAGAGTTCAGTCACGGCAGCTCTAGTGGGAATGTGCATTAGCCTGAACAATGGACGGGGCCAGTGAACGGGCAAAGTGGTCGTTTAGTGCTTCGTCGAGCTTTTCATTTGTGTGTGTTGTGTTGTGTGTCCACGCTGTAGGCGGCCATCCGCAAGGAACTGAATGAGTTCAAGAGCAGGGAGATGGAGGTGCACGACGACAGCAAACAGTTTACCAGGTATACACTCAAAAGACTTATTGAAGCGGAATCTTCAGTGCCACGATCGCTCGCCTTGATTTCCACGAAACACGATTCACGACTGAATACTTTGAACCAGGGTACTAGAAATGCGCATTTCCCTTAAAAAGTGTGTGGAAATGCTGAGAAGTGCTATCATATCTGCTTTAATTGAGACTAATGAAATGTGTCATCTAATTACATTCTAATTAATGTTATTTTATTTATTTTTTTATTATGTAAATACCATTTTCTTTTAAAACCCCTTCAAGATTCATAGATGGTTGCAATGGATATGACATGATATTTGCATGCCTAAACCAATGAAATGCATAATTTGGATAATGTCAACACGTCTTGTTCATGATTGGATCTTAACTAACCAATCACGATCACAAGGTGATTTGCATGATCATGTAAAAAAAAAAATGTTGCATATAAGCTTGGTAAGTTTACAACACGTTGCAGCCATATTATCCTGGCGTCCACTGTAACAACTAAAAACATAACGATCATAAAAAAAAAATCAAAAATCCATGTTGATCTTATGTGGGAAAGGAATCAAAATCGGCAAAAGAAAAATAGTAAAAAGAAATTTTGGTCAGCATAAAAAATGTGGGTCTGAAGGGGCCACTAATCAATTACAGTTATTAAAATTGTAATTTTATGAGCACACTTAAGTCGCTAGTCTACTGGATGTAATTAAAATTGTCGCTGCTCTATGAAAAACACTTTTTTTTTCTTTTTTCTTTTAATATGTTTTTGGGATGCCTGCATTTAGTTTAATCCCATAAATGTAAATATAAATAAATAAATAAAAATACAAATAATTTTTTTTCCAAGGGACAGCGCCGAAATGTTTTGTCTTTAAAATGTAATCACATTTTAGAATGTGTATAAGATATTTTCAAATATTTGTCTGCATTTTCAGATACCATCGGCCTTAACATGAACTGGACGTCATCATGAAAAGAAGAAAAAGCCCACCGGGCCGTCAGACCTGCTGCTGTTAGTCAGTCCGGGTACTCCACCCTGTGTACTTACTTGCGCAGTAACAACAGATGCAGGTTTGTCTTAAGGGCCTGCATGGGCTCTCCATGTGGCCCACTCGTGGAACTTTATTGCACATAGTGTACCTATACTCGGAAAAGTGGTGGCTCGTTAAGAGTGATTTATTTATTATGGAGTGAGACGAGGACTTGCTGGAAAATGTTTTTTTGTTTTTTCTTGTCGCTCTGAGAGTTGTAAAATGGAGCGTTATTGCAGGTATGAATGTGGCTCAAGAGAACAGTAGCTCCAGTACAAAAGGCGTGCTTTGTTCTGACCAGGACCGCCAACCAGTGGACCATCAGGAGCTGTTGTCAAATGAGCGAGCCACTAGAGGGCATTATGTCATAAGCACATTTGCTGCCTAGGAGCCAACGGCCATGAGACCTCTGTTAAAAAAACATCCCTTAAGTGCTCAAAATGTTCTTTGAAATTTGCACTTTTTAGGCTTTTAAGTCAGTTTCAATCATTTTAGCTTTATTGACAGTGAGTTTTGGTGCCAAAAAGTTATTAACCTTACAAAAACAAACGGGCACCAAAGTAATCTGCCACCAAGTAGCGTTCTTTTCTCATTTCCATTTCTGCAGACATTCTTTATTTCCATCTCATATCTGCCCCTGGCAGTTTGGGCCCCTATTGACATCGCAGTTAACGTTTGCCGCACTTTTTATCGTTTAAAAATCGTTGAAAAGTCATCTTGTACTCGGAGCACATTTCCTTCCGCCATGCTACAGCAAACACAGTTAAAATAATACGTCTTTATATACGATGCTGTTTACATCCCTTAAATGCTGTGGGTTTTTTAGTTGTTTTTTTGTGTAGCATTTGTCATTCTATGACGTGCTATTATAGGAAAGACTGCGGTATGGCGGCTAAGATTTGCATTATGCTAGATGGTAGCTCAATGTGGCAAAAAAAAAAAAAAAAAAAGTATCCCCCTTTTATAGGCACTTTGTTGCAGTCCAGTGAAAATAACATCTTTAGCATAGATTTTGTTTTGTTTTTCTGTGGTTATTTTGCTGATGAATTACAATGGTTTCCATGTGATTGCAATGACTTTCTTATAAGTACAATCTAAAATGTCTCCTTGCAATGCTGCTTAAATACTTTAAATTATGTTTTAGTTATGACAAGTATTTGTGTGTTATTAAAGGAGGTAGATAGTTTGGCTAAACATTAGCATTCTTCTAGCTAAAAGCTAAGAACAAAAAATAAATAAATGTGACCCGCCCACCAATGACAATCAACAATTACACCGTTGTCTTTTTTTCCGTGTTTTTTTTTTTTTTTTTTTAAATACTAAACGACTTTAAAAAAAATATGAGATAATGTCACGTTTTTCATTGAACGGCATCAACTTTGAATTCAAAGCTAGCTAGCTTTGAATTTTAGCTTTAGCTAACCTTCAATTAAATTAGCTAACCTAATTGGATTTTGCAATTTTTGGGGGCTACTTTATTCCTCAAATATGACTTTTTTTTTTTCTTTTTTAATTTAACCTCCAACCTCCACTTTCCAATAATTATATTGTTAGCACTTTTGTGTTAATCTGGATAAAATAAGTTAACTAATTAGCTTGTCACATCTTTCAGTCTTTAAGCTAAGCATAGCTTAAACCAAAGTGAAGCACTGTAACTTCAAGTTATTTAATAGTAAAGTGGCCTTTTGTTTTAAGATAATCTGACTTTTGTACCAAAAACCAGAATCAACCCCAGTTTTGTGCTTTTGGGTTTACACAAGCTCCAAGTATGATGGATATTATAAGAATTTATCACCGTGTGAACATAGTCGAGATGAGTAAAGCAGTCGCATACAAAGTTTGTCATGTTCCTGCTAGCGTCGTAGCGCGATTCAACGTGATTGACAGTCTCGTCTAGACGTGCACGTGTGTCTTGTTGCTGCTTCATTGTATGTATGTACACGTAACCGAAAGTCATGTACAGTCTAACAGTATTGCTTCTTTACCGTGTGTATGATGTACTGTATATTGATCATTTTGTACAGAATGTATATGGAGCATGTGCATACACCGAGTCAATTTCATGCCGCAATACATCTAATGGCGTCAATGTTTTAAACTATTGATGTGTTTGTCTTTACTTTATTCGGATGGTGTTTTAGTGCAGCACGGTTGATTAGTGCTCGGTTGCGTCGCAATTGCTCCCGTTGGTTAAAGTTAAAGGACAAACCCATCAGCTTGAGCTCATTGTCCTTAACGGCCACTGTCGATTAAACGGGCCCGACAGCTCGTTAAATCTCTTCCTGGAAGCCAAGAGAGCTTGTTAGCCAGCTCGCTGACATTAGCGTTAATCAAAATGTCGTCGCCGTGTTGGCGTGTCCGCCCGCTGCCACAAAAGGTGGAGCGGCCAGAAGGAAATGAGCGTTCACTTTGCATTTATTTTTGTATTTTTTATTTTTTACAGTGGACACTCCAAAGGGGCTCATGACTTCTGTTCCAAATCGTTCTTATTCTCGTTTGTTTTTGTTTGCCAGGATCAAAACGATGGCCACGGCAAAACATTTTTTAACGGCACAGGTAACTTGCATTAAACCACAGTAGAATAAAATTTGATGTGTATACTAGGGCTGCCAAATATATCGCAAATAATAACGATATAGCGATACTGGCCCTTGCAATATGCATATCGCAAAGACATGCAAAAAGTTTCATATGGAATTTTATGCTTTTTGTCTGAATTTGGCCAGTCAGCCGCTAACTAAAATGTGCACCGCCATTCAACATTAGCGAGATGTAATTACAATTAATTAACGAGGAATATATTGAGTTTGCTGCATGAAAAATGTAATTCTTTCATTAGATCATAAAAATGTCATTTCCTTAGGTACATTTTAAATATCACAATAATATTGATCGCTATATTCAGCAACTATAATCCATATTGCATGATTTTCCAATACCGTGCAGCCCTAGTGTATACAATGGACCACCCCCGGATTTGCATACTTTTTTTTTTTTTTGCCAATTTTTTCTCCCCAATATTTTATTGTTAAGTGTATATCAGCATTTTTTTCCCCCAAGAATTTTTCAGATATGAAAAAAATATATGTATTTGATTTCCACTTTAAATGATTTGATCCCAAAAACGTTTAAATACGTTCTATTTTAAATATTACCATTCTCACAAAGATGTATGTTTTTTTTTATTTTTTATTTTTTATATATAATGCTAGAGCATAGAGAAGGCTTTTGATGCCTCTGAACTGAAGAGAATGATTGAAACAATGGTAGTTATTACAAAAACGACCAGCAGGTGGCAGCAGAGTATAAGAGCTCAACCAGGGCCATTTTGCAAAAAGCTCTTTTACCCACAGTTTGAAACAGATTTGTGAATAATGATGAAACTTAGCTATACTGTATTCTAATGCTAATTGCTGCAAAACGAAAACAGCCGGGAGCGAAGGGGGTTGCTTCAGTGAAAATGGCTGGCAGTTAATGATCAAATGGAATCAGAGATGCATTTAGTGCACAAGCGGTGCAAGGATGTCAGTGAGCCCAACACTCATCAACATTTACCGTTTCATGACAAAGCCAATTTTGATTATGTTGAAAACAGGTAATACTGGTTTAGGCCCTAATTTCAACCAAAGTTGTGCACATTAAATTGTGGTCTTGAGAAAGACCACAAGAGAGAGAAAGTTGTGTGAAATGTGTTCCTTAACTCATTCACTCCCAAAGACGTATTTACATGTTTTTTTTTGTTTTTTGTTGTTTTTTTCATTAATGAAACAGATGAAGCACACTTTTTTTTGTTGTTGTAATAACTACCATCGCTTTAAGCTTCCACTTCAGGTCAAAAACTGCATCAAAGCCTTCATACAAAAACTCTAGCAAGCAAAAACCTAAAAAACGTATAAATACGTCTTTGGGAGTGAATGAGTTAATGGAGTTGTTGTTATGGAACACGGGGACGAGGAGCCGCGGAAAATCCACATCAAGGTCAGAAACTCATTTCAGGCAAACACGTGGTTCACGTTTTGTTTTCTTTTTCGTTTTTTTTTTAAACCACTGCAGCTCCTTGTGCTAACGCTGGCGATAAAGCCAAGGATGATGAATCTCGCCGCATCCCATATCGTAAACACACACCCATAGAATTTACAGTGTCTATATTTTGCTAAGCAGTCCGTCTCCTCAGGGGAGTCAGCGCCGTAAAACACCCCAACAGTAAGTTTGGTTATGGGATGACAAGGTAGTTTGCACCCCCCCGGAGGTGTCGGCCACAGTCGGCTCATTATCGCAAATGGGAAAGCGTGCAAGTGAATCGGTAAGCCGCCCCGAAGCTGATTAGGAGTCGCAACGTGTGGCGCTTTTTCATATTCCAACGCTTCTTTATCCTCCTCCTCATTCATTCTTGCAGATGACAAAAAGGTGCTACAAAGTGCTTTCCACGTTTTCAAAGGTGCAGTCGTTTATTCAAGGTCAATTTTTGGACATGTAGTGGTTCGGTATCAAAGAATTTCTAGTTCTGTGGGGTGCTTAAAATGTAAATTCAAGGACGTGAAAATAAGCCCCAATATAAAAAAATATATAATTCCAAAATTAAATGGAAAAAATGTTATATCCTCCTGAGTACCAGCAATTCAAATGTGTCCTCTGTGGTGGACCTTTTTTTAAACCTGAATATCTGCCACCCAGTGCATGCGATTGAATTACCTCCTTTTGTGCTCTATAGAGGACATTCAGAGCTTGGGGTCGGGCTTTGCTACCTTTGAATGCATCATAAAATAAAATGGCTTCCTCAGTGCAAGCACTTTTTTAGGAAGAGGAACGGTAACTGCATAACACTTTTTAGTGAACAAATTTAGGCTTTAAATGTTGTTAGCATGTTTTCTATAAGACTCTTAAGAACATTAATTATAGTATTGTTTGAATTATTTTAACTGTATTTGAGCCTAGCATTTAAGTTTAAAAAAAAAATGTCCTCTGTAGTGGACAGATTATAGCTTAAAAATAAAAACTTTTTTTTTTTCAAAAATTTCTTTTGCAGTATTCCAGTTACTTCACAAAGATTGGGGAATATCAGAATAAACATGATTGGACAATATTTTTTTTTCCCCTGGTAGTCATGGATATAAATTGAAATAAAAAAAAAACAATATGTACACATATAGTAAAAAAATGAATACAAAGGTAAAAGCAAGAATTGTGAACATAAATACAAAATAAATGTATAGAATGAAATAACAGTAATTAAAAACATTCTGCTCTCTTATTTCATGCTCCAATTTGTCAGCATGAAATGCACTCGCAAATGCCTGCACCATGAAGTAAATGAGAGCAGAGCATTTTCATTTATTCTGTTTAATTCTATGTATTTATTTTATTTCCACATGTATTTTTATATTTATATATTTTTATTTTTTAGTTACTTTTTGAATTATATTTATATCTTTTTTTTTTTTTATGTAAACTTTTATTTATTTTTATGTATTCATTTATTTAATTATTTTATTTTGGAAGTTTGGCCATAAATTAAATTTTCGCTATTTGCAGGCTGGTGTATTTGCAGTATAGCGAGCGTTGGCTTAAGAAGGGAAAGCACCACAATGGAGGAAAAACAGATTGTGAGGCCGGTGGGTGGCAAAGAAGATGATTGCATTGGCCAAGGCCTGTTGCTTTTTGTTGTTTTCATTTTTTTTATTTTTATTTTTATTTTTTTAAACGATGGTGATCATGCTCACATCAGCATGTACACACACGGGCCAGGTGCTTATTACTCAGATGGGCCCAATTGGACCACACACACACGTGATTGAAAACTCTTAAGCACTTTTAATGAGTACAAAAAAAATGTGCTTGTTGTCATTAAAGTTGCGATAGTGTTTTTTAATATTTTTAAAAGTAGGGATTAAATAAGATCCAAGCATCCATTTTCTAAACTGCTTGTTCCTCACATGACAAAAAACACAGTCATATTTTAGATTTATATACAGTAGGGCCTCTTCAAGGACAAGAAGACGAGTGGGTGCGTCTGTGTGGGTCCACTATTCATGCTACGAAATGGTGTCAAGACAAGGTTAGAGTTGTAAATTGGGGTTTCAAGCCAATGGTAGGATGGTAAATTGGGTATCAACTGTCAAGCAAAGATTTGTTTCAAAGCCGAGTTTCAAACCAAGGTTAGGTTAACGTGAGGGAAATCTCAAATTGGATTTTCAAGGTCGGTTTTAGAGTTAGGGTTCCGATCCAGTCCAGGGCTTCTGAGTTGGGTTTCAACCCTGGGTTAGGGTTTCAAACATTTTGTGGCAAAACATGTTTGATTACTAACACGAGCTGGGTTTGGACTTCAAGCCAGTGTTAGGTTTTTTTTTTCTGATCAAATATTTTTAGAATTGATTATTCCATCGATTAATCAGATATTTTTTGCATCAGGTGTACTACCAAAAAACATTTTCCCTGATTACTGTTGATGAACCAGTGGCTTCGAATGCCTAATTGATTATTCAAATAATTGTTGAAAAATCCCAGCCATTTTCACTGAAGGAATCCCCTTCACTCTCGGCTGTTTTACTGGATTTTGACTGATTTTGCAAGGCCCACAGAATATTGTGTTCTATTGCTATAAAAACATGGAACCTACCAAAAGAAAGATTACAGTCTCTTCTTTCATCAGGAAAAAAAAAGTATATTTCTGTTTCCATTTTGCAGCAATTAGCATTAGAATATAGCTAAGTTTCATCATTATTCACAAATCTGCTTAGAATTGTGGGCAAACGGCTTGTTTTCATCATGGCCCTGGTTGATCTCTTATACCCTGCTACCAACTGCTGGCTGTTTTTGTAACTGCTACCATTTTTTTCACCCAATCTCTGTGGTTGAGAGGCTGCATCAAAGCCTTCTGTATGCTCTAGCAAAAAAAAAAAAAAAAAAAAAAAGTATAAATACGTCTTTGGGATAATTAATACGTTTAAAACAGAACGGATTTACTGTATATGTTTTTGGGAGCAAATTAGTTAGTTTTGTCACCTCTGTCAACCAGAAAAAATGTTGTACCATAATGACCCCTATCATCTGGATCCAAACTGAAACACAGCAAAAAGGCATTAAATGCATCATGAGAAAAGTCACCTTTGTCAGCTTTTGGATCCAAGAATTTAATACAAGTGTAGCGCTGGCTAATTAATCTCCTAATGTGTTTAATGTGCTTGGATCTCCTCACAGCTGCTCACCTGCAAGCCCCATTAGCTTAAAATAAGGTGAACCTTCCCCTACTCATCTACTTAAAAGTGCTTGCATTTCAAGCAAAACGAGCGATGCATATGTCTCACCGTGTTCTGTAAGAATTCCAATGTGCTTCCAGTGTGTTTGTGTGCCCGGCTGGCAGCTCGCCTTCCCACCAAGCGAGGGCAGATGGCGAGGACTTACCTGGCTCGGGAAAAAAAAAAGAAAAAAAGACGTGGCCTCTCGACGCAACGACTTCATCACGCTGCTGCTGCTGCTGACTCATTGCTGGGCACCAATAACAAGAGTGACTCACTCGCAGCGTCCTCCACGCGCAGCGGAAGCACCACTTGACTGCCAGCGCTTTGTTCCTGTCAAGATGCTTTCAATTTGGATTGAGTAAACCAATCTCGTCCAAACACATTACGGGTGGGAGCGAACTGCATTCACTTGTGTATATATATATAAACAAGATAATAAAAAAAAGAAGGGGGGGGGGGGGTAAGAAAATATCAAGGACAATTGCATTAAGGGTCTCAAGCAGACGATGGGGTTTCAAGTTTAGTTTAGGGTTTACTTAAACCAGGATTAGGGTTTCAATTTTTGCCTTCTGAAACAGGTGTAATGTTTAAAAGTGAGGTTTCAAGCAAGGCTGTTGTAAATTGAGGTTGAAGCATAGGCTATAGTGTTTCTAATGATGGTTTTAAGATGTTAAGGTTTCACGTTGAACCTTCAAATTAGTTTCAGGCCAGGGTTAGTGATCAAAACTAGGAATATGTTTTCAATTTAGGGATTTGAGACAGGATTGACATTTAAAATTGGGTTTCAAATAAAAGTTCTTTCAAATTAGGGTTAGAGATAAAATTAGGTTGTACAAATTGGGTTTTCAAAGGAGGGTTTCCAGCAAGTTATGTTGTTTTGGTTCATGCAAAGGGTTTCAAATTTATGGAAGCGTATTGCATTCGCTTGAGGGGGAAATTTTTTTTTTTTTTTTCTTAGTACTTGAGGCGGGCTTTTTTTTTTTTTTGAATATTTTTTTTCTTCTTTTCAGAGTAATTTTTCCTTTAAAAAAAATATATATTTGTTCCTGTTTTTTGGAATATTTTTATCAGAATATTTTTTTTTTTCCTGAATATTTTTATTTGAATAGTTTTCCTGTTCCTTTGGAATATATATATTATATATATATATATATATATATATATATATATAGTATAAATAAACATCGTGCATCACATTGAGAGATGCATCGAATAGGTTCCATGTGCATCTCAAGATGGTGTACATGAAGTCAGTTTTTCCTGCATATTGAATGATGAAATGGTACAACACTGGAGAAAAGAGAAGCTAATCTTTAATTATTACTTCAGCAGGCATCCTCTGTAACTTGCACTGACTGTAGTTAAAAAAAAAGAAAAGAAAAATAACAGTTCAAGTCCCGTCTTGCATATGTAAAAGCAAAAAGCCGAAATCAGGTGTCCGTAATCAGGCGTCGTCCGGCTTGTCTGCGGGCGGTCCGCACGGCTGGAGCATCTTCTCCATCAGGTTGAAGCGGACCCGGGCTTTGCTCTCGTTCTCGGCCACGGAGAAGTAGTTGAGCAGGTCGAAGTGGCCCATGTAGGAGCAGTGCGAGTCTCGGTGCTGGTTCACCAGCCATTCCCACTTGCTGGTGTCGGCGTGGCCGGTGCCGATGTACTTGGACTGGAGATGTTCCAGCTGGCTGTGGATGTTGTAGCGGTCCGTCATCCTGGAAAGCGAAGGTAACAAGCAATGACTTTCGGTAAATGCGCTTCTCGGCTGGAACTGAAGCTAACGAGGACAACTACTATCGTTTTGTTTTGTAATTGTGCGAGTGAGGCTAACCATGCTAACAATAACAGTACAAACCAGCGGTAGTGATGATAGCATGCTAAGCTAGCTTATTTAAACACAACCACGCCATAACTATTTTACGACCTTACGGTGTAAAATTCTTAGTCTGAATTAAAATTAAGTTAATATACTTACTTAGAGATTGTTTGGTGAAGCGAGTGTCACCGACTTCGTGAAAAAGAAAGATGTCCACAGTTCCGGTGTGTCCGATTGGGAAAAGGTTCCGACTTGAAACACGCGACTGTAACTCTGCTACCCAAACAGTCACAAACCAGGCCAACTGCAATCTTAAGTTTTTAAACAAATGTGATGTTATTATGTAAAATAACGCATTGTTATAAATTACTCTGTAAACTATCGATAAAATTAGTAGTATAGTTTCACGCGGTGTACACTTCCGGAGTGTGTGCCAGGAACCTTTAAAAAATTTCAAATTTTAATTGATTTTCCTCTTCGCTTATGGAATGAACAAATGAAATTGATGTTGAGAGCAAATTTTGAACTCTCACTCCCGGAAGATACCAAGCAAGCTTTGAAACTTTTTTTTTTTTTTTTGAGCAACATGTTTTTGTCTTTCATTCATTCAATCATTCATTCATTCATTCATTCATTATTTACTTACTTTACTGATAATTTACTTGCACAGAGATAATAGAAATAGTTTTGGTTTTCTTTATTGATCATGCAAAACTAAATGCTACTACTTCTAAAATAAATAAATAAATAAATAAATAAATAAATAGAGGGGGGAAAAAAGCCCCTTTGGTCAAAACGTGCACTGTATGTGATAGTATGGCGTACAACAAGAGGTCAAACAGCATGGCTCGGCTGGGTTATTGCCTTCCACTTTTTTTTTCTTTTGTTATGTTTTCTTTTTAAGGTTACAAATTACTGTTGTGCCCAGTGAACAGCTGAGAAACGCATTGAACTCTAGAAGCTTAAAAAAAAAAAACGACACAGTAAACATGAAATAATCAATGAATCATCCTGCCCTATGTGAAAGAACCAAACCATTAGACAAGATCTATATTTTTATTTTTAAATAGCCAATAGATGCATTGTCACTACGATGAGTTTTCCTCATGGAAATATGCAAACAATCATCCCAAATCAAATTACAGCGTAACAAATGAGCATGAAAATCGCTCAAGTGAGTGTCTATATGTCAGTGCATGCTCGTGTCTGACGTGTTTTGACACCGTGAAGAAGCTGAAGATGAGTACACTGTCACCACGGTAACTGCATCCGGCAGGATAGAGCAAACCGTATCCGTCACGCTACAGCTGCATCGAGGTGTCACCTGGGATTTCAACCCTCTAACGACCTGCGTTCCTCTTTGAGAAATATCGATAATATAAAAATATGTCTGTTTCCTGTTATTTTGCTTCTCTCGCAAATTGCGCAAGTGTTTGTAAACTACACATGGGAAATGAATATCACATGCCAGCGTTGTTTCTGCTTTTTCCTCCCATCTTGAGAAATGGGTGTGATTACAACTCCTGATAGGATGGAATTGATAAAAAAAATAAAATAAAAATGAATGAGCGGAATAGTAGGACAACCTTCCGTGAGGGCGCCGAAAGCTTTTCCTCCTCGTCATCATCATCATCATCATCATTATCATCGCCGCGGGAGATTAAGGGAAAACAACAAACATCCGCAGCAAATGTCATCGGAGGTGGTCCAATCTGTCTGGATGCCGCACATTGTTGAAATGGACTCCTGGGAGAAGCGAGCTTCATCATTATTGATTGGCCGTTTGTGAAACTGCTCTGTGGAAAACATACAAATAGGGGGGAACAGAATCAACTGATAAAAAGAGTTTATTGCACTTCTACAGGGAGTTCTAAAGCCGTGTGATTGCCGGATCCAGACCTATTACAAAATTCATATCATTTTGAAGTGAAATGTAGAAATGAATAGAGGACAGGCATAGCTTTCAGATGAAGACTGGCCTAAAACAAGGTTTTGTTTCCATTTTTATATAGATGAGGCAATCCTGATTGTAATCTCCTTATTGCAATGTGGTTTCAGTCTTTAAGCGTTGTATAGGTTAAGTTAAATGCAGAATGAAGGTTAACAATGTATCATCAGCGGCAAATTGCACTTCAATGGGTGGAGCTGATGTTTTATTTCCATAAAATGAGATTAAAGATGCAATTGTGAGCATGTTGCAATGCCCTTGGCAGCCCATTGAAAGGGGAAATAAAGGAAATGGAACGAGAAACATTGCTAATGATGCTGATCACATTACATTTTTCCTTTTTGCGCGTTTGTGTGCGTGCGCTTGCACAAATGTGTGTTTCATGAGTAATGTTCAGAGGCCCGGTGTCCAGTTTCCATTTTGCTTCATCGTGCTACACTTGTGTAACCTCATTTGCATAACCTCTAAACAAGGGAACGTGGAGGATGCTTGGATAAATAAATAGGCCACTAAAAGCTTTTTGTGAGTCAACAAATGCCATAAAATGAGTTTATGTTGTGACTATACGCCAGTGATCCCAAATGATTCTACGGAGAGCAAGCGAATGTGACTCAGAGGATTGTACGGGCTAGCGTTCAAGCTATGTCGCAAGTAAACATCAGTGGCTGTCTGACCCACAAGAGCATAAATCAATCTGTCTCGCAGCGCTATATAAATATATAGTTGGATTGATCTATCTATCTATCTATCTATCTATCTATCTATCTATCTATCTATCTATCTAGCTATCTAGCTATCTAGCTATCTAGCTATCTAGCTATCTAGCTAGCTAAAGAATTGCTAACTTGCCAGCTGCTATCGAGCTAAAGAACTGCCGACTAACAAGCTAGCTGTCGAGCTAAAGAATTGCTAACTAGCAGGCTAAAAAACTTGTAACAAGCATGTTAGCTGTCGAGCTAAAGTACTGCTACTAAGCTGCTATCGAGCTAAAGAACTTCTAACTAAATAGCAAGCTAGCTGTCGAGCTAAAGAATTGCTAACTATCAGGCTAAAGAACTGCTAACGAGCAAACTATCTATCAAGCTAAAGAACTGCTAACTATCAAGCTAGCTGTCGAGCTAAAGGATTGCTAACTATCAGGCTAAAGAACTGCTACCTAGCAAGCTATCTATCAAGCTAAAGAACTGCTAACGAGCAAGCTAGCTATCAAGCTAAAGTACTGCTAACTAGTAAGCTGCTATCGAGCTAAAGAACTGCTAACAGCAAGGTGCTATCAAGCTAAATAACGTCTAACTAGCAAGCTAGCTGTCGAGCTAAAGTACTGCTAACTAGCGAACTGCTATTGAGCTAAAGAACTGCTAACTAGTAAGCTAGCTGCCAAGCTAAAGAATTGCTAACTAGCAAGCTAGCTGTCGAGCGAAATAACTTCTAACTAGCAAGCTATCTACCAAGCTGGTTCACGTAACTCCTGTTTTTGTTTTTTTGTTTTTATTGCTTGAACAATTCTCATTAGAAATGCTCAAGGGCAAAATGTGAAATCCTCATTGACTGCATAGATTTTATCCATTCTTATTGGCATTATATTTATAGTATTGTTATTTCCTGTTTCACTTTCTGTGGAATTTTAGTTAACCGTCTGCTCTTCAGCATTTACACGCAAACCCAATTTCTGAAAGATATTGCATTCTCTGTTATTATCAATATGGATTGCAACACACAAAGGAAAAATATTTGGATATTTTTCAGTGCAGCAGGAAATAATTGAGATTTCACATGGAGTCTCTGCAGACAAATTGTGGCGCTCGGTACAAGTGGATTTGATGTCATAAACTCTGATCTGGAGGCCTTTCTTATAAGACGGAAGAAGTATAGAAATTGTTTTTCTTTTCCTTTCAGAAAAAGGCACAAACAAATAAAGCTGAGATTTGCAGGGGAGCACGTTCAAATGCACTTGTGGTGAAAGATGGTCAAGGCGCCTCATCCGTCATGTTGTCACTATGGGGGGGCATTTCTTGGCTTTGTTTTTGTCATGCGGGACGACGGAAAAGGGCTTTATTTGTTTTGGTGGCAAAAGCTGCAAAGGCGAGTCAGGGTTTAATGAACAGGCATTATTGCAAAGGCCATATCTTCGTCTGGACAAGGGCAAAATTGAGCTGTAAGTACGTAGGGATGGCTAAGATGAAATGTGAAATGATAACCAGGACTGGGCGATACGGTCTTAAAATGAAATTGCAGACTTTTGTCACGAAAATGTTCAAAAGAATATTTGCTTTTCCCCACTGCGATTTGCGTTATTCCTTCAGCAAAGCAAAGAAGCTTTGAAACAGTTTCCCCCCTCTGAAACTCTTTTTGTTTGATTTTTATTTTCAGATAAAAAAAAAAAAAAAAGGAAAAATATGTGTTTAGATCACACATAACATGAACATGCATCCTTCTGCACTAAACATGGCGACCTGTCTGGCACTCTGAGATCAATACAATAAATGCTACATTTTCGCACAATCCGTGAACGTAATTACACGCTCAGGAAGGCTCAGTGCGCGTTCCTCGCGCTTCTCTTTCAACGAAGCTCTCCTGGCGCGTGCCATCATTTCACACTTGCACAGATTCCCCCCAAAAGTCATTAAAGTCGTCGTCGTTGGGTTTTCACGCTTCCCACACTGATCCGTGGCTCGTAATTCCCCAAACATTTGTTGCGAGGGGCTTTATATTGGCCAAAGCTCGCTTTCAAAGTTGTTACGAGATTAGAAAATAATTTGGGGGGGGGATAATAACTGCCAGACAGCTAGAGAGATCGATGTAATAGATTTGTAGACCACCTTGTAGCACTATAGCTAGCTTGCTACTTAGCCGTTTAGCTAGTTGGCTTGTTAGATGGAGATAGCATTAGCGTAGCACAATAGGTAGCCTGCTAGTCAGCCGCTTAGCTAATTGGCACATTAGCTGGCCATAGCATTAGCATAGCCCAATAGCTAGCCTGCTAGTTAGCCGCTTAGCTAATTGGCACGTTAGATGGAGATAGGTGAGTTTGAATTGCATTTATTATTCATTTAGTGGGTGATAGCTAAAAAAAAAAAAAAAAAATCAAGTTTGTGATATACGGGGGGGGGCCCATTATAACAAATATGTGGAAAAATATGGAATAAGAATTTGTTTATTCATTTCAGTTGTATTTTTTTCCATGGAAAAAAAGTGTACATTTTGTGAATATATTTCAGTTTGGACCTGGCAGTGTTAGAAGGACAAAATAATGACAGAATAATCCACTTGTTTATTTATTGGGTGGTGGGGTGTCAACATTGTGCTGAAGAGCCTTCACACACACACACAACAGATTTTCAGCAAGTGACCGTGCGTCAGCGTAATGGATATTAAGGCAAGCTGCTGTGTGCCAAGCAGCTTCAACTTTATTCTCATGAATGTCAAACATTTTGTTACCCTCTGCTGCTTATATTACTACTCGAGTGAGTTTGGGAATCCCCGGCGTACGATCTGTGGTGCGCCCCCCCCCCGGGGGTGTCATCTTGGAAAATAACAACATTTGCATTGTTTTCGCCCCCAAGGTTCAACTTTCTTTTCCTCCTACTAAATAAAAACATTAAATATGAACTTTTGCTTGCACGCACATCCCATTCGTTGGGATGGGCGCGGTATAGCAAAAACAATCAAATAAAATTTGTATTATTTCCCTCCGTAGAGCGATTTCCCTCACCTATAAAATAAAAACATTAAATATGAACTTTATATCAGGGATTCCCAAAAGGTGGTGCGCCCACCACTTACTGTCATGCCACAAAATGTGATTTTCTTTTTCAGCAAATAAACAAGTTACTATATTCAGCACATGCGGAAACCGTTCCGAAAGTTTTTATTATCCACTCCAAATAAATAAATACAAATGAAGATTTCCTCAATATCAGGGATTCCCAGATTGGGGGGGGGGACTTCCGCGTGACATTTGGTGTCAATTTGAGCTGCACGCCCTTTTGCGACAATAGCAACACGTTAATTGTCTCCTTATTGCTTCACAGCAGGAAGACGCGAGTTGAATATCGGATATAACAAGTTGCTGCAGTCGTTTGACCTGGAGATGGAGTCTGTCGAATTCACAGGAAATGGGATTTATTTATTTATTTATTTATTTATTTATTTATTTTTTTAAATCCACTCAAATGCTTTGGTTCTGTATAACTGCCTCATAACACCAGAAGAATTTCAGGGGGGGAAAAAAAATCTTTACAGCTGAATTTTATGATGTTATTTCTCCATGTTCTAACCAAACGCAGCATTAGGTACGTATTTTGCATTCGTGAACATAGCACTGCAAAGCTAAGGTTGTTATTGATACCAAAAACAAATCGAAATGCTAATAAGAAAATATTTTTAATGAAATTAAATAAAAACGACCAACTGAAACTGTTTTAATCTTACAGTCCATCATTATGTAATATATTTAAAACAAAATCTAATACTAAAACTAATAACTAAACAAAATGGTAAATGGTAAAATTTGAAGTACCAATAACCAAACTAAAATGAAGCATTTTTGAAACAATAAAAATAAACAAACCTGCTTGGAAAAAAAAAAATCTAAACAAAGTAAGATGCAAATTCCCAAAACTATTCTAATCCGTCTGCAAAGCGAGCCTAATAAACAAGTGAGCTCAATTATTTCAAAATATCCACAGAAAGGAGGGGGAAATCATATTCCGATGGCCTCCCGTCATCAATGCAGAAGTGAAGCGCAGAGTCGAGTTTGAAGGGCGGTCAGCGCGCGCTCGTAACGCCGCACCAAGCTATAAAAAGACGCCGGTTAAAGTGAGGAACGTTTTGCGCGCCTTTTAATAATTACTGCAGCCTTTGAGCCGTTCAGCTCGCAGCATGTGAGCGCCGTTTAGCTGAATGGCCACCAGGAAGTTTGAGTCCTATTTAATGTGCAGCTTCCCACTCCAATTATTATTACAGTGGAAGCTCGTAAATGGGAAACGACCCGTTTGCTCAAACTCGGCCATCATCGTAAAAACCTTTTTATGAAATGCTACGTGCAGACTTTTAAGTAACATTTGACCGTTCTTAAAGTTAAACAACGTTGACCTCCAATGGGTTGGGTAGCAACGTCAAAACGTAATATTCGAAGTCGGCACGTGAATGTTGAATGCGTTTTTGAAGTCGTGGATCACATGACAGTTCTGCCGCACGTGCGTTCCGTATACGGACAAGGCAGCAAATTGAATAAAAGCTCTGGAATACATTTGGACCACAAGGTCACGCTTTTAGCAAGGCAAATAATGATTTGAGTCAATTAGCTGAACATGCTAATGACAAGATTCCGGGGAAAATACAGAAGCAAAAATTAATTTTCATTTTTTGGGGGAATAAATTATTTCATATTATTATTTAATTAATGCCCTTCAAAAAGTAGTTATAACAATTTTTTTTTCTTTTCATTCATACATTTTTTTTTTTACATTGAAACAAAAACATCCCGCTTCAGTGAATTTAACGTGTTGTAGCAAAATTTTATGTATAATAATTGTGAGCGTGTCGTGCCTCCGCAAAGAAGAATCCAACAAACTTTTCTTGTAGTTGAATTTTATTTATGCATTTATGCAACAGCAAAAAAATGGGCTCTATACAGTATATACAACAGGACCATGTTCAGCAAGAAGAATAGCAAGATCAATCATATATATATTATATATACATACATTTTTAAATAACACTTAAGATTTAATATGACCACAGTTGAAGCATAAGCCACCATCATTATGAGACCACATTTTTATGGCTTTTAAAACTATTTTAGTTAAAAAAAAAAAAAGAAAAAAAAAAGTGAGATTGAGAGAGAAAGAAGTCGCAAACAATTATTGGAATAATTGAGCCAGTGAGAACTGCGGTGGTTTGCCTGATTTGAAAATTTTATGGCTGCGATAAAATCAGAGGGAAGTCTGGCATTTTAAAAAAAAAAAACAAACAAACAAAAAAAAAAGCTTTATAAATATGTTCAAATGACTTTATCAACACGTTCAAATGACAAAGTCCAGTCAAAAGTGTTCCATACTTCCTTACAAACGTCTTTCAAGGGTATCCTGAAAGATGATAAATAACGTTCACATCTGGCACCCAAGTTCAAGCATTAACCGGTACTTTTGCAGTCTTTTATCAATCTCTGAACCATTTTAGTACATTTAGCAGTTATCAGTCAAAAACAATCAATATTTCCTAAAAGATAAGAAATAATTGAGTTAGCCCATGCTAGGCTTCAGTGGCTCAATTTATCTTCATATGGGGAAAAAAACCCCAAAAAACAGCGGCACAGGGAATATCAAGTTTTAGAGCGACGGTGAAAACGGCAGCTGGCGAGCGCGCCGGCTGGCCCTTAAAACCAATCAAGTGGCACCAAACTCTTAATATGATGTGACGACGGAGCCGTGCCGTTGTTTCATTACGCTCGCGTGCAATGTCACAAACGTTTTTATTTCCCCACAGTCGCATTTGTTTGCCCTCGCAAGATGCCGTTTTTAATGGTGACAACCGCGCTCTAATTTCATACGGGGGGGGATTCTCCAGAAAGTCAATCTCAAATAATGACTCGCGCGTCCCCAAGCCATCTTCCACAAGTGGGTGTTTTTTTTTTTTTTTTGTTTGGGGGGGAATAATGGAAGTCGAAATAAACGGTTACAAGGTCATCTAAGAACGTCCATTAAGTGCACGGGCATTTTTTTTTTTTTTTTAATCCATCTATCCACTTACTTTTTCTATACTTCTTGTCCACATTAGACTGGCTGTTATCCACCCATTGTTATCCAACTCAATGGGCGGCCATTTTGCCTTGTATCTAAAATGGCCGCCCCCTGAGACCGATGGCTGTTGAATATGAGTTATGCAGCAAAATCCACCTGTTCTTATCCATCTCAGGTGGCTGCCATTTTGTTTTGTATGTAAAATGTCCGCCCCCTGGGATGACGGCAGATGCAAACGGGTGGATTTTGATGCTTAATTCATATTTCACAAACGCAATATTAATCAGATTGCTGTGCTCAGACTATTGGGAGTGCGTATAACATATTATTGTGGAGAAATATTTTGACTTGACTTTAAGTGTTTTCATTCCCTCCATTTTACCAAATATGGTCCATCCATCCACTTTTTTTTTTTTTTTTTTAAGCCAGGCAGTGAATAAACAAGAAAGCGTACGATAGACACCAAAGCACCAGCAGCAGCAAGTACAACAAACGGCACACGTAAACAGCACATTCCCATGTTGAAAATACATCAAGTGAGCCTCCGTCATGGCCGCCGTCCAGCACGCACACACGCCTGCGTCGTTAAAGTCTGCAAACACGCAACACGGGGCGCTGATGTGGCGGCGGGGAGGTTCCCGTGTTATAAACACACATGTCAGGACAGGACCTCACGTCTCCCCTTTTAAGTCCACAGACGATGTGCAGAGCTCGTCTGTCGTCACAGTCCAGGCACAGGTTGGAAATGTAACAAGTCGTTGGTGTGTGACAGAAGACCCCCGCTGTGCAAACAACGAGCAGAATGATGTTATGTTATGAAAAACCCTTTGAGCATTTAATCCTGATCTTTCATTTCCAGCTGAAGGTCATATTTGTAGGCCAAAAGTCGCACCAGTAGTGGGGGGGGGGGAAACATCTTAACTTGTTTCTTAATGTGGCTGTAGTAGTTTTTCACTTGGTTCTTGACTTGGCCCTGTGCAGTAGTAGTTCTTGACCTGTTTTTAGACTGTTCTTGACTGATTATTGACATGGAATTCGACATGATTCTTGACAAATTCTTAGCTTGTTTCTTGACGTGGTCCTTTGATTTCTGACTTTGTTCCTGATGTGTTTCCTGACTGATTCTTAACTTGGGTCTTGACATGGTTCTTGACTGATTCTTGACATGGTTCTTGACTGATTCTTAACTTTGTACTTGACTGATTCTTGACTTGGTTGTTGATGTGGTTCTTGACTTGATTCTTGACTGATTCTTGACTTGGTCTTGACTGATTCTTAACTTGGTTCTTGACTGATTCTTGACTTGGTTGTTGGTGTGGTTATTGACTGTTTCTTGACTTGCTTCTTGACTGGTTTTTGACTTGGTTCTTGATGCGGTTATTGTCTGATTCTTGGTTCTTGACTTGGTTTTTGACTTGGTTCTTGGTGTGGTTCTTGACTGATTCTTGAGTTGATTCTTGACTGATTCTTGACTTGGTTCTTCACTTGGTTTTTGACTATGTTCTCGACGTAGTTCTTGTCTAATTCTTGACTTTGCTTTGCTTCTTTTGTGATTCCTGTCTTGGTGTTTAGTGTTTCTTGACTGGCTTTTTGATATGTTCTTGACACAGTGTTCATGATTTGGTTTTTGACTGGTTCTTGTTAGTTTTTGATTTGGGTCTCGATGTGGTTCATGACTGTTTGTTTTTTACCTTGTTTTATAACTCCAAATCAGCAGTGGCACCAGCTTCGCTTGAGAGGGGATGATGTATACAGCTGCAGTATTTCTTTCACTGATTTCAGTCAGTTAATCAGACAGCCGTTCTGATTCTAGACATTAGCTAGAAAATTGGGATTGGAACAGTACCTGGTACGCATTTGGGTTTATCTGGCCTTGGCAGAGGCCCACAGTTTAATATAAAACCAGAACTTCGACTGAAACCCTTGAATTGGTCTCATTAGAATGTGCAGTTGTACCTAATGATGTCTGTGAGGATGATGCAGAGCAGAGGTTGATAATAATAATATGATGGTTTTGTGTTTGTTATTGGTGTTTGTCCTTACTGCACACACTTCAGTTCCCGACTGGTCCTGCGCCATTTGCCGACTTGCAACATTTTGCGTCACAAACAGTGTGTAGGTGTGCGAAATGTGTGTGTTAGTGCGCGTGACTAATTAGAGCCCTGTGGTGACTTGAGTGACTTCCGAGTTGGGGTCGTCGTTGGCGCCGTCGCCTCGACAGCGGGAGTCGATGGTCGACTCCTCCACGGCTAGTCATACCTGCCGACAGACACAAAATGGACGCCGGTTTCAAGCAACTTGAGGTGAAAAATGTCTTAAAAAAAAAAAGCGTGGCTCCGTTAATGGCGCGTCTTTCATAACTCTGGCGACACTGCGTACACTAATTTGTTGTATCATAGTAGTGGACCAGCCAGGACGCCAGTCATGTTGTGCTTGCATTAGCATCAGTGCTAGTTGAGTGGAGGACTTGCTTGAATTTTAGTGAAGACTCGACTTAACTTGCTTGATTTTTGCAACGGTAACTTTTAAATTAAGACTTGAGACTTACTTACGACTTTAAAATTTGTGACTGTCACTCTCCTTTGGCATTTAGCATTTACGTTCATTCAAAATTAGCCCAAATTAGCCTCATTAGCTTCCAGCCATATTCTCTGTCTGTTTCTATTTAGCATGGTCGTTTTAAGGTCAGTTGAGTAGGGGGAGCCCGAATGTCTCCAGCATACCTGCTGATTGGATCGGTCTGCCGTCTGAACGCTGTTGGGCTCGCGCTTTGGCACCTTGCGTCCGACCGCGCCCACCCGGGTGGAGTTCTGCATCTCCAGTAGCGAGGGGCCCGATGAGCAGAACTCGCGGAAACAGCGCTTGAAGTTCTCATCCAGATAGCCGTAAAGCACCGGGTTCAGACTGCTGTAGTTGTGAAATAGACACACTTGAATATGGCTTTCTGACAAGGCTACCAAAACAAATTGAAGACAGCAGTATATCATACACTCTTTAACAAAAAATGTGCAAAATGTAAACACTGTCTCGAATCCAGGTTTTCAGAAATAAGTCTTTTACCACTTAGCCTCGATTGTACAAAGCCCCAAACCAGTACTATGTGGCAGCTAGCAGCATTTCATGCACCATCTTGAATAAAGTTTTTAAAAATAAGCCAATTACTACCTCACAGTAAGCAGCAAATCCTGCACTGTTTTCAATTAAAAAAAAATAAATAAGAAAAAAAAAACCCAACAAATTACATTTTGGCAAGCAGCATATCATGCACTATCATAACTTAAAAAAAATAAAAAATAATAAAATAAAATTCCATTACATGCTTTATGTCAAGCAATATTTAATGCAGTCTTGAAAAAAAAAAAACTCGTGCAGCATATCATGCCCTGTTTTGATTAAAGAATTTCTATACACAATATAGCCACAAACAACATATCATGCACTGTCTTGGCTAAACCTTTCAAGAGTATTAAATTACATCACAACATTGCTGCAATCAGCATAGCATGCACTGTCTTTACAAAACAATCTGCAAAAAAAAAAAATATTAGCCAATTAATACATAATTTTCAAAATGCCATCACAACATACAGCATATCATGCATTGTCATGACAAAAAATGTGAAAAAATTTTCAATGTGTATCTTGTCTCAAGCAACATTTAAAGCATTGTCTTGAACAAAAAAAAAGTGCAATAAAACAAGCAGCATATCATGCACTTTCTTGATCATCAAAAATAAATCTATTACAATATAGCAACAAACGACATAGCATGCACTCTCTTGAGTAAAATGTCAACACTTTTAGGGCTTCCACCTTCCCTAGGGTTTCAGAATGTTTTCCTCCAAATAGTGCCGCGGCGTTTGCTCGATGGGTGGTATCGGTGGCCCGTACCTGTTGGTGTAGCCCAGGGCGATGCAGAAGTGCCAGGTGATGGTCTGCAGGGTGGAGCTGGAGATGTTGATCAGGGCGATGATGATGACGAAGATGTGGATGGGCGTCCAGCACACGATGAAGACGGCCACCACCACCAGCACCATGCGCGTGATGCGACGCAGGTTCCGGTCCTTCTCCTGCAAGCAAATCGATTAGCAATTAGCTCACTTTGATTTTCACGTTTGCGTCCAGACCTTTTTAATCTCCATTAAACAGTTCCCCATTAATGTTTTTCAATATACAAAATGATGTTGTGAGGCGATTTATTTATGAAATCAATACACGTCGGTGGCCACCTTGAGCTGCAGATTCTATTTAGCCTTGTTGCCTTAAAAAAAAAAAGCATATTAAGAGAGCTTTTCAAGCACCTTTATACCAAGAGGTAAAAATCAATTAGGACTTCAGTTCCTGATCCGCATTCCAATGCGCTGCACGGTGGCCATATCCCATTTGAAAGTAAATCTGTGAACCTGCGAGCCGGACAGCATGCGCACGCTTTTGAGGCGCAGGACCATCAGGCCGTAGCACACGGTGATGATGAGCACGGGCATGATGAAGGCGAAGATGAACACGCAGATCTTCAGCAGGATGTCCCAGTACCACGACGGGTGCGGGAAGACCAGCTTGCAGTCCACGATGTTCGAGTCTGTGCAGACAAAAAACATACTGTACATAAAAAGTGGGAACCGTAGGAGAAAAATGTTTTTGTTTTTTTTTGTTTTTTTTAGAATTAGATATAAAGTCAAATTCACATGTTAATCTGTATATAATATTTATTAGGGGTGTCAGACTATTATTTTTTTTTTCCAATCATAATTAATCGCATTATTTTATATCTGTCCTAAATGTACAATAAAATGTAAAAAATTTTCCCCATACTCTTGTTAACATAAAAGTGGGGAAAAAAAGATGTTAAATTAATACAAATATGGTAAGGTAATTTCATAAAAATTTATAAAATTGAGTTAAAATTAAAAAGATGTACTGTAAATAAAAAAAAAACAAAAAAAAAAACAAGGGTGATATTTATTTGTGTTGAGGTAATTTTCTGCCACTAGATGGCATAATTGCATTTGTAAGACGGTGACAGCTCGGTGCATTTTTCTGTTCATATTAAGAGCTATCTAATCTTGAACATGAAGCAACTTGTGAAATTCTGCACATTTTTAACACACAACTTATACCACAAATATATGCATTATTATTACTATTATTATTATTACTGCTGAATTTTTACGTGGGCGTGTCTTCTACGCTGCGACTGGAATTCCCCCCAGTACAGGCTTTCCAAGTTAGGGGCGGTCATTAATCGTGCGTTCAAAAAATTTTGTGGCATAAAATGAACTTTAAATTAATGCGCCAATTTTGACATCCCTAATATTTATAGATGAAAAATCATATTTTCTTCAGGGTTAAAGTTATTTTCAAAGAATAAAGTTGTATTTTTCACCAAGATAAAAAAAGTCCTCCTTTTCAAGAGAGAAAACCATATCAGTTTATGTCTACATAGCGGCACTATCCTGTTATTATTCTGAAAGAATTTGCCCATTTCCGTGTGTGTTTTTCTCCCCAAAACAAACGTGAAGGCAGTCGTTTTGCCTTGTTTGTCGCCATGGCTAATCCAAAACGAGGCTGTGTAAAATGTAAACACAATTATGAAATGGATAACGATGTCATATAAATGCGTTCTTATTAAAAAAAAAAAAAAAAAAAAAAAAAAAAAGCTCCAACTCGCATCCACTTGGACATAATACAAGCAAATGAAAGTATAATCAACACTGCAACCGGCTTGCTTGGGGTCTTTTGTAAGGAGCACAATTTAGTACTTATGCTCCAGCGAAAGGCTTCCCGGTGACTCATTTATACGAGTCGCTGGCATTGTCAGCTTAACAGCAGAGGTAATGGAGAGAAAATGGCCAATTAAGTTAGCCGAGCGTGATTGCGCTGCCGTAGTGTTTTGGAGCAAAAGGCGAGTGGCAGATTTTTTAAACACGCGGACATGAGAAGGCTCGGAAAGCCGCAAAAGATTAACAGACTGCATATTTCACTGCGGAATGTTTAGGAATTGTTTTCTAATCAGGATTGTAGGCCTGCTTATTGCAATGGGTGAATTTTTAAAGACAAGACAAGTGCATGATATGCTGCTGGCTGCTTTGTCATGATGTATTTTTTTGGGGGGGAAATTATTTTGTTGGTCCATTATATGCTATGATATGCATATTATGCTGTTTGCTGCTACATCATGATAACGTATTTTCTACTATTTCCTGCAAGACAGTGTATGATATGCCGCTTGATACTATGTCATGATATATGACAGATTTTGGATTCTTATTTTTAATTCAAGACAGTGCATGATTTGCTACTACATCTTGAGACATTTAAAAAAACATTTTTTTTAATCATAACAGTGCGTGATGTGTTGGTTGCTACTATGTCAGGATAGACAGGGAAATTATTTAGTCCAGTTAGTACATGATATGTTGCTCATTGGTGCGTCAAGATGGATATATTTTTGGAACCTATTTCATCAAGACAATGCAATGCTGCAATGTAATGATCGACATATTCTGGGATATTTTATTTTATTTTATTTTATTTTATTTATTTTTTTATTTTTTTATTTTATTTTTATTTTTTTTAGTCAAAACAGTGTATGTATGTGTATGATATCACAATAGACCTACAGTAAGTTTTGGAAATATTTAATCAACACAGTGCATGATATGATGCTCAGTATTATGTCTTGATATATTTTTCCCCCAAAATTGTTTGGTTGGAAAATACATGATATGCTGTTTGCTGCTATGTCGTGACAGATGTTTTTTTTTTTTTATTATTATTTACTTAAGCTAGTGTTTGATATGCTGCTTGCTGCTACATCGTGATCTATATTTTTTTAGAACTATTTAATCAAGACAGTGCATGATATGCTGCTCACACTTATGTCATGATCTGATTTTTATTTTTGGAAATGATTTTGTCGATTCAATGACTTTGTGATAAACATATTTTGGGGGGAATTATTGAGTAAACACGGTGCATGATATGCTGCTTCATGCTATATCATGATAAACATAAATTTTGGAAATATTTAATGAAGACAGTACATGATATGCTGCTCACTGCTACGCTACGATAGCTGTATTATTTAAAAATGATTTAGTCATGAAAGTGCATGATATGCTGCTACATTGCGACCGACATTTTTAGGTAACGGTTAGTCGCGACTCACTACTGACGACGGTGGAGGCCATGAACATGACCGGCAGGCCGATGGCGGACGACAGAATCCAGTTGCAGACGTTGACGATCTTGGCGTTTCGCGGCGTCCTGAAGTCCAGAGCCTTGACCGGGTGGCAGACGGCCACGTAGCGGTCGATGCTCATGGTGGTGAGCGTGAAGATGGACGTGAACATGTTGTAGTAGTCGATGGACATGACCATCTTGCACAGGATGTCGCCGAAGGGCCACGTGCCCATCAGGTAGTTGACGCTCTGGAAGGGCAGCGTGCTGGTGACCAGCGCGTCGGCCAGAGCCAGGTTGAAGATGTAGATGTTGGTGGCCGTCTTCATTTTGGTGTACCTGCACAGCAAACAAAAGCTGGTGATTGTTTGATGGGTTTGATTCGGAAGCATCAGCTGACATTTTAAAATCAAGAAAAACTGAAGAAAAATTTTGATTTTACAAAAATTTCATTTTTTTTTCAATTAAAAGAAACCCTAACTTTGGCAGATATGTCCTATTAAAGGAAGGAAGTCATAATATTATGAGAATATATTTTTAAAAAAAATATGTCATGACCTGAATGAGGCAAAACAAAAAGTCTGCATTGTTGCCACAATGAGCCTCAATTTCCAATTTCTAGTGGACCAGCCAGGAAACAATTTCTCTTAAAAGTGCTTTAAAGTGCACTTGAAATCTCTTTGCCGCAGATCCGCTTTTCAATAGCGAGAGCACAAATTGCATGCGGTGAAAAACACTCGAGCTCCTCTTCCCAATCCATGATTATTTTTGAACCAAATGATGAAAAGCAAGGAAATTGGAGGACTTGAGAGAGTGAGTGCAAAACTCCCTAAAGTATTCATTCAGAGGCTGCGTGCGAATCCATTGATTAAAGGAGGCGCAAAATAAAAGTGATGCACTGCAGCAACCATATTTGGCGCTATTGAACCACTCTCATCTTTTCTTTCTTGTTTTTTTTTTTTAGATCCTCAATAATCCCAAATCCTCTTAACAAGCCTACATGAAGTTTGTTCATTAAATTCTAATTAACGTGAACACTGACAGCTTGCCAGGCTCGTTATTTCTCAGCTTTATTGGTCTGGGGACGGTTAGCGGAGGCGGTAGCGTGTCACGTGGTACCGAGTGGCAGAAGGGGTGTTTGTTTTTAATGCCCTCGCGGGTCAGCCCGTTCTGGTTTAAGGTGTGTTTTTGGACTCATTCTGCACCAAACTTCCAAAAAACCTTTAAGGATTTTTTTTAATTTTTTTATTTTCACAGCAAGAGCACTATTGATGATGAACAATATCCAAGTTGGGTGACGTTAATAATCACTAGAAAAATTTCCGCGTAAATTTTGGATGTGACTGCTGACTCTTGCAAGGTGGAAAGCCACATGCACTGAACAGTTTGCCAAATCCTGTTGAAATCAAGTCACTTCCTGTTGAAGTCAGGTCACTTCCTGGTGAAATCAGGTCACTTCCTGTTGAAGTCAGGTCACTTCCTGGTGAAATCAGGTCACTTCTGGGCCGCTTCCCGTTGAAATCAAGTCACTTCCTGTTGAAATCAGGTCACTTCTGGGCCACTTCCTGTTGAAATCAAGTCACTTCCTGTTGAAATAAGGTCACTTCCTATTGAAATCAGGTCACTTCTGGGTCACCTCCTGTTGAAATCAGGTCAGTTCCGAGTCATTTCCTGTTGAAATCAGGTCACTTCTTGTTAAATCAAGTCACTTCCTGCTGAAATCAGGTCAGTTCAGAGTCATTTCCTGTTGAAATCAGGTCACTTCTGGGTTACTTCCTATTGAAATCAAGTCACTTCCTGTTGAAATCAGGTCATCAATCCCTAGGTGCTTGATTTTTTTGTGCCGCAGCAGTCACATAATATTGGAAGCGACAAAAGTTGCAATTCAGATTCTGTTTGTGGTCAGGTTGGATTGAGTGCAGAATTTATGTCGGCCACAAAAAGAAAGCCCGAATGTGTGCATGTTTTCGGAAATGCAAGCACATTTCTGTACAAGAGATGGATTAGCGTATTAGCCTTGACCTGATGATGCTGAGACAGAGAAAACCTTTTTGGATTTGGAACAATATCCAATACGCACTTGAGCTAAGAAATGAGCTTGAATTGGCCGTTTTCTCCACTGTTCAGCAGGATTTGTTTTGAGGCATGTTGACGCTGTTTTCTGCAGTTATCGGGCAAATACAGCTAATCAATAAAATTGCACAGTCTCACAATGTGTATATTTATCCGTAATAGAGTCTACAAGTGGGGTGTTCACCGGCAAGTTGGCACAACACAGCAACAGGTGTTCAGTGGTTTAAATTGCTCTTTGGTCTTGTACGCAGCTTGAAAGCGTGGCTAGAAAATGCTTATTTACTCAGAAAAGCCGCTAGCTACATTATTGATTCCTCAAGTGTGAAATTAATTCTTGAGCCATGGCCAACGGCGAGCGACGCCTTTATGGCTTAAGACAAACAAGCAAATGAGCAAATAATTTAGAGGCCGACTGTCCACACGCACAGATAAGTCGATTACTGTTTGCCCTCTTGCCATGCAGTGCAAAGAGCAAAAATATTAATGCTCGGAGGTATTCGTTAACAAGGTGGACTAAAACCACAATAACAAATATTTCTAATAAATGAATACCTCTGAGGAGAGATGCTGTGAAGAATTCACATCGCGACTACATTGAGCCAATTAAATCATGAGGATTGCCGCGATATTGCGAAAAGAATTGCAGAAGGGATTTGCTAATGATGTGGCGCAAGTCAAAACATTGGGTACACTCGAATACTAATGGCAGCCAAAACAAAAATGTTATACAGTGGCAGGATAAGGAATTCGCGGAGGTCATAATTTTTATATAAATATATATATTTAAAAAAAATAATAATAATTTATTAACCATCTGCGTTTTTGCATCACTTGGAGTAGCTTTACAAAAAAAAAAAAACTCCCTTTGAAGCCTCCATAACCTCGATAACCCTGAACACACACAAAAATAAAAATAAAACAGACCAACAGTCGCGTAGTAAAACTAAAATACAGTAGATTCACCCACCCGACAGATGGCGAGACAAAAAACCTTTACAAAGAACTCCCTTTGTAGCCTCCATAATGACGTTATTACATCATAAAAAACAAAAACAAAAAAGTCACAAGCTCAAGCATTCAACTTTGTTTTCATTAACCTCCTGAGCTTTTGTAGACCTTTACTAAAGAAAAAAATAAAAATAAAAAACTCCCTTTGAAGCCTTCATAACCCCGACACGCCTGCCACGATTCAGTAATTTCAACAAAGCCATAACGCTCATGAGCACAACGTCTTGCGGCGGCGGGCCATTAATCTACCGGACTGCTGTTATGCAACGCCACTAAACATCGTTTGTCACAAACGTGCAAAAGTGTGCTGCTGCTGCTGCTGTTGTCATAGTTTCGCCGCCGCCGGTGACACTTTCCACGCACCCCCGAAGGGGCTCTGACGGATTGCGGAGGTCGGCAAGACGCGAGCCATCCCCTTGTAGCTGTCCATTCACTTCAACGTTTAACTCATTCACTGCCATTGACGGAAAAAGTCGTCAATGTCAAAGCTTTTGCTGGACTGGCAGTGAATGTGTTAAGAAGCACAACTTGAAGGAATGCGAATGTTCCTTGGCCAGTACTTTCTTCCCGGGTCCGAGGAATCTAATCAAAAAGTCGGCAGACTGGAAAGTGTCCCACGCGCCGGAGCCTGATCGCATTGCGAAAAGCTATTTGTCGTCGCATTAGCGCTCGAGCTAGTGTCGTTTATCATGTGATTGCAATCCGCCCACATGCACGCTGGTCAGCCTCCATTTTGTTCAAACTGGATGTCAAAAATGTTCCGTGGCCAACTCGTAACTGTCAGTTCAAATGGGATTTATTCCGGATCAAGAATCGTGCGGCTATAGGACAGAAACCCAATTTTGTGTCATACAAGTAAACCACTGCTCACCCCGCCCCTTTTACTACTGGGCCAATGGTGAGTCCGGCTTTAGTTACCATGACAAAACCTGCAGGACTCCGGCCCTCGAGGACCTTGTTTGCCCACCCCTGACAAATCTCGTTAAAACAAAGTGCCAAATGCAAAAGAAGGAAATGCCCTAAAAAAAAAAAAATCTAGTTTACTCATCTTTGGTATATGGAGAAAAAAAATCTGTCAAATAAAAATAAATACAGAAAATACAGTTTAAAGTGCATATAAAAAGTCTACACACCCCTAATTTAATGCCTGTTTTTGTGATGAACATGAAAGCAAGATAAATAATTTCAAAACTTTTTTTTTTAATATGACCTAAAACTTGTATAACTGAATTAAAAGTAAAAATAAAAATGAGAGGAAGTAAAAACAAATTAGATCATGTGGTTGCACAAGTGCGCACACCCTCATTGTTGAATGGGCTGTGTGCAGAAGTAACCGATCACAACTCTCGTAAAAAGCCGCCATTTAAAGTCCCAATCATTTACCCTAAACACATTTCAGAACTTCTTGGAGGCTTTTCTTGACATTTTGTTTTCTCTCTGGAGGTTTTATGCTGCTCATAATTCCTTCCACCTTTTCTACAGCGATAAGTTTCCGCCGAAGAAAATCAGCCGAGCAGCGTGACGCTGCCCCCAGAATGCTTCACTGCCGGCGCGGTGTTCTTTTGCTGATAAACACGTTGCGCTTGCATCAAACGCACCTTTTTCAAAATTCAATCTTGGTTCCATTGGACCAGAACCAAATTTTCCGATGACCTCCTTCACTTATCGTTTCCCTTGCGAGCTCATTTCTGACATTGGCGCCGAGGCCTAATTGCCAAGCGATCAGAGGAAACACGCCGTGATTACCCTAAAACGCCGGCGACCATTTTGAATCGCTGTTGTCAAATTGCGCCCATCATGCATTCAAAAAACAGTTTTGTGTTGTTGTCGTGTTAAGACTAATTAGAGAGACAATTAAGCACGACGCTGCCAGCCAATAGAAAACTCCGGGGAACGAGAGTTTGTCTGCTTGTTGCCATGGTAACAAAGCGCGCACCTTGACCCGCTATAATGGCCTAAATAAGTGAAGTATCTCTTTAAATGTCAAAAGAATGAACACATAATCGGTGCTTTTCAAATTTGATGGGCGAAAAATGTTGATAAAAAGCCTTTTTAGCTATGTGATCATACTTCTAAAATGTGATTAATCTGTTTAAAAAAAAAAAAATGTAATCGTTTTATATTTATTTTTTATTTTGGCATTTTTGGTCCTCCATAAAATATAAGTGCAAAATGTGCCCAAATTGGTTTTGGCTCGTGATCACAGTGGACACGTAAACAACGTAATGGCACTTCCCATTAGAGCTTTGGCAGCCATGTTGCGCACTCCATCAGGTTGGAAGTCTTCCCAACATCTGCGCTTTTGTTTATTGGCGCCTCTCAAGAGAAGTAAGACCAGTGACGGTCACTTCTTCTTACTCCCGCCGCGTGTTTGTAACTTGCAATCGGGATTATGAATGGAAGAGCCAGCATGCAAATGTCATCTTAGTTCCAAGAAGTTACAGTAGCACCTCCCCGCAACCCTCTGCTGGGAAACCCCCTCACAGGGTGGTAACATTTGCCTTGATAGTCTTCCAGTCTGACTGAGGCTTACACGCTAAAGTGATTGCGACATGGTGTTGTGTACATCAATTTTTAGTTGTAAATTCTGACGTGATCTCTCCACAGTGTTGTCTAGCCATGTCATCATGTGATCGTTCTGTCCACGTTTTTGTGCTGTCAACTTAGATTCGAACATGACCATGCCACAATGTTGTGTGCATCCATTTTTAGTTTTAAATTCGGACGTGATCACCCCACAATGTTGTGTGCGTCCATATTTTAGGCCATGATGTGTGATCACACCACAACGTGGTGTATACACGTCAAGTTGTGATTGCGCTGTTTTTGTACAACTGACTTAGATTTTGACATGTGATCGCTCCACAATGTTGTGTGCATCAATTTTCTGGACTTAGATATACCGTATTATTGTTCCACAATGTTGTGTGCATCCATTTTTAGTTTTAAATTCTTACACATGATCACTCCACAATGTTGTGCATCCACATTTTAGATTCTGGCATGTGCCGCTCCACAGTGCCGCTGCAGAGCATTTTTGTGTACTTGGATATACTGTAATATTACATTATATACAATTTTTTTGGACTTTGACGTACTGTGTTATTGTTCCACCAATGTTGTGTGCATCAATTTTTAGATTCTGATGTGATCGCTCCACAGCATTGTGTGTCCATATTTTAGAAACTGACATGATCACTCCAAAATCAATGTCTATGCTGTATGGACTTAAGTTATGACATGTGATCACTCCACGATGTTGTGTGTCCATGTTCATGTTCTGAAGCCATGTAATTCTTCCACAACGTTGTGTTCTTCCATTATTTTTTTTGAAAGTACCGGAGTGCTCAAGTGGGGTCTTTGGGGCGGAAAAGGTGATTTCACTCTTGTCCATTTTGCGCTCTCCTTCAAAACACTTTGTGCTGTTTCCATGGTAACGAGAAGCCCCGCTCCAAGACTGCGCTTCATGCTCCGCTAAAACCATTGGATTATTATTTTTATCATTTTATTTACTCAACGCTCGCTAACAATAAAGTTTGCGGACAAGCGCGAGAGGAAGTACGACGAGATAAAGAGTGAGAGGGCAGTCGTTGCCATTTATGGCCTGAAGGGTTGCCACGGGAACGCCTTACTCACCCTCCACCGTCTCTGTTTAATCTGGCAAAATTGCATCCGAGACCGCCGACGTAAAAGTGAGGATGAAGTACACGTGACTTCCTTTTCTTTTTTTCCTTTTTTAATCCCCAGGAAATGTCCTCAATGCACCATTAGCTAAATGGCTGTTAACACTGATTGTGGAAGAGAGCGAGAAAGACGAGGAAGTTGTCTCACATTAGCGCACATCCTTGACTTATCCACTCTAATGGCTCTTGCACCGCATTTTTGTTTTGTAAACTTAGACCTTGACATGCGATCACTTCATAATGTTATGTGTATCCAAGTTTTAGAACATGATGTCCAAACTTTTTCCTCCAAGGGCCACATACAGAAAAAATGACGGGCCAATTGGAAGGACTTTTTTTTTTTTTTAAGTTTAATTTATCAAGCACGCCAAAATTAGCAATTGCATATTGTTCTTATATTAGTTTTTTGAAAAGCTGCTTGCTGAACAGCTTTCTATAAGGAAAATAGTGTAGGATTTTAGCAGGGAAAAAAAATCACCACCACTCATTAACAGAAGCCCAGAGGTGTAGATTGAGAAGAAGTTCATGGGTTTACATGCTTTATTTATATAGTGCATTTTCCTGAGTGAAAACGGAAGACCCCGCCTTTAAAATAATCACTGAAGTAATTTTTTCAGATTTTTTAGGAAACACAAAAAATTGAACATTTGCATCATGAGATGATCTAAGCAAAAAAAAAAAAAAAAAATGGCTGAGGCATTTATTTTAAGAGGGTGACGATTTGCATATTTAGAAAGCTCTCCAGTATATTAAACACATTTATTAGTAGCAGATGTCAGTTTTAGTATATGCCGTGGGATGCTTAAAATGGATGGCAGGTTTGCATATGTATGTGTTTGCTCTATATTTCTGTGAAGTTATTTGATTCATTCTGACTGCGTATGCTGTATTTGTAACGGTCCTGCTGTGGATGGGTTGGGCTATGGGAAGGGGTGGAAAGTTTTTTTTGGGGGGGGGTCCTGGAGCATGTTTTCCATGTATAGGTCGGTATTGTTGATGTCATTTGTTAAATGTTTTCCAATTTAAAAAAAAAAAAAGTTATCAACAAAAAAGCAAATGAATGGCGGGCCACACATGGCCCCCGGGTCCTCGTTTGGACACCACTATGACGTGTGCCTGCACAGAGGCGGATTTCATTACATTTATCTGTGCATGACTACAACATTGTCACAAGGTTTGATCAGTGTAGCAACAGACAATGTAAATTATTAAATGTGATAACCAGATGCAGCTTAAATTTCTTGTGCAACATTACGTCAATTGTTTATTTTAACTTCCACTCTTAAAACTATGAGCTTATTCATTTGATTCATTTTGAACATCACAAACATCTAGCTTTCGAGCAGGGGTGTGTAGACTTTTCTTTTTTTTATATGCACTGCAGACTGATGTGATTATTCCACAGTGTTTGGTAAGTAAATGCTGCTTCGTAATAAAACTTCCCAATTAAAATAACATGGTCGCAATTTTTTGCGGATACTCCAACGTCTCCATCGAGTTAGTTGCTGTTGCTAAGCGCCACGGAAAATAATTGCTCGATTATGCATGTGGTTAAACCTTTGGTGCAGGTTTGCACACTCGCTCGTTTTTAGCTGCACAAGTGAGGCGTCATGATGCCGAGCAAACAAAGCCATCTTCCGCTAAAGCGCATATGCTGTCTGGTTGACGCTGCATAGCAACACATGAGGATGAGCAAGCTTGTTGAGTTCTTTTTTTTTTTTTTTATGCCAAGCTCAGCAAAGCAGCTGATGGATGAGGGAGGAGGACATTTAGGAGGCCGCCACTCAAACGCATTGTGGGACCGCCCACCTGTCACTTGACATCCCACCGGCGCTAATGAAATAAGCATCCGCGCTGATTCCGACAGACAATCGTCAACGTGTGTGCAGACACGCGTGCTAAAGTGTGTTTATGAAAGCGGGAAAGCTGCCTGCTAACTTTTTATGGCCCGGCTAATGAAGCCATAAACCGTTCAAATGGCATCCAATTGCAATAATACAGTGGAAGCTAACTGTATTGACGTTGAAACCGTCGGTTCCGCAAGCTAACTTTAACTGCGCAGGCCGTCTTTTAAAGGTACATTTAAAGGGATACTTTACTTATTTAGCCATTTTTGGCAGTCAAACATTAATATTCTGCCTATAATAAATTTGATATTTTCATTATTTTTCATGTACAATTATTACCTTTTAAAAACACATTTTGCAACTTTCTGTCGACTGAAAATGACATCACAAAGGGCTCAGGTAACCAATCACAGCTCAGCTTGTGAATGTCACATGACCAAACCTGTGATGTCATTTTCAGTCGACAACAAGTTGCAAAATGTGTTTTTAAAGGTACTAATTATACATGAAAAATGATGAAAGTATCAAATTAATTATATAGACAAAATATTAACTTTTTATTGCTATAATAGACTAAATAAGTGAAGTATGCCTTTAATAGAACTTTATTAATTGTCATGCGCATGTGAAAAACTTTGAACCGCTACTAAAGAGTTTTCTGCAGAAACATGTAGCTTAATTTATCATTCGACACTCTCTGAACTTAATTCTAGTTTGTGACGTCATACAAAATATTGTAATATATTCTGTGTGACCTTTTTTTTTTTTTTTTTTTAAAGACGGCAATATTACGACTTTTGGGGCGTTCGACTTGAAGATTCCTTTCGCCTTGGCGGAGGTCTGCGCTCGCTTTAACCATTAAACAGTGTGCGTTTGGATCAGTTGCGACATGTTTGCGCGACGCCCCGCGTGTCCGAGAACCAGTCGGGAGGACGTTAACAACCTCCCCCGTCCAATCGGCGCGCAACTCCCGGCGAGTTTTTTACGCACAAGCGCCTGCTGACTCTGCAGCAAACCAACAACAACAACAACAAAAATGCACTTTTTTTTGTGTTGCGCGTGCGCGTACCTGACGATGATGTACATGACGAGCACGTTGCCCACCAGCCCCACCACGCTCACGATGGAGTAAACCGCCGTGATGACGATGGCGATGATGACCGGGTTGGCGTCGCCGAAGTCGGCGTCGCCTGCCGGGGCGCGCTTCGCGACGCACCCGCTGCCGTTGGAGCCCGCGCTCGCGTTGCCTTCACGGCACAACAAGCCGCCGCTCGTGCTGCCGTTGTAAAAGGCGGACATTTGGCTCCCGTAATCCCAGTCCGAGAAGTTGCCTGCTGCGCTCTCCATGGTTCTTAAAAAAATAAATAAAGAGAGAGAGAGAGAGAGAGACAAAGCGGAGGAAGGGGGAAGGTGCTTGCGGTCCAAAGTGGAAGCTGCGAGGGACTAAAGCGAGAATGAGGAGGAGTGAGGCGGGTGCGGGACAGGAAGAAAAAAAAAAAAGATAGTTGCCCCCTTTTTGCAACCTCCCTCCTTTTTCTTTGCTGCGCTCCCCCTCCTCCCATCCTTGGATTCACTCGCACCTTCTTCCCAATTGCAGCCTTGATTTTTTTTTAACAATCTTTTTTTTTCTTTCTCTCACTTGGACCAAGTAGCAGCAACCAGGTCTGATCATATGCACACAAAAAAAAAAAGTAAAATCAAACTTGAACAAAATGTGCTATCGACACCAATATGTGGCACAAGAAAGCTAAAGAAAAAAGCAAAGCAGTTTAACGCTCATTGAACTCGGAGGTCTCGTGACAAAAAATGCCCAAGAAGAAGCACAAAACGATGTTCGCTGAACTGAGGTCTCAAATGACATCATGCACGAATAAGTGTCATGCACCCAACAAAAAGAATCTGCCTGTGCCCTCATCAAATTCACCAAAATCGTTTTACACTTCCCGCGCCAGATCGCATCCAGATTATATTTGGCTGAAATTTGAAACTCCAATTCCAAAGAGGTTCTCATCATCATCATATCGAGATATTGTTTACGCTGAGTACACTGTGTCAAACCAAAATTGCTTTAAGTGTCTTGTTAGATCAGAAACTGATGAACCAAGTTCACAGTATTCTGGATCAGATCCAGATTGCATTTGGCTCCAGTTTGATTCTCATATTAAAAGGACATTTGTATATACCTACACATTGATGAGCAAAACAACCAAATCAGTGATATACAGAATGTAGATTGGAGCACAAGCACTAAATCCACCCATTTTTTTTAAAAATCCAGATTGGATCCCAATTTAATTTATCTGCAGTTTCTACATTACATTCCAAGGATATTTGTATAGATGCACATGTTGATGAGCAAAAAAAGAAACTGGCTGTATGTGTATATTTAAGGTCAGAATCCGTCAAACCAAATTTAATCCACATCAAATCCAGAATGAATTCGTCCGTACTTTAGATTTCCCATTCCAAAAATGTTGTCTTTATTCCCATGGATATCTGGAAAAATATGTGTCAAACCTAATTTTTTTTAAATCTATTTCACGTCACAACCAAGTCAAACCAAATTGAATCTGCATTGGTTTCCGTTTTGACTACAATTTACATTTCTCTTTCAAAATATGTTTTGTCATTATGCAGACATTTGGTGAGCAAAGCAAACCAGCTTGCGCAGCTTGTGCGTCAAACCAAATACGCTTTCAGTAAATTTAGGATCAGAAACTTTAAACACAAAGATTAATCCAGATCAGATCCAGATTGCATTTGGCTGTAATTTCTTTCCCCCTCTTCTAATGATGTACGTATTCATCCACACAATGGTGAACAAAACCAACCAAATTGGCTCTGCGTGTTTCAGATCAGATTTCAATCTGGATCTGATCCATATTTTGCTTTTGCATGAACACAGAAAATCTCATTAAACATGATCTAACACATATCGTAGATTAATTTACTGATGTTATATTGTATCGAAATACGTGTGTTTGTTGTAGGTCGTTTTCAATGTGATGACCCACAGCGGCGAGTGAGGGAATGCAGACGATAGTCGAGATCGATTTTAATCAAGATAATGTCCGGCCGCGTCTCATTACAGGCCGGGAGAGTCCCGAACGGGGTGAAGAGATGCCTTATTAAATGTGCCAGAGGCATCTCTGCCCTAACGACAACAAGCGGCGCCGGTCATCGCTGACATTGTTTGCACTTCGTCTCATCAACAAAATCCCACAAACAAAAAGTTGATCGATTTTTGGAGGTGGAAATCGATGTCCTTGTCGTGTGTCCCTCTAAGGTGGCTTAGCTCACTTGAATTAGTATCCAACGGTGCAACTGTACTTGATGAGGTGAATGCTAATAGCAGTTAAACTGTAGCTGGAGTTGCAAGTGAAATGGTAAAAACTGCAATTGTAAATGAAAGCTAACTAGCAGTCAAATCTTTATCAGCATGTTACGTTCTGGAGTTGGATCCCAAAAGCGCAGACACAAATAAGAGTTTAACACTTTATTCGCATGACATCAAGAGGCGTGGAACTAACTTGACCAGAAACAACGAGAAGGCATCGAGGAAGAGATTAAAGATTCCTGACATCACATATCTTCTGACATCACATATCTTAAGACCAGTTGAAACTAGATGCTGATTACATCAGTTCAAAACAGACACTTGATCTCACGGTCATGACCCAAACATAACCCTTGCATGACAGTAAACATAACCATTACATGACCCTAGTCGCGACAGTAAGCATAACCCTTGCATGCCTCTCGCTTCAGTTCCGGCGGTGCTCGACCAGGGTCATGCAAGGGTTATGCTCACTGTCATGACTAGGGTCATGTAAGGGTTATGTTTAAACCTAGGGGTCCGCCAGGAGACATCCTTTGAGGGGGGGTACTGTCATGACTGGGTCATGCCAGAGTTATGTTTGGATCATGCAAGGGTTATGTTTGGGTCATGCAAGGGTTATGTTTGGGTCATGACTGTGCGTTGTTTGGGGTCTGATACAATCAGCATGTAACCGCAACTAGTTTCAACTGGTAATACGCTCCAGAAGCTATAATGATGTCAGGAATCTTTAATCTCTTTATCTAGTCAACAGCCAATCAGATAATTCCATGTCAGTCCTGTTACCCACATGTCTAGCCACAACCAATCAGATCGATTCACTGTCTATAAAAGCTGTCTGAGAAGTGTGTGTTTTTGTCGGATAATTACCTCTGTTCCTCTGTGCAACTCCCGTTGTTTCTCGTCTAGTCAAGTTTGTTCCACGCCTCTCAATGTCAATAATTATTTAAAATCTTATTTGTGTCTGCGTTTTTTGGGATCCAACTCCAGCACATAACAAAGCACATCTTAACTGTTGTACAAAGTATCGTCTTCACTCCCAGTGAACAAGAACATATGAGCTTTTCATTGCTATAGATTTGTACATTTCTTTTTAAAGAACTACCTTGACCTGTGGGATTTGTGCTAATAAATAGCTTTGGGACGCGAGCCGCTTGATTAATTGACGCCCGCCAGCGCGAGCGGCTCCACTTTAGCGGGACGGATGAGCTCCTGTCCTGTCATGGCCCAGTGATTTTGGGCAGATTTAGAGCTTTTAATCAGAGAGAAGGCTTTATTATGACGGGGCGCAACGTAAACGGTCACCGCGGGCCATATGATACGGTTATTTATGCTGAACGATATTCATTATGAACGGTTTTCTTATTTTAGGGTAAAAGGAGAAAACACAGTAATGTAATTTGGATCAAGTGGAGTCATCCCATCCCATTAAGGGGTTTCGTCTTGTTGCCGTGGCGATGACTGCTTTAATAATGGCTACACGGGCGCCACAGGTAATGAATGTAATGTTTGTGAGTGTGTGTGTGTGTTTGCTGTTTTGCCGGATAATAAATCACAATCGGGAGTAAATAAATACAGTTAATTGAGTGCGAGAACATCAGCTAAGGTTAATTGGCTGATTGGTCTTTTCCGTTCACATTAACTTTAGGTGTGTATTAATAAGTGGGAGTGGTCAAACTATGTCATCAACTTTTTTTTTTTTATATGGTCTCAAAAAAAAAAAAAAAAAAATCAATTTGGCAGCTGTTAGTTGCGGTACGTATCCCAACAAGCGCGTCGGTAGCAGCATACCATCCAAGCAATTACAGCAAAATATGCATTTTGCATTCCGTGCTCTGTCTCCATCACGTCGTGTCCGGCTCAACGTCGGAAAAGAACATTCCCTTATTTCATTTCATCTCGCTTTGTCATGCTCGCGCAGGTTTCTCTCTCACTTCACATTTTAAAAATTGCCTGTGATTGCTATGCAGAGTTGTAATTTACCACAGTGACGGAAAATCAGTGTTAATTGTAGCCCGCGGTCATATTTCATATTTATTAGTACCAAAAACATCTTGTTCCATAAGCGAATAAATCAGCAACTGATTTTTTGGGAAGGTTTATTTGTTTTCTATTGATAGCGGCTGATGTAAATATTGTTTCATTACATGCTAATAATACTAACTAATTATATATATACAATACTAACTAACTCATACATCACACATACATCTAGTAATATTATTACACATTATAGTTATGCTAAATGAGATGAACGCAGTAATGCTAATGATGTTAAAAGTAAAATAAATATAAAAATGTGGACGGTCATAACAACTAAAATATTTTTGTTGCTACTTGAACTAACAATAGCAATGTAGATTTTAATACAAATGCAGTTCCGTCACTAACAAAACTATCATAGTAATGCTCATATTGCAAAACACATCAACAAAATGCTATTCTGTTCTCAATGTAAAACTAGCACTACATTATATAAAATAGTTTCCCTTATAAATATTACTCACGCATGCTAATGACGCCAATTGTGCTAATGCTAACAGTTCAAAACGCTCATGCTAACGCAAACATTACATCACAAAAGTTAATAATACATAAAAATACTAATAATAGTTTGTTTTATTTAGCTCAGCCTACAACACACTGGTTCAAACAATAATGTGTGATATTAATGCTAATAATACACATGCTAATGCTAACAATAATATATATGTGACTAATAGCTAATGCTAATAAGTTTAAAAAACAGTAATGCTAATGACAACATTTTGTCAGTTTTTAATAAATCATTACCAAGAACTATTTTAATTATTAAACACTAATGCACATACTCACCTCTTAAACTAATATAATTGTGAATTCCAACATTAAGTCTAGTTGTAATGTGGATAATAATAACATTTGTCTAAAAATAATAACAACAACAACAATATATTCCTGTGACAGCAAGACGGGATGTTATGCATCTGGAAAAAGACAAAATAGCAGTTGGTGACAAATGTCTCAAAGCGTCGGAAAATATTCCGTGCTGATAGCGCTCGCATGCACGCGCGCGCGCGCACCCCAACACACGCATGCATTACTTACAATTCCAGCGTTTTGTCAAAGTCGTCCCAAAGTATACAAAAGATGTTTATATTCATTCAATATGATGAACAAGCTCTTAGTCAGGGAAGTGTCAGGCGCGGTAAAGCTTTTTGGATTCAAGCGATTGTTTTCGAATTAGGGTCTCGAGACAGAGTTAAGATTTCAAACTTTCAAGTGTGGGTGAAGATTTGTTTGGGGTTTCAAATGAAAGGTTCCAAGCCTGGGTTGGGGTTTCAAGTCAGGTTTAAGATGGCTTTGTGGTCTCAAGTTAGTGTTTCAGATAATGCTGATTGTATCAGACCCCAAACAACGTGACCCAAACATAACCCTTGCATGACACAAACTTAAGCCTGGCATGACCCAGTCATGACATTAAAAGTTGGGTTGTTTCATGTTTGAAATGAGGGTTTCAAACGAGTGTTTGGAGCCTGTGTGAGAAGGATTAAGGTTTCAAAGTAGGGTTCTGATTCTGAGTTAGGGTTTTAAACTAGAGTGGGGTGAAGGTTTCAAACCTGGGCGAGGGTTTCGAACAATGGCTAGACTTTCAAGTTAGTAGTTTCAAGCATGAGTGAATCTGGGTTTGGCTTTGAAACTATAGTGTAGTTGGGTTTCAGATGGCCTGGGTGAGTTTTTCAAACAAGGGTTTTAATTAGATGAAGTTGATTTTTGAATTGTTTGACTGAGCAATTAACCTGACTGCCCTTCAGACCCACGCAGCATGTCAAAATCTTATTCACTGGTTCTAGTGCTGAAACCTCTGACAACAAACATCCAATTCGCTGACCCCCCTCCCCCGCCCCTCCCCCTTTTTCATGTGTAATCACGCACGCACCGCCCAACAATGGAGTGTCTGTCGTGCGGAAGGAGGCACGGCCAAGCGGCCACAAAGAGAGCATCACGATACGGTCAGCGCGGTCTGACGAGAGACATGTTCAGCCCTAATGACGCACGGTGCGCATAACAAGTTATATAAACACACATGATGGGGGGTGACAAGGGTTCAATGTGTGTGTTTTTGGTCAGATGAAGTGGCAACATCAGCGGTGATGGATAATGCCGCCGCTCAAGGGCGAGCAGACAAAACCGTTTGACAACAATCGCCAGCGGACGTTAAGCAAGTCGACACCGATTTGCAGGCTAACAGCCAATCAGAGCGATCAATTGTCAATTTCAAAAGCAATGTCTGATTTTCATTGGTTAATTTTTTTTAAAAATATTTTATTTATTATTACTACTACCATTATTTTCTTTTTTGGGGAGGGGGGTTAGAATTGTTCATTCGGCAGTCTTACAGATTCCACATATCATCATCATTGCTCTTTTGTTTTTTGAAATGTGCCCATTTGTAACATAAATTGGGGCTAGCTAATGATGATGATGATGATGGTGATGATGATGGTGTCCCACAAATGCGTGAGAGGTTTTGTGAGTAATTACCCTATCATGTACTTGCACGCAGCGTTTCATTCCAGGAAGACGAGCGAGCCGTTCTTGTTGTCTTTAATCTCTAATATCTTTTTATAGCCTTTGAAATGGAAAATCTGTTGAGCGTCAAATTTACCCATTGTGGATTACTGTTTTTTTTTTTTTGGTCACATCCTGTTCCCGCACACGCACACAAAAGAGGACTCGCTCGCTCGTATCCTGTTAATATGACTTAATGGCTTTTTTTGACTGACCCTTGGGAGTTTTGTGTTGTGTTGTGGCCAACGAGCAGGAAGGACGCTCTTAATTAATATCAGCATGTTCCGTCTCCTGCCTTTTCATTTGCTACGCACTTTTCATCTCATAAGGACAAACGGGTCCAAAATAAATAAATTAATTAAGAGACCTTTTCTGCGAGAAAATAACATGTTATGAGTTTATTCTCAGGAAATTAAGGCTTAAAAAAATTCTCATAGTATTACGAGTACATTTATGGAATATGAAAATTTCACTTTAATCATGGAAAAGTGAGAGTTATTGTCAAAAATATGAATTTATTCTTAGAAAAATGCTAATTTTTCTCTTAACATATATATATTTTTTTAATACTATGATGTGGAAAATTCTCTTAATTACTTTTTTCTTGGAAAATGGAAAAATAAATGCAAAAAAATATCTATCCTAATATTGCAACTTCATAAAATTACAACTTTAAAACAAACAAATAAATGCAAATGCTTGGCTAATAAAAACAAATGTCTACTAAATCTTTCATTATATTACATGTTTATACTTGAAAAAAAATTACAAATTTTAACAACAAAATTCTTGTAATGGAACAATTTTGGAAATTGTGCCTTTCTTAAAAAAAACACACACAAATCAAAACAAGCAATTATCCTAATATTGCAGCTTTATTGAGATTCAAATTACAATTTTATTCTTATAAAATAAAAATATTTTCTTCTCAAAGATTTTCATAATATAAAAAGTTCTGACTTTCAAAATTCTCATAACATTGAGACTTTATTCTCGTAGCAATACGACTTTTTCGATTAAAGATGCTACTAGCGACAGAAAAGTTGGCACATCTTCGTAATGCCCTTTTGGCCATTTATAAGAGACAAAAGCGCCTCCCCAAACCTAAGTGTACTGTGATGCTCTATTCTTGTTATTTTTGTCAGAATATGTTTCTGAATTGCTCGGTTTGAACACAAACTGAGTCAGCCGTGTGTTGATTTGTTTTGGCCCCAAAGCTTTTATTGTCATGTCACTTGAACACGAGCACATTGCGAAATGTTGAGCTGCTGTCAATCAGCGACGCGGCATGATTCATCCGCGGAAAAACAAATCTGACTTGTTTGGAGGGAAAAAAAAACGTGGCAGATTTGGTGGGCGGCAGGCAAGCACTGCAAGCTGTTTATTTTTTTTTTTCTAATAACTTTGTATATATTGGCAATGTAAAGACTTTAGAAAAAGAACAGACAAAGTTTGTCATAATTGAACATTCCCAACTGGAGCTGTCCCTCAGCTCAATGAACAGGTGAAATGTTTTCAACGCTTCACTGCTTCACTTTATTATTTGCAGATTGTTCCCATTATAGCAATTTTATGACTGTCAGAGTTTTGCGACGTGGAGATGGTCCACAAACAATATGGTTTCTATTTTCTAACACAAGGAGTGGTCTAAATCCACGCAGGGGCTGGCTAGACTGGGTTTTGGTGTTTTCCCAGACAGCTCGGTGCAGTTACAGCAGGCATATTTTTTTGCCGCTGTTAGCGTGAACACAGCTGACTTGATTTGTCACCAATTGAAGCGGCTCCTCAGAGTCAAGGTTATTAGTTCATGAAAAATATCGAAATAACTAAAACTAAAATTTTAAAAAGTTAGTGAAATGAAATCAAAGCGTAAATGCTTTTTTTTTTTAAACTGAAACTACATCTTGTGTTTATAAAACTAACGATAATAGTATAAAAAAAAAAAAAATGTCCTTCGTTTTTGTCCTTTTGATTAATGTCATACATGAGCTTTCAAAGTTCATTTGAAATGTATTGCTGTACATCCATACAGAAAAAGGAAGGTCAAACAATTGTTAGAGAATTGTCATTTACTTTCTTACAATACTTATCAGTGGACTTTTTTTTTTTTTTTTAATTTTGCAGTCGAAAAATACACGATACTTTAAAAAAAAAACTAAAACTAATACTAAAACTAATAAATACTAAACAAAAACAAAGATTTTTCTAAAAGATAAAAATAAATAATGGGTGAAAATGGGTGCAGTACTTGACGGAAGCAGAACAGAGAATGGACGGATGGCTGACGTAAAATAAAGACGTCATCCGCGACTTTTGCAATCAAAACATTTCCCCCACTCGAGGTCCTCAAATGTGTGCGCAACACAAACAAAATGTATTTGAGCGCTGGCTCGTTTTGTGAAGGTTAACCGTACTTTCTTTTCGCTGCGTGTTTCGAAGGCATTCATCAACAGTGATGGTGATGAAGTAGGCCATTTGCTGTGCCATTGTCGTAACATTATGTGCTGCAGCGTGCGGCATTAGTCAGACACTTGAGCGAAGCAAAAATAATGACGCTTGGCCTCCAAAACAAACTAAAGTGCGTCTGCTAATGTTTCTATCATCTTTCATTGAATGCATATTTTATAATGTGTGTTTTCAGACATAAGTGAGAGCAAAATTGTTTCTTTTCTGGCTCGGGGTTATACGTTGAGTCACTCACCAAAGTGGTCCGGTTCAATCGGGTTAGCCTGCGATCCGCTAACTACGACTTTTCCCGTCATTTCCCATCAACGACGATGCCCACCTTATGTTCGACAAAAAACACAAAATGCTGTTTTAAGGATGTGCCACAAGTTCTCAGTAGGGTTGAAAGTATAGAAAATAACAGAAATGACTGAGTATTTTATGTTTCTTGATGCAAGGACTATGCTGGAATAATTCTGTCATCCAGTGAAAGTGAGAAAAACTTGCTAGCAGCTTAAAGGCTAGCTAGCTACACCAATTTTATTTATTATTCTTTGGGACCTGTCACTTTCAAAAGTTAATTCATTGTCCAAGAAGACAAACATTAAAAACTTGGTAAATGGGTAAAAACTATTTTTTTTTTCTTTTCTGTGATTAAACGTTGTTTGTTGACACTCACCAGCTGTCATTAGCTTAGCTGCTTGGCATGTTTCTAAAAATAAGAGCTAGCTGGATTTAATGTTTTGGATATGAGGTATTATGCTGAGATCCAGTAAAAGGGAGAAAACTTGTTAGCAGCTAAATGGCTAGCTACACCAGTTTTATTATACTTTGGTATCTGTCCCTTTCAAAAGACAAACATTAAAAGCTTGGTAAATGGGTAAAAACATTTTGGATGATTAAACGTTTGTTGATACTCACCAGCTGCCGTTAGCTTAGCTGCTTGGCATGTTTCTAAAATCAGAGCGAGCTGGATTTTATGGTTTGGATATGAGGGATTATGCTGAGATGAAGTGAAAGGGAGCATACTTGCAAGCAATTAAATGCTAGCTAAACTCATTTGATTGGTCTTTGAAATATGCGTTGTCAGGGGGAAAGCCATTTCTAGCCAAGTGCGTTTGTGCTTTGTCTTGCTTGAGAATTACAGGGGCGTCTCAATAAATTAGATCCCATAAAAAGTGGAAAACAGAATTTATTTCAGTAGCGGAGAGAGTACTGCCGCCCTTAGCGAAATCCCTGAGTAATTGACGCACCCTCTAAAAAAAGGCTTATTATTGCCTGCTGATGTTTCTTGTATGAGATTGATTAAGGGTTTCCCAAAGTATAGTTATTATGACTGCAAGCCTTTGGGGGGATCCACTCCACAGCTCCAGATACCTGCTTGCTCCTTTGTGAGTGGCTTTTTAACCGTCCAAATGCAAAGCATTTATTTTCCTTACAGAGTCCGTTCTTAACTTGCCGTCAACGGAACGAACCCGTACTGGCGTCTCTCGGCTGGCGTGGACCGTGTGGGCACGTGGGAACCGCTGCCTCTGCTTTTAATTAGTCATCTTTAATTACGGGCGGGAGACGTTTCTCAAGTGGAGGACGCTTGAGAGGAGCCACCAAATGAGGAGAGGTGAAGGAAAGCTCCTCACCGGTAATGTTTTGGTATCGTCATGCCGAGTATTTCGTGCTTGTTATTAGGCCCAGAGTGCTTGTTCCAATAAACACTGATATTGACATTCAATTGTAATTTTGATCTATAATATAATATACATATCTTTGCAGGGAATGGTAAGCTATTTTAGATTGGTAGAAGACTGCCACAAAGAGTCTCGAGAAGACAGCCATTTTGGTTTAAAGAAGCCATTTTAGGCTTTTTTCAAGGTATCCTTGAACATAAAAACTAGGGCTGGGTATTGATTCTAATTTCCTCAGTTCACTTCAGTTCAATCCGTCCATCCATCCATCCATCATCTTGACCGCTTATTTCTCACAAGGGTCGCGGGGGCTGCTGGAGCCTATCTCAGCTGGCTTTGGGCAGTAGGCGGGGTACACCCTGGACTGCTTGCCAGCCAATAGCAGCAGTTCAATCTGATATAGATTAGGAGTACCAATTCTTAAATCGCAAGGACATGATAAAAACTAAATTTAATAATAAGGTCAATTTTGCAGTAACTGGTCAAATGATTTAGTTTATTAATGAAAGTAACAAGTGTTATAGTCACAAACATTGACGTCAGCAAAGATGAGATGAAAATACTTTCATAATTCCAATCATGTCATGTCTTCCATAAATGTAAGAAAATACTTTAAATTCATGTGAGCAGTAAATTTCATGTATAGTAAGATACAAAAAAAAAATCATCCTTCAAAATTCAGTTTTCTTACGAATTCATGTGAAAAAAAAAAGATATTTAAATAATCGATTCATGGTTTTATGAATCATTTATTTGATTTGCAGCCCTAACAAAAGCTCCTAATTTGTACCGTATTCGATAAATTCCAAAGATGAGAGTTTTTGTCATTGCATATAAGATGTACATGATGGAATAATTTGATAATTTGCTCTAATAACTGAGTTCCACAAGGTGAGATCCAGTTTCACTCTGCAAAATGAAAAGTAGTGAGCATTTGTAAAATGAATAGATTTACTTCGGGAGTAATTCTCTCTATGGTGTATATGGTTGCATTAAGTATCTCAAGAAGCCATGCTTGAAAAGAAACAGGAGGTCTGCCATTTTGATCTGAAGCAGCCATTTCGGGCAGAAAATCTGAGTAAACTGTTCGCATCGAGCATTTCACAAATTTCGAAATTCTTTATTCATTTCTGATGAAAATTAACATTCAATATTGTTTCGGAGCTGTCAGTAACGGGCAACAAATCCTTTTTGAAAACTCGGCCCTCAAAGCTGCTTTTACTTTGCAACATGAAATTTAAGTAGGCATGAGTGGACTCACAAAAGAGACATTAATATAAGAGGCCATGCTCGGGAAGGCACAGGAACGCTGCCATTTTGGTTTCAAACGGCCACTGTGAGCAGAAAGTCGGAGTGATTCGTTCTTGCCGGCAGATGACAAAAGCGCAGATATAGCCATGTTTAAAATATTCATGAGCTCCCATTCCTGTTGCACAATTGGCTAAATCAAATTAAAAGTCCAGGTCAAGGAGGCTCGCATTATCAGCTGTAGAGATGAATGGGCAAGCGAAAGAAGTGGAGAGAAGCTTGCTGTATATGAAAGAAAGGAGGAGGATGGGTGAATAAAACGGTAAAAAAAAAAGGAAAAAAAAAGACTAGTTTATATCATGCATACTCAAGTGGTGAATATGATAAATTTGAATTATACTACACTTTGGAGGCGTAGTTATAATACGGTGAAAATCAAACAATTGTTGTCATGACTAGGGTCATGCAAGGGTTATGCTTACTGTCATGACGTGGGTCATGCAAGGGTTATGCTTACTGTCATGACTAGGGTCATGCAAGGGTCATGCTTACTGTCATGACTAGGGTCATGCAAGGGTTCTGCTTAGTGTCATGACTAGGGTCATGCAAGGGTTCTGCTTACTGTCATGACTAGGGTCATGCAACGGTTCTGCTTACTGTCATGACTAGGGTCATGCAAGGGTTCTGCTTAGTGTCATGACTAGGGTCATGCAAGGGTTCTGCTTACTGTCATGACTAGGGTCATGCAAGGGTTCTGCTTACTGTCATGACTAGGGTCATGCAAGGGTTCTGCTTACTGTCATGATTAGGGTCATGCAAAAGTTATGCTTACTGTCATGACTAGGGTCATGCAAGGGTTATGCTTACTGTCATGACTAGGGTCATGCAAGGGTTATGCTTAATGTCATGACTCGGGTCATGCAAGGGTTCTGCTTACTGTCATGACTAGGGTCATGCAAGGGTTATGCTTGGGCCATGTAAGGGTCATGTTTGGGTCATGACCGTGAGGTCAAGTGTCTGTTTTGAACTGGTGTAACCAGCATCTCGTTCCAACTGGTAAGACGCTATGTGATGTCAAGAATCTTTCATCTCTTTATCTGCTCAACAGCCAATCAGATAATTCCATGACAGTCCTGTTGCCCACATGTCTAGCCACAACCTATCAGATCGATTCGCTGTCGATATAAGCCTGTCTGAGAAGTGTGTGTTTTGTCGGATTATTACCTCTGTTCCTCTGTGCACCTCCACAGCCCAAGTTAGCTTAGCGTCTCGTGATTCTCGATACATTCTCGTTGTTTCTCATCTAGTCAAGTTTGTTCTACGCCTCTCGATGTTATGCGAATAAAGAGTTAAAATCTTATTTATGTCCGCGTTTTTGGGGTCCAACCCCAGAACATAACAATTGTGAATCTCAAATCACAGAATTTGTCTCAAAGTTGTAATACGTTTGGAGGATGTGGAATTTACACAGATTCGACATTTTATTCGCTTTCTTTACTTAACTACGGAAGTTAATAGTTGACAAGTAGTTCATTTGGGGTCTTAGCTCACCGCACTGCTTCAAGGTTGGCGTTCGACACAGATCAATCACATAGCTAAGATTCCAGTGGGTGATCTAAAGCTTTTATGGTTTACCCAGACGTCGCGCGATGATGTTAAATGTTAGATTTGTGACTTGCAGGCTTGGAACCAACCAAGACAACCAACCAACATGGTATGAGTGTGTGAAGCTGAGAGAATGTTAGTTTAAAAATGATCTGCGTATTTTTCATTTTTAGATGGACTTTTCAAAACTAATACAGTATACAGTCACAAGACCTGACAGTCTTGGAAACGCGATTACCTGGCGAGCGTCTTTCGGCCAGTCGACGGGGGATGAATTTCAAGCGCAACAGTGGCGGCGACGCTGAATTATTAAATGGCGTCTCGGCGGAGGCGATTCAGAGCGAGCTCTCCCCGAACGGAATACCATGAATATTACAAACAATGGTCTTGACAAGCGGCAACTCGGGTGCCAAAGATGTCCCTGGCGGGTGGGGGGGCAAAAGACATACAGTATACTTCTTTCAAAAAGTATTGGAACAGTCAGGCCAATTCCTGTGAAAAGTTGACATAAGTTTGTGAAGTTGACTTATTTGACAACTTTTCTCTGCTTCACAATTGATTGTTTTTCACTCATAGGACACTCTCTGGTTTTCGTACGTTGAACAGTGACATACATTTCCCTTCAGAAGCATCAGAAAAGATCATTCCTCCCAGTAATATGGACGGCGTTTGTCCAGGGGTTCCAATTTATAATCTCATCTAAGATTCACAATTGTTTCTTTTTCACCCAGTGGCAGAACTCTGATTTGCAGTTCAGGGAAAAGACACATAAACTCCCTTCCAAAAGTTGTGAAACAGTGAAGCCAGTTCTTTGGGTGTGACACTGAAAGATGAATATTCATGTAATTCATGTGATTTTTTTTTTTCGTCTCTGTTTCACAATTGGTTGTTTTTCCACCAAGAGACATGTTTGATTTTCCTTTTGGCTGAAGAAAAGACGCATACATCTTGTTGCAAATATTACAACAGTGAAGCCCATTGGCCCAATAATATGATCCCCCCCCTTCCCATCTTTTGTCAGTTTCACAATTGCCTGTTTTTCATCTGTTGACATCTCTATGGTTTAGATTTCAATTATGGAAAAGACGCACTCACTGTTCGTTTTTGTCGCATACTAAATAAACAAAATTGGCATTTGGCGTTAAATGACAACCACTGTTTCTGAAATGGCTCTGATTGATTTTCCGCCACACCTCAACTTCACAATTAGTTGTTTTTCACCAATATTGCTGGTCTGAGTTTTTCATGCTGCTAGGTAGGCAAAGACACAGACACTCCCCTTAAATGTATCGGGACCAGTGAGGGCAATTCCCCCCAAAATGATGACTCACATTTGTGAAATGACTGTGATTGACTTTCTGGCTCCACTAAGCATCACAATTCCTTGTTTTTCACCCCAGACAACTTTAAATGTGGTCCTGCACAAGCGAAACCCAAGACGTTTTGTTCTGTCTGACAATTAATCGCGTGTTTCTCCCGATGTTCTGTCTCCCACTTGCGAGTTCTTGACAAGTTGACATTTAGCAGCCGGGAAACTTTTTGCTTTAATGAGGCGACATTTCTTCTTTTGTGTTTTTTTTTCTTCCCGGGGCTTGTCATCTGTCATCAGTCAATAATTTGTAAAATGTCAAACTTCCCGTGGTATTCAAGCGCAACGCTGCTGCGGGATTAGATAAGCATGCCAGTTTGTCTTTGCTATCTCTACTCCCGATGTGCTCATCCAAACAGCTTAAAACTACTCAAATGTAACAAGACGGTTTTTCTTTCTTTCTTTCTTTCTTTCTTTCTTTCTTTCTTTCTTTCTTTCTTTCTTTCTTTCTTTCTTTCTTTCTTTCAAGGTTTACTAACATTGGTTGCTAGCTTGATATCATGCTAACTTTGTGGCACTCTGTTGATCCTTCTCTGATCACTTTTGCTCTTTTTTTGAGCCAAGAATTTAGAATACATTTTAAATACAACAATTTAGTAATTCTTGTTATTCAGATAAATGCAATAATTTTGTTTCATCCATCCATCCATCCATCCATCCATCCATCCATCCATCCATCCATCCATCCATCCATCCATCCATTTTCTTTACTGCTTACTTCTCACAATGGGGCTGCTGGAGCCTATCCCAGCTGGCTTCTGGCAGTAGGCGGCGTACACCCTGAACTGGTTGCCAGCCAATTGCAGCCATCCATCCATCCATCCATTTTGTGCTTAATTCTCATGGGCTGTTGTACAAATGCACTTTCATGGTGTATTTGTCAGCTTTTTCCTGCCATTTTGTTTCCTTCCATCACTGTATGTCATCACTAAATGCACTTGTAAACCTCATAAGTTAATTATGCCAGTGGCCCGCCTACTCAGAGTGCCGAATGCACAGTAGATTCATTCGCTCGTGTTACACGAACACAGCGAACGTTTGCCTTTGAAGCTGAGACGACTCTTTTGCCACCGAGGTAATCTCGGTCTCTAAATATTGTACTCACTCTTCGGTTGAGAGCCAATAATACCCCAGAGAAGCTCTGGGAGGCGACATCAGGGATGTTTTATTATCCGATGTTCTTCTTCATCTACCCTCCGAATCCCTTCTCCTTCTCTACAAATATACCCAGTAGGCCGCTTACATCATTCCGACCACTCGCTGCATTTCATTACAGCCTCCTTCCACAAATGCAGAAATAAAGCAAGACAAAGGAATAGGTGCAGCATTTCTTTGCAGCACTGTTTTTATGATTTATATTCACATTGTGTACAAATACGAAATCAGATTCTCACTGGAAATGGTGGATGACTATTAATCTGAAACCTTAGACCACTGCTGGTCTGATTGTTATGCACACATAACTTTTCGAGTGATTGTTTTGATGATGCAAGTTTGTAATTGTGAATGATACAAATTTAGGATTATTATGCCAAACATACTGTAGCTTTGAGAATGATTTTTTTTTTTTGACAAAACAAAAAAATGGGATTGTTATGCCGCAAACAGCCATGAGCGTGATTGTTTTGACAACCCAAGCATTTGATTATACAGCAGAATACTTTGAGATTGTTTTGGCAATGCAACATTTTTATACCATGTTTATATAGCGATTGTTTAGATGACAGATTCATGTGATTGTTATCCCAAACAAGGGAGAGGGACTGGTTTGACCTCACAAACATGATTTTTATTCCATGTACAACAACAAGAATTATTATTATTTTTTTAATGATTTAAATAATTGTTATGCCACCCCACTAGCTGTTTTGGTGACACTAGCTTGTGATTGTTATGCCATGCACATCACATCACACGGTGCTCGTCATGTAAATTTGCATTCGAATGATGTAAGTGCACCAGCAGCGTCTCTGACGCTGTAAAGTCAACAATCCGATCTGAACAGTGAATAATTGAATAATTATTCAGAATTGGACACTTATATAATAACTGACTTGCAATGTGGACAGACACGACAAAGACGGACCATTCAAATGTTCCACGGGTCCAGATGCTGTGGCGGTTTTAACGCTGAAATTACCCCCCCACGGACTTTGAATAAATGCACACAGCCCACGGATGTGACACAAATGTGGGTGCGGAAACCTTTCACAGGGAGAAATGTGACAAAAATGTGGGCGTTGAAACGTTCACCTGAGAAGAACAAGGGTGTTGATATCCCCCATTATATCCCCCATTAAAGTGACAAAAAACGTGAATGTTGAACCCTTTCACATGGATCTCATTAGAAAGTGTGATATGATGGATCGCAGCAGTTGCCATCAATTTCTCTTGAATAGAAAACCTTTCAAAGGCTAGCGCGTCTCAAACCTTCCGGACAGGTCTTTTACAAAAGTATATATCGTGTTATGCCAGAGGCTCTGTAGTCTGGCTGCTGATTGGACGTTCCAGGTTCAACCACAGTTGCTGTGGAGACCTTCAAAGTTAACCCGCGGCACACTAAGAATGAATGAATGAACACTAAGGTCTGATTTCATGGCTGACTCATTCACTTTTCATGGATTCCTCATGTTCAAGTAGGAAGAAAAATATGGGAAAGGATCACTTATGAATTGCTCGATGTAAACAAAACAGTGTAGAAGTGAATGTAAAGCTACAGTACCAAATATCTCACTGTCTGATGTTTTCTCTTAGGAAAGTTTGACTCAGTCAAATATATCCTCTTGAGTCCTCCGGTGGCTGGATTCTATGTTTAGCGTTCGACGCCGCGATGAGAGGTGATCGTTCGCAAACTGACAGGTTTCTCAGGCTCCTCTCAGCTGGCAAACAGGCGGCGAGCTCATTCGCGGTGGCGCCTCCTCGTTTGGGAATTTAAATAACACCGAGCTGTTCTGTTAATAGCGGCATTCAGGGAGAATGCGTTTTTGTGATGTAGGCAAACTGCACGCAATTGTGGTATTGTATTTTCAGCAATTCGCTTCAAGCATGTTTAATGTATGTATCTAGAAACAAATCTCGAAATTCACTTTAACACTTTGCACTTAAAGTTTCCTTATTTTACTTTGCATTCATTTTGCTTTTTTTTGCATAGCCATGATTGAAATAAACCAGACTGGCAAAAATTGTAAAACTTATTCAAATGAGGGAGAAGTCTTATATTGAATTGTGGCCATATAGTTACACTTAACTATTTTTTAAAAATGTTCAAACCAGAAAAATATTTGTATGAACATAAATCATACAGAGTAACTTGAATTATAATAATAAAAAATATTAACCATCTAGCAGACACAACAATGTACAGTATAATCACAGTTGTAGTTTTCCTGCCCCTCCCCCGTTTATCACTTGTTGCTAGGCAGAATTCATAGGGCACAATCCTGGCTGCCCCAGGACAATATAAAATATTGCCATTACTAGCCACGCCCACTGGGCTATTTTTAATGACCAAATAGGTACTGAAAAAGACATTAGTGAAATTTTACTGTAATCGATGCTACTATAAATATAAAAAAGCTCATTAACTCATATCACAATTGACGTCTTTTTTTGATGACTTGGCCTGGTCTAAGTCCGCAAGCAATCGGAATCTATCTTTTATTTTTTAGCTGTAGAATAAAAACCACACACATGCTATTTGTAAAGGTTATTGATCGCCACATGCTCGTAAATGTTCTCCTGCATGTGCGATCTCTCTTGCAGACAAGCGCGGCGCCGCCATTAAGGATGACTAGTGGCTCCACCTTGTCTATTTGTCCGTCGTTTTTGTCGTTCACCTCCCTGACGCCATCAACATCAGTCACACGCACGTTGGCGCCAGACATATAGAATGTGTTATGATGATGAAAAGCTCTTGGGGGAAAAAAAGGGCGAAAAACGGTAAAAAAATATATATATATATCAGAACAAATCGACGGATGGATCCAATTGGCTGTGGCCAGACATGTGAGTAACCCTGATAGGTCGTATGAAATCAGGACTGACATGAGTTTCTCTGATTGGCTTCTGACCAGATAAAGAGGTTAAAGATCATCACATCACATAGCTTCTGACTTCACATAGCTTCTGACCAGTTGAAACTACACAGGTGCCATTTGAGTGTGTTTTTCACAATGTGTTATTTGGCAGCTCTTGACCTTTTCACGTGCAATCCTCCGGTGCACGTAAAGAACGATCGGGGTCGTGCGAGTCCACTTTATCTCCCCTTTAATGAGGCAGCGGTGGGGAAGACCCACATCATGTTCTGACTCGGATGCTGCTCCGTGTGTGACCTTTTCACCATCCGCACCCTGTGCACCCTCCCTCAAGAGACTCGCACCGCCTTGTGCTTCAAAAAACAATATGTAATTATGCTAAATCAATCTCTGCCTATAATGCGGTTTGTGTTTGTGTAAATTGTTGTAGATCAAATATTGAGTAGAGGAACTGTAGTCCTATTATTTATTATTATTATTTTTTTTTTTTGAGGGGTCTGGGTAAAAAAATATGGCTGAATAGTGGAGAAATCTGCGCCTTCAAACGTGATCTGAGATGACAGGTGTGTTTATTAAATGCGTGTGCGCTTGAAATAGACAGAGCAGGGCTTTAGTGCCCCCTTGTGCTACTGCAGAGAACAGTCGTCATTAAATCACTGCTGGATAACTTCTGTCTTGACTGCTTTTTTGGCAATTTTAGCACTGAGGGTTCATCTTGTCTTGCTTGATATAAAATGCATTGGACAACCGCGCACACGTATGTGTATGTTTGTGTGCACACTATGTACAGTAATGTTTATGATGTTCTATATTAAATAATAATTATGTAAATTCAGTATGTGTGTATAAGTGTGTAATAGTGTTGTGCATCTATCCACACAAGATGTTACAATACGATTCTCGATACAAGATTGAACGATGTCATGATTTTAAAATGTAATGATTAAATTTGGTTCAATTCAGGGGTTACGATTCAAGTCAGTATGTCATGTTTATTTAAAAAAACCAACAACAACAAAAAACAAAACAACTAGCTCTCCAAAGCCCAAACTATCCACGTTAATTAAATTCAAAGAAACAATAATCATCAGCAACATACAAACAAATTTATATCTGGTGTACATTTTCTCATTAAAGTCGATTTGATAACATTCACAAATTCGATAGTATATATAGGGTCCGATTAAGAGTAAAAAATGCAACCATTTTAAAATGTAATGATTTCTTTCAGTTCGTCAAATCAAAATCGGTTTTCAGATTCGAATCGGTGTTACACCCCTAAAGTGTATACAGTGTGTACGTTTCCTTGTGACAAGTGGTTGATTTTAATTGATGTAAAGCACTTCGAGGTGCATTTTATGTGTGAAAAGCACAATACTGCACAAATAAACTTTATTTGTAAAAAAAACAATCAATCAATCTTTATTTAATAAAGTTTGATTGATTGGTTTTTATATCTGACGCCCATTCTAAACAACAAACATATAGTTTAAAAAAATAAATAAATAAATAAATGTTGAAAAAAAACGGGGATAATACTCCATAAGCATTTTTTCAGAAACAAAAAAAAAAAAAAACACTTGGTTTGGCTCCCGAATAAACAACAACAAAAAAGACCAGAATGCAGGGTTCGACTGGACTGACGCGCCATTTGAATGTCATGGACTATTTAAAAGTCATTCGAACCAGCATCTCCTCCTATTTTAGTGCAATGGTGCCGGGCCGAAACATCTTGGACGAGCCCTCATGATGATGGGCTGCAGAGCCAGAGAGCAGCGCGCATGCGCAGTGCATCCAGGGGCTCGGCGGCGTTCGGTGCTGAAGTGGGGCGGATGGACGGAAAAACGGCGGCGATGGACGTTCCGCGGCGAAACCCCCAGTAACGATGCCCTCCGAGAGGCGTCGGGACCCCGTCGTGTGCGCGCCCACCACCCTGGGACACTGACAGTACGACACAAAGCGGTAGGACGACGCTTTATTCGGGCACGCTCCGAATCGGGGAACACACACATAACATACACACACCGGCGGCGGAGGAGCTAGCTCGGCGGTTAGCATGGCAGCTCGGTCGCCCGCCCGCTCAAGCTCCCTCCGCCTCCTGCCCGAAGATAGCGGCTCTCGGGCGGCCAGCGATGGTGCTGTCGCTCGGGTAGTGTTCGTGGCTGCCTTCCCTGACGGCTTTTGGGGCTCGGGTGGCGGCTGCGCTTGGATGGGCTCGCAGCAGCCGCTAGCCAGCGCTAATACTGGTAGTAGTTGTAGTTCCCCGCTGACAGCAGGTTCAAGAGAAAAGGGGCAAATAGGGGCCTTGAGGCATAATGCAACATACTGTATCCACCTAAAACACTTTTCCAGGACAAAGAATCTCAATTTATCAGCTCATTGGGTGACCAAATTGTCACCAGACTTCCCCAGTTCAGGTTCTAATTATACTTCCTGGTTCAACTCATTCACATTTCGCCTTCTGCAGTGTAATTGGGGGGTTATAGTATTCACAGCAATGCACCAATAAAAAATAAAAAATAAAAAATCTCTCTCTAAGTTGCAATGTGACAACATTTCCAGAAAATACTGAGTGTTTGGAATGGCAACTTCAACCTGAGTACAAGGCACCGATAATTTTGAAAATGGGCTGATGGACACTGGAGAAATGTTGTATTTTACTCAGAAAAAAAAAAGCATTTTTGACGCTTTTTAATGCCAATAGAAAATCTGGTCATCTTCATATTCAAGTATAATGTAATTATTTATCACCATGTCTCCTGAACAGTGTTGTCACTAACGCGTTACTGAGTAACGCGTTATTTTAATGATTACTTTCTATCAATAACGAGCAATCTAACACGTTCATTTTTCCAAACCAGTAATCTGATTAAAGTGACTTTCCTAAGTGGCTGCACGTTACTATTATTTATTACCTTGTAATGTATGTAGAATGCAGAATTTTGTTGTCCATTTCGAAGATAATGGACGACATAATCGAGAAAATGTTTCTCTTCTGTTTGGGAGTGACGTCACATCGCGTGTCACATTTTCTCAGCGGAAGCCGCAACGCGTGTACCAACGGGTGAGCGGCGAGCGCTCGGAGTCTGGCCAAAACAATAGACACTACCTACCTCGTCACGACATAAACAATGGAAGAAGCAGGAGGACCTCCACAAACGGGTGCATTTGCTCATTGGAAAGACTGCCTGAGCCATTACTTGGCATTTTTGTCCAGTAAAGATTACAAAACCCTCTCAGTGTGTTGCAAACTTTGCGCTGGCTACAAACTCCACATCCAATTTCAGGAAACACTTATCACAGCACAACTCGAAGCAAAGCCGACAGGTAAGGAGGCAGCCAGCAGTTCTACATTTCCTTCAGCTTAGCTACCCCCCCCTACATCCCCATCCCCCCTCCCCCGGTAAGTAATCAGTAAAGTAACCAGATTACTTTTTGAGGAGTAATCAGTAACACTGCTCCTGAACCCTTTAAATTCGTCTGCTATTCTGAGAACCCCATTTGTTGGACAACTTTCAATTAAAAATATACACCAATAAGTACTCACAAGTCAAAATTCCCAGGCGTTCTCCAAGTCGAGGCGTCATAATTACTGTAATGCTTCAAACGGGGTTACTTTCCCTAAAAACCTAATTTCAATGGTGCAATTAAAATAGAACTTTATTTGTGAAAAGAGCAGTGAGTGCAGTAGAATAGATCATGTGTTAACTTTTCCCTGAATTTATTATATAACCCTTAATGAAGGATTTTAGAGTAGGGAATGGATAGACCGATTATTGTGCATATCGGCATCAGCCGTTTTTAAAGACCTGCTGGCCGAAAAGAGATAATTCAAATTGGATAAACCTCAGGGAATTCTAAATGTATTTATATTTTCCGTTAACTTTCTTAGAGATGCTGCTGTGCCTGGGAGCTCACTGCACTTTTAGAAATGTGATAAATATCAAACAAAGATGTCGATTGTCTTAAAAAAATAAAAAGGAAACTTTGTTGAAAAAGCTGTTTAAGACACATGCTTAAAGGCATTTAAACAAAGTTAAGTATTGTCGTTTGTATTATTCAGAGTTTTGACAAAAATATTTTCCTTTTTACTGCAAACGAATATCAGCTCCAAATATTGGTTATTGTCCTCTAAACTAATAATCGATATCGGCCCTGAAAAAACATACTGGTCTATCGCTATTTTAGAGCCATTTGAAGTTCTCGCTCCATGATCTTGAGAAAATTACACAAACATGGCAGCCACTTGTCGCACTGCTACTCAAAGCTGTTGGGCATAACAATCACACATTCATGTCATCTCTTGGTTTGCGATAGAAACTACACAATGTTTCAGGTTGACGTAACGGTCTGCGATGACCGACTTCACACAGGGGTGCAAGAATACGTGGCTTAGTTACGTGTGGCATAACAATCACACAGCCGCTTGTCGCATTGCTATTCAAAGCTGTTGGGTATAACAATCACACATTCCTGTCTTCCCTCGGTTTGCGATAGTAACGACACAATGTTTCAGATTGACGGAACGGTCTGCGATGACCGAGTTCACACAGTGGTGCAAGAATACGCGGCTTAGTTACGTGTGGCATAACAATCACACATCCATGTTGTCAGAACTATCTATGACTTGTAAAGCATTGTGGGTCTGAACAATTCTTTCATAAAAAGAAAATCACTCTCAAATCTGTGGCATAACAATCTCGTCGTCAAAACAATCACTCTTGAAGCTCTGTGTTGTGTAAGGTAACACAACCAAGTATGTTGCTAATTAATTATTCAAAAACAAGCAATTTTATCATTTTAAACGTTTGATCTAATGACTAACTCGCAATAGATGGGCACACCTAATGTTGTGGCAGATCATTCTAACACTAAATGTTACACTGCGCCGGGTTTTCACCAACTTGTTCAACTCAGTTATTAATTTAGTAGTTCCTAACCCAAGATCGAAACATGTTAAATTGTATCTTCACTAAAAAAAAAAGAAAAAAAAGAAAAGACAGAAACTTCCAGTTTCAGGGCCTCAAGCCTAAATTTGATAAGCCATACATTTCAGTGTGAAACTTATTAGTTCCTGTCAGTCAGTCTTTCATTATTTTCGGAAGCATGTCAGTCACCCTAAAGCCTCTCCGTGGCCCATCTTCCTCTTGGGAGCATTTGCCACGCACAAAAGAAAAGGCTTATTTTTTTTTTGCATGCGGGCTATGAAAATTCCTTCTTCATGGGCCGTTTCGCCGTACAAGGACGACTTGTATTTTTTTGGTCTAATCTGGCGCCACTGGATATATTTGAAGTTCAGAAGGAATGGTTGTATATTGGGAACAGCATTGAACCGAGTTGTTGTGTCATATGATGGCAGTCACTCCCCGCACACTCCTCCAGAAATAAGCAGTTTGTGGACGCTAAGCCATAAAAGCCAATGCAAGAATATGAAATCATGGAAAATATCTCTGCCAGCCGTCAGGGTCATTTTTCTTTTCAGTTAGCATCTGTGCTTTGCACTTTTTCATTTTCTTTGCTATCATACCAACAGAGGGGTCCTCGTTTTACAACTGTAAGACATACTGTACGTCCTTTCAAGGCTACTAATGGCGCTCAGTTAATTACTTAATACTTAGAGTGCAATAGTGTAAGAATGTGTCAGCTCTGTGTGTCCTAACAGTCATACACCCGTGTGGTTGAAGCAGCCACTCCCAAAGCAATCACATGCTCATGGCGTCAAAACGGTCACAATTTAAAACTATGGGTTGCGTGTAAGAGGACGTGAGCTTCATGTACAATTAATATCCTTATGTTTGCGTTATTGTTGTAATCTCACTTATAATTTACTGATATGTTAACGACACACACGTTTGGTAGAATTTTGTGAGGTTGTAATGACCACTCAAAAGACTGCAGGTCAAATTGTTGCGTAATTAACGTAGACAAACTGTAATTCATGGGTCGTTGCCATTTGTTTTAGCCTACGCCTTAAACTACAGGACCAAAACATTTATGTATTATATCATGCATTGGATTTTTTAAAATTGCATTTCAGATGAATTTATTGTATGTGTTAGTTAGGGGTGTGAATTGCCTAGTACCTGACGATTCGATTCGTATCACGATTCACAGGTCACGATTCGATTCGATACCGATTAATCCCGATACGAATGGTCACGATTCGATACCGATTAATCCCGATACGAATTTATAAGTCGATTGTTGCAATTTTTTTTCATTCATATTTAGAAAATACTAATCAGTAAGCTTGTAGAGTGTAAGATTTATATGAAAATGTATTATTTATTTATCTGAAATTTCAGTCTTATAGAGGTTGTAATCTGTTTCATGTTTGAACAGCATTAAAATAAAAATATTAAGGCTTAATGTGCCGTTCATATAACATTCTTCCATGCTCAAGGTGTGAATCCTAAAAAAAAAAAAAAAAAAAAAAAAAATAGATTCTGCCGATTATTGAATCGATTCGAGAATCGCGCGATGTAGTATCGTTATATATCGCCGAATCGATTTTTTTTAACACCCCTAGTGTTAGTTAATCACATATTAAATCGCAATTGCAATATTGAATAAGAAATACTGCAATTAGATTCTTTTTCAAAATAATTCGGCCCTATTGGAAGCAATACAAATAATTACTAACATTCATTTGTATGTAGGACACCGTGTCATTATATTTTTAGGAAAGTCTTTTTCCTTCTTTCACTTTCACAGCCTGTGTTGTTTTCTGGTGAAAAAGACAGTTTCCGAAATCAAAACATTGGCGAGGCAGGCTGGGAGGCCGTTTCACGCTTAGTCAGTTTCCTTTCCGGGGAGAAAATGCAGCAAAAATGGCATCATCATGACTGACTGACTGTCTGCTGCGGCTGAAGCAGCCAAAGTCGGGCTGGGTTCTTCTTTTTCATGATGTCGTTTAAAACTCTGGACTTATTGCCAGATTCGGTTGGTTGGATTCTGATGTTGGTCCTGGAGTGCTCTGTAAACCTTCTTCAATATGCTAATGCATTCAAAATTCACCGACCATTCTGTGTCATGGCAGTGGTGGGATGGTCACTTTTTACGCCGTGTTGACGAAACTTCCTCTTCCTGTCTTCTTCTGGGTATGTTTAGTGCATGACTGTCCTCTACTTTGTGAAGTGATGAATACCTAAAATTACCTTTCTGAACAAAACTCACTCAAGTGTGAACATACTTTTTTGTGCAAATCTGTTCAGGACTCCTTGCCTTTAAACAAACAAGCAGCCATGACAAAAGAAGTTGTGCAACAGATTGGCCTGAATCTAGTTACAAGTCTCTCAATTATACTGTACAGTGTTTGATTGCATTGTCTGATAAGACAATATTGGTTGTCAAATGTGCTTTAGCTCGTGTGTTTTTTTCCTCCCCTCCCTCCCCCACAGATGCTGTACTCTCAAGTGCACAAACGACCCATTCGCTGAGATCGCATTCAGAGCAAGCCCAGAGTGCTGGCTGGCAAGAGAAACCCAAGAAGCGGTTTTGAACTGAGGGAAGATTTCGGTGAGCGTCTCAGGTCAGGGATGGTGAAACCACTAACTGCTGCTGCTGTTGGTCAAAAAGGAGCACCGCGCCTTGCCCTGAGCCTCCCGCCAGCTACCGAGGCAGCCCGTTAGCCAATATCAAACGCTCCGCCGAGCGGCCCTGCTATCGTCCAGCAACCGATTACCTCACGCCATGACCGCTCTGTCTGACCTGCTTTCAAGAACTCACTAATTCATGGTAAGATGTGCTGTGAAACCAGATGTCTTTGCTGTAGTGAAGTCCATATTTTTAGACAACAATGTGGCTGAAATGTCAAGGCCACTTGTCGAAAGCCTGTGGTTCAAAAACTATTATTACTAGCTTTCACGAGCTACTCTTAGTGGTGTCATGATACCAAAATTTTGACTTCGATATTATACTAAAGATGACTTGCCTTTACCTTAATATCGGTACTGAATCGGTACCTCGACAAAAATATAAAACATCAGCAAAAGCAGCAATATTAAAACTGACAAAAGACTTTCAAATTATTTTTATTTTCTATTAATTCAAAATATTAGGATGTCTACATTTTAATTCATGTACACACTGTGTATATATTTATGTATATACTGTATGTGCTTTCACATTGCATGCCATATTCTTGGAAGTACTGTATGGCATTTGATGTCATCCGTTTTAAAAATTGGTAATACAGTGGCACTCCAATGATGACTCAATGTAACGTTGCTTGAGTGTGCGTGCGTGTCTCTGCTCTTCCCCATTCCGCTCCCAACTAGTCGAATGCGTAATCAACTACTACAAACTGGTAACAAAATAATTCACATTTAACTTATTTTTTTAAGGGAAGTGTCTTTTTTTTTTTTTTTTCTCCCCCGTACAGAGGCTTGTTGTCTGGTTGCTGAATAACTGATGCACTTTCCAATGGTCCGGCGACGTCATTTGCATATCAGACAGCCGGTCGCCTTAGTTTCCCATCCGTCGTATCTGCATATGCAGACCAGGTGGAGCGGGAAGAAGGAGACGAGATACTCGGCGACGAATAGATTTGCGAGGCTCTCTGCTGCCCTTTTTCAGAACCGAGGCGTTAAATGACGGGTTTAATATTAGCAGGTCGGCACTCTCTTTCTTTATCAGCTAGAATTTCCCCCTCCTCCTCCCCCTCCTCCTCCCCCTCTGCGAGCTTGTCAGGAGTTGTGATGTAACATCTTGGATCTGCGAAAGCGGCGTTTGCTCAGCAGCGCGAGGAGGCTTTCCCAGGTCCGTTTAACTTGCCAGCCAGCTGGCCGCCTCGCTCGCCGGCCGCTTAAGAAATCAAATTACAAGGCCGCACTGTGCGTTATTGTCTGAGGCACTTTAAATGACTTCTTAGAGAGAGGCATTTCATTAAGATTAGCCCTCAGTACTCGCTGCAATCCGGCCCGTAAAGAAAGGCTGCAGTGTGATGTTCAAGTGGGTTTCTCTCTAGTTGACGCCTCCCCACTCCTCTCCTGCACCCCCCTCACACTTCTAACACAAGGCCTCGCTCACGTCCACCTTCCAAGCATGTGAAATGTCAGGGGAAACCCCCCAGGCGACCATGGCAGGGCTCCATGGCATCTCCAAGGTGAAACACAGCGTGCATCCTTGAACATTAGATACAAACAACTCTGCTTGACCTCCAGGGTATTTTTCCTCAAAGGAAATCACATTTTAAGTTACTGGGAGTGAGCAATTCATCAAATTCTAATAGGTATTGTAATTAGGGCCATATTTTGGCCATATTTCTCTAATTGCAATTAATTAACATGATTCTAAGACACAGGTGAGAGATCATGTACCAATTACACTTTTTCTTGTCATTCAGGTTTTTGCTGTGTAATCAATGCCAGTTTGTGAACTTTTCCCTAGTAAAGGGCGTTTTGTGTGTGCAAAAGCCCCGGAGTGTGAGTGGAGTGGAGATGAGAAAAAGGCAGGCGGCGCACATCGAGGCCCCACCACAGGTCCCCGGACAGCCCCGACCCAACACCTGCTGCCTGTGCTGGTGCGGCTGCTGCAAGTGTCTCTGGTAGGTCCTCTGCTTCTCCATCCATGCCGGCCAAAGACACAATGTTGTTGTTTTTTTCACAACAAATGCACTTCAAAGTGTTTTAAAAGTATATCTGGGACTTCCCACATTACAGACAAGCAACTATTATAAGCTTAATCTGGTAGCTGTTAGAGAGGACATGAATGTGTAAATAGTGGAAGGTTTCAGTGCAGACAATCATGAGACTTTCAGTAAAACTGGAATGATTATTTAAATGAATTGAGTAGAAGAAAGATTGTTGACAAATTGCTTTGACTCAATGAAAAGTAAATCTATTTTTTAATTTTTTTTAAATTTTTTTAGTAATTTAATTTTATCAAAACATACAGTAAAAATAATTTTGTTTCAACTAGGGATATCCCGATCCAGATCACATGATCGGAAACCGAGTTCCGATCACAACTCGGAACTCGGTTTCCGATCACGTCATTTTCAGCTGATCGGTATCGGGAGAAAATGATCGGAGTTTTCATTTTTGGCAATTTTGTTGTTGTTGTTATTTTTATTATTATTATTATTTTCGGGGCTACAAAGCAACAAAATCATCCAGCAGTAAACCTATTGCCAAAATTTTTTATTTATTTTTATTATTTTGTGCACTTCTCATGGAATTACATCCCTACTATTTACAGCACCAAAATGCACATTAACCACTCAGGATTTGACCTTTGACCAAAATGCTACACCGGATTCGAGTAAGGGAACAGGGATTTTGAGTTCAAATCTGGGCTCTATTTTTTTTTACATATGCAAGTCACACCTGAATATAAGTCACAGGACCAGCCAAATTACGAACAATAGTGTGACTTGTAGTCCAAAAAATATGTTACAATAATAAAATACAATAGGGTTTGATGTGTATCCCCACGAAGACCCGCCTCATCGTGTTGCCCCTTGGCAAGGTGGTTAGCGATGCCGATAAGCACCATGCAGCTCCTGCAGCTGCATCACTCGGGCCAAGAAGGCAGTGAATGAATGCTCGTTGTGGGCCAGTGAATGGTGAATGCGTCGCCTCTGTCGCAGCACTCCATCTGAAGAGGTGGCAGGCTGGCAGATTGTCAGGCCTGGAAGGAGTCTCCCTACAAGCAAGCGTTTCAACGACTTCCATGCGGATCGTTTTTTTTTTTCTTTCTCTCTCTTTGTGCTGATGGTTCCTTTTTGTTTTTTTTCTGTCGGTCTATCAAATTTTCCCCATCTCGCTTCGCCCCTCCTCGCTCATCCCGTCTCACCCGGTCCTCACCCGCGCTCATACAATACCGTTCTATTTCTATCCACTCATCACATGCAAAACAGCTGTGAAGAACAGCCTGTATATTTAGCTGTATTGTGAGGGCGCCCGGGGGCTGCGGCCCGCTTACCCTATTAGAGGAAGCACAATGGGGACTTTGACAAGAGCCGGCGAGAGGAAGCAGAGATCCTCCATGGTGGGACAAAAATAGACGGCGCAGTGTCTGTTGCATTATGGTCCAGGGCGAGTGTGACCGAGACGCGGTGGACGGAGGGAGGCGAGCATGTGTGTTTAGCCCGTTGACAGGAGGCCATTGTGCACTGACAAGGTTTACTGTAGATTGTCTTGCTCACTTGAACCCCACACGCATCTCTCACAGTTTGATTAATAGCTGCGTGGAAAACCAAGAATTATATGACACAAACACGTTTTATTTTTTATTTTTTAGATGCTGTGGGCAAATTTTGGAAGTATTTATATTTCTTTTTCTTAGATTATGAACAAAAAAAAAGACACTGAACCCCATCATTTATCTTTTCTGCCAAAAGAGTTGAAACACAGCCTGCCTCTCTCCATTCATGTCACGCGAAAGTTCATCACGTGGACACAAAATTAAAAAAATAAATAAATAAAAAACAAAGATTGGGATCAGATGAGGACATTCCTACTTGGATGAAACAAATTTTGTAAAATAAATAGACAAATATACCATGCAATGCTCTATAAATGCATAGACAGGTCAGTTGGATAGTTATTTGTCTTTTTTTTTTTTGTTAAACTACCATGAAATGTAAGTCTGAATGCTAGCATTGGGCGCTAGCGTTAATGGCAAGAAACAAATAATGCCAGCGTTGTTTTTGCCTCGATCACAATGTAACAGACTGACTTTATTTACTGATGCAAAATGTATTTACTTGTAAAAAACAAAACAAAACAAAAAACCTGTATTCGCACTTCAAAATGTTTGCTTTTTTCTTGTTTACTGCAAAACTGATGTTTATGTACAGCACTTTGTTTACAGCAACGCCTGTTCTTAAAGCGCTTTATAAATAAAGTTGAGTTGAAATGAAAATATGCAGAATTTTACTTGACAGTATTTAACATTACAGTTTAGGTGACGATGCTCTCAGAAAAATAAAACGAATATTCAGTTTTTTTTTTAAAAATCACCACTTTTTGAAGCTATTCATAAAATGAACCATTTTGACACCTTTATATTCCCTGTCACATTTTGCCATTATTTTTGTGAAGTAAAATACCGTGTTATTGTCATACTGTGAGTATTTGACATCTTTTTTTCATTTTGAATTATTTTCAAATTAAGTCTTCTCTCGTAGACTGATGATTAATTTAGTCTTGACTCTAAAGAAGCAAAATGGAGTGCGCTATTTGAATGTAGGACTCAAATCCCTCGTCTTGCTCATGTCGGGACACGACTGTAAGTCAAAGCCTGCCTCTTGCGTCCCATGCAGGAGTGAAGACAGGATGGAGCGAAGCGAATTCCAGACCTGCACCAAGATGGACAGTATTGAAGCTGCAGAAGAACAGTAAGTCCTCATTCCCCGTCGGCCTTGGCTCTGCGTGGTCACAACGGCGTTGTTTTGATCTCTAGCGTGTCCCGCCGCCGCCGCAGACACCCCAGCCTGGACGAAGTGCTGTCGTGGTCTCGGAGCTTCGAGATGATGCTGCGCTCGCTGGAGGGACGGGAGATTTTCCGGGAGTTCCTGAGGTCGGAGTACAGCGAGGACAACCTCCTCTTCTGGCTGGCCTGCGACGAGCTGAAGAAGGAGACGGATCCCTCGGTGGTGGACGAGAAGGCCAGGATCATATACGAAGACTACGTGTCCATACTGTCGCCGAAAGAGGTTTGGACTTGGGCTCCTTTTTTTGTTTAAGGCTGGACATTTGTGTCTAAAGCTAATAAGAGGCTGAGAGTCACTGCTTTGGATGTTTACTGAGCTTAATCCTCGAGATAAAAGTCTCTTCCAGCCATTTTCTTTTTCTCATTCACGTCTCCAGGTGAGTTTGGACTCGCGGGTGCGAGAGGGCATCAACCAGAGCCTGGCAGAGCCCAGCAGCCTGATGTACGAGGAGGCGCAGCTCCAAATCTACACGCTGATGCACCGAGACTCCTTCCCCCGCTTCCTCAACTCCACCGTTTACAGAGACCTCCTCGCCAACAAGAGGCGCACCTGCCTCGACACCTAAAGACCCGCAAGCCCACCTTGCCCTCGACAACCCTCCATCGAGACGACTACGTCAACAATGGTGCCAGAAGTCCGGTTTGGAAAAACAAAACTCTTTCTTGATTGCAAAAAGACTGAATGACATCCGAGATAGCTAGTTATTGTTGTTTATTTATATTTTTCAAGCAATTTCTAGCCGGTGACGTGAGTTTGCTGGTTGCTTTTAGGTCAAATTTGACGAGGCCGGCGTCGCCGGCTGCTGATTGTTTTCGTGAGTGCAGATGTCTCGATGGTCACGTTAGACTGTGGACTCCTCAGGACCAGGAAGTAAGAGAGAGAACATGAGCGAGAGAATGGACACGCCAACTATTCCTGTACTGTAATAATGACACCTCACTTTTAATTTCTAACCCATTTTTCCCCCCCATATCATTCTGAGCTAATGAGAAGAAGGCTGTCTCACGCCGATGACTGCAACCGTTATTTTTATTTTTCCGCATAGGCTTTCCGGGAAGGGAAAACAAGCAGTTTTATTTGAGGGGAAGCATCCACGTTGCAAAAGCAGCACCCGTCCGTGTTTGAATCCATCCATCCGTCCGTCCGTCCATCCGAGCACTTTCCTTCTTTACGTGGGAGAAGTAAGGGCTAGACTTGTGGTTGGGCAGCTACATGTAACTCAACAATGCCTTCACACGTGTTTTGAATAGACAAAAACAAAAAAGGCAGCACAAACGGCGCTGCTGTAGATTCACCGCCCCGCACCCCACTTGGAAAGCAACCACAGTTAATCACCACCATCCCTTTATATTTCCCTCTCCTCCTGCTTACCATTCGTACCCTCATAGCCTGACAAGCACAGGTAAAAATGAAAAATAAAAATAATATTAACACAGCAGTAGTCATCTTCTACATTCAGGCACTGACGTGGTTGGGATAACGAGCCCCCAACCTTTTTTTCTGTGAGGTGAAGCGGGTGCCATACATGATGTCAACGGCGCTAAGGAGGGAAGAACTCGTTTTAGCCAGCAAACTATTAGTTAGCGACAACGCTAACACTTTCCCGTGGGCGCGAGAGCCGCTAGCTAGGTTAGCATGCCTTTGCGCTACACACTCTCTCTTTGGTCTACTTTTCTTTAAAAAAAAAAAAAAAAAAAAAAAGAGAAGAAAAAAAAATTCAGACTTTGAACGCATGATAATGTGTCGCTTTAAAGAATTTAGAAGACAAAATGGAGGGGCGGGGCCTTGCCAAATGTCGCGGTAACTAATTTTTTTCGGCCCGCCCAGCCTGTTGATATGCAGTAGAAAGCGCATGACTGAAGTATTATACTATTTTCTTTGTTTGTTGTCGAATTATACTGAAGATAGATGATGATATATCTGTCAGGTCATAAATTGTTAGCGGAACCTGTGCCACTACTTGTTGATACATGGGAGGAGTCAGTGTTGTATGTATCTAACTACCTGATGTTGACGTGCCAAGTTTCAGAGCCATTTGTAAGAGCAGGCTAGTAAAAAAAAAAGTGCAGTTGGTACTGTTGTTAGCCTAGATAGCAACTGTGTGTCTATCTTGCTACGCTAGATTTTAAACTGCTGACAGGACTCAAAATTAGGGATGAGCGTGAAATTTCCTTGATCCACTGCGTGGAAAATTTGTCAACTTTTTAAAAATATTAGTCATGAGACAGGAGAATCGCTGTTTGAATGTTCTGAACTCCTGCTTCCATGACAGTGTCGTATTGACAGCAGAGTTCTGAGTGGCTGTAGCTGACGTCACATTGTTATTGTTCACTTTCTTTACGCAGCAAAGTAGTTGCGAGCGAATATAAAGCGCTTCTGCCGAACACGATTTTTTAATTCCGTACCACCCTAATGATCAGCACACGGATTTGTTACTTTATGAATTGCTTTGGAACCTCCAGAAGTGGAACAATTTGGAGTTCGACCCCTTCACAATATAGAAAATGATGCCTCAAAAGTCAAAGTATATAATGTATGTCGAAGAATAGATGCAATTATTTTTATTATTACATTAAAGGTATATATAAAATGTAAAAAGATTTTTCTATATTATGTACGCTCCACCAATGCCCAGATGAGTACGAAGAGCGCTGGTTTTTTAACTGCGGCTGTGCCTATCAGCTTGTATCTTCCCTTCAGAGTGTTCCACGCCATGGACGAGCTTGACACAGAGGCTGCAGTTAAGTTTTAGGCCAGAAGTGGCAGTCATGAGTAAAAAAAAAAAAAAAAAAGTCAAAATCCACTATGTTAAATTTGTGATGGTAACACCAAGTGTGTTTTGCTTTTTCTTGAGCTTTTTCTTTTTGGCAGACTTGATTAATTCCAGCAGTCTGCAGATAACTTCCCGCTGTGTCAGCCTTCAAAGGGTGAGTAGTTTTACTTTATTTTGTTTGGATTTTACACCCAAACTTCTCTTGTATGACAGTAAGCAATTTTAAATAGTTTCTCAAATAATAGCCTGAAGGTTTTTGAGCACGGAAGAAATGATATTATTTGGAAAATTGTTTTGGATGGATTGACTTCTGCTTTGGAGGTTCCGCTGTACATTCACGCATACTCGTCAATCTGTGGAGCCAATAGAAGCATTGTTTTTGAGAAAAACTTGACCTTAAAACCTTTTTTTTTTTTTTTTCAAATCCAGAGTCAAATAGTTTTCATTATGGGCCTACAAGTTCCTCTAAAGAACTCCAACATATTAACCTTTGGCAATACATGCAGGCAGCCACATTCGTGACCGATATTGCGACGCTGTGGATGCACGCGCCCAGTTGAATCACAATAGTAACTTTTTTTTTCTTTTTTTTTTTTCGTTTTTAGGTGAAAAGATTTTTGCGTCTTTTAAACGCAATTTACCGCGAGAATGTTTCACCACTAAGTAGTTAATAAAAAAAAACAATCACGGTGCAATTAAAATCAAGTTTACATTTACTGTATAAATACACAGTGAGTTTATGCGCTAGTTGGTGCCGTGTTCAAAGCATTTGGGAGATGAGCCGGAAGGTTCTAGACTTGGGAGAGTTGTACCGGGTGCACGTCGTGTCCGGCGTTTTCACGCCCGGTGTCCTTCATCCCCCGCCCCCCGTTTAATTTATTGTGACTTATACACGGCCAAGGCGCTTGTTTTGTGTAGAATAACTGTGGATTTTACAAGCAATGAACATGTGAAGCAATGCGGCGGCGCTCAGCCATTTCCACTTGATTTTTTATTTTATTTTTTTCAAGAGCTGAAGTGTCCTGACAGGAAGGAGAAAGTTTGCGAAGCTTTGGCCTTACTGACACATTATGATTATCAATTGTCCTTAGATGAAAACAAACAACCGTCTCTGTAGGATTTTCACTACCTCTCATGTTGGTTAATTTATTTCACATCGAGTTGTCATTTTTTTGTAGATCTACTTGAAGCCTAACACTGTAAACTACAAAATGTGCACAGACAAAAAAATGTATACGAACGGCGGCGTGTGGTGAAACGGGGGTGCGTTCAAGAGAGGTTAGCCGAGACATTATTTTGTTGTTGCTGTTGTTTATTTTGTCTGTTATGTTTTGATTTTTTTGATTTTGAACTAGAATTTTTGCATCTCTATAAATAATTCAGGAAACCACTGTCTAAGGGCTAATCCCATTTTTGCCTATGCAAATGTGTTGCTGGGAAAGGGCGGGGTTCCACCCACACCCGTTAAAAGATGGACCCATGGTTTACATTGCCCTTTGCTGAAGTCCTTCAATCTCACTCAGCAAAAATGTACGCTTATTATTTTTGTTTCCTATTATGTTTATATATATATATATATATATATATATATATATATATATATACACACATACATATACACACAAGTAATATACAGAGAAAATAGTTTATGCCTTCGTGATGATACAAAAACAAATAAATGTTGTCTGACGTGGCTATTGTGATGGCGTCTTGCGAAGAAAAGTAGCTAGCCTTGTGTGAAATTTACGAACTGAGGGGTTTTATTTGTAAAAATAACAAAAAAAAAAGAGAAACTGTTTAATACTCCTCCCCAGCCCGTCTCTTTGTCATTTTCACATCCACGAAAGGTTTGAAGGGCTGAAACGTGCTAACAAGCTTGTAAAAATCAACCTCCCGTGAACTTTTGATTTTGTGTTTGTCTGTGAAAAGATGCTTTTTCTATTTTACGTAAACCAAGCGCATGTCATCTTCGATTTTTCCGACCTTCAAACATCTCATTTTTGTAGCCACATTCGCCAACAATCACTGTGTCGATGCAGTAGCGTTGCGGAGGGAGCGCATCCATCGGAAGTGGGCTTATTTTTTTTTTTCTATTTTTATTCCGATAAATCCCCAAAATGCATCAATGACGGATATCGTTCACATCGCTAGTTTGAGCCACTTTTTAAAAAAATATTTGCGATGTTCGATTTTGGGCTTTATCCACGTCAGAGATTTCTCTGGCAGGTTTTATCGATGAACACCAAATTCGTTTCCTCGACGTTTGTACGCGGTGCCTCATTTTTGTTTTCCCGAGGAATCCTCAAAATCCGTCACTTTTATTTCTCGTGCTCTCGCTTCCTCTCTCGGTGACATGCATTACCACCATTCGCGGGCATAGCGGCGGCATTCCTCCGCCGTTACAGTTTTGACGTCCTCGCTTGGCTGGTGTGCGACAAACGGATTTTAGGCGATCACTTTTCTCTTTATTGATTTCGATGCCTAAGCCTCAAGGTCAAGAGATGATGGAAATAGCGCAGGCGGAAATTGTGAATTGAAACATTTAGCTGACGGGGAAAGGATTTTTTTTTCTATTGAGCATGCTTTTTGCTAAATAAATGAAATAATTCAGTTATTTGCTACAAACGATACTGTATGAGTATGTATTCAAGTACTGCAGTATGCAGACAATTAAAAAAAAAAAAAAAAAAAAACTCTTTTGAGGGGTTCATATTTTTCTCACTGAAGCATACTTGATTGTTTAGTGTCATAACAATGAGCCTCTTTGAGCGAAGGTCAACGATTGGTCCGTTAGCATGAGTTTGTCCAGTGGTTGCACGATGAAGTCAACAATCGGTGTAGGACCGACAACATCAGAACGACAAACCAACTTTTGGATCATATTTTAATATTTTACCTTACCTAAAACTTCTTGAACGAAGTCAGACCGAAAAGTATTTCTTTAATTATGTGGGACGGACACAGACCTCTTGCCAACACTTTTTTTTTTTTTTTTTAAATATGACGGACTCAAAAACTTGAGGATTATAACAAATTTGAACACTGACGTTTCTCAAGAATGATTTGTTTAATAAAGTCAAATGGACAGCAACGTCTGGCTAAGATCAACAACAACAGCAAACGGGCAGACATCGACTTGACCAACATTGTCCGAGACAAAACAACCTAATACCGACATTTGTACTCCTTTTCAACTTTTTAAACGATTTTAGACACAAACAATTTCTTACTGACAACTTATTTAACAAAGCCCAACAGACATCAGCAATTTTGGACTAATAATGACGGCGGACTTCTTTACCGATGTCGAACTGACACAGACTTCTTTTGACAATGCCGGACACAAAACAACTTACAGATGATGACTATACCAAAGTCGGACAAAAAACAACTTTTGACAAAAACCGATTTATTTAATGAAGTCATAACGACGGAAACGACTTTTTTTTTAACTGTTGGTCCGAAAAAAATTTCTCAAAGACGTCTTTTACAAAGTCAAAAGACTTCTTTCCAATCAGTCTTTAACAAATTCACACTGCAAGCGACTTCATAAAACCACCAGCAGCAAAACGACTTCTCTAATGACGTCGGACACAAAACAACCTCTTGCAGAAAACGCTGACTTGCTCCCAACCACAACTTAAACAAAGTCGGTCTTTTCAGTGGTTTTAAGCGTGATGTCATTCTTTAATCTCGTTCTAGTGTTTGGTATTTCGGGAAGCGAAAAGGGCAGCAAGTTTAACGTTTGGTTAGAACGTCTTGCGTTGTGATCCGAAGGAATCCGACCGATGACCGAGTCTTGTTCTGAGCAGTTGCTGTTCAAAGTCCGTGAGATGCAGGAAGCCCTCAAGTGTAGCATCCGGCGAGTCCGAACGTTGTCGCGGACCCGCGGTCTCATCTCGCTGTGTAAATGCGTACCTCAAGAAAGTGTTGGCAAATGTGTACATTGTGACAGACTTTTGATAATTAATAGTGTTTCTTTCGGCAAGCTTTGCATGACGGTTCAAATCGGACGTAACAAAACGGTACTTTTGCATCTATGTGTCCATTTCATTATTTTTTTTTAAAGCATTATTTTTTTATTAGTAAATTCAAACACATTTAAATAATGAAAAACTGTGCCAAAAATGTGTCATTGTCATAAGTTTGGACTATAAACCCGATTAAGTGTTTGTCATTTTTCTGATAGTTTGTCTTCATAAAACTAAACCGCCCAACAAACATGACGATTTTGTAAAGAGGCGATCATGTCGAATGGTGGTTGATGACTAACAAATAAGAGCTATTATGTCACTACTGAAATTGTAACTTTTGTCGCCTGCAAAAAACAACAATGTTCACCATTATTATTCTGCTGTTCATTTCTCTTAAAAACGGGGCTTCTTTCTCATTTTTTTTTTCTGAAAAGGTGTGAGAGGCCTCTCAGTGAGTTGTCGCCTGCTGTGTGAAAGCCGTGGTCCATTTTGATCTGCGGTTCTCGGTCTTGTCTTTGTTTACACGAAAAAAAAACACACACACCATCTTTTGCGTTACGACAAAAAGCCAATCTGTTGTAACTGCCCTTGAATATCTTGTCATTTGCATAGTGCTGCTAGAGAGTGTACCAACTTACAATAAATACTTATTAGATTTTTTTTCACAAATGTCATGGTGTCTTTCTTGGGTTTGGACTGGGACAAATTATTTTTTATGATTTTGTTTTTCAAACTATGGATAATTTGTTGGCTACTGTCAAATGGAAATAAAAATTTTTATCAGTTATTTTGTTTTATCCAAAAACTTGCAACAATTATTTTTTTAACTCTTTGACTGCCAAAAACGTTTAATAACGATCAGTAAAATCACAACGTATGCCGCCATAAACGTTAAATGACGTCAACTAAGTTTTTTATTTTTTCTCAGTGCAACGTCTAAGTGCAGTGCTGCCTGGTCAATGGGTTGTGTAATCAAAAACACCCACAAACAATGGCCAGCAGATGGAAGCATTGTATTCCTTTTCGTGAATTATCAAAGCCTTTGTCATATCAATTTTTTTTTTATAACGTGTGGCAGTAAAAGAGTTAAATCTGTTAGTAAGAAAGTAATGCAAGTACATATTTTTGTGTTCGTTCAAAATGTAAACAAAAAACAAAATTTAAAGGTAAATGTTTGCAAGGAAAAGTAATAGTCGATCGAAAAATTCTGAGAAAAATATGATTAAAATAACTTAAAAAAAAAGCATTGTCGTGATATTTTCTTTTCAAGGAAAAACAAAAAAAAAATCAATTTGTAAAGAAGTTAGAACAACAACAAAAAAAGTGTTTCTATTTTTCAACTGGAACTAAAGTTGTGTAAATGGAAAAACGTCTTGTTACATAAATTTGTGTTGTTATAAACGTCCAACTGAAGTCATGTGGGAAGAAAAAAAAAAGTCATGTTACAAGAACAAGTCGCATTCTTATGAGAGTCATATTTGTTTAAGAAAGACATTTAAATAAGACTTAATCTTTTTTTTTTTTTCCTTTGAGTGCAGAACAAATATATTTTTAAATGAGTATTTGGGTTTCAAAAACAGGCCGAAATGTAATTTTTTACCTTGGGGGAAATACAAAAAAAAACGTATTTTTACAAGAAATTTTTTTGTAAATGTACGAGAATGTGATGTTACAAGATTATTTTTAAAAGTGGATTCTTTGACAAGTCACAATTTTTCTTCCTTCAAAGAAGAATTTATTTGCATACAGTATTTTTTCTCATAGTATCTGTATTGTAACACAATATAAAAGTTTTATTTTTCCACATTGTAATTTTAAGTATGAGTATTAGAATTTTTTTTATTTTTTTTTTATCAGGAAAAAAAAAGACATTTCATTAAGAATGTCATCAACCGTGCATCATCATCATCAAGTCTGAGTTTTTTTTGGCATTTGCAGTCCCCTGCATGTATGTAAAGACCACAGAAGGACTTGATTTAAAAACACATTTGTTTTTATTCCATTTGACAGTTCCCATGATGGTGTTGACAGTACATTCAGAGAACACGGTGAGAGCACATGCTGAGTGATGCGGAGGCAGGTCGGTGTGCATTTCGGTGGCTCTCCTTCACGGACACAAATACGTCGTACAGTCCTCCCTGTAAATGCGAACGTGAGCTGTTCTCACGCAGTCTTTTGATCCGTCGCATCAGGAGCTGTCGTGGGAGTGTCATCCGTGGGGGTCTTGTCCAATCCCTGGCTGACGCTCTGCTCACATGACTGCTCGATGGCGGTGTTGGGAACGGTCTCGTCGATGCTCTCGTACGGCTCGGACGTCCACTGATGGAAGGCAAGGAATGGAAAATTATTACCACAGGACTAATATAATAAGTTTAGTAAAAAAAAAAAAAAAAAAATCTACCATCAGTTTATATGTATGTAGCATTAGTTAATAGTTTGATCCTTCAAAAAAAAAAAAAAAAAGTTTTTTTTTTTAAAGTAATTGCTAAAAACAAACAAACAAACAAACATACATTTAAAAAACAACAACATTTTTTTCTTTTTCTTTGTGGCAGTTAGTACGCCTTTAAAGAAACGAGGAATACTTTTGTCCACATCCTGTAGCGTCCTCCTGCGTGTACCTGTGTGGCCCTGCTGCCCGACCGGTGTGAGGGTCCCATGGCGATGTTGACGCTAGAGGACGACTGCGTGTCGGTGGTGTTGCCGCCCTCGGCGGCCGACAGCCCCGAGATCACCAGGCCGCTGGAGAAACTGCGCTTGCCGAATAGCAGACTCAGGGTGGATGACGATGATGACACCTAATGAGAAACGTGCATGCGCACCACATTATGGTGTGATCGCATGTCAGAGTTCACAGAAACTCTTAATGATCTTGTCGTCACATGACACAAGGCCAGCTTCCATATTGATCAGGGAACAAGTTTGCAGCATGTGAGGGGTAAGTCTCTGTACTTTTAATTCTTCTGAAAGATGTACACATGCTGCTGTTTTGGTTAGCAAAGGAATTCTTTTGAGATCAGCTGTTAACCATTACGTCAATGTCGAAGCTTCAAGTAGGTGGCAATGTCACTTGCCACAAGAATTTTTTATTATTTTTATAATTTATTATTTATTTTATTATTAATAATACTGTATTATTGTTATTATTATTATTATATTAAATATATAATATATTCATTATAATCTTAAATCATTTTATTGAACCTACTTATTCATTTATTTCAAGACCAATTTATGTATTTTGTGACCTTTTTAATTGTTGAATGGCATTTTTATATAATTTTTAGATTGATTAATATTCTTACTGATTTCAAATTATGAGACGTAATGATTATATAGAACCGATTTATCATTTAGTGCAGCAACTATCTTCAGTATTTTTCATAAACTTAAATTTTTAAATAGTTTTATTACTTATTTTATTTTGTAATTATTTATTAAATTAATATAACTATATGTATATGTGATGGATTTAAAAAAAAAGGAATTTAATTGAATTGTGAAATATAACATTTAATAATTCTGTTGACTCAGTTAACTATTTATTTCAGTGCTGATTTGTAATTATTGAATGACATGTAGCTATTTGTTATTTGTATGTATTTAATGGTATCTTTATTTAATGGAATTCCTCATGGAGTATTTTAAGATGGAAAAAAAGGTATTTAAAGAGCATGTATGCAAAGGTCATGCAGCGAGCTCATACCTGGCTGGATCGCTGCTGATTCTGCGCCGTCTGGAGCTGCGAGCTGATCCCGCCGGTTCCCGAGAGACGAGGGACCTGAGGGGGAAAAAAAATTAACGAAAAGGCCAAAGCTAACTGCGAGTCATCAGTGTTGGGCACGTGTTTACCTGTGAGAAGATAGATGCTATGGAAGTGTTGAAGGACAGCTGGCTGTTGGACAGACGCTGGACCAGGCCGTGATTGGAGGCCGAGTCCACGATGGGTCCCGATTGGCTGCTGACTGGCGGCCGCTGGGTCTGAGGCTGCACCGACCTGCTGCGATACTCCCTCCTGGCTGCACACAACGGGAAATACTAGGGGTGTTAAAAAAAAATCGATTCGGCGATATATCGCGATACTACATCGTGCGATCCTCGAATCGATTCAATAGGCGGCTGAATCGATTTTTTTTTTTTTAAGAGCTCAGAATTGTTCATTCGGTGGTCTTACCGATTCAACGTCTTATCATCATTGCCTTTTTTTTTGTGTGTGTGTGTGTGTGAATCGATTTTTAAACTTTTCCATTTTTAATGGAAAAATATTCAACAAAACGTCTGACTTCGGGTTAGGATTCACACCTTGAGCATGGAAGAATGTTATATGAACGGAACATTAAGCCTTAATATTTTATTTTAATGCTGTTCAAACATGAAACAGATTACAACCTCTATAAGACTGAAATTTCAGATAAATAAATAATACATTTTCATATAAATCTTACACTCTACAAGCTTACTGATTAGTATTTTCTAAATTTGAATGAAAAAAAAATCGCAACAATCGAGTTATAAATTCGTATCGGGATTAATCGGTATCGAATCGAATCGTGACCTGTGAATCGTGATACGAATCGAATCGTCAGGTACTAGGCAATTCACACCCCTAGGAAATACAGTACACTCTTATGACGCACAAATACAGTTCCTGTTTTGACACGAGGGGGGGAACACTCAAGGCTGGAAGAAATAAAGCTGAAAGGTAATATTGGCAAGCTATGGTTTTTGTTACTCTTTAAACCTTTATGTTTGTCTCTGTCCCCCCCAGTTGTTGTAGTTTACCTGAGCTATGGTGTCGGTGGCTGCGCGTGGTCCGCGGGGCTCTCTGCTGGTAAACACTCAGACTGTTTGAGGTGACCGATGACGGCCGGTTGTGACTCAGGGATGACGAGCCGCCGGCGCCGCAGTCGCCGTCGTCCATGTTGACGCCGCTGTTGCAGCTGTTCAGGTTGTCCTTGCGCACTCTTAACGGCATATGTGGCAAGTAGCAAATGAGTTAAATGTGCTCAGAGTAGTAGGTTATCAACCCTTTTTTGATTTAACCACACAACATTTTTAACTAATATCATATTAGACCAGTGCTTCTCAATTATTTATTATTTTAAAATATCCTCCCACCCCTCAAACTTTCTGACACAACTATAAATAGTATCGTTTGTCTCTAAAATAATTGTAAGTACACTTCTGCAGAGGAGCTAAAGGGGTAGATGATGTCACGGACTTCCGGGTTTCACACATCAGCGCCGTTTCCGGCCACTCGCACCCGAGGAAAATTCTGTTGAACCTGAGCCATTTGGAGCACAGCCATGACCGAACGGCATCCAAGCTGGAAGCCCCTCCCCCGATGGTGCGTAACGTCCGGTGCGTTCCCGCGAATGACGTCGTCAGCGGCGACACGTACCTGGATCGACGCCACAAAGCAACAGACGTCAAAAACCCCAGAACATCTCTCGGTTGGTTCTCTTCGGCTCTCGGGCCCGCACGTTAACGTACATGGGGTAGCCCAGCGGCTGGTCGCACGACGAGTTGACCATGTTCCTCAGCGCCTGCTTGGAGTTCTGGATGCTGCCACGCTCCGGGTTTCGGTTCCGTAAGAAGATCAGTTCTTGCTGCTGGCCCGCCCACAAGCCTCGCACGCACTCCTTGTTGATCTACCGACGAGAATTGAGGAAGTGACAATCTGCGATGTTAAAGAAAAGCAGAGAAACAAAACATCCCGTGGAACGTTTTCTGTTGTTACCTTGATGACTTTGAAGCTGAGGTGGCGCTTGTAGAGCATGATGATCTTGTACTCGTCCGTGCCGTCGTCCACCATGTGGCGCAGCGTGAGCAGCGTGTCGCGGCTGGACAACACCGCCTTGCGCCAGGCCGGGTCGCTCTCGTGGCAAATGACCAGGCTGCTGCGGTAGTTTGCGATGGCCTCGTACAGGATGGACGCCTCCTCCGTCTCCTCCAGGCACGTGAAGTGGTCCTGGGAGGTTTTGCATGGTTTTAGCAAAGATTGTGAAGATCTTGAAGGACGGCGCATTATGGGTAATGGGAGTTTGCCCGTACCTGATGCAGCTTCAAGCTCATTCTGACGGCTGGAGCCACCACCTTCTGCAAGAGGTCGAGGTCGGCGAAGACCCACTCGTCTTTGGTCGCGATGCGGAAGTCGCCTTTGAACAGCGTGTTGAAACCGTACAGGAAGGATTCCAGGCTTGATGGGGTAGACGGAAAACCAACAAAGTAGAGAGCTTATGAGATTTCACCTGCCTCTGATGCCCCCTTGTGGTGGAGCTTTTGAAGACTATGTTCAATGATTGACTGACTGTTGACCAGTCCTGGTTGTCTCCTGCCTATCAACCAAAGTGACCTGTGATAGGCTATTGAGCTCACCTGTGACCCTAATGAGGACAAAAACTATAAAAGATGGATGGATGGAAGAACCAAAAACCTGATACTGGACATTTTTCAGTCTTGGTCTGTTAACGGGACCTGAATAGTCCAACAAACTCAGTCCTTGGACACGATCCAATCCCTTTGAGATTCGGTTCTTCAGAGCTGAAGACAAGTTTACTTTTAGCTTCAGCACACTGTTAAAAACAGTTGGGCCAAAAAGGGACCCTAGTCAAAAAGTTGGGTCAAATGGATAACCCACAAAACAACTCATGTCATTGGGTGGCTTTGCGTGTTATTAATTTAATTTGATGCAACTTTTAACTCTAATAGTTGTTTGGGTTCATTTTTGACCCAATTCAATTTGGTTATTAAATTAACCCAAGAACAACCTCAAAAATTGTGTTGCTTTGTGGGATGTTAACTTGGAACTCAAAGTTGGGTTGGTCAATTCTTGGGTTGCTTTTGACCCACCTGTTTTTAGAGTGCAGGATCTGGATGACTGAGCAGACAATTAATCCGAAGCGTATAGAAAGAGAATGTGATTCTACCCACCTGTTGGACATGTTATGCGATGCGGTTCCAAGCGATCGTCTTCCCAGAACCGACAGGGCGTACGACAGAGTCACCAGAGGCGAGTCTTCATCGCTGTCAACAGGCTGGACAGACAAATGTGAGGATACAGGAAGAGGACAGACTTTAGACTGGAAGGCTTGTTGGCACCTGGAACCTGGTTCTTACCTGTGGTGGGTGATCAAACTACAGTCTAGTAAAAATGGTTTGTTTTTATTTCAAGTTTTTTTTTTGTGCAGATGTCAAAAAGGTAATAGCGTGACATGTCGGAAAAGCGAATTTGTCTTGTGGGGGAGAAGCATAGCAGTCTAAAAACACTTGGGTCAAAACTAAGTAGCCCAATTATGGATCAAAAATGGACCGATTTACTTTATGGGTCAATTTGACCCAACATTCTGTGTTGTTTTATACAAATTGACCCAATTTTTTGACCCAAGTAAAGGATCTGACCAATATTTATGAGTTGTTTTACACTAAAAGACCAATTTCTTGACTCAAAGTTGGGTCAAATAGACCCAAGTAGAGGATCGGTTCATTTTTGAGCCATGGTTGTGTCTTGTTTGACCCAACTGTTTTTAGAGTCTGCCGTGTCAAGCTCCAAAACAGTTTTCTTGTAGAGAACAGGAAAAACAATACAGTTTGTATCCATTTTAAACGTCGTGTTACAACCTGCGAGGGTGTACGATGAACCAAACGCATCCGTACCGTCTCCATCTTGCCAGCGCAGTATTGGATCCACTCCAGGTACACGTTACAGAAGCTGGCTCTCGTCACCCCTTGCAGGCAGTGCACGTAGTCCTCGTCGATCTTGACGCTAAACACCTGAGGGTCTCGCTCAATGTGGTGCCACTTGGTGTAGGACTGCAGTGACTCGTGGATGGCGGCGTCCTTGAGCCAGGCGGTCAGCTTGGGGGAGTGCACCAGGTAGTAGATAACACTCTAGAAACGAGGAAGAGACGTATGAGCGAGAGATTTTCCCGCAGGGCGAATCTTCCTGTTCGTACCTTCAGGTAGTAGGTGATGAGCAGCTTGCGCAGGTCGTAGACCTGCAGCATGGTAGCGGCGTTGTTCTCGCTGATGCTGTAGCCCTCCAGCAGGTACTTAGTGGCCGTCACCTCCCAGGCCAGCCAGCGCAGGTTAAAGGCGGCGTTGCACGAGAGCATGTGGGGCAGGTGGCCCGGCTCGCAGCAGCAACAGGCGTCGTCCTCCTCCACGCCCTCCGTGATGGCCTCCACCTCCCGCTGCTGGCAGTAAGTTCCTGGGATGGAGTGATGAACAGTTTTTTTTCAAGGCCGATACCGATTATTAGTAGTCAAGGAGGCCGATAACCGATACTTCAAGCCGATATTCATTTGCAGTAAAAGAGAAAATATTATAATATATAGTTCCCTAAACCTTTCTACTAAATAGTTTTCCAAAATTTCAACATAATTTAATTTTAATTTCATATTTAAGTCGAAATTTAAATAGATCCATAAATGAAAAGTTCCATGCAGCTCACTGAGCAACAAATGCATGTGAATGTATGAGGGCTCCTAAAATGTTTCAAAAGGTCTTCACAGTGATAAATTGTCTATATATGTTCGAAAGGTGTTTACGACCAAGTAAAAACTGTCTGTGAACATCTAACAACTCCTAATGAAAAACAAAAATGTGCTTGCATTCACTGCCCAGCTCTATTAGCCTTCAGAGTGGTAAAAAGGCCAGTGCCGATATTTATCAAAATGCCAAATATCGGCCTGGCCGATAATCGGTTTATCCCTAGTATGAAGGCAAAGAACTTGGGTACAACAGTGGAAACAACTGCAGCATCTGTTCCTCGTTTTAACTGGTGTACCACAGGGCTCTATCCCGGGGAATCGTAATATCGCAAGGGACCGTACCTCTGAACTCCAGCCCTCGCAGCTGGAAGGTCACCAGGCCATTGCCGATCTCGATGAGGTGCACCAGGGCATTGAGGTAGTCCGAGGCCAGGATGAAGCAGTCCCCGGCGCTGTAGTTGCCCCAGCGGCCCAGCATGAGATCGCCGCTGAGCGAGTGCTGCAGCGAGCGCGTCAGGTACTCGTAGAAGATGGAGTTGAGGTTGTTGTCGTCGCAGCCTGGAAGGGAAAGTCGTAAAAACGGTACAACGGGCGCATTTCAGAAGCACTGGATGGAGGGCTTTAACAACATTGTAAAAAAAAAAAAAAAAAAGTGTCAGAAAACTAACCCGTCTCTTTATCAACTTGAGACACCAGGCGGCTGTTGGAGTTGTCGATGCGCTTTGTACTGCAGACGACAAGAAGTTTTTAGGTTTGCTACAATCTTGTCTCGGGTGACTCACAAGACCATCACTGTAAAGCTCAATGTATTCGTGTTGCTATTTGGATTTTTCCCGCATGAAAAATAAAGGGCAGATAATTTCCATTTGCCTTACTTGTAGTTTCTCTCCCAGAACTTGATGGGTCGCGGGTACGAGGAGATGAAGATGGCGCTGCCCAGGAAGGGGGCCAGCGGGGTGTAGAAGACGGTGGTGATCAGCGTCTGCAGCAGCAGCATGGCCGAGTCTGATCGCGCGCCTGTCAAGAACAAACCTGCGGATCTCACCGTGAGCCAGCACACACACGTGAAGGTCCGGTAAGGATACGAGGCACGGCGAACGGTTGGGCGAAGGCGTGAAAGGCGCTGCCCCATGCGATCTGCCAGGGGGCGATGTAGATCAGGATGAAGTGAAGCTTCAGGAGCAGCTCTCGCATCTGCAACCAAACAAAGATGGTTTTATAGGTACACGTCATAGGTATCAAAAATGATATTAGTGTATTTTGGTTCCATTATTTGGCTTTTTTTATTTTTATGACATAAACGGAAAAGAGGAGCAGAAATCTAGGAAAATGTTTGATTAAGCCTGAATATCATACGTTATTAAGTTAAAAACAAAAACAATTTAACATGTTCAATACCTAATTCTGCATATATTTATTACTGATTCATTCATATGCATTATTCAACTTCCTAAATGATCATAAATCACCCAAAACTATAGTAAAAAAATCATGTTTCTTTTGAAATAATGTTGAAAACATTTTTTCTAATAATTTTGTTTTCATTGTCATTCTTTATAAATTGTTGATTTTATTTCATTAAGTTCCATTTGTCCTTAAGTACAAAAAAATTAAACAAAGGCTGAAAAAGTATTTTTATAATTCACTTTTATTATTAATCAGTTTTAATGCAAATCCTGTAAAAGTAATTTGTAATGAATGTTTTATGTTTGAATATTTACTTTTCTTAAATACAGTAAACTACTCCAAAATAACATTTTTAAAAATAGAAATTGCATTACAAAAGTACTTTTAGTTTTTTGTTTTTTAGATATTTTCATGTTTTTTACGACAAATATTTTTCTAGCAATTTCTTTCTTTTAAAATTTGAATTACATTATCTTTTATTAAATTAAATAATAAAACAAAAACATAAACCACCTTACAAAAGTACTTGTTTCTTTTTTTTAATGTATTTTATCTTGTGTTAATTATGTCAGCTTTTTTAATTGAATAAAAAGACATTTTGCTATATTGTGATGCCCCAGGATAGAGCCCTGCTGTACACCTGTACACATAGGGAAAGGATGGGAATTAAAAAAAATGTACGTATGTGCTTTGAGCATGGCCAAATAAATTACACAGCCCTCAATTTAAAAGCTATACTAAAACTGCAAGAGGATTTTTGACGTTCCCCAAAAGTCTCTGGTGCGCTTCCAGGTGCGAGCGCTCGCCTTGTGGAAGAGGATGGACATGAGGAAGAAGTCGAGCAGGAAACTCTCGGAAGCGCGCGGGCAGTCGAAGTGGAAGAAGAGCAGCGTGAAGAGCAAGGTGACGAACTGGAAGCTGGGGTCGCAGAAGGACGAGCGCAGGAGCTTCATCCCGGCCACCGTGGTCAGCATCACGTCGCAGCTGCGGCGAAACAAAAATACACAATATCAATGGGAGCGCCTCCCCCACACACACAGGCTGGCAAAGGTAAGGCGCATCTTACTGGATGCCCAGCTTCTTGCGGTGGCTCAGGGCGAAGCCGTCGTTGGTGAGCGCGCTCAGGATGATGGCGGGGTACACCACGTACTTCTCCAAGCAGAGCAGGCACACGTACAGGCGCTCGAACCACATCAGCACTGCGTCCTCTTTTGCAGGCCACAAAAAAAAAAACGTGTGCACATGATGTTAAATGATGACGTAACTACGGCTAATATTGTCTGCTTGAAACCTGCGTTGTTATTTTAAATTCAAATTCGTAGTGAAAGAACTCAGAGTGGAAAAACCAAGTGGTGATTGAAAATGTTTTATTTAAATTTCATAGGTTTTATTTATAATTCAGAAGAAAAAGAGAAAATATCATCCAATGAGCTAACAAATTTTACTTTGAAAAAAAGAATTTTACTTTAGAATTATATTCTACAAATTTATTGCAAAATTTCAATGAAAATTTGCATTGATTTAAAATTTTGATTTAAATAAATTCAAAAGGGGAAATGATATGCAGTTATATAAATATGATTTTAAACAATATCTTTAATGACATTTTACTAATTTAATTCAACAAAAACGTTCTGCATTGATTTTTTGTTTTTACAATTATTTAAATGAATAAAAATGTTTGTTTTTTTAAATCTTGAAATTACAATTTAAATTTAAGGGCGTACTAATACTGAATTTATGATAACAGATGCCAATAAATCAAGTCATTTTAATATAACTCATTCATTTGAAATGGAATGTTTAAATAAATAAATAAATAATAACATGACCAAACATTTCTTAAGTAAAATATGTTAGTTAATTTGTCATATGAAACTAAACGTCAAAAAAAAATAGAACATTTTGGGGAAAAAAGTGGAATTATCAAATTATTTTAAATTTATTAACTAATAGGAAATTAAAATGACGAACATTTTTTAAATAACCTGCAGCAATTTTTTTTTTCAGATTTTTATTTATTTTACTCAACTTAATTTGAAATTACTCATTAAATATTGTTATTATAAGCATGAGTTTGAATTCACATGTTTTCAGGCTTGCATACATCTTTTTTTCCCACCTCATTTGAAAGAAAAATGCATTTCTTTTTGATAAATTGAGCTGAATATGGTGATAAATATGTGTCATTATAGTTGAAAAATCAAGTATTCGTAGTGTCTCACCTCTGGGCTCAAATTGGTGGTACTCTTTGGTCTTGAGCAACGGGTGCGAGATCCACAGCCAGGGGTGATGCTTCCTCAGCTGGGGGATTATGTAGTGCGTCACCAAGCCCACCGTCCCGGCCAGCGCATAGAGAACGATGGTCACGAAGGGCTGAAAAAAACCCCCAAACATTAACATGAGTTATAAACTCTGCTTTGGTTGCCCAAAATCAGCGGAAGTCTCACCTTGAGCGACAGGAAGACGGTGCTGGCGGTGATGGCGAAGGTCAGGATGTAGGCGAGCGAGCACACGATCACGTCCGACAGAAGAATCTCCTTCTGTGGGATGTCCACCATTGAGATTATTCATCTTTTAGAATTCCGGTGGCGCCGTTTGAGCAGTCTGATGATGGCAAACGCTCGGTGGAGGCAGTTGTTGTTGTTGTTGTCGCTCACCATGGAATTCTGCAGCTTCTTGGGCAGAGGGTCTTCGATGTCGACGTCTTGGTCCTCGTCTTCCTCGCCCTCCGCCAACGTGGGCATCACTTTCGACTTGATCAGCGATCTGCAGGTAAAAGACAGGAGAAGAGTGTAGAAAGTATTGATTACAAGTTCGTTTTGTAACCTCCATTCCATTGCGGGGGTTACGTTCTAAAACAACCCCTGCAATAAATGAAATCTGTGAAATAGAAATAACAATGACAGGTTTTATTATTATTTTTTTTAACTGCAACTAACTACAACTTCTGAAAGAATTGGAAATCACATTTTTAAAAGTTTTTTTTTTTTTTTTAACATACATTTAAATGAATTTAGAATGTATATATAAGTCAATAGGTTCTGTAACTTTTTAGCCCAAGTTAAAAAAAAAAAAAAAAAAAAATCTCACCAGCTATAAAAATTCAGTTACATTTTTTTTTAAATATTTTCCTTTAAGCTTCAGGTAATATGGAATGTTTGTGTATAAATAAGTTTTACATTTGATTCTGAATTCCCGATTGAGTAAAAATATTCGGTTCTAAAATTATTCAAATAACCACAGCGCTACTGTTCACCAAAAGCGAGACCTAAAAATTTAACATTAAAAATTAAAAATTAATATTACTGTCACCCCACTGCAACATTATGCACATGCATTTTGAACTCTAGCTTGAATATAACAAAATAATTTTTTTTAAAAACAAACCGGTAAAGATTAAATGTTAATTGTACTTAAACCTTTAATGAAAAAACATCACTTCAAAAGTTAAAAAACAAACAAACAAAAAACATGAAAAGTAAAATGGACTATACTGGATTAAAAAACAAAAATGAATTAAACTGGTAAACGTTACTCACATCATGACAGAGGGGTCGCTGCTCTGCCGACTGAGGTGATACGAGAATACCACCAGAAGGCCGCAAAAACCGGAGAACAAGGCCGGCGTGTGCTGCTCGTCCCACGGCTCCTGCGACGCGCACACACGCACGCATTTTTAAACATTTTAAAGCGCCGCCGGGGCGGTTTGGACGCGTTTACTTTGAGAGCTCCGAAGCAGAAGCCGTAGAGCAGGGACAGCGCGGCCAGGCTGCGGAGGATGCCGTACACCGCCGAGATCAGACTCGTAGCCGCTGGAATGACAGCAAAGAAACACTTTAGCCTGCCTATGTTTCTATCTGTTTCCGTTTTGCAACAATTAGCATTAGAAGAGAGCTAAGTTTCATCAGTTTTCACAAATCTATTTAAAATTGTAAGTAATTTAGCTTTTTTTCTACATGGCCCTGGTTGATCTCCTTTGCTTTGCTGCCACCTGCTAGCCGTTTGTGTAATAACGACCATTTCTGCAACCGTTCTTTGCAGTTGAGAGGCTGCATCAAAGCCTTCTGTATGCTGTATGCCTTCTGTATGTAGCATAAAAAAAAAGAAAAAGAAATGTATAAATACGTCTTTGGGACACTAAAGACATAAAAAAAAGTATTTACGCGTTATTGGCAGCAAATAAGTTTTTAAAAGGTACTAATTGGAAACTTATTATAGGCAAAATATTCATGTTGACTGACAAAAATGGCTAAGTAAAGTATCAGAAATTGTGCTTCAAAAAGCATAAAACATAAAATATGTTTTAAAAATGTTAAAATTGAAGATATAATACAGATTTTTCATAGAAACGTATGCAAAACTGAGTCAGTTGCTGGACAGATAAACGTATTACACAAGTACAAGTAAGCTCATGAGTCTTCTTTGCCTGAAGACTTCCGTAAATTTCCCCGCCACTCTTATGAGGCGCTCCCCCTGGTGGCCCGCCAAGTAATTGCTCAATAAGCAATGAACAATGGAGCCGTTATAGTGGCTGTAAATAAACTACAATTGAGACAAAGTATCACGATTTATCGTGATATCGATATATCGTCACACTCCTAGTCAACACAAAAATAAAAAATATATATAAAAGCAAAAAGAATGTAGCTTGGCTGACCTGTTCCGCCGAAAAAGTGAACGTCAATCTGCTCCAGCAGGTAGATGGTGAAGGTGTTGACTTGCGGGAAAAGGCCCACCAGGAACGTGATGGGGAAGCAGTGAGTGAAACCTGTTATGGAAATGGATCAGAAGCGGCTGGAGGCGGAAGCGCCCGCGTCTCGGCCGGTCCGTCCGTACCCACGAGGAGGTTCTGCACGAAGCGCAGCGCGTCGCGGCACACGATGGTGACGCCGTACAAGGTGGACACGGGGAGGTCCTTCCTGCGCAGGAGCTGCTCCAGCGTCCATATGAGCGAGCAGCAGATGCAGAAGTAGGCCGCGCGGCTGTAGGCCACCAGCTGGTTGTGGCCCTGCACAAACGGAGATGCGATAGTGCATGGTATGCTACGAACAGCCGTCGATAGGTGGTAAGTATTGCGGACTATCGTGAATATTCCAAACTCAGTTGTACATTAAAGTGGTTTGGTTTGTTATAGCTGGACAAGTCACAACTGTCTCTTTAGTCATAATTTAGCATAACATGCACTCTCGTTACTATTGTAGGCTCAGTGTATGTAGAAGTTCTTTGTTTTAATAATAAAGATAGATGGATGATTTATTTCTGATCAAGACATATCCAAGGTATGCATACTTTAAAACTGTTTGATTTATTGCTTTGATGATGTTGGAATAGTCACAAAAGTACAGAATAGATTTCCGAGCAGGTACTTTTGTGATTTTCTGTATTATATTTTTTTTCCGTGAAGGTGTCGGCTAAACTTGTTCATCCGTTCCTAATGGCATACTTTGATGATGCGGAATTGGTCATTGTTGTGCATGATATATTAGGGGTGTTAAAAAAAAATCGATTCGGCAATATATCGCGATACTACATCGCGCAATTCTCGAATCGATTCAATAGGCGGCTGAATCGATTTTTATTTATTTTTTATTTATTTTTATTTTTATTTTTTTTTAAAAGAGCTCAGAATTGTTCATTCGGTAGTCTTACCGATTCAACGTCTTATCATCATTGCCTTTTTTTTTTTTTTTTTTTTTTTTTTGTGTGTGTGTGAATCGATTTTTAAACTTCCATTTTTAATGGAAAAATATTCAACAAAACTTCTGACTTCGGGTTAGGATTCACACCTTGAGCATGGAAGAATGTTATATGAACGGAACATTAAGCCTTAATATTTTATTTTAATGCTGTTCAAACATGAAACAGATTACAACCTCTATAAGACTGAAATTTCAGATAAATAAATAATACATTTTCATATAAATCTTACACTCTACAAGCTTACTGATTAGTATTTTCTAAATTTGAATGAAAAAAAAATCGCAACAATCGACTTATAAATTCGTATCGGGATTAATCGGCATCGAATCGAATCGTGACCTGTGAATCGTGATACGAATCGAATCGTCAGGTACTAGGCAATTCACACCCCTACTATCTATGTAGCATATCATGCACTCTCATGATTATTCCAGGCTAGATAACCTTTGGCGGTGTTGGTTTACCATCCAAGTGCAATGATGACAACGGAATTTTCTATCTATATCATCCACTTTTTTTTACTTTTGAAGACTAGACGTACTTTGAGGTTGTTCAGTTTGTCATTCAAGTATTTTGTTGAGACTGTGATATACTTTCTAGAGCATATCTTGCACTTTTGTGACTATTCCAGGCTAGTTGTACTTTGGAGTTGTTTGGTTTATCATTTGAGTGCTAAAATTGTAATGGAATAGTGATGATAAGGAGGGCCTAAATACAATATGTTATGTATATTGTATAATTGTTGATCTATCTATTTAGCATATCATGCACATTTTTACAATTCCAGTGTCATCAATGCATCATCGCCGCACCCAATTTTTAAGTGTTTTTTTTTTTTTTTTTTTTTCCCCCACATTTTAAGTCCAAAACAGTCCATTCAAAGAATATTTTAAGCCATAGATAAGTCACTCACATGTGTTGGAGAAGCTGCATCTGGTTGAACGCTCTGCAAAGCAAAATCACAAAGAAGAGATATCAATGGACAATCTAGACAGCTTGATTTGTTTGACAATTCATCTTCACTTAATAATTAACTGGTGGTTGTCATTGGGCCTTTTTGCCCTACCTTGAGTAAGGAGTACTGGCAGCTGGCGATGACCAGACAGAACTGGAAGACCCAGAAGTCTTTGAAGCAGCCGTCGTTGAGCAGCACAAAGCCGAGGAAGGAAACCAGGAAGGCCATGAAAACCGCCACCAGGTTCTCTAGAACCGCTTGGTTCCTACACAAACACAAACACTTCAAAATCATGGGATTTTTTTCCCCCCCTGCTAAACATGTTCAAATATGTTTAGGCCTACAATGTGATTAAAGTGTATGAGAAGCATATTTTCAGGATTCAACTATACAAAAAAAATAAATAAAATCCATTTCACACATTTGTAAGATTTGTGCTGAATGTGGGATTAGTACAGGGAGTGAGTCGGGCTTTTCCCACCTGTCCAGTAGGGCGAGCAAGGTGAGCCGATCGTACAAAATGTCCACCCATTTGCCAGGAAATAACTTGAGCTTGTAGTAAATCTTCCTGGTGGGCTTCTCCTGAGTGGAGGTCTCTGAGGAGTCGTCTAAAGAGTCCTCCTCCTGTGTCATAGTCAAAAATTGAAAGGGATACTTCACTTATTTAGCCCATTATAGCAATAAAAAGTTAATATTTTGTCTATAATTAATTTGATACTTTCATTATTTTTCACGTACAATTCGTACCTTTAAAATAACATTTTGCAACTTGCTGCCGACTGAAAATGACATCACAAGGGCTGAGGTAACCAATCACAGCACAGCATGTAAATGTCACATGACCAAACGTAGAAAACAGGTGAGCTGTGCTGTGATTGGGGGATATTATAATCATGAAATAGAGTGCTCAAAATGTCTTGTATTTAATGATATGTTTGGCTTTATGGGGTTAAGATGCACACCTGGAAGATCTCAGGGTGCGTTCTTCGGGGTCGAAGTCGGTGCGAAGGAATGATGCGCCGCTGGAAAGGACAGTCGGCGTGACCGCCCGCCATGCTGTCCTGGCACTCCGAGTTGGAAGACGTGGACAGCAGGTCACTTGGACACACACACATGCACACACACAGCTAACATTAATAGGATGCATAATGGCAATATCACGATACAGGGAGAAGGTGGCGCTTTTGTCACGTCAAACTATTGTGTGGCTATTTGTTGCTAGGCAGAATTCCACGGGCTATGTCATTGACTGTCCCACAGACCAGTTAAAAAAAATACTCCAAGTGGCTTCTACTCTGTGTTAACTATGAAATACAGAAATGACATGACTTGGCATCTAGGCTGGGACAAGCTCCTTCACTTTCAAGTGACTTTTGGACTACACTGTCTGAAACACTGTGAGCAATGATGTATTTGCAGACAGAAGTTCCCCTTTAAAACAGATGCTGTATTTTGTACCACATGTTGCCAGTGATCAGCTCGGCTCCCAGCGGCAGGTTGAGCGCTCGCTCGGCGTACAGCTTCCGTGGCCTTTCTCCTGGGATAACAAACATACAACTTTGAATAGCGCAAACAAGCGTTTTGGATGCTAAAATGAGATGGTTAGCGGCTTACGGTGCACCGTGTGGAAGGTGTACGCTTCCTCCTTGCTCGTGGCCTCCGGCCGGCAGATGACCTGCAACATGGAGCTTTCCGACTGGGACGTTTGGGAAGGCAGTGAGTCGTAATCGGGATCTTTTTCTGTCTGCGGACTGGAGGTGGAACACAGTCATATGGTGGTAGTGCTCAAAAGTAGGGCCCGACTGATATTTTTTGGCAAAAAAAAAAAAAAAAAAAAGATTACCGATTAATCTGCCGATTATTTATTAAAAATATATATAATACAAATACTGACAGCTAAGGCTGTTGGAAAGCGCTATATAAATAAAGATGACTTGACTTGACTGTTCCTGTGCATTTTGCCTCTTGGGGGCAGCGTGGTGCCGTGCATCCAATGGCGTACACACTTAAAGTGAGTACAGAAGTTTGAGAAGAATTTGTGCCTTTGCGTAGTGTTATCTCATCTGTGGGTATGTGTTCCCACAAGATTTGTGTGTGGTTCTTTGTTATTTGAAGGATGTTAGCTTCCTGTCTTCCTGTTAGCATTTGCTAACTTCCTGTTAGGGTGATGCTAGCCAATGTTTTAGAAACGAAGCATGTTTTGTATATATAGTGGATGTAATTCTTTACATTGTGTATTTAGTTTTACGGTTAACACCAACTGAGGTGTCATTAAAACATTTAAAGGATGCTTAGGGACAACAGAATAACCTACGCAACACACTTGCTATTTGCTAATGCTACGAAAGCAAAATGGTGCATTCAGGGTACTTTCGCCGCATCGGAAACTTCGGTTTTCTGCGATAAAATTTTAAGGGGCCCAATTGGCCGATTGTTTCGACAGATGTTTGAAGGCCAATAATCGGCGGCCGGTTGGGCCCTGCTCAAAAGTGCCGGATTAAGTGGCCAGTATTAGCTCTATAAAAATAGGCAAAATTTGGCCTAATTAATTCATTAATTTATTTATTTTCACATTCAAATCACCCCCCCCCTCCAAAAAAATAATAAAATAAAAATAAAAATAACCAATTTTTTCTTTGTTGACTTTTTGCTCTGTTGTAAAGTGACACAAATATTGTCCAAATTCTGCCAGTTATTCATATCTTCATTGTCTACCTGTCTGGTGAGACGATGGGAATGTGTATCGGCAGAACAGTCTTGTCAGGAGCCAGACTGGTGGGCGGTTTGGGTCGCTCCGCTTTGCTGTTCCTCTTGGCCTCTTTGGGGTCATCTGCTCTGGAAGATGCGCTTGCGTTCTCTGCAACGCAGTTCATGCCATTATATTAAGGGTGAGAAAACTGCAAGTGTGAACAGTGATGCCAAGTTAAATAATCAGACTACATTCCCTCATCAAAGTTGCAAAGCATTATTGTTTATATTTTGAAAACTCTGTCATTATTATTAGCCAAAATTGAACCACAACATTCTACGTGTGCATGGCAAATGAGCAATATATTCAAGACATAAAAGATAATAGTAACGAGCCTGTGAGTTGCTTTTCCATCTCCACGGAGGTTTTCACTTCTGGCTGCACATCTGCCCCCTCATCTTTTGCGCTCCCTCGGGCACTGAGTGACTCCAACAGGGAGACGAACTCCAAGAAGTTGGACTCGTTGGGGACTTGGCCCTCTTTTGCCTCCAGGTCTGACTTGGAGGTGGTCATGGCGGTCTGGGATCGAGATGAAAGATGACAAAATATAGTGGTGACTTTGGATACGGTTGACGTGACAGCTCTAAACTAAACAAGTGCATGTCCAAAACAGGGTTACTTGGTAACAACATACTGTGTTTTGGGAGCGATCCGATAGCAACACGGCGTCTTTCCCACTGTCCATGCTCATCCCGCGTAAGTGCGTCCTCCCCCCGGGGCCGTAGCGGCCCAAAGCGGGCGGCAGACGCAGGAACCCTTGAGGGTCGGCGCTGGAAACCGGAGGGTCCGTGTCATCGGGGTTGAAGTGGGAGTGGACGTCCACACCGGACGAGGTGTTGTCGTTGGTCTGCGGCGGGCTGGCCTGTTCCTGTTCCGCACCGGGATGGGGACGCTCCAAGGTGGCCGACTCTGAGCTGACGCTGTCCCTGCATAAGTAGAACTCCTCGCTTTGGCTGGCCGTCTGTCTCAGGGTGAGCTCGTCCTTTGTTGGGATTGCTTCTTCATTTTCTTGCGCTCCTTCTTCCATTTGTCGCCCGTCGTCCTCGGGCAAGTCGAAAGTGATGACCGGGATCTTGATGTGACATTCGCCAGCATCCTTCTGGGCCTGAGCAATATCAATAATCACTCGCGTTTCAGTGCTGCCATGAAAATGACATTTCAACCTGCCGCCATTTTATCTCACCTGCGCGTTCTCCAGCAGGCTCTGCTTGACGCTCTCCTCCAGCTGGGCGGCGGTGCGAGGGTCGCAGCTCATGGTGATGACGATCTTGACTGCGTCGCCGTCGGCGTCCGCCTGATGAGGAGGTGACGAAGGGGCGGGACCCGAACTGTCCGTGAGGACCACTTCGATTTCATCCGAGCAGTACGTCTCATCCCCTTGCTCGTCCTGACGCAAAATACAAAAATACCTACTAGTAACGATGCTGACCTAAAAATAGACAAATATGGGTTTAGTCAATCATCAGTCAGCTATTTAGTGAGCTAGCTAGTCACTAAAGTACTTAGTTCATTAGTAAGCTAGTTGGTCTATTGGTTAGTTTGCTAGTCAGTTAGCTAGTCAGACACCATTATTACTCAGCTAGTCACCTGTTGGTTGGTTGGTTGGTTGGTTGGTTGGTTAATCAGTCAGGCAGTTAGCCAGATTTTTAGTTAGTTAATTAGCAAGATAGTTAGCTAGCTAGGAAGTCAGTCAATCAGTTAGTTAATTAATTAGTTAGTTAATCAGTCAGGCAGTTAGCCAGATGTTTAGTTTGTTAATTAGGAAGATAGTTAGCTAGCTAGGAAGTCAGTCAATCAGTTAGTTAGTTAATTAGTTAGTCATTCAATTAGTCAGTGGACTGATTGGACTTGAGTAGCCAACGATCCAACTGAATAATGGACTAACTATAGCTAACTTATTTAGTAAGTTAGCTATAGTTAGTCCATTATTCAGTTGGTTCGTTAGCTATTCAAGACAGTGGTTGCTTAGTCAGTCAGGGAATCAGCCAGTCTGGTCGTTCATCAGTTTTTTAGTCGGTTAGTTTTGTATCTACTCAGTTATCTAGTTAGTCAGCCAAATAGTTAGTAGCAAGCTAGTTAGTCAGTTTGTTCTTTAGCTAGTCATGTCAGTTAGTTGGTTTGTCAATCAGTCAGTTGGCTTGCCACTCGGTCAATCAGTCATTTCCATGAAACTTAAAACAAGAGCCCATTAAATCGTGTCTCCTAACCCCCTTACTGACCCTAGCAGACCCTCCTCTCATCATTTTGCTTCACTCTTACCACCATCTCTCCACCTTGGGGGAGGTACTGTATGTGCTCAACCAATACATACTGTGTGATGTCCATTTGGTGCACGACATCACTGCACCTGTGGAGCTGGGTCTGGCATGTCGATGAGTTCATGAGGGCACTCCTGGGGGGTCTCCAGTGAATTATTGTTGGCATCATTGTTGGCCCTGTGGCCCTCCTTCTCCTTCTCAACACCGTCATCTTCATCTCCTTTGCAGGGAGGAAGACCTTCAGATGTTTCTCCGGATGCTTTCTGGTTCTCCTCACAGGATTTCGTCTCCTGTTTTCCCTCATCTGGTGCCTCCTTGTCGTCGATGACTTGCACAGACGGAGTCTCCTGTTTTTCACTTTGGGATGGGGGCCTCTGCTGAGCCTGCAGCAGAGGGGCATCCTTGTCGGGGGGTTCCCTCGTCTCCGGGTCTTCCTCCCCTAGCTTATCCTCTGTGGTGCATTCAGCATCGCAGGCCACTGAAAATGTGGAAATCAGAGGTCAGAGGAGAGAGTCTATAAGAATGGTGAATCTTCAAAATGATCATTACCTTCTACCATCTTGCCCTCATCTGATTTGGAGCCCTCCTACATGGAGTAGAACCACTGTATTAAAATTCACTTGTGAGTGTATGGCAGCACCATGTTGGCGAGCGTCCATCACCACAACGCACGGCGACCATCACTCACCACCCCGATCAGCCCCATGTCCGTTTCCGTCTGCTTGACCGTCACCTGGATCACCTGACTGGGACGCTTGCGAGCCAGCATCGTCATGGCAACGCTGTCTGGGACGGTGCTGCTCTTCCTATTGGACAAAGGTGAGGCTCTGAGTTAGTTGCCGATTGTTCTGTTTATTTTGTGTGTAATTCCACTGTGGACCTTTAGGAGGTGGCACACTTTTTTGGTTTGACACAAAATTTGAAAGATGAGAGAAAACAGGAAGTAGGCCAATTTAAAGCTCAGCCTAGTTTTTGCTGAAGGTTATTTAATGTCATTTAAATCCTCTGTAATCCTGCTTCTTACGCCTACAGAACACGACGGCTGTAGGTTCATTCTATAATGCACATCTTTTGGTATGATTATCGATGTATGAGATGTTCATTTTAACATTGGTATCAGTTTAATTGGATTATTTTCAAACTGTGTTTAAAGACATTTAAAAAAATGCCTTGCCTAAGGTGTATTTCTGTATCTAGTTTTTCACTTGTCGCAGTGGGTGGTTCCGGAACGTAAACCTTGAAATAGTGGGGAGGATTACTGTGCACCTGGGAACATTTTAAAACTGGGAAGAAAATACATAATATGTCTGTTTTAGATGCTGATTTTTCGAGAAGAGACTTTTTTTTTTTTTTTTTTTTGTGCTAAGAATCTTTCAAAGGAAGACGAAGGAATTTCAGTGGCATTCTTATTCAATTGATCACAAGTACACAATTTCATCTCAAAGAAAAGCAGTGGGAGGAAAAAATAGACACAAGGAAGTGACTAAAATAGTTCCCAAAAAGGAGCTATCAGGCCTTATATGTGCATCATGCAGAAGTAAATTGAGCACTGAGCAGCATACTGAGCTGTTCCTAATATTTTGGTTGCCTAAAATGGCTGCCGCAAACCAAAATGGCCAACTTCCTGTTCAGTTTCATACATGGCTCTTTGAGGGGTATTTTTTTTTCTTTCTTTCTAACTTTCCAGGGGGCAACACTCATTTGTGTTTCACTTCCGTTCGATAGTCACCTGATGTTGGCGGGCAGGCAAGCGTCGGAGGCGGCGTTGCTCCTCTTGTCGCCGGCCCTGCTGAGGTCCGAGAGGCTGCTGCGAACCACCGCCTCGCCCTCGTCGAACAGCACGTGCAGACGGTAGTTGGCCGTCTTGACCAGCACAAAGAAGATGGTGACGGAGGCGCAGTAGATGCTGAGGGCCATGGTGGTCGGAGGGAGGGCCTGCGTGCAATTGATGCGTCGTCAAATCAAAGGTATGGCCAAGTTTTGATGCAGTTACTTTGAGAAAGTAACTTAGTTACTTGACTGATTACTTGATATTCAAAAGTTATAACGTCACTGATTACTTGGGTTTGAAAGTAACTAAATTAGGCTACAAGTTACCATATTTACATTGAGCAGCTGGAAATACCACCTCAACATAAAAATGTCAGCTGATTTTGCCAATACTTTATTACAATATTTATTATTGATCAACAATGGCCAGCCTCAGAATATGAGAAAATGGCTTATTACTATTATCTTTGTATTATAATCCAATCGTCAACATGTGACTCCACATATTAGTCGTCCAAGAAACTGTATACGTGCCTCAGTCAGTGCTTCTGTTTTGGCTAGTAACAGATTTCAAAGGGGCTCAACTGTCAACGTGTGAACTGGTGCTAACAAGGTTTATCTTTCTGGCTGGAAATAGGAGGCGTCTTTTTGAGGGGGGCGTTTAATTATCTCAAGTGGACGCACACAACATTGTGGAGCAATGGCAGATGGAACGCTAGTCGCTGTTAAAGACGTCTCCACACTGTAACTGACAGCAGATGCTATTTATAACCTGCTGTTTTGGTTAGCAACAGCATTTCATATGATAGTGTTTAAGAATCAAGAGTTACCTACCTTAGCTAACTTTTTTTTTTCTGACAAGAATTGGGAGACATTTTGTCAGAAATGGACACACAACATTGTGGAGGGTACATACTGGAGCGTTAATTGTTGGTGCTGCTCTTTTGGTTAGCAACAGCTATTCATATGATAGTGTTTAAGAATCACGAGTTAGCTACTTTAGCTAACTTTTTTCTGACAAGATATAGGAGATTTTATTTGTCATAAATGGACATGCAACATTGTGGAGGGTACATACTGGAGCGCTAATTGTTGGTGCTTCTGTTTTGGCTAGCAACAGCAATTCATACGATATTGTTTAAGAATTAAGATAGCTACCTTAGCTAACTGTTTTTTCTTTTTTCTTTTCCCCTGACAAGAAATAGGAGACATTTTATTTGTCACAAATGGACACACAACATTGTTGAAGGTGTACATACTGGAGCACTAATTATTGATGCTGCTTTTTTGGTTAGCAACAGCTTTCAAATGTGTTAGCCGTCTGTGTGTGAATGATAACATCTATGAACTGCAGTCATTACAATTACTAACCATTTTTTTGGTAACTATAGAAGGAAGGTCTTCTCTCTTTCTTTGACGAATGCCTTTATTTGAAGAAATACAGTAGGGTATTTAATTTCCTACTTTTCGAAAGAAGGCTGTCTCAAGCCTGCACCACCACAGATTGTGAATCCCTGCTAAGTATTTACACGGCTCACACAATGAGCATGCGTGCACGGTGATGGCAGCAGTTTATTTTTGCTGGCACATGCGGGAGCAGCCATGCGTCGAGTCACTGCATGCATCGACAGGGCAACACACTGCGACAATGCTGCCTTCCTTTTCTCACCCAGCACACAATAGAAGATGTCAGAAAGGTTTCACGCTAGCAAAAACAAACAAACAAGACAAATAAAAAAGGCCCCAACTCACCAGATGAAGAGACAACGGCAGCATGAGCAGGAAGATCCACAGATAGAGGTGGCAGGAGTTGTTGAATTTCTTCTGCTCCGGGTCGTGGTACCAGCCCCCGGTCAGGGACGCCCAAACGCCCTGACGCAGGGTCTGAGCAACGTGGGAGCCCATCGCTGCCTCCCTCCCCTCCTCCTCCTCCTCCTCCTCCTCCTCGTCCTCCTCCTCCACCACCTCCTCCTCCTCCCCGCTCAGGTCGGTCGGACGAATGGTGCTGATGCTGCTGCTAGGCTACAATAAAGAGACTCTCTCTCCCTCAGCGGCTGCTACGCGCCTCCATGTCGCCTCGGCGGCACGGCTCCTTCCTCGCGGCTCGTGGCGGCTCTGGCGTCTCCCATCCCGGCGTCGACGGGTGAATCATCCCCAGCGCCGCTGTCCTCATCCTGCTCGGCTCGCCTTGCTCACGCTCTCCCTCTCTGGCTCGACAGATGCGCAGATTTGACGCCTCCCCCCTCCCCCCCATCGTTCCCTGCCTCGCTCCCCCTTCCCATTCGTCCCTCCTCCCCCTCGCCTCTCCTATTATGTGATTCCCACCTTCACTGTTTATCCGCACAGAATAGCTTGCATGTAGCCAATCGCATCTCATGCATTTATACAATATATGACGTCATAATATAGCACGATTATCACGCATGTCTTTGTCTTACTAAGGTGGGTTTCACAATCTGTGGGACGGGGGACACAATTTTTTTGTCCTTTTTTTGTATTTAATGTCATCAATGTTATGGTGACATAACTGTAAATTATGTAAATTCATTATGTAAATTATGTATGCCCGTGTTTGTTTTAACCCCGTGCCAAATTAATGTTTTAACATTTGTTCTTTTTTTAGAGGGTGGATGTAATTCTTTAATTTTTGAAATTAAAATTTTAATTAGCTTAATGTTTACTTTTTTTTTTTTTTTTTTTTTTGGGAATGTGCAACATCAATAATTTGTCTTCTGTTTAAATCTTGCTGGAAGTTTTTATTTATTTATTTTTTTAGTTATTGCACAACTTTACTGCTTATTTGCTAGCCTGAAGCTGAGCTCTTTATGATTGCCCCTACATTTATCATTTTTGTAATGGATAAATTGTGGCAAGCTATCCCGGGTGCGCTTTGTATTTGTATGTTTCTGTCTCAGTGTACCATTGTGATTGTATAACCATAATCACAATATTATTACATACATAGAAAAATGATTGATAACTAGTTTACAAGTCCCGAGTTAAAAAAAAAAAAAAACTAGTTTGTTCATCTTGTTCAGTTTATTTTAAAAATGAGTTTCGTTAAAAAAAAAAAAGTTTGCAATAGTAAAGACAAAATGCAATGTACTCTCTGGCCTTGAGTTTGACAGCTGCGGTAGTACTACTGCCTATAATATTGTGATTTACATAGAAATTGTGCATAATTATGCACTAAATTTACTCTTCCCATCGTTTCCCATCGACGCGCGGTTCACTCACATTCCTCACCCCTCCCCGTGGCTGTTGTGGCGGTCACATGTCAGGAAATCTGCCAATCAGCGCGCAGCTCCCAGCGCAGCCCCGCCCCGCCCTCCCGGCGTCTCTCTTCTCTCCACTGTGACGACGCCGCATTTCGTCCTCCAAACTTCGACATGCGACAAACTTCCACCGGGGGGGTTGTTTTGATATCCCCCTCTCACGGGATGAAAAGAAAATAAATAAACTTTCCCACTCTGTTACTTTGACGCCGAGGATGTTCGATGGGATTTTGAGAGCTCAGACGCCACACACCAACGAGGACTTCCCGGGAGTTGTGAAGCCGAAAGGAGCAACTTTTGACCAGCGACGGGTATCGCTCCGGACTAAGCAAGCTAACTGAGCTAACCCGTTAGCCGCGCGTGCGTGTGTAGAATTCAGTGGAAACTTCTTGGCAACGTCGCCAACTAACAGGGGGTGCAACCCCCCACACAACTAGCAGCGTTATCATGGCTGGGTGACAGTAAACGTCGACTTTGAGAACGAAACCCGTCGCTGGGCCGCCGCATCCTTATTCCCGGAGGCAGGTGCACCTCCAACCCGCGGCACCTGTGACGGAGCCTCCGCAGAGTCGGCGCTGCTAGCTTTAGCTTTAGCATCGAGCACAAGCGCGACACTTTGTTAATGTCCCCCCCCCATCGGCGTTTAAACTATTTAACGCCGGGAATGCACATTACGTTGAAAAACTCGAGCAACTAGATAAGGGTGCATTTAGTTCACTTTAGGTGGGCGTTAAACAAGCCACTTGTAGCCGGGTGTCGACGGACTCTTGAGTGTGGGATAAAGTTACGGTCCCGTGTGGGACGCTCGTCGCCGAGGGACTTTGGCCAGTGTCAAAAGCTCAGGCGGGGAATTCCCCTCCTTTTCAAGCAGCAAACATGCAGCGCTCCAAAAGTTACCCTTTGCTTTTCTAATTTAGTCTCTTGAGCCCGCACCCTATGGTGCCATTACGGCCACCGAGAAATGGATGTCTCGCAGGCCGCTTTCCCAAACGGTGAAGGGCGGCCGGGCGTTGGTGATGGTGATGGCGGCGGTGGTAGTGGAGGGAGAAGGGAACATGCCTGGACAGACTGTCCCACTCACGCGTGGGCTCATTCGGCCCCGCTGTGCCCGACCCGGTCGCTGTGGACGGCCGCGTACGACTACGAGGCGAGCGGCGAGGACGAGCTCAGCCTGTGCCGCGGCGACGTGGTGGAGGTCCTGTCCAAGGACGCGGCCATCTCCGGCGACGAGGGCTGGTGGACCGGCAAGATCAACCACCGCGTCGGCATCTTCCCCTCCAACTATGTCACCTACCAGCCGGCCATTTACCGCCTGCCCGTCAACAGCGTGCGAGAGCGGGTCCCCGCCTCGCCCGTCCAGATCCCCTTCACCGAGCTGGTGCTGGAGGAGATCATCGGCGTGGGGGGCTTCGGCAAAGTCTACCGCGGCACATGGAAGGGCCAGGAGGTGGCCGTGAAGGCGGCCCGGCAGGACCCCGACGAGGACATTACCGCCACGGCGGCAAGCGTCAAGCAGGAGGCCAAGCTGTTCGCCATGCTGCGGCACCCCAACATCATCAAGCTGGAGGGGGTGTGCTTGGACGAGCCCAACCTGTGCCTGGTCATGGAGTACGCCCGAGGGGGCACGCTGAACCGGGCGCTGACTGGGAGGCGAATCCCGCCGCACATCCTCGTCAACTGGGCTGTGCAGATTGCGCGGGGGATGCACTACCTGCACGAGGAGGCCGTCGTCATCCACCGAGACCTCAAGTCCAGCAACAGTAAGAACACGCCTGGGGCTCGGGGTCACCAAGGTCACCGAGCCTTATTTCAACTTAAATAATAGCAGCACACTCAATGGCGTATTTTACATTGGGAAAGTCTCATGGTGGTGGTTACAAAATTTCTGGAATTTTCAAAGTTGGAAAGTCTCCATGGGAATAAATGGAATAAAACAGGTACACAATTTTGAAAAACAAACAAACAAACATCATTTAGTTACAGGAGTAACAATGGATTAATTAATCGATTAAGGTACAGTTTTCAATTTGGAAAATTTCCCAAATTCCCCACGAAAATGTTACCAAAACGGTTTGAAAATTCCAGAAATTTACCACCCCATTGCAACGCTACTCGCTGCTTTCTCTCTTACACAACAAATTGACAAATATCTTGATTTGAAATCAAGGAAACTATTTAAATGAGTATTGAATTTATTTTTAAAAAGGGGCTTCGGAAACTGTATCTTTGTCCAATTTGGAACATGAGATGCAGATGCAATTGAAGTCAGTGCATGTGCGCGTGTGTCGAGAGGATGTGAAATGAAGTTAGTTTGCGCAGCTGGGATGCTCCCCCCACCTTCTACTTTAGCAAACACACTCAGTCAAGCACACCTTCACAGACCCCCCTCCTCCTTTACCCCACCCTCTCCACTCCAACTTGAAAATGTTGTTCAAATAGATGCAGTGATTGAACAAACGTAAACACGTGTGTTCGTGCCACATGAGCAGAGCGGACAGCGGACGTTCCTAAGGCAAGTGGTGGCAGGTTTCAAGACCAGTTGAAGGGTAAAGCAATTGATTAGGCCTCAGTATGTGTGTCGGTATCATAAATGATTGTCGTCAATGAAACAAAGGATGAATTCACATTAGCACCATTTGGTACTTTTTAATTGAACTTTGTTTTACATCCTTACATCCGGTAAGCTAATTCTAGCATGGAGAAGTGCGATCGGATGCTTTCAGACTGACTCTGGTCGGGTTTGGAATGGATTTAGTCAAGAGTTATTTGACCCCCATCAAGTTTTAATTCATTGAAATATCGAATAGATTGTCATCTGATTGGCGCTCTTCTTAAGCCAGGTTCAAGGTAACAAAAACCAATCACAGCTCTCCTGTTTTCTGGGTTTGGTGAACTTTGGTCATGTGATGTTCGCAAGCTGAGCCATCAGGCACTGTGATGTCATTTTCAGTCGACAGCAAGTGGTGAAATTGCAGCTCAGATATTCATCAGAATAGACTACTATAGTGGGCTGCATATAACGTTATTGTAAAGAAAAGTGTTCACTTGAGAACCTGTAAGTGAGTAAGTGGGTTGTTCATACATTGCAACAGGTCTGAAAAACTGCAGTTCCTCAACTGAATAATGAATGAAGAATCCAGTTTGTGTCCTTGCTAACGCCAGCTCCTTCAAACTAGTTGTTCGTTTGTGTAATGTGACTCCAAACAGACTCTTTTCACAGACTCTTATCAGCCCTCAAGCCATGATGGTCCCAGTGGCTTTGGTGGAAAATTATGTTCCTTCACAAGCTTCAAACCAGGTCATTTACTGACAGCTAAAGTTGAATTCAAGACAACTGTGTTTGATGTTTATGACGTAATAAACACACTTGTTTCTCCACTGCTGTGGAAATATAGATAGTCTGAGTCAAACGCATAACTACGCAATAATCAATGGAGCAGTCATAATAACAATTCACTTTTAAATCAAGATGCTTTGTGCCAGTGTAGACCTTAAAGATGGCAAAGACTTGCGTTAATTAGAGGCCAGATGGAGAGAAAAGACTTAAACTGTCGCGGCTAATCGGGTGTTTAGCGAATATAAACAAACCCCCGCGCCGCCCCCGCCCCCTTGAGCGAACGCCGAGCTGCTAACACACAAGTCGATGTGTTTGTCCTGCCACTTCATCGCGACCTCCACCGGGGACTACGGGCAACAGTGAAACTAACATGCCATCATTGGGAAGTTTGGATGTTGAAAGTGAACACAAGCCAGTTTTAAGAATCATTTGTAATTGTTGTTTTTGTTAAATCTGATATTTCAACAGGGTCGTGTTGACAGTGCAAACTCGCACTGTATAAAGCTGATGTCTAGCTTTGTGCAGTCAGACTTGACTTGCTGTTGTTAAGACAGTTCAAGGAGACTCTTAGTAGTCAATATATGACTTGAAAATAAGAATGTTGTGTGCTGTTTGAGGCCAAATGGAGTTCAGAGAAAGATTCTCTTGTACCCACTACCCACACTGGCGCACCCTGTGGTGTGTTGAGTGGTTTTCCCAGCAAAAAAAAAAAAAAAAGCGGGAATAATTTAACTTGGACAAGTTCCTGGGACGTTATTGTTTGTTGTATTTTCGGTGTCGTCGGGCTGGGCAGAAAGGCCCGCCTCCATCCACTCGCTCGGCCCGTCATTTGATCGACTCCCAGTGTATACATCTGCACGCCAGACAAACATGTCGCTATTTGATCAATGATTAGCCTGTAAAGTAATATGTTGGAAGTCAGCAAGATTTGCCCAATCTCCTTTTGTGTTTTTCCTGCTAATCTGTAAAATCCCGGCCCGCGGGGAGGAATGTTGCTAATGAGGGATAAAAGCTTAACATACGTTTGCACAATGGACTGGTCAAGCAGCGGTTGCTAGGCTACTGCGGCCCAAAAGAATGGCGAGGACTCGGAGGGTCCCAAAGCCCTCGTTTTGTTTTGTTCCGTTCATATTTAATCTCCCAGAGAGCAGCGCTACTCTTTTATTGCCACAAACTCGAGGGGGTTAGCCTCCTTACTCGCTTATTTTCCCTCATTCCCTTGCCATTCGTCCCCTCCCCATTATACCCCTTTATTATTTCCCTCCGTCTGCTTTTTGGCCGAGGCTCTGTCTATAAAAAACCCCAAAAAACTTTCAAACTTTTTCACTTTTAGCGGATTTGACTATTTTCCCAGTGCAACCTAAGTTAAAAGTGAGTTTAGTTTGCAAACAATGATTGGCCATCCATAAAGAAGTTTGTTTTCAAATGAATGTGAAATTGCAAAAGCAAGATTTATAGAAGGTAGGTGCACCCCAGTTATCAGTGAAAAGCAAACTTTGGGAATTGAGTCCCTCAGCTTAAACTGTTACAATCATAATTTATTTATTTATTTTTTAATTCTCCCGGTACTGTTATAAGGGGACATAAAATAGATGATTCATTATTTAATTATTTGTATACAAATAGCCTCTGCCCGCCCAACCATCAAGTTTGACATTACGCAACCAAGTGAATCGTTTGTGAGTTGACTTTGGGAGAAAATGTGTCTGCATGAGTCATTTAGAATTTCAATGTTTTCTATTAGCTGCCTCTTATGCTGCATTCAAGGATGGTCGTAAGTCGGACTTTGCCGAGTTCAAACCAGGAAGTGTGTACTTGCACTCAGAAATTCCACTTGCGAAGTCGGAAGAAAAATGTGGCGTCACTCTGAATGGCAAAATACAATTTACTCGAGTATAAAACTTTCTTCATTCATAAATATTTGACATAACTCCACATAACGCAACGTACGTGACAGTATTGCCGCTATCTCCCTGCATGAAATTATATGGTCAACTACTAAACTGGAATGCTTATGACATAAGATTAAAACTATACATGAAGCAAAATTGCAAAAAGATAAGTTTTCGAGAGGTCAAAATGAGTTTTGAGTACCAAAATAAAAAACAATTTATCACTATCCGCCATTTTGGTTGTTTACATTCGCCTCGAACGCTTTCATTTTGGAACTGGGAAAAACTAACTCGGATATATAAGAACCACAAATGAAAGACTGAAACTTGGCCCAGAGCCATCAGGCAGATCCCGTCTTTAACGTTGACATTTTGCATCTTGATTTGACTCATTTGGCCATGTTTACTAAGTTGACTATGTTCCCCCCTTGTTTTATTTTATTTTATTTTATTTTATTTTATTTTATTTTATTTTATTTTATTTTATTTTATTTTATTTTATTTTATTTTATTTTATTTATTTATTTATTTTCTTTAAGTCCAGCAACATCAGGTGGATTATGACACAGCAATTATGCAATTCACATACTCCACATTTTTCCACAAACAAGCCGGCCGCTCAAATCTGATTGGTTGGATCCATGCCATGCTTTCGTTCTTGTGAGATGTACACATCTGTTAAGAGATGAGGTATGAGGAAGCAAAATAAGGCCGGGGAGATGCTCGCCGCTTTATAGTTTTTGTTTTGAAGGTATGTAAGACCGCGTTCATACAAACACATATGCAGTTGAGCCTTTTATCGACAACCAGGTTGCTTTTAAATCTGCGGAAAATGACTGTTTGGATGTAGGTTCTTTTTAGCGTAATGTTAACATTATTTGTATTTATTTTAATTTTAGTTATTTAGAACAGGCAGTGCTCGAGTTAGGTTGGAGTTACGTTCCTACGCTAGCGATATTATTTTTGCGTTCAAATTGTGTGAGCACAAAAACTACTTCAAATATTTATGGGGATGGGGTGAGGTTGGGTAACCACATTGATTATCAGTTAGTATTAGTTGTGTGGGGGAAAAAAATGCATGTGTAGTTTGAAGGAGCCCATTCAGAAACTTTGGCTTAAAATTGGTTTGCAGTATTGATTTTGATAAATCATATTTGTCTTTTATTTTTCATTTGATACTATAATGCCTTTGATTGGCTAAACACGGGCTTTGTGACCCCCAACAAGTGCCATTGTAATATTTTATTACACGCCTGATTGATATTCAGCATTAAATCCACCAACAGAATGTCTTGGTTAAATACCTGCGTACGTGCGGCGTGGACACAGCCTCAGTGGGAAAGTTACGGGGGTAGGGTGCGAGGTGTTGAAGGGCAATTTTTCCCACAACTCCCCCGGTGACACAGTTACTGTCTGTCTTTTCTGTGACAAGAGAATGGGGCAGAGGGGAGAGAGGAGGAACGGAGATGCTTTCACTGTGTCTTTTACGACCTCTCCCTGACTGCACCTATTGTTGCCGTGCAGGGTGAAAAGGAAAAGGGCCCACAGCTGACATGGGCTGCCCTCCCAAACAACCAATCAGTCCTATAGTCCCCCCCACAACACACCCACTTCCAGGCAAACGTAGGTGCTGCTGAATCCAAAACGGTACCAGCCTCGTACCGCTTACATTTGTCAAGCTATAATTAGCCTGGTTACGGGTTAATTTGTGCTTTATCACGCAAGCAAATTGGGAGGGGTGGAGGGGCCGACAAAGCGCAAGTGGCCATGATAGATGGATTTAGGCGCCCACTGGCCCTGATCCTTTTCCCACAGGCCGGAATGCCCAGTCGGGGAATGTTCAGCAGCCTTATTTCTGCTTACGGCAGGAAGCCCCGCGCGCTCAAGCTTAAGTATGTTGGCACAGTTAGCAAAATAACGCCACGGCAAGTTAGCGGGCAGCGGCCCGAGTTTTTACTGGGCCCGCATTGCATCAGAGCTCAGCTATGCCGCTAAAAACACAAGAAGCCTTCGCGGGTCGTGTGGGGAGTGACGAGCTGTCAGTGATGAAGATGGCCTGACATGACAGAACTAAGACCAAGTATTGGCCTGTTTCGTTATATATGATAACCAAAAAAATGATTGTTCCCAGTCCCGCATTCTTTGACTATTTTAATGTCAATGTTTTAATCTTCATGTCAATTACTCTTAAAACATGGTCATAAGAAAACGTACAGTTAGATGAACTCGTTATAGATGGTCTGTAATGATTGGTATTCATTTAACATTAGGGCTTAAAATGAGATTTCTTATAAGCAAAAAAAAAAAAAAAAAAAAAGTTTTTTTCCCCTTTTTTACCTTGAGGGGTTGAAGCAATAGTAAGAAGCGTGGGAGCTACTTTGAAGGCAGCACCTCTCGCTTCTGATCTTACCACCACCCCACCTTGAAAGATGGTTGCCTGAAGATCCCCTTTGGAAGGGGGAATTATAAGGAGGTGTGGGTGGGAGGGTGGGGTCTGCCTCAGGGGTTGTCCATCTCCAATTGCGGCCACTGTTGTCTCCTTCAAAACATGTTTTTTTTTTTTTTTTTAAAGAGTGAGAAAGTATAGACGAGATTAAATGAAAATATTTTAACAAGTTTGCTGAGATTTTGTCATTGCGTACAGTAGTCAGTGGAACTTGGAACACAACCAAAACAATAACTTTTATAAGAGCAATGAAAACACGTTTTTAGTGTGTGTTTTTTTTCAATGCATATAATGTTGCTTAGGCAACTGCTGTTTGGTCTTTTCGACATCTGAACTTTGCTCTGTTTTGTTTTCGTCTTCTTAAAATGTTTTATGGCGGCTGGCAAATTGACCACCGCTACCACTGCAGGAGAGAGCTACGGTGTATTTGCTTTTCCCTCACTCCACGTTTACATCCGGTTGCTTGGAGACATAAAAATCATGGCCGGCACAACTCGATTGTGATGTGAGGAAAAAGTGTCTGGGATTTTGTTTGTTTGGTTGTTTTTTTAAACATGACTTGATAACATTTTGGAACCAACTGAAATAGAGCATAACATCTTATTTGTTCAGGTTTTGAAATGAAAGGGTGCTTATTTGGTCAGCCTGATGGACTTTACGCAATATTTCAATTTACGTAAAGCACCATGAGCCACAACCACAACACAGGGACCAACGTGGCATGTCTATTATTATTGCCGGATTTCTTTATTATCTTGTTTATGACATTCAATTGGTTGATAATTGCAGATAATTATCGGCGGATTTCTCTTTTATCCGTTTATCTGGGTTATCAGGGTTTATCTGTTTGACGTCAAATTGATATTATCGTGCATTCCTACTTTTTTTTTTTAAATATTTTTTATTTTTTTATTTTTTTTTGGAATTCACTTTGCATTGATGTGAGCGCTGGCAGAGGAGTTGAGATACAAAAATATGAACTAGCTTCAGCCAAATCTCCAGCGTGGATCCATTTCTTTTGCATCGCTGACTGCAAGGACGAGTGAGTCTAAAAACCGTTGACAGACATTTTAATTGTTTTGAAACAGACCCTTCCCGTACCTTTTGAAGGAAACACAAACACAATGACCAAAATTCTGTTGTGTTTGTGTCGCGATAATAATACTTGCTGGACACATAGCAGTTGAGCAGGACAGTTTGACTCTCATCCACTGTGTACAAGCATACCTACGACTTTGATGACATAACGGTTTGAACAAAATTTTAGCATATTTGGGGGTCAAACCATCATGACATCAACTCGTAGTTATGCTAGTTATTGTGGCATAAACTGATTAATCTGCCACCCAATTTTTTAGGCTCTTCCATGTATTAGCATATTCCATCCCAGTGAGTGTTTTAGAGGCTTTTTGGGGTGACTGAGGCCCACACGAGTATAAATAGCAATTAGGGGACGCTGACACAGTTAGTTCTGTGGTTGTGCCAGCAGGGACACATTGCACTACTTTTTCAGCACAAGCCATGGCCGGTCGCAAGCTTCTTGTACAGAATGCTCTCTCTATTTGAACTTCCACTTTGATATGTGCACCTCAATCTCTAGTATAACATCAGGCTCGTCAGCATCGAAATATGTCCACTGACAGGAAGGGCGGACATTTAAAAGCAACATGCTGTGACAAAGGAAGTATTTTGCATGCTGTCCTATACGCTCCTCTCCTGTGTTGTGTAACCAAGCCGTCATAAGTCATGTGGACCTACAGAACCTGTCGGATGGTTGGGAACTTGAAAACAGGAAGTCTGTATATATCTGCATGGCTCCAGCGAAACCTGTTTGTAATGAAATTCCCATTGTTTGAGGTGTCGGTAGAGGATCCCCATCATGCCCCGGGCAGGTAATGGTACCACCAATGCTCTCGTTCTTCTCAACAGGAGCCGCACCAAAACACTGCTCTAGAACTGTTTTTGTATCAAAATGTAGAAATAAAAAAAACAACAACTTTGTTCTTGAGCATCTCGTTCAATCCTTAACGTGAAATCAATTAGAATAGTATTAGTCTTAATTTAGTAAGCGATCAATTGGCCATTTACGCGGCGGTTGCACTCTTTATTATTGTCCCTCGGAAGCAATATAAATGCATTTACACAGGCCTCACCTTTGACATAATCACGAGCTCATTGACACGCTCGCTTGTGTTTGCGTAAGGCTCGAACTGGCAAATGTGCTGCCATGTCTGCGTCTGCAAAGTTTGCAGTGATAACAAGAGCAAACAACTCGGTAGGATTCGTTGTCAGTGTGTTTTGAGTTTTTAGTCATATACAGAACGATAGAATAGTTAAAAATTGTGGTATTCAGTTTTGACGTCATGATTGTTCTTTTTTTAGTTGGTTTGTTCAACTTATCAGTAGATTTTAGATGTAAACATCTGTTAAATGTCTTTTACTACACTTTTTATTTGTACATCTTCAGAGATCATAGTGCTGGTTGATGGAATGAGATTTTCAAAACTAATAAATAAAATGTAGGAAGGTGTGCGCGTGAGCACGTTTTTGTGGCGTTATCTCGTCGTGTTGACTGACCTTGGACTTACTCCTCCACAGTGATTAATACACACATGGGCCCTAGTGCATTGTCTGGTTATTTGTTTATACAGTACGGTACATTTTGCGTTGTAACAATTCCCGTGGGAAAATTGCAGAGTAGAGGATGAACTGAGCACTGGTCAGATGTCTTCTCATCTTCCTGGTTCAGTGAATTAATGATGTAATTATTGTTATATATTAAGTGTTGTTCTCGTGGTTCTGGAATTGCATTGTGACCATAGCCTGAGCAGTTTTTGGCATTTATGGACTTTAGTGTCAACCCAGTAGTCATTGAAGCATTTTTTTGGTCACCTGCTTACGAATGTCGAGCAGTCAGTTGAGGGCTTTGCTTTCAAAAATCTGAAAATGTTTTGTTGTTGAAGCCTGTTTCCTTTTCTGTATGGTGACCTTGATAATGCATTCAATGTGGGTCAGTTCAGTTTAAACTGGAGCAGCACACAAACGACAAGTTTTTGGGTAGAGCACTGATGCTTCGACTCATTAACTGACCATGTTTTGAGAATAACACCCACTCATGGCTTATTTGTCACATTTTTGCTTTGACGTTCAGAGTGTTCAAACCGGTCTCTTCAAGACTCCATAGAAATCACATTTGTCTGCTTGTTGATATTCAACGTGCTACCGCTGGCGTAGACTCTCGTCTGTACTTCTCACGCAAGGCCAGGTGTCGAGTTCCAGGCGGGTTTTCTGGGTCCCCTCCGACTTTAATGTGTTTTAGCGGTTTTCGGGCCTGGGGGCAGGCGCTTTGTGGCACTGTCAGGTCTCTGCATTTACTGTAACAAATGGCCCACACACTGCTCTTGGCCATGTTGAATATCACCTATCATTTCCTTGCCCATGCCGCGTCTCTATACTCTTGCCAACATTGCTTTCACCTCAATACATTTGCAGCGCTTGTCTTTCACCAGGATACTTTGGGGTTATGGTCAAGTCATTTTATTTGATATTATAATATTGACGACGTAGGGGGGCATACTGAACTTGATAGTTTGGACTAAAAACGGGCTCTCGTTTGATGGAATTTGATGACAGCTGCTTTCAAAAATGTTTTTGAAGCCATCGTGATTATAGCTAAGACCTGACAGTTTTCTTGAAACGCACAACAGAATCCAGAGGTTTTCTGGTTTTCTTTGACACACTACTGTACAACGTAAATATTCTGACAGGGTTTTGCCGGTAAATTGTAGCATTTTAAGATGAATAATGTAAATGTAAATTTTTGGGGATATGGTCTTTAGAACAAATCTTGGAATAATTAATATTTTATTTTATGAAGTTACTGAAGCGCTGGTAGTCTAATGGTACAATTTCCGGCCAGTCCTCTAATACTTAGCCATTGACAATTTTGGATAAAAAACGAGTGGGTTGTGAGAGGAAGGGCATTGGATGTAAAAACTGCCAAGTGAAAACATGTGTGGCAATCATCAATCGTGGGACACTCCAAAAGTCGCAACAATATTGATGGACCTGACTGATCTGTTGAACAGTTGAATTTCATGTTGCATGCACATGCACAGCACCGGTTGTAATAACGACTCTCTCTCCTTTTTGTCTGCCTTCAGTTCTATTACTTGAAACGATAGAAAACGACGACATCGGGAGGAAGACATTAAAGATCACAGACTTCGGCCTGGCCCGAGAGTGGCACAAGACCACCAAGATGTCGGCGGCGGGCACCTACTCCTGGATGGCCCCCGAGGTCATCAGGATGTCTCTCTTTTCCAAAGGCAGCGACGTTTGGAGGTAGAACCTTTTTGGGTGTGATGTTCCCCATGCCAAGCCATCATTTAAACTGGAGCCGATTATATCAATCATTTATCGACATTGGTCAATATATGTAACCGATGTTAACTTTTTTTTGCCACTCTGCTCCCGTGTCTTGTCTCCTTGACGACCTGGCCTCACCTCTTCTCCTTTTCTGTTTATTTGTTGTTTTTTTTTAAATTGGGCAATTTTTAAAGTTTGCTTCATCATTCATTTTAAAGCTGTTTGCAAATATACAGTGGTTGCAAATTGAACTTTGCAATTGCTAATAAATATGACTAATTGGTATAGCTAAGATTTTTTTTTTTGTGTGAATTAGTAGTATTCTGCTTGTCTTGAATCCTATTTTGGGTTATTATAAATATTTGTGTTCATGTACAGTATATATCAATGTTCTTATTTCATATCAACTGATATATGGCTTTATTGGATGCCAGTTTTTTTTTTTTTTAATAATAATGATAATTTTTAATAATAATAACTCCAAAAATTCCATATCAATTCCATATCGGTCAGGCTCCAATTTAAACATACATTCTCCTTTCTTCAATGCTGTTCTTTGACCCCCCAGCTACGGCATCTTGCTGTGGGAGTTATTAACGGGGGAGGTGCCTTACAGAGGAATAGACGGCCTGGCGGTTGCTTACGGCGTGGCCGTCAATAAATTAACATTACCAATCCCCTCCACCTGCCCCGAACCTTTTGCCAGGCTCATGGAAGGTAAATTTGTTTTCAAAAACAACCCCCAAAATAAGAGATGAACGCTCATTTCAGCCATAACATTCGCTCCATCTGTTTTCCATTTGTAATTTTGCAGAGTGTTGGGACCAGAACCCGCACGTGCGCCCTTCCTTCTCCTGCATCCTGGAGCAGCTGTCGGCTATCGAGGAGGCGGTGATGGCCACCATGCCGCAGGACTCCTTCCACATCATGCAGGACGACTGGCGCGTGGAGATCCAGGAGATGTTTGATGAGCTCAGGACCAAAGAGAAGGTACGGCGGCGATGTTTGCAGAATATCTCGTAGGGAAGCTAGCAGAGGCCGGACGCATAACACTTGTCAGACAGCGACAATTAGGGAGTTGCATGGGACACAGGAGGTCAGCAGGGTGGCTGCTCTGTTTTACCTGCGCTTGCATGGCTTGCTTGCTACCGCTTACATTCCAAGAACGTGCATATTAGTTTCATTGAACACTCAAATTGTCGACAGGTGTGAAAGTGAGCGTGAATGCACAAAAGCAAGTTGCTTGCTGAGGTGCTTCATTGTCCTGTTAAAACATTAACTGCCATTTGGGAGGTGAGCACATCCAACGCTAAATCAACACTTGCTTGTTAGGGTGCGTTTTGCAATTTCTACTTAATTACATAATCAACTCGTAGCATCGGCACGGTCACGTGATAGATCAGTGTGATGATTGAGTGAATTAGCTACGGCATCAGCACATTTCCCGTAAGAATCCTCGAATCTCGGCTGCAGGTGGTGGGTGGCTACAAGGGCTTCGCCACTAAGCTGCTTTCCACAAGTCATCCGGTAAGGATTCTGAAATTACTCATGCTGGAGCAATACATGGAAAAAAACAATGGACAGACGGAAGAGAGCGTCAACATAACACACAATTAAGTAACACTGGATTTGAACTCATTTGGTCCCAGAAACGTATAAATACGTTTTATTTCAGATGTTTTAAGTGCCCCAAAGACGTATTCAAACGTTGTTTTTTTTATGCTAGAGCATACAGAAGGCTTTGATGCATCCAGGACCATGTTGAAAAAAAGCTCAATTGCTCAGAATTCTAAATAGATTTGTGAATAATGATGAAACTTAGCTATATTCTAATGCTAATTGCTGCAAAAAGGAAACAGATAGAAATATATATTTTTTCCTGATGAAAGAAGAGACTTTAATCTTTCTTTTGGTGGGTTCCATGTTTTTATAGCAACACAGTAGAATACAATATTCTGTGGGCCTTGCAACATCAGTCAAAATCCAGTAAAACAGCCCGGAGCGAACGGGATTGCTTCTGTGAAAATGGCTGGGAGTGAATGAGTTAATTGTGATTAATATAGATCTACAACCAAAACTCTAGATTACTGTTCATAGATGATGCCAACTCATGTTTGTCTCCAGGAGCTGCGTTCCCGTGAAGAGGAGCTGACGCGGGCCGCCCTGCAGCAGAAGTCCCAGGAGGAGCATCTGAAGCGGCGCGAGCAGGAGCTGGCCGAGCGCGAGATCAACGTCCTGGAGCGGGAGCTCAACATTCTCATCTTCCAGCTCAACAAGGACAAGCCCAACGTGAAGAAGCGCAAGGGCAAGTTCAAGCGCTCCCGCCTCAAGCTCAAGGATGGCAACCGCATCAGCTTGCCCTCAGGTTTGTCGCAATGCACGTCACACGAGATGGATCCGAGCTGTTAACTGGTGGACGGAAGTAAGTGAAGAGCAGTAGCTGATCGTAGTAGATTACGTTAGTGTGATTTTCTTATGTAAAGGTAATCAATCCTTTTATCTGAATACGCTCGCCTGTCAAGACCACATCTCATTAACTCATTCAATCCCAAAAACATGTAAATACATTTTTTAATACGTTGTCAATCACTCTCTAAAACATATTTAATTTTTTTTGAATTATTATTATTATTATTATTATTATTATTTACGCAAGAGAGTACAGAAGGCTTTGATGCAGCATCTGACATGAAGAGGTGGCTTACAGCAACAGTAGCTATTACAAAAAACGGCCATTGGGTGGCAGCATAGCATAAGAGATCCGCCAGGGCCATGTTGCAACAAGCTCTTTTTGCCAGTGTTTTCACCAGGAATGTGAATATTGATGAAACTTGTATTCTAATGCTAATTGCTGCAAAACGGAAACAGATACAAATATACTGTTTTTTTTTTTCTTGTGGGCCTTGCAAATTCAGTCAAAATTGAGTCAAACAGGCAGAGGAGTGAAGAGGGTTGCTTCAGTGAAAATGGCTGCGAGTGAATGACTTAACATCAGTTCTATATCTGTGACTGTCTGTAATTATTTGAGCTCTTTCAAGCTACATTATTTTACAAATATGCTAATGTATAACCTCCCTCCTTGACATTGTGACAAACTCCCGTCTGTCCTCGTCCATGCATTCCTGTAGACTTCCAGCACAAGATCACCGTGCAGGCGTCGCCCTCCATGGATAAGAGGCGGAGCCTTCACAGCACCAGCTCCTCCCCTCCCAGCAGTCCCACACTCATCCCCCGCCTTCGAGCTATTCAGCGTGAGTACCCCCCCTCTTTTTTTGTATTTTTTATTTTTTTTCCCCCTTCCTCTTTTTCCCAGCCAGTTCCAACCCCGAGCGAGTGACCAACCCGCACGTACGACACGGCTGCCCGTCAACTGGCGGCGAAGGGGAAACGCAAGAGGGGAACATTGGCGGTGACAAGGCGCATGTGAACAAAAGCGAGCCAGGACAGTTGTTTGAACAGTTTGCTAATGTTGTTAGTCACGCACCAACAGTCATGCAACAACTGGAACAAATTCCACTTGACCGCGAGTGATCGGCTCTGACGTGCTCACAGAGCGCCCAGATTAGCCTTTGGCGGACATCGCCCGATATGGATCACCGTTCAGCAAAAGGAAAAAAAAAAGAGGTCTTACGTAACTTCCAACAATCCAAGCTAAATTTTGGTCCTCCCTGACATGATCTCTAGTCAAGATTATCACTTCAGCAAGATTTCCTTGACAACAGTTAGTTGTTTCCTAATACCCTGCTTATGGGCGCCATCTTGCGGCGTTACAGAAATAGCTCATCCTGTTGAAGTTCACACGGGAGATGGAGCGAATCCTGAGTGGTTTCCGTCTGAAAGGCGCAGCATACTGCACACTGTGGACTGATGGCGTGTCAGTCACTCAACTCGCACATAATCCTCTTTTACATGGTTATCCCACAAAATGGCAGCATCAGTGCCATAACAGAAGACCTGGCAGTTTTCCACGCTTGCCTTTTACGTAAGGATTTTCCTATTCTGCGACACAGTAAAATACAGATCCTTGCGGCCTTTCTTCAAAATGCTTTCGCACTGTGGGACCAGTCCGTAGAATGACTACTCTTTGAACAGACACATTCATTTTTTAATATCATTTGTCCAAGCCTAATAGCATAACTGCCTGAGTTATTTTAAGCATTCTCAGAAAAGAAGAAGAAAAAACAAGTCATGATTCATCCGTGGCAAATTAATATGATCTGGATGGCTGAGAGAAAACATTTTTAGCAAGCAGATTGGTGTTCTTTTTATTATTATTATTGTTATTGTTATTATTATTATTATTATTTTACATTGATATGCTGACAGTAAGTAAAAATGATTTTGGCAGTTCTGCAATTAGGCTAACGATATTGTGAAAACTTAACATGCACATTTGCGTTTCCACGTAAGCCATAATGGAACCGTTTCCCCTCCTCAGTGACGTACCCTGTGCGGAGGGACACTTTGTTTGTTTACCAGCAGGACGTGGATCTGACCAGCGAGCTCTCGTGGTTCGGCGGTGAGGGCAAGCCCGCGTTTATCGGAAGTCCGCCCGCTAACTAAACACTTTTGGAGGGGATGTGTTTAACCTCAAAGCGGTTCATTTTGTGTGTGCATTCATGTTTGGATGTCAATAAGCTTGTTATTTTCTTTGGCCTCTGTGAACCTCCTCTTATGCTTCTTACACATCATGTAGCTGAGAAGTTTTCACAGCTATTTGGTTAGTGTAAGCAGCAGGGACAACTTAAAATGTTCTGACACATTAACTGGAATGAATCAAGAAAATTGATTGAATCGTACCACCTTACACACGAGGCTTTCATAACAGCAGCTTTCTGGCTTTTTTTCCCTTTTTCCCCCTTTGACGGGTGTCACTCACAGAAAGCGGGATTAACCAACTGATAACGTGTCCTTGGTGGTTCTTTTTCATGCTTTCATATGTCACCTACTGACGGTTGTGCGTGTCCACAGTCACGCAGGACGAGAGCAACCGCACGTGGGGTCGTAGCGCCCCCTTAAGGCCGGAGGAGTTTGATGATGTTAGGAGAGGCATCAAGAAGAAGGGGAGAACTTGGGGCCCCAGTTCAGTGCAGAGCAAGGAGCGACCCGCTGCCACAGAGAGGTGAACCCTTTTATATACTAGTTTTGGATTATTTTTTTTTTTTTAGTGGTCCTTACAGGTGTGTGTATTGTCTTCAGAGTACGTCCCCTCTCAGATGGCAGCAATCCTTGGTCCACCAGTCTGATGAAGTCACAGAAGTCTGTTCCCCTCGCCGCCCTCTTTGCTGAGCAAGGTGCGCGCTTGATTTCATTCCTGCTTGCAGTGATATGGAGCGAAATTTGCTCATTCTTCATGTTTGAGAATGTCATGCTATTTTTTTCTTTCGCAATTTTTTTATTTTTCCGTCATCTTGAGAAATTTGCCACCCTGCTTTCATCCGTCACACTGCTGTGGAAAACTTTTTTTTTAATTACCTAGTTTACTGAATATACCACAGATTTTAGTTCGAAAACATGTTAATATCATTTCAGCGAGTGTTTACGCGATAAATATTTTGGGGATATTGCAAAAAAATAAAAAATAAATAAAAATCATTATTCGCGACCTCCAGCAGGTGGCGGTAAAGACGAGGCCTTCCCTCAGGAGTGTCCCGACAGCAACTCCAAACCAAAGCAGCTCAAGTTTCCCAACCAGGTGTACCTGGATCTACCTCTGTGGCGGGACGAACAGCAGCCTCCCTGCGCCTGCGGAGAAGGCGCGCCCGGGCCGACGTCTCCGGGCGGCCCGGTCGAGAGTCCCGAGGACCCCTACACCACCACATCCACCTCCTCCGCCTCCACCACCCCGCAGCTCACGCCCACCAACAGCCTGAAGAGGACGTCGGCCCGCCGCAGGACGGATTCGGCGCTGTACGGCTGCGGCTCGCTGCTGGCCTCCGTCGCGCTCGGCTACGACATCCGGGAGGCGCTGCGGAGCTCCCAAGACGACGGCGAGCCGCCGCCGCCGCCGCGGGAGGAGAAGAAGAAGAAGGAGGGCCTGTTCCAGCGCGCCACCCGCTTCCGCCGCAGCACCTCGCCGCCGAGCGGCGGCCGCCCCCGTAAGGACGAGGGCTCGCCGGGCCACGCCCCCAACGCCAACCTGGTCTCCATGTCGGCCATCGTGGAGTGCCAGTCCACCAAGTGCCTGCTGCAGTCGGAGGCGGAGGTGTCGCTCTGCGGCCCCGCCAAGGTGGACCCCGTGCCTGTCAGTCATCACGTCGAGACCCCTCGGCCTGCCCCACCGCCGCCTACGGAAAATGAACAGACGGCGCCACCGCAAACCCAAAGTCAAGCGCCGGAGGTTATGAACCACAACACGGGGACACGCCTCCGCAGGAAAAAGTACAACCACCACGATGGTGAGTTTGATGCTGCCTGTGAGTAAACACAACTGGCACAAAATGAGGATCAGGGATGAGATTTTAACTTTTTATTCGCATAACATTGAGACGCTAAGCTAAAGTGGGCCGTGGGTTTGCAAAGAGGAGAACAGAGGTAATAATCCGACAAAAACACACTTCTCAGACAGCGAATCGATCTAATTGGTTGTGGCTAAACATGTGGGTAACAGGACTGACATGTAATTAACTGATTGGCTGTTGACCAGATAGAGATTAAAGATTCCTGACATCACATAGCTTCTGACATCACTTACCAGTTGAAACTAGATGCTGGTTACATCAGTTCAGAACAGACACTTAAATTCAGTACAAAACTGACACTTGACCACCCAAACCTAACCCTTGCATGACCCAAGTCATGACAGTTTGCGAATGTAGGGTTTCTCATCAGGATTTGTCAGATGGTCACAGACGCAAACACATTTCAAACCTATTCAGACAACTTCTCATAGTCTGCGAAGATCTTTTGAAACATTTTTTACGAACCCTGACGAGAACTCCAAATTAGCTACATTAGCATTTGTGGCTCAGATGACGACGATATATTGTGGCAGTTTAATATCGCGATATCATGATATTGCCGGTATCATTACATCCCTATTGACGACTAATAATCGGTATCAGCCTTGGGGGAAAAAAAAAATCCCATCGGTCTATCACTATGAGAGTATAAACACTCCCTTGTCCCTCTTGCACAGCTAACGGCTTCCCGAGCCTGCCTCCGCCCGCCGCGCCCAAGAAGACCACCCGAGACACGCGGCCCGTCTCCTTCTGGGCCAAGCCGCACGCGCGAGGCCTCGTGGCCCGGCTGGGCAAGAGCTACTCGCTGGGCCACTACTCGGGCGAGAAGGCGGCGCAGGCCTGCTCGCTGCTGGACATGGACGCCGAGGGCCAGAATCGCGACTGCACCGTGCCGCTGTGCCGCATCCAGAGTTCGCCGGCCAGGCCCAGCCTCTACGAGCTGGAGAAAGAATTCCTTTCCTAGCGCGCGGTCGCTTCCCGGAAGGGGCGGGGGGGCAGCGTTCAGATGTGTTCTCACTGCCACGTTAGGACAGGTTAGTCCGGAACACGGGTGTCAAACGTGTCATGATTGGAAGTGAATAATGGAGAAGAAACCACATCACCAGAAATCAGTTTGGTACGTCTTGGTTTTAAGTAGTGTTGGTCCGATACCGGTATCGGGAGAGGCACCGACACTGCATTAAAACATCGGCAACAAGTAACATTCCGATACCGTTATTTCCGATGCTCATTTAGGACGTGGTCACTGCATGCTGAGCCAAGATATCCTATTGGCCCTTGAGTGCTCTGAGCCAATGTTGCAAGAAAGAAAAAAAACAAAACTGTTTGAGAACAACACCAGTTCTATTTCGTCCCTCCCGACCGCCAGAAGGCGGTGCTTTAAGCACTGAATGTTCCTTTCGCGCATGCGCAGTTCGAGTAATGCATACCAAATTAGTCACCTGTGACACCTGGGTGACCCTAGAAGGGTATAAGTTCCGGTGTCACCCAAGGTTCGTTTCCTCTTAATCTTCTCGCGTGGCGTATGCATACGACACATTTTCGAAGAGTATAAGAATTGGATTTGTATTTATCCCCTTGACCGCGCCGCTTGGAGCCTTGTGACCGGATCGGTCGGAGCTGCGTAGTTCGCCCTCCAAAGGCTGCGGCGACGGTGTTTTTTCTTTCCTTCGTTCGTGACCCGACGTGGTCGCGTATTCTAACCTCCCGTGGGGTAGGGTTACTGACTGCATGTCTACTTTGCCGTCTAATTTCCGCGTTTACTGCGGTGTTTTGAGTTTTTTGTGTGGCTAGCCTCGCGTTAGCGCCCTGGCTACCACGGCTCGTGGTCTACCCTAATTTTTCCTCCGCTGGCTTTGGCAGCGTTAGCGCTTCTCTCGGTTTATTAGCGCCGCTTTCTCCGGCGGTATTGCCGTTTGGTTGTTGCTTTTCTTTTTGTGCCTTTGCTGGTGAGGGCAGCGCCAGCGTTCCCGCTCCCAGCTTACGGCGTCGCGCTTCTCGCTCGACTGTTTGTCTTACTTACTTTGTGCGTGTCCCGCCTGCGGTGCGCACCTGGCTTGAGCTGTGCAGGTGGCGTTCGCGCATCTTCTCTCAGCTTGTCGCCGCTTTCGCGACTGCTGTCTGCCCCTCCCGCCCGCCGGCCGCTCCGTGTGCGTCTGCTGCGCAGGTGGCGTTCGCGCGCCTTCCCTCAGCTTATCGCTACTATAAACGACTAACTGTCTGCCCCGGCCCTCCGTCGGCTTCTCGGTGTACGTCTGCTGCGCAGGTGGCGTTCGCGCGCCTTCCCTCAGCTTATCACTACTATTGACAACTGGCTGTCTGCCCCCGCCCTCCGTCGGCTGCTGGGTGTGCGTCTGCTGTGCAGGTGGCGTTCGCGCCCCCTTCCCTCGGCTTATCGCTGCTTTACCGGCTTACTGTTTGCCCCGACCCACGCGTCGGCTGCTCGGTGTGGGTCTGCTGTGCAGGTGGCGCTCGCGCCCCCTTCCCTCAGCTTTCCGCTCATCACTGTTTGGGCCTCCTTGTGTTCACAATGGAGGACTCCCATTGCTGCGTGGACTGTGGTATCCTCTTTGAGGCCTCCGATGTCCTGGACGATCGCTGCCCGAGGTGTCTTGTTTCTGACCGTGCCGGGGATGGCCGGGCCTGCAGTCCTGGTGTCAGTGACCCCAGTCCACTGGGTCATCTGTCGTCCTCCCAACCGAGGCGCCGGAAACGTCTCGGTGTGTCCTCTGCTGTACATGCCCCCCCCAGGAAAAGGGCGGCGCAGCGACGACTTGCTTCGGAGGTTGAGCACCTTCAGGCTGAGCTGGCAAAGGTGAGATCTCTTCTGCAGGACCGTCACCCTCCCACACTTACGGGGGGGCCGGGACCACCTGCCCTGCCCATGCCGCGACCATCCACCCCGCCCATGCCAGTGCTTCCTCCTGAGGAGGACGCCATTTCCTTGGCAGCTTCGGCTTCCTTTTTTAATGACGACGACCGTGACCCGGGGTCTGTGGTTTTGGGACCAAACTCTCCAGCGTCCGCTCAGAGTTCGTCGAGTGAGGCGGGGGATAGTTCTATACGGGCTGTCCTGCGCAATGCCTTGGACCTCCTGCATTTGGAGGTGCCTCCACAGGCTCAATCGGCGTCTGAGAGCGCTTTCTTCCGGCGCAGGCGCCCTTCCTCGGCTTTTTCTGTCCCCGCGTCTGAGGACTATCTGCGGGAACTACATGCTTGCTGGAGGGATCCTGGGGCTCTCTCCCGTCCTTCGGCTGATGGCCGTGATTTAGCATCTATGCACGGTGCTGCTAGTGTTGGCTTGGACCGGATGCCTGCTGTGGAGCCAGCTGTCGCATCCCTCATTGTGTCCCCGGAGGAGACCCTTCGGCCATCTGTGCGATGTCCTCGACCCCAATGTCGTGTGACTGACGACCTTCTCACACGGGCCTATGGCGCTGGTGCACGTGCTGGCCGCATTGGGAACTCTTTGGCTCACCTCATGCTTGCTCTCTCTACATCCCTGCAAGCGGACAGCGTGGAGGCTGCTGTGTCCTTCAGTGATGCAGCCCTCCAGGCTTTTGCCCTCATGACTAGGGAACACGGCCGACTCATGTCCTTCCTAGTGCAGGCGCGCCGCCAGGTGTGGCTAGCGCAGTCCCCCTTGTCGGAGGCCTCTAGGAGGGCCCTCCGTGGTGTTCCTGTGGAGCCGGGGGAGCTTTTTGGTTCTGCCGCTGTGGGTGCACTGGAAAGGACGGTTAAGGCTCATGAGACCAGGAAGCAGCTGTCCAGCCTCAACAGGGCCCTGCCTCCCCAACAGGGTAGGCCTGGGGCACCCTCTGCTTTTCATCGCTTTCCTCAGCCCCGAACTGCCGAGGCTTATGGCACCCGGCGACCCCCGCAGAGGCCCGCCGAGGGCTTTCACTCCTCCGCCCGCTTGCCTTCAGGGCAACCACGGGCTGCAGGCCCCACCCGCCGTCCCTCTCGGGCCAGGGACTGAGGCCTTGGGGCCGGCCGTCGGACATTTTTCCCACCAGCAGCTCAGTTACTGGGCTGCTCGTGCCTCAGACCCATGGGTGGTCTCCATCTTGACCTACGGGTACGAGCTGCAGTTCCGACGCCGGCCTCCTGCTTCCTGCCGGGTCAGGATGACTCTCATCGCCGACCCGGCAAAAGCCTCAGCTCTGGACCAGGAGCTGTCCACCCTCCTGGCCAAGGACGCGATCGAGGCCGTGGACCCCCTGGCACAGCCCGGGGGCTTCTACTCGACGTACTTCCTTGTCCCAAAGAAGACCGGTGGGTACCGACCGATACTGGACCTGAGGGGGCTCAACAGACATCTCAAGGTATTGCCATTCCACATGCTAACCACGAACGACGTCTTGCAGTCGCTCGCCCAGGGGGAGTGGTTCACGTCTATAGACCTGAAGGACGCCTACTTCCACGTCCCCATCGCACCTCGACACCGTCGATTTCTCCGTTTTGCCTACAAAGGCCGTCACTGGCAGTTCCGTGTACTCCCTTTCGGGCTCTCCCTCGCTCCGCGGGTCTTCACTCGGTTTGTGAGGGCTGCTCAGGCGCCCCTGCAGTCTGTGGGCAGGAAGGTGCTGCCGTACCTCGACGACTGGCTCCTCTGCGCGCCGTCGCGGGCTCAGGTGATCCGGGACACCTCCGATCTCCTGTCTCATGTGGCCCATTTGGGTATCAGGGTCAACTTGCCCAAGTCCTCTCTGGTCCCCTCGCAGCGGACGGACTTCATTGGTGTGACGTTGGACACCACGGTTATGAGAGCCCACCCGTCTCCTCACCGAGTCGACGATGTTCTTCGCCTCCTCGCGCACTTTCGAGGGGGCAGGCTGTTGCCTTACGTCGCCTACTTGCGGCTTTTGGGCAAGCTGACGTCCATGACGGCTGTGGTCCCGTTGGGCCTGCTGACACTGCGCCCACTACAGAGGTGGCTGAACGGCTTCCACTTAGACGCCAAGTGGCACCGCCACCGGAGGCTCAGGGTGTCCCGTCGGTGCCTCCTCGCCCTGGCACCTTGGAGGGAGAGGGCTTTTCTATTGAGCGGCGTCCCGCTGGGTGTGGCCCCGGCCCGCCGCGAAACAGTCACCACGGATGCCAGCCTCACGGGCTGGGGTGCTGTCTGGCAGCACAGGACGGCTCAGGGAAGTTGGTCTGTGCGCGACAGGGCCGATCACATCAATGTGCTGGAGCTTCGGGCGGTGCACTTGGCACTCATGCACTTCTTGCCATACCTGAGCGGACGGCATGTTCTCATACGGTCGGACAACACCACGACCGTGTTTCACATAAACCATCAGGGCGGCGTCAGGTCCGCCCGTCTATTGGAGATCTCCCAGCTCCTTCTCAGGTGGGCTGCTCCCCGTCTGGCCAGTCTACGGGCCACCTATCTGCCGGGGGTTCGGAACCAGCTCGCGGACTCTCTCTCCCGTCGGGGTCCTCCTCCGGGAGAGTGGCGCCTCCACCCAGAGGTGGTGCGCATGATTTGGAGCAGCTTCGGCACGGCGGAGGTCGATCTCTTCGCCTCCGAGGCCTCGACCCACTGCCCACTTTGGTTTTCCCTGAGCGAGGCCACCAGCCCTCTGGGTCTGGATGCACTGGCGCAGCCGTGGCCGGAGTGCCTTCTCTACGCCTTTCCGCCGCTCCCTCTGATATGGCTGACGCTTCAGAGAGTTCTTCAGGAGGGTCACACGCTCTTGCTGGTGGCCCCCTTCTGGCCGGCCCGGACGTGGTTCCCCCTGCTCCGTCAACTGTGCTCCGGCGAGCCGTGGCGTCTCCCCGACAGGGTGGACCTGTTGTCTCAACAGGGAGGTCGGGTTTGGCATCCCGACCCTCGGCGCCTTCGCTTGTGTGTTTGGCCACTGAGGGGCCCCAACCGCTGCTGACCGGCTGTACAGAGTCTGTCACACGGACCATTCTTAATGCGAGGGCACCGTCTTGTTTCCGGTGAGAGCCTTGCAGTGTTACATTGACGCTACGGCGGACATTTGTACGTCTGCCCAGCTTTTTGTTTGTTATGGTGGTCCTACCAAGGGCTCCGCTCTCTCCAAGCAGCGCTTGTCTCACTGGGTCGTGGATGCCATTCGCCATTCCTACCTGCTGTCTGGCCGCCCCCTGCAGTCAGGGGTGCGCTGTCACTCCACCAGGAGCGTTGCCACGTCTTGGGCCGCCCTGAGGGGTGTTTCCCTGGAGGATATCTGTGCTGCTGCCTCATGGGCGACGCCTTGCACCTTCTCCAGGTTTTATAGCGTGGATGTCGCCTCTCCCCATCCGCTTGGCGTGATCTTGGGTCCTGCTAGGGCTTCTCAGTGAGGTTTGTGTCTGAGATCCCTCGCGACTACGCCGGTATTAGTCATTCAGTGCTTAAAGCACCGCCTTCTGGCGGTCGGGAGGGACGAAATAGAACGAAAGTTACAACTGTAACTACGGTTCTATGAGTCCCGGACGACCGCCAGGGCGTCCTGTCGCTCGGAATCCTCGTGTTCACGCGAGAAGATTCCGTAGGAAACGAACCTTGGGTGACACCGGAACTTATACCCTTCTAGGGTCACCCAGGTGTCACAGGTGACTAATTTGGTATGCATTACTCGAACTGCGCATGCGCGAAAGGAACATTCAGTGCTTAAAGCACCGCCTTCTGGCGGTCGTCCGGGACTCATAGAACCGTAGTTACAGTTGTAACTTTCGTTTTAAGGTCACATTGGGGAAAGAAAAGGGCTCAAAATGCAAAAGAAGCAGGAGCAGATTTTCTTATGTTTAAATGTGTTCAGGAATGGATGCAAACAAATGAAACGGTAACAGGTTGAACAGGGCGAATTATTATGCTTTAAAAAAAATAATAGTAATGAGAAGCCTGTTAAGGCAATTTAAATTCCACCGGAAGTTGCATTTGGACCACATTTTCATGATGCCCCCTGAAATGAGTTGCATCAGATACTTCTGGGTCATCCGCAAGCTGAGCTCCAGTGTGTTTGTTTACCGTTGATGCGCGCCAGGATGGACTTGACCAGTTTGACACTTGTGCTCTCCAACTTAGTGACGTCGCTTCCCAGTGCTTTTATTGTATTTTTATTTTATTTTATTTTTTTTTATTCCGAAGGGTCCACACCACCTCGTCGGTGCAGCTAAACGTTGACCGCCGCTGCAATATTCACACCACATTCTTGTATATTTATATATCTATTTTTTATCAGTAATTTAATAGCAGGACAAACCCAGCACCACTTGAGAACTCACGTTTTTATTGTAGGAAGCATGTAAATATTCCGTAGCAACATTTAGCAGGTCACTTGCAAGCGCGGAGGACAGCTTTCCCGTGCTTGTGTTGTCCGCTGCGCCACCTGCTGGCTCAGCAAAGGAAGCGCAGGTTGAAAAAGCACCAGTTGAATGAAGGCATCACAAGGAAAAACATGTTGGCGACTTTTCCGACGTGGTCCAGATGAGTTTGTTGAGTCATCATGTGACCTGCGCTCCCACACAGGCCACCCTCCATTTTGATTTTCAACCCTCAAGGAATCTTTGATAGCAGCCACTAAAATGGCTTCCTCAGGATCAACTAAAGGGCTCCGTTTTGTATTTTCTAATAACCGCTCCCCATCCCGGGAGTACGTTAATGCGACTTTTATTTTGAAACCGCACATAAGTGATGGATTTGACAATGTGAATCTTTTCCCCTCCTCATGCTAGCTAACTGTTTTCATACCACACGGGCAAAAATTGCAGAGTACTCAAGTTTTTCCTGAAATCGAGGCTCTCCCTCTAATCATTGAAACTATTGTGTTGTTGCCAGATACCACTAGGAACAAAATGTCTCCCTCAAATGAATTGTCACCTTAAAAACAAGTAGTAACTAGTTTTCAGTCACATGCAAATGTGGCCATTTGAACTGTTTTGCTAACCAAAACAGAAGCACCTAATTAAGCCCCATTTAGTCGGTGGGCACAAATGCCCCGTTGGTGAGTGTGATTGTGTGTTGAACCCGCGGACCAACCAATGTGAAGCGATCAAAACATTCCGTTGTAAACGTCTGTTGTTTTTCCCTCAGTCGGAGATTCTGCCAAGTGGACCAAAATGAAGGCAATAATAATAATAATAATCATAATAAAAAATGTCATCATGAAGGACATTTTCTTTTTTTTGTGTTTGTTGGACCAAAACGTGAGCAGTTCCAAGTGTGTGGACGCTGCTTGTGTTTGTTAGTCGTGTAGTTTTGAGAAAGACTCCAAGTGGCGTCGGGCTTTTTTTTTTTTTTTTTTGGCGCTTCCGATTGGACGACACAAACTACACAAAAGTACGACACGAAGTCCACGGTGCCTTTCAGTGACTTTAAAAAAAAAAAAAAAAAAATCTTATTGTTATTCTTATTACAGTATTTCATGGCCTGATGGATCAAGAGTATCATTTTTCAATAAAGTTCAAATTAAGACTTGACGTTTGCTTTGTGTTTTATTTTTGTGTCAAATTTTGAAACCCTAACTCCAGTATAAAACTCTACTTTGAAAATCTAACAGTTTAAACACTAAACGAACCCAAACCCGGGTTTGAAACACTACTTTGAAACCCGAATCTTGATTAAAAACCCCAATTTGACACCCTATGTCTAAATTAAAACCCTATTTTGAAACCATCACCCATTCATCTGTCAAACAAAAATAAAGTCTTTCGTTAGAAGATACACGGAAGTGTTAACAAGTGGACTATCCAGCAATTTGCTGTAATATAAAAGAGATAAAAAAAAAAAAAGATTCCAATGAAAAAAAAATTAAGCAGAAGATTTTCCGTTTTCATAAATACTGATGAGGTGACGCGACATTTACCGCTGAGGTGTTCGGGTGCGTTTTGCCGCTTTTACAGCGTCGGTTTGGTGATTTTGCCCAGCACGAAGATGGCGCCAGACTCGACCTCTACCACTGAGAAGAAGAAGGGCCGGTTGAGCGCCACCTTGAGGGCGACGCCCGCCTCTTCCGCCTTGTCCTGGGATGTCGCCGCGCCTTCCTCCGACATCTCCAGTGACACCTTGTTGAGCGCCTGAACACACGCAAGAGTTGGGGAAACCTGTTGAGGCCCTTCATTGCTCTTGGGCGCCCCCTCGTGGTTGTGGGGCCCAAAACAGGTACTTAGCAGCCCCGGGGCCCTGTCAATCTTACCTTATCAATAGTGAAGTGGTTGGTGTTGCCCATCTGGCTAAATTGGGCCTGCGAGCCCAACAGCTTGTCTTCCACGTCGGTGTCCATGTTGCGCAAAAGCTCACGCAGGTCGTTGGTAGAAGACAGCGAGAACTTGGGCAGCGACAGCTCCAGCAACCTGCATCCATTTTTTTTTTCAAATCAACAACCATGTATGGTAAGGCGTTTTTTTTTTTTTTTTTTAAATAAACGACCATGTATACTAAGGTGTTTTTTTAATTTAGTTTTTAATAAACAACCATGTATAGTAAGACTTTTTTTTTTTTTTTTTTTTTTAATAAACTACCATGTATACTAAGGTTTTTTTTGTTTTTGTTTTTTTAAATAAACGACCATGTATACTAAGGTTTTTTTTGTTTGTTTTTTTTTTTTAAATAAACGACCATGTATACTAAGGCATTTTTTTTTTAAATAAACGACCATGTATACGAAGGCTTTTTTTTTTAAATAAACGACCATGTATACTAAGGTTTTTTTTAAATTTATTTTTTAATAAACAACCATGTATAGTAAGGCTTTTTTTTTTTTTTTTTTTTTTTAAATAAACTACCATGTATACTAAGGCGCTTTTTTTTTTTTTTTTTTTTTTTTAAACGACCATGTATACTAAGGTGTTTTTTAAATTTATTTTTTACGACCATGTAAGGCGCTTTTTTTTTTTTATTCTTTTTTTTTAACGACCATGTATACTAAGGTGTTTTTTTAATTTATTTTTTAATAAACAACCATGTATAGTAAGGCTTTTTTTATTTTATTTTTTTATTTTTTTTAAATAAATGACCATGTATACTAAGGCGTTTTTTATTTTTGTTTTTTAAATAAGTGACCATGTATACTAAGGCTTTTTTTTTTTTTTTTAAATAAACGACCATGTATAGCAAGGCTTTTTTTTTTTTTTTTTAAATAAACGACCAAGTATACTAAGGTGTTTTTTATTTTATTTTATAATAAACAACCACGTATAGTAAGGCTTTTTTTTTTTTTTTTTTTTTTAAATAAACGACCATGGATACTAAGGTGTTTTTTTAAATTTATTTTTAATAAACAACCACGTATAGTAAGGCTTTTTTTTTTTTTAAATAAACAACCATGTATAGTAAGGCTTTTTTTTTTTTTTTTTTTTAAATAAATGACCATGTATACTAAGGCATTTTTTTTTATTTTTTATTAAACGACCATGTATACTAAGGTGTTTTTTTTATTATTTATTTTTTAATAAACAACCATGTATAGTAAGGCTTTTTTTTTTTTTTTTTTTTTTTTTTATTATTTAAATAAACGACCATGTATACTAAGGTGTTTTTTAAATTTATTTTTAATAAACAACCACGTATAGTAAGGCTTTTTTTTTTTTTTTAATAAACGACCATGTATAATAAGGTTTTTTTTGTTTGTTTGTTTTTTTTAAAAAATAAACGACCATGTATACTAAGGCATTTTTTTTTTAAATAAACGACCATGTATACGAAGGCTTTTTTTTTTTTTTTTTTTTTTTTTAAATAAACGACCATGTATACTAAGGCGTTTTTTATTTTTGTTTTTTAAATAAACGACCATGTATACTAAGGCGTTTTTTATTTTTGTTTTTTAAATAAACGACCATGTATACTAAGGTGTTTTTTTTATTTATTTTTTAATAAACAACCATGTATAGTAGGGCTTTTTTTAAAATTTTTTAATAAACTAAGGCGTTTTTTTTTTTTTTTTTTTAAACGACCATGTATACTAAGGTGTTTTTTAAATTTATTTTTTAATAAACAACCATGTATAGTAAGGCTTTTTTTATTTTTATTTTATTTTTTTAAATAAATGACCATGTATACTAAGGTGTTTTTTATTTTTGTTTTTTAAATAAATGACCATGTATACTAAGGCTTTTTTTTTTTTTTTTAATAAACGACCATGTATAGCAAGGCTTTTTTTTTTTTTAAATAAACGACCAAGTATACTAAGGTGTTTTTTATTTTATTTTATAATAAACAACCACGTATAGTAAGGCTTTTTTTTTTTTTTTTTTTTTTTTAAATAAACGACCATGGATACTAAGGTGTTTTTTAAATTTATTTTTAATAAACAACCACGTATAGTAAGGCTTTTTTTTTTTTTAAATAAACAACCATGTATAGTAAGGCTTTTTTTTTTTTTTTTTTTTAAATAAATGACCATGTATACTAAGGCATTTTTTTTTTTTTTTTATTAAACGACCATGTATACTAAGGTGTTTTTTTTATTATTTATTTTTTAATAAACAACCATGTATAGTAAGGCTTTTTTTTTATTTTTATTTATTTTTATTATTTAAATAAACGACCATGTATACTAAGGTGTTTTTTAAATTTATTTTTAATAAACAACCACGTATAGTAAGGCTTTTTTTTTTTTTTTTTTAAATAAATGACCATGTATACTAAGGCTTTTTTTTTTTTTTAATAAACGACCATGTATAATAAGGTTTTTTTTGTTTGTTTGTTTTTTTTAAAAAATAAACGACCATGTATACTAAGGCATTTTTTTTTTAAATAAACGACCATGTATACGAAGGCTTTTTTTTTTTTTTTTTTTTTTTTAAATAAACGACCATGTATACTAAGGCGTTTTTTATTTTTGTTTTTTAAATAAACAACCATGTATACTAAGGTGTTTTTTTTATTTATTTTTTAATAAACAACCATGTATAGTAGGGCTTTTTTTTTAATTTTTTAATAAACTAAGGCGTTTTTTTTTTTTTTTTAAACGACCATGTATACTAAGGTGTTTTTTAAATTTATTTTTTAATAAACAACCATGTATAGTAAGGCTTTTTTTTATTTTTTATTTTATTTTTTTAAATAAATGACCATGTATACTAAGGTGTTTTTTATTTTTGTTTTTTAAATAAATGACCATGTATACTAAGGCTTTTTTTTTTTTTTTTAATAAACGACCATGTATAGCAAGGCTTTTTTTTTTTAAATAAACGACCAAGTATACTAAGGTGTTTTTTTATTTTATTTTATAATAAACAACCACGTATAGTAAGGCTTTTTTTTTTTTTTTTTTTTAAATAAACGACCATGGATACTAAGGTGTTTTTTAAATTTATTTTTAATAAACAACCACGTATAGTAAGGCTTTTTTTTTTTTAAATAAACAACCATGTATAGTAAGGCTTTTTTTTTTTTTTTTTTAAATAAATGACCATGTATACTAAGGCTTTTTTTTTTTTTTAATAAACGACCATGTATACTAAGGTTTTTTTTGTTTGTTTGTTTTTTAAAAAAAATAAACGACCATGTATACTAAGGCATTTTTTTTTTTTAAATAAACAACCATGTATAGTAAGGCTTTTTTTTTTTTTTTTTTAAATAAATGACCATGTATACTAAGGCATTTTTTTTTTTTTTTATTAAACGACCATGTATACTAAGGTGTTTTTTTTATTATTTATTTTTTAATAAACAACCATGTATAGTAAGGCTTCTTTTTTTATTTTTATTTATTTTTATTATTTAAATAAACGACCATGTATACTAAGGTGTTTTTTAAATTTATTTTTAATAAACAACCACGTATAGTAAGGCTTTTTTTTTTTTTTTTTTTAATAAATGACCATGTATACTAAGGCTTTTCTTTTTTTTTAATAAACGACCATGTATACTAAGGTTTTTTTTGTTTGTTTGTTTTTTAAAAAAAATAAACGACCATGTATACTAAGGCATTTTTTTTTTTTAAATAAACGACCATGTATACGAAGGCTTTTTTTTTTTTTTTTTTTTTTTTTTTTTTTTTTTTTTTTTTAAATAAACGACCATGTATACTAAGGCGTTTTTTATTTTTGTTTTTTAAATAAACGACCATGTATACTAAGGCGTTTTTTATTTTTGTTTTTTAAATAAACAACCATGTATACTAAGGTGTTTTTTTTATTTATTTTTTAATAAACAACCATGTATAGTAGGGCTTTTTTTTAAAATTTTTAATAAACTAAGGCGTTTTTTTTTTTTTTTTTAAACGACCATGTATACTAAGGTGTTTTTTAAATTTATTTTTTAATAAACAACCATGTATAGTAAGGCTTTTTTTTATTTTTTATTTTATTTTTTTAAATAAATGACCATGTATACTAAGGTGTTTTTTATTTTTGTTTTTTAAATAAATGACCATGTATACTAAGGCTTTTTTTTTTTTTTTTAATAAACGACCATGTATAGCAAGGCTTTTTTTTTTTTTAATAAACGACCATGTATACTAATAGAGGTGTGCAAAATTTCCGATTCTTAGATTATTCACGATTCGGCCGTGGGACAATCGAGAACGATTCACAAACGTCCAAATTCCGATTATATAAATATGCCAAGGGAAGCGAAACGAGCGAAAAGTACGCGGAACTGAAACGCAGTAGCGCGCGCGGTCTTCGGGACGCTTTTTGGGACGGACCGAGAGTACACATCCACAACTCACGCCTCGAGATTCAAAACAACAACAAGCATGGCTGAGCTGACCAACCCACCTCTTCGTGAGATCAGACCTGCTCCGAAAAGGCAAACAACTTGAGGCGGAAGTATCAGCTAGCTGGCTGCAGTGCGTCGGTTAGCGTTCTACAGGGCGTCGCGCAGTGATACGAACGAACGAACAAAAAAGTAGTGGCTGGCGGTAATGGCGTCTGACTTTATTCAGAAAAGAGTATTGTGATGGAAATGTATCACACTTTTGAAAACAAATAGTTTTTAGAAGAAAAACGTTTTATTTCCGAGACCCCAGCCAGCTTGCTGGACTATTTTCTTTTTTTATTTTCTTCTCGTCCAACGTCGAACATGAACGCGTGTCACCGAACGCTGTCAGAAAGAAGTCAGTGCTGATCGCACACACGGGAGGTGAGGATCAAATTGAGATTCATGTTAAAAAAGCCGAACGATCCCATTAATGTTTACACATTCATGTTTACACAAGTTAAAAAGCAGAAAAGCACTTGAGGTTTTTTTTTTTTGTACCTCTGAGAAACTTTAATGTTTACATGTTCATCTTTACACAACTTAAAAAGCAGGAAAGCACTTTTTTTTTTTTTTAGGCATTTGTATTGAAGTAGTAGTTCACATTGTCTTTCATTTATACCTCAATGCACTTTTGAGTGGATAAAAATAATATATTTTTGCTCAGTGCTATGTTTTATTCTGTTGAAGACTGAATATACTTAAAAGCTGTTGTTACAGAATGAGGACTTGAGTATTTTATTTACTGTTTTGAACTGTTAACTTGATACTGAAATAGTAGTTTATGTAGGCCTGAGAGGACTTTTGTACTATTTTTGTAACTAATGTACGAAACATTAAAAGCACAAAAATACATTGTTTTTTTTCTGCTGCCTGGGGGGGAAATCAATAATCGTTTTATAATCGAATCGTAGCCTCTGAATCGTAATCGCAATCGAATCGTGAGGTGCCCCAAGATTCCCACCTCTATATACTAAGGCGTTTTTTATTTTTGTTTTTTAAATAAATGACCATGTATACGAAGGCTTTTTTTTTTTTTTTTTTTTTTTTTAACAAATGACCATGTATACTAAGGCTTTTTTTTTTTTTAAATAAACGACCATGTATACGAAGGCTTTTTTTTTTTTTTTTTTTTAAATAAACGACCATGTATACTAAGGCGTTTTTTATTTTTGTTTTTTAAATAAATGACCATGTATACGAAGGCTTTTTTTTTTTTTTTTTTTTAACAAATGACCATGTATACTAAGGCGTTTTTTATTTTGGTTTTTTAAATAAATGACCATGTATACTAAGGCTTTTTTTTTTTTTTTTAAATAAACAACCATGTATAGCAAGGCTTTTTTTTTTTTTTTTAATAAACGACCATGTATACTAAGGCGTTTTTTATTTTTGTTTTTTAAATAAATGACCATGTATACGAAGGCTTTTTTTTTTTTTTTTTTTTTTTTTAAATAAACGACCATGTATACTAGGGGTGTTAAAAAAAAATCGATTCGGCGATATATCGCGATACTACATCGCGCGATTCTCGAATCGATTCAATAATCGGCAGAATCGATTTTTTTTTTTTTTTTTTTAAGGATTCACACCTTGAGCATGGAAGAATGTTATATGAACGGAACATTAAGCCTTAATATTTTATTTTAATGCTGTTCAAACATGAAACAGATTACAACCTGTATAAGACTGAAATTTCAGATAAATAAATAATACATTTTCATATAAATCTTACACTCTACAAGCTTACTGATTAGTATTTTCTAAATTTGAATGAAAAAAATCGCAACAATCGACTTATAAATTCGTATCGGGATTAATCGGTATCGAATCGAATCGTGACCTGTGAATCGTGATACGAATCGAATCGTCAGGTACTAGGCAATTCACACCCCTAATGTATACTAAGGCGTTTGTTTTTGTTTTTTATTTTTATTTTTTAAATAAACAACCATGTATACTAAGGCTTTTTTTTTTTTTTTTTTTTTAAATAAACGACCATGTATACTAAGGCATTTTTTTTTTTTTTTTTTTTTTTTTTTTAAATAAACGACCAAGTATACTAAGGTGTTTTTTATTTTATTTTATAATAAAACACCACGTATAGTAAGGCTTTTTTTTTTTTTTTAATAAACGACCATGTATACTAAGGTGTTTTTTTTAATTTATTTTTAATAAACAACCACGTATAGTAAGGCTTTTTTTTTTTTTTTTTTTTTAATAAACGACCATGTATACTAAGGTGTTTTATTTATTTTTGAATAAACAACCATGTATAGTAAGGCTTTTTTTTTTTTTTTTTTTTTAATAAATGACCATGTATACTAAGGCATTTTTTTTTTTAATAAACTACCATGTATAGTATACTAAGGCTTTTTTTTTTTTTTTTTTTAATAAACGACCATGTATACTAAGGTGTTTTATTTATTTTTGAATAAACAACCATGTATAGTAAGGCTTTTTTTTTTTTTTTTTTTTAAATAAATGACCATGTATACTAAGGCATTTTTTTTTAAAATAAACTACCATGTATAGTATACTAAGGCATTTTTTTTTTTTTTTTTTATTAAATGACCATGTATACTAAGGTGTTTTTTTTAATTTATTTTTTAATAAACAACCATGTATAGTAAGGCTTTTTAAAAAAAATTTATTTATTTTTATTATTTAAATAAACGAACATGTATACTAAGGTGTTTTTTTAATTTATTTTTAATAAACAACCACGTATAGTAAGGCTTTTTTTTTTTTTTTTTTTTTAAATAAATGACCATGTATACTAAGGCATTTTTTTTTTTAATAAACTACCATGTATAGTATACTAAGGCTTTTTTTTTTTTTTTTTTAATAAACAACCATGTATACTAAGGTGTTTTTTTAAATTTATTTTATAATAAACAACCACGTATAGTAAGGCTTTTTTTTTTTTTTTTTTTTATAAATAAACGACCATGTATACTAAGGAGTCTTATGAAACATGGTCGTTTTAAAAAAAACCTTACTATACATAGTCCTTTAAATTGGGTCCCATTTTTTATAGTCTTTGGTATGACCCAACCGGGGCATTGAACCCACTACCTCCCAGTCTCAGGGTGGACACTCTTCCACTAGACCACTGAGCTGGTTTAAAAACTGAAAAAAAAACTGACTATACATGACCATGTATACTAAGGCATTTTTTTTTTTTTAAATAAATGACCATGTATACTCAGGCTTTTTTTTTTCTTTTTTTTTTTAATAAACGACCATGTATACTAAGGTGTTTATTTTTTTATTTTTTAATAAACAACCATGTATAGTAAGGCTTTTTTTTTATTTTTATTTTTTAAATAAACGACCATGTATACTAAGGCGTCTTATGAAACATGGTCGTTTTAAAAAACAGCCTTACTATACATAGTCCTTTAAATTGGGTCCCATTTTTTATAGTCTTTGGTATGACCCAACCGGGGGATTGAACCCACGACCTCCCAGTCTCAGGGTGGACACTCTTCCACTAGACCACTGAGCTGGTTTAAAAACTGAAAAAAAACTGACTATACATGACCATGTATACTAAGGCATTTTTTTTTTTTTTAATAAACGACCATGTATACTCAGGCTTTTTTTTTTCTTTTCTTTTTTTTATAAACGACCATGTATACTTAGGTGTTTTTTTAATTATTTTTTTAATAAACAACCATGTATAGTAAGGCTTTTTTTTTTTTTTTTTTTTAAATAAACGACCATGTATACTCAGGAGTCTTATGAAACATGGTCGTTTTAAAAAAAAAGCCTTACTATACATAGTCCTTTAAATTGGGTCCCATTTTTTATAGTCTTTGGTATGACCCAACCGGGGGATTGAACCCACGACCTCCCAGTCTCAGGGTGGACACTCTTCTAGACCATTGAGCTGGTTTAAAAACTGAAAAAAAACTGACTATACATGACCATGTATACTAAGGCATTTTTTTTTTTTTTTTTTTTAATAAACGACCATGTATACTAAGGCTTTCTTTTTTCTTTTTTTTTTTTTTTTTAAATAAACGACCATGTATACTAAGGTGTTTTTTTATTTATTTTTTAATAAACAACCATGTATAGTAAGGCTTTTTTTTTTTTTTTTTTTTTTAAATAAATGACCATGTATACTAAGGAGTCTTATGAAACATGGTCGTTTAAAAAAAAAAAAAAAAGCCTGACTATACATGGTCCTTTAAAAAAAAAAAAAAAAAAAAAAAAAAAAAAAAAAAAGCCTGACTATACATGGTCCTTTAAAATTTAAAAAAAAAAGCCTTACTATACATGGTCCTTTAAATTGGGTCCCGTTTTTTATAGTCTTTGGTATGACCGGCCGGGGGATTGAACCCACACCCTCCCCTCTCAGGGTGGACACTCTACCACTAGACCACTGAGCTGGTGTAAAAAAAAAAAAAAAAAAAAAAAAAAAAAAAAAAAAAAAAATAAATAAATAAATAAATAAATAAATAAATAAAAATAAATAAAAATAAAAATAAAAATAAATAAATAAAATAAATAAATAAAAATAAAAAAAATTAAAAAAGCCTTACTATACAGTCGTTTAAAAAAAAAATAAAAAATAAAAAAAGCCTTGCTATACATGGTCGTTTAAAAACAAACAAAAAAAAACTGACTATACATGGTCGTTTAAAAAAATAATAAAATAATAATAATAATAATAAAAAAAATAAAAAAATAAAAAAAAAATAAAAAAAGCCTTACTATACATGGTCGTTTTAAAAAAAATCAAAAATAAAAAAAGCCTTGCTATACATGGTCGTTTAAAAAAAAACAAAAAAAAAACTGACTATACATGGTCGTTTAAAAAAAATAAATCCAAATAAAAAAAGCCTTGCTATACATGGTCGTTTAAAAAAAAATCAAAAATCAAAAAAGCCTTGCTATACATGGTCGTTTAAAAAAAAAAAAAAAAAAACTGACTATACATGGTCGTTTAAAAAAAATACATACAAATAAAAAAAGCCTTGCTATACATGGTCGTTTATATATTTAAAAAAAAAAAAAAAAAAAAAAAAAAAAAGCCTGACAATACATGGTCCTTTAAAATTAAAAAAAAAAAAAAAAAAAAAGCCTTACTATACATGGTCCTTTAAATTGGGTCCCGTTTTTTATAGTCTTTGGTATGACCGGCCGGGGGATTGAACCCACAACCTCCCAGTCTCAGGGTGGACACTCTACCACTAGACCACTGAGCTGGTAAAGTAAAAAAAAAAAAAAAAAAAAAAAAAAAAAAAAACCCTGACTATACATGGTCGTTTAAAAAAAAAAAAAAAAAAAAAAAAAAAAAGTCTTGCTATACATGGTCGTTTTAATAAAATAAACAATAAAAAATAAAAAACACGATCTCCCAGTCTCAGGGTAGACACTCTACCACTAGACCACTGAGCTGGTTAAAAAAAAAAAAAAAAAAAAAAGCCTGAGTATACATGGTCGGTTAAAAAAAATTAAAAAAAAATTAAAAAAATAGCCTTACTATATACATGGTCATTTAAAAAAAAAAAAAAGTCTTACGAAACATGGTCGTTTGTATAGTAAGGCTTTTCTTTTCTTTTTTTTTTAATAAACGACCATGTTATACTCAGGCTTTTTTTTTTTTTTTTTTAAATAAACAAGCATGTATACTAAGGAGTTTTTGGTTTTTCTAATAAACGAGCATGCCCTGCGATTGGCTGGCGACCAGTCCAGGATGTCCGCTGCCTACTGCCCAGAGCCAGCCGAGATAGGCGCCAGCACCCCCCGCGACCTTTGTGAGGAATAAGTGGTCAAGAAAATGGAAGGATGGATAAACGAGCATGTATACTAGGGCGTTTTTTTTCCTGTGCGCCTTATATATGGATCAATATTGAGCCGCAACAGGTCTCACTGTCAAGACGCTCTCGGTGACCCTGCACGATCGGTGACGCGCATGCGCAGAAGATCCCGCCATTTTGGATCGCTAGCTAATACTAATACTTTAGTTACTTAGAAGGATTCTTGTTAGAGTTAAACAAACTAACTTGAATGAAGCTGAATCAATGGTGATTGTTTCTTGAAGATGCAGATGTGCCATTTTAAAATGATGTACAATGTACACTACAAATGGCCTCCGGGGCACCCAATCAATCACTTCTTGCTTTGGGGTCCCTGTGGAATGTTGCTACGCCACTATATAGATGACTGACGGACAGACAGACAGACTGACCCCTCCTGGAGGCTGTCGCACCACTCCGAAATGACGTGAGCGCGCAGTTTGGCTTCGATGTCGTGTAGGTTGGCGCCCTCGTGTGGCAGCACCAGCAACATGTCAGAGCGCTTACTGAGCGACAGTTTCACCACCGTGCACTTCCTCACCTACACAAAAAACACACACATTGATTATTATGTCTTTCCGGATACATTATTGGGAGCTCACTAGCCAGACGATGAATGAGCTATTTTAGCACCTTATCATTGAAATAGTGGAAGAGGCCCGTGCGGGTCATTGTCGGCGTCATCACTGTGGTGCTTTCGTCCACATGAAACTCCTGCAAGGACGTCTTGTCCGGCTGGAAGGCCGTCTTCCAGTTGCCTGCACGGACAGATGATTGGTCATGTGGCTCAAATGAGATTTTTATTTTAATTTTTTTTAAACTTCATTAATGACAAATCAGGATTCCCTCTTCGGTTAAGTACTAATCATTTAAACGGTCGAAAGAGACGAGCGTAACAAACCTTGGAAGTTGAAAAACGAAACAAAGAGAAGAAGATTGGAGCTGGCGTTGACATCTTTGAGGACGTCCTTCACTTTCCCGTCGGACGTCTTGTCCACAAAAGCGTTGATGAGCTCGCGTTGGGCCAAGTCTACGCCCCGGACGAAGGACGCGTCGGAGAAGTCGCGGGTGCCCTGAACCACGTCGGCGGACAGGTAGACGTGCGGATACGTGAAGAGCCACACCCGAGTGGCGACCTCGTCTTGGGGGCCGTCGTCCGCCAGCGAGTTGATGCTGTGGAGGGTCTTCAGCACTTTGTGTCCGTCCACCAGCGACACGCAGTCGTCCCGGTCGCTGCCGCTTCTCAGGCCCAAAAGATCCTGCAGGAAAAACAAGATTTCATTTTCCCCCGTGCAGACGTCGACTCCGCCCATTTGAGGTGCGAACCTAACCTGGAAGGAGCCGGCCGTCTTCTTGGAGGCTCCCAGGAAGAAGGTGACCAGGGACCCGTAGGTGTTGACGGGCGACAGGAGCGTGTTGGCGCCGGGCCGCTTGCCGCTGAGCGCCTGGTACATCCTCACACCCAACGAGTTCAGCAGGCCGGCCAGCACCGCCGTCCTCTGCGTCAAGTTGTGCTTCTGGCTGTCACGCTCCGACGGGTCGCGCGCGTCCGCCGTCAGGACCGCCGTGTCCAGCGGCTCCACGGGGACGGTCCTCAGGGGCTCGTCCGGCTGGGTCTGCGGGGTCTCGCAGCTGATGTTGGCGGCGAAGAGGGTGAAGGGGTGGATGTAGACGCGGTTGGCTCCGCCCCCGGCCAGGCAGCACCACAGCAGCAGGATGGCGAGAGGTGGGCGGAGACTTTTCATTTTGTCTGGGGTCAACATCGGAATTCTTATAAGGGAGAAAAAAAAATTATCTTACGAGAGAGAACTAGAAAATTTTTCATAATTTAGTCATGGGAAATAAAGTACAAATAAAGAGTCTGCAAATATCTTCAAGTCTGTATCTATATAAATCTGTATAAATATCTGCACGTTGAAGGCTTGTAATTTTCTATGGATGCCACAAGTTGGCGGCAAAGTTGCTGTTTTTCTATTCGAAAACAAAAAACCTGAAATCAGTGGTTCTCAACCTTTTCCCTGTGATTTTTTTTTTTTCCCCGACAAGTACCCCCTAACGAGCGCAAAGCAACAGGCGACACGTCTGTGACGGATGGATGGATCCTTCTTTGTGCCGCTGCCGGCTGAATGAACGCAGGCATCTCCCTCGGCAACAAGGCTCACTTTGACAATGATCATATTTAGACACGTTAGGGCCAGGTTTCAAAAACTGACTACTCGATATCAAAGAATTTCATTTTCAGAGCCAGTTAAAACTATAAATAAAATGTAATATATATTTTCCCCAATGTGTTTTGTATGCAAGTATTTTTTTTGCATCTTGCTATTTTCTTGAAATGTACTTTTCACCAAAATTTAGAAGTTATTTCTTACCTTTATTGCACTTTAATACAATTTACAACATATACAATTTATATTTACAATGATTGAATTACAATTATGAAAAAAACCCAGAGTATTTTCATCTTATCCTTGCTGATGTCAACGTTTATGTAACACTGAAGTGATTCTAACGCGCTACTTTAATTAATGAACAAAAATAAACTAAATTATTGGAGCAGTTTCCGCCTCCGCATAATTTAATGTTTGTGGAGTTTTGAATCATGTTCTTTATGATATTTAAGAAGAATTGATATTCCGTGTATATTTTTATATCTATATCTAATACATATCTATATTAATCGATATTGGATTGAATCAAATTGGGGGGGAAAAAAAAAAATCTAAATTATTTTTTTTTTTTAAATTGCATTTTTTTTGTACACACAAAAGCGTATACTGTATACATATTCATTGGATGAATGAAATATAAGAAAAATAGTAATAATAATGTGACAGATTGAGAAAAAATATGTAATGCATATACAACTAACAATTCACAACAAGCAACAAGTTCAATTTGCTCAAATTGTGAGGTACTCAAAAAAAAAAAAAAAAAAAAAAAAAAAAAAAAAAAACTGATCCAAAGAACGCTCGTTTGACCGATTGACGTTTTTTGGGGGAAAGTCTACAAAAAGGAATTCAGGCAAATGTCGCGCACGCAAGACGAGGACTTTAGCCTGCGGAGCGCGTGGGCTGAACAAACAGATGGACGGATGGACGGACGGCAGGACATGGCCTTGGTCCCTGATCAATACGGTTTGACATCAACCCCGTAATTTCATGACACTTCAAATTAGAAAACCATCCATCCATTCCATCTTCTTGACTGCTTATTCCTCACAAGGGTCGCGGGTGGTGCTGGAGCCTATCTCAGCCGGCTTTGGGCAGTAGGTGGGGGACACCCTGGACCGGTTGCCAGCCAATCGCAGGATTATAAAATTTTCCAATATCTTGCATTGATAACTTGACATAAACACCAAGTTGTGAAATCTTGTCAACATTTCAGCGGACATCTTAAACGGTAGCGAGATGATGAAAGTGGACGCTTACCGTGCGCAGGCTGCTGTCGAATGAAGCTTGCAGCTGCTCGGCCCCCCTCCCGACTTTAAAGCGGACCACCGTGCCGGTTACTGATTAACAGCCTGATGGCGATCAATGGAGGCCAGGGCAGAGGCCCCCCCTCCCGCCACCTCTGACTCGATGATGTACGTGCATCCTGAAAGGCCTCGTCCACAATAGGAAGAGTGGAGAGGCAGAAGGGTCCATTCAGCCAAATGTTGCGCAGATGGTGACGTGCGGGAACGTGTTCCTGAACCAACCCGTCAACAGGACACACAAAAACAAACATGAATCACCGAGTTGGAAGCAAACGGAAAACTACCATGTAAATATTACAAATGTTGAACTTGTAACGCAAAACGTACAGTATTCGGCTGGTGTTTGATGTTCTTTGGTGGGTTGACATCTTGTGACGGCCCCGGGGCCTGCGCACAAACACTGAGCGGACCTTCGATTAATCCTGCCAATTATTTATTTATTTATCGAATAAAACAATGTCAGTGTTACATAATGAATATAAACCAAAGCAGGATTCTGCGGTCTGCAGACTCGACTCAATTTGTGAAACCCAAATTTCTTTTGTTTTCATCTGTCAATTCATCTCATACGTGAGGTTTTAGAGTTCATTTTTAATGTATTTATTTTGACATGTGTCTCTACAGAAGGAAGAAGGTCAAACGGTTGTTTGAGAATTGTTGACTTTGCTTTGTTACACAATACTTAGTTATGTTTATCTTGCACTTGACTAATACTCCATTTAAAAAACAAAACAAACTGCTAAAAACTAAAGTAAAAGAATTTTTGAAAAAAATAAAAACTAAAACTTGCTGTAAAAGCGAATTACAACTAAGTGATTTAAAAATGCAATAAATAAATCCCCGGTTAGCACGTCTGCTTCACAGCTCTGAAATTCTGGGTTCCACACACTGAGCAGGACTGGCTCCTCCCACATTGCAACAACATGCATGCATGATTGGCTCATCAAGTAGTTGAAATGATCCATAGTTAGTTGTGAATGTGAAAGTTGTTTGTACCCTGTGATTGCGTGACGACCAGGTCCAGGCATAATCCCGCATCTTGCCGAGTCACCAGAAAAAGCCTCCAGATATCCGCCGAACCTTCATGAGCACAAACAAGGTTCAGCAAAGACAAACAAATTGTCCATAGATGTCAAAGATTATGAAGAAATGTTGCCTCTCATGAATTGTCATACATATACATTTTTTTTTTATGCTAGATCATACAGAAGGCTTTGATGCAGCCTCTCAACTGCAAAGAACGGTTGCAGAAATGGTAGTTATTACACAAACGGCCAGCAGGTGGCAGCAGAGCAAAGGAGATCAACCAGGGCCATCTAGAAAAAAAGCCAAATTACTTACAATTTTAAAGATTTGTGAAAACTGATGAAACTTAGCTCTCTTCTAATGCTAATTGCTGCAAAACCGAAACAGATAGAAACATACTTTTTTTTCCTGATGAAAGAAGAGACTTTAATCTTTCTTTTGATAGGTTCCTTTTATAGCAATAGAACAATATTCTGTGGGCCTTGCAAAATCAGTCAAAATCCAGTAAAACAGCCGGGAGCGAACGGGATTGCTTCTGTGAAAATGGCTGGGAGTGAATGAGTTAAGCAAATGCTCTTTTTATTTTAATAAGGCTTTAATCTCAAGTATGGAAAGGCTGACATCCGTGAGGGCAGCAGGAAAAATCCCTACACACCCACTCGTTATATTTTCTCATCATAAATGGAACATATCATGTGTGATATCATTTTTTTATTGGCAGAGTCAAACAAAGCCTTGAGAAAAGACTACAGCTGCTGAGGCTCCATAAATTAATAACCAGTTCATTTTATTAATAATTTTGTGGAAAAAGTGATCTTTCAAACTAACTTTAAACAATATTGTCGATAATATACAAATGAATACATTTCAGATGTTCTAGTAGGCTTTTCTTAATTGGAACTGTTCATAATTCCTTCCAGCTTTTCTAAAGCCCCAATTCAAGCTGAGGACAACCACCATGTTGAACATTATTAATATTATGGCCAAATTATGGCTACATCGGAGCATACAAAACCTCCCAAAACACGTGAGAAAATGTCATAATGCTCTTCTAAATCGCCGATAACGCGAAAAGAAAATATACTTGAGCTTGCAGCAAGAGTGCGGTGTAATCGCTTACCATCAAGGTGTCCGAGTTGATCAATTGTGCGCGATTAATTGCACTTCCCCAAAAAAAGTCTCACGTCGTTAAAGTAGAAGAGCAAACAGCTGAAAGCAAACATGCGCCGCTCCTTTATGATGGCGCACAAGTGTACGTTTCTCATGCCGAGCAACCGCCATGTGACATTTCCGTCATTTATGGCTGCTGAAAGGAGGCGCTCGGATGATTCTATAAATTGTCCCGCGGTTCTGGTCAAGTCAATTGGGAGGTGAACTAAGTCACCATGTGGACCCTCTTGATTGTTGGCGTCGCCATCCTACACAGGGTGCAAGGTATTGTTTGTCCTTTGTGAGTTGTGGTGACGTTTGAGCTGACGGATTGAATACTTATTTGTTGTTTGATAATCAGGTGACGGTGAAGCTAATGATGCTGTGTTGTACAGACCTACAGGTACAGCAACATCACTTTTATACACAACAGGTAGGAATATTTGTTTTTTTTCAAGTGGTACTTTGGGATGAACCTGGTCCAAGCAAGGGGCAGCAACTTTTAGTGTCAAAAGATCAATTTTAGGCCAAATTAATAACCGAAAATCCAGTCTGGAGCCGTAAAATGTTTGCCACAGGAGAGGGACTAAAGAACCACATGTGGCTGCAGAGCCGCAGGTTGCAGACCCTTGACCTAGCCTTTACATTTGAACTTAATTTGACCTTCTGCTCAACCAACTGTGCAACGTTTCAGGACATTTGGCACAACTGGCTGTTCATTGTAGTGAATAGAAGTGATTACTATTACTGACCACAGGGACGATGGTGGCCTCGGCTATTAGTCATGACGTCGGCCTCTGAGGTTCAGGGTTCAAATCTCGGTTCTGGCCACTCCTGTGTGAAGCTCGCATGTTCTTCTTCTCACACATTCCAGCTCAGCAATTTGCCATGTCTTGATTCAACTTTTTAAAATATCTCTTCTCCTAGCGTCACCCTCGTGTCGCTTCCATTGCGGCATGGACCTAGGAAGCTGTTCTTGCACCCACTCATGCAGCTACGGTAGCAGATGTTGTCAAGATTACAACTGTGAGTACCAGACAATGCTTCGAGACATCGTCCCTGGCAGAAATGGGTAAATCCATTCTCTCTCTCAGATTACTGCCGGAACCCGACTTCAGAACCATGGACCACAGGTACTCAAGAACTATCTTGACAATATCTATGATTCAGATCCGTTTGCAAGACGAATGGGAACTAAAATGCTGAGATTCTTCCAGCTCAGGCCTCGTGTCGCTACAACTGTGGCTATCACATGGGGAGCTGTTCCTGCTCGAGCTCATGTCGTTACTATGGCAACTGTTGTCGAGACTACAACTGTGAGTACCAGACAATGCTTAGAGACATCCTTAGTGGTGTCATCCCTGGCAGAAGAAGGTATAGCCATTCTCGCTCTCTTTCTCTCTATCTCAAGATTACTGCCGTAACACGACTCCACAACCATGGACCACAGGTACCCAACAACTAGCTTGACAAAATCTATGATCCAGATCAAAGTTTTCAAGATGAATGGGAACTAAAATGCTGAGATTCTTCCAGCTCAGGCCTCGTGCCGCTACAACTGCGGCTTTCACATGGGAAGCTGTTCCTGCGCCAGCAAGTGCCGGCACTATGGCAATTGTTGCCATGACTACAACTGTAAGTTTTTGTCCCTAAACCAGTGATTCTCTGTGCCAAGAGATTATTGTGATATATCCAAGTTCACTTAATAAGAGAAGTGACTTTTGGCTTTTTGCCTGTCAGGGGTCGCCACAGCATGTCATTCGCATGTAGACTGTTTGTCCCTGTGTCTGAAGTCAGCACATGTTACTCACAAAACGTACAATGGCCCTGACCATGGCGGGGAAACACTGCCCTAAACAACCCGAAAAACTTCTGACAGACATCATCTGGTGCTGAGGTGGTAAATCCAGGTCCAGAAAGTAAAAACCCTGCCACAGTTTGGCTTTAGCCCTGGGTACTAGCTAGTTAGCTCCTTAGCTAGCTCACATGGTGCTAGGAAGCTAGCTAACATCAATGGCCAAAGCTAAAACAGTGGCAGGGTTTTTACTTTCTGGACCTAGATTTGCCACATCATGAAGTGAGTCAAAACTCTTTCTTTCAGATTACTGCGATAGGGTGACTGCACAACCAATGACCACAGGTACTTCCATCGCTATATTTAGACCAAATCATTCATTAAACCAATGAATTTATTGTAATTTGGTGATATTCTTCCAATTGTATTGTCCAGCCTTACCTTCATGTCGCTACAACTGTGGCAGGAACCTGGGAAGCTGTTCCTGCTCCAGTTCGTGCCAGTACTATGGCAGTTGTTGCCCGGACTACTACTGTGAGTTATGATGTCCCTCAAACAACACCATCTTACCACAAAAAAAAAAAAGTGCTGACATCTGTGTGTGTATTTTAAACAGCCCACTGCTACATGACAACTTACATGCCAACCACAGGTAGAATCTTCTGCATGAACGTTCACCGTAAGTTAACACAACAGGGGTGATGAAAATAAATGTGTTGACTTTCAGAAGGGCCTTGCGGAGGTTCCATGTTTGGCTCGGGTGCCTTCTCCAGTCCCAGGCACCCTAATTATTACAATGACAACGCATACTGTGTTTGGCACCTCAGATCTTTGCACAACCAAAGAGTCTTACTGGAATTCTCATACCTGCAGTGAGTGAATATTTGTCTTATATCTTATGGCAAAGGTAGTTGAAAGTCAGGTAAAATCCTTGCAGTTAAACTACCACAAACTACTTGGATCATATATAGTTCAACAGTTGGGACTGTTATTAGGATTACCAGTATGCCAGGATTAGCATTAGAGTAGGGTTAGGGACAGTGTTCGGGGTTGAGTTCGTGTTTGGGTAGAACTAGGGTTTGAGCAGTGTAACTGTCAGACTTTGATCTTTAACTTTGTGGCCTATTTTTGTCATCGTGGATATTATTCAAACAATGGAGTTCATGCTTGGAAAGAGGGCAATAACTTGAAAAGTGTACAAGATCAAGATTATGGAGATCCTGACTGACATTGACCAGTGACGGAACGCTCAGAAAGTTGAAAGTTAAGAATCATGAAAAATCCTCAGTTTATAGAGAAATGTTAATTGTACGTTTGCTTGGACGGATTGTTTTTTTGGCAGATTGCAGAGCTGCTGCAGCTGTGACTACATTACAGTCTACGACGGCCCATCCGTGAGCTCGCGTTTCTTGGGAAAAGTGTGCCATGACAACACCAACAGCAATGATAGCTTAAATTTTTTCTACTCAACCTCCAACCACATGACCGTGGTTTTCCGGAGCGACAGATCGGTGGTCGGGAGAGGATTCCGTGCAGAGTTCACAAGCGCTCTACCGCAGGACTCGGGTAAAATTAAGACTGATGGATCATTGGCTGAACTTTGTTTTGTCCTCAAATGCAACGACTAAAGAGTCATGTGATAGTGGAGTAGCTTGGATGACAAGTGGTCCTTGAACTACTGTAGTTCTTGCTTTTGATTTACTCAACTCAACTCAACTTTATTTATAAAGCGCTTTAAGAACAGGCGTTGCTGTATACAATGTGCTGTACATAAACATCAGTTTTGCAGTAAACAAGAACAAAGCAAACATTTTGAAGTGTGAATACTCTTTAAACCAGGCAAAGTCAACTGCTCCTCGGATGAAATGAGCATCGTGATAGGGCGGAAGTACCTGAACTCGTTGGGCTACGACGGCCACAGTCTCTACCTCAAGGACCAATACTGTCGACCCCAAGTTTTTTCAAAAGATGTGGTCTTCAATTTCCACGTCAACAGCTGTGGCACCAGTCGAAAGGTAGACAGAAGATCTGTGAGAGGGTGATCATTAACAACCTGCAATTAAAGCCCATAAATTAATGTTTCAGTTTGAGAACGGCAGAGTGGTGTACACCAACACGTTGCGTGGCTACACGTCCAGCCATGGCGACATCACTCGCAAGGCCAACTTAAAAATCGATGTGGTGTGTCGGATGGATCAATACTCGGTGGCGCAGATTATGTACCTGGCACAGAATCACGATAACACCAGCATCACGGGTACAGGAATGTTCAACACTACCATGGACTTCTACACCACCAGCAGCTTCTCCTACAAGGCAGAAAAACTTCAGTTTCATCGAGCCGTAACACCACTCCAGTTATTAATGTGTATCTTGATGCTCTCCTTCACCAGGTGACTGAATTCCCATACAGGGTTTCTCTCAACCAGGACCTCTACGTCCAGGTGGACCTGAGGGACAGTAGTGTGGGGAGCTACCTGGATATTTTCATTGATACATGTGTAGCCTCACCATCCGCCTCAGATTTCCAACCAACAACCTATTACCTGGTCCGCAACGGGTAAGACCAGCACCCTTTGGCTCAATCACAAACGAACTCAGATGTCTCAAGCCAGAATCGGCAACGTAACCACTGCTCGGCCATTTTACGACAGCGGACTGCTCTGGTTTTCTGTGCTGTTGTCTGTGGTAAATTGGATGATTTATTCACAGAAATAGTCGGAACGTGCTGAATTCTTGACAGGTTTACAAATGGATGGGCTTATTACAAATTTTAACATCGCTAAATCGTTTGTTTTTTTTAAAGGCGGCATAGTTGTTTGTGTCATATCTAACAACAAAAATGAAAATCAGTTGAAAATTTGGGATTTGAGCAAACTCAGCTATTTTTAAAGTCTGTGCTCCATAATGTTGTGACTTGTGAGTGAACGAGCAGCCTTGTCCCGCTGTTTCTTCCCACTGGCTCACAGAGCGGATGAGCCATCTAGTGTTCAGATCTGTTAGATCTCACATCATTTTGTCTTTTTCCTGCTACTCAAAGCCTTAGCTCAAAATTGCCAAGTTTTAACAGGAGCGTCAAATATTGCCTAATTTCTGGTATGCTGCCCCCTGGTGTTTTGGAGTGTAACACATTTTCACAACTGACACATTTTCACAGCAGTAAAAAGAGCCAGAATCCAAAATTAAGCTACACTCCTGTCAACACACCTTTAACACGACCACAATATAGCACAATAATTCTGTCACATGGTCTGTTTCCCCATGCAGGTGTCCCATAGATAACACCTATCAGTCATATGTCAGTGGCAGCTACCGCTACGCTCGGTTCTCCTTCAAGGCATTCCAGTTCTTACGGCACGCTGAGCAGGTTTACATCCAGTGCAAGGTCCTCGTATGTCAAGACAACGACTGGAACTCCCGCTGCCGCCGCGGCTGCCAGAAGCGCAGAACCAGAGACGTGGGCGCCAAACACAAGAGCCAGACTCTAGTCCTGGGTCCCATCCAGCTTATTGGTGTGTAGCACTTTAGTTGGATACCGAGAAATGAACACAGCACATCATGACATTTTCCATGCTTGTCTTTTCTTGTCCTTAGACCCTGACAAGGAGGAAAAGGGAGCGGCAAAAGAGGATGCAGTTTAACAAGATCATCTTCACTTAAACTAATAATAATCATTAATGAAATTCAAACATACTCACCTTTGATTAAAAGCTGCAAGAAAGACAATCTGTTATTTTTCTTTACATTTCCACCCAGTAGATCATATCAGTTAGAAAAACACTTTTACTTATAAATTATCTCAACAAATTAGCATCCACAAGGATGAAAGTTTTTTTTTTTTTTTTTTGACACAAACATTACCCATGAAGTGACAACACAGTGACGACATAAGGCATCGTTCTCTCCTTGTGCTGCTAGGCACATAGTTGGTTACGACTGTACACACGTTTCTTGGCCACAGACAACCGTACCCGACGCACTGGACAAACTTGATAATGTGGGACAATTCAGTGAGGTAAACACATACCGACAACTTGTGCAATGCTTACGATCGCGATAATCAATCGGAAAAACAAAACAAAACTAGTTTAAACACTCCTTAGTTTTGACAGAAACAGGATAGCAAATTAGAAGCAAATATGGTGACGCGACCTTTAGCTGTTAGGCCTACGTGGCACGCAAATGAAATGTTTAGTGAAGTCAACCCCAAGTATAAATACATTTAAATATATAAGTTTAGTTTTTTTTCTTTTCTTTTTTTTTACCATTCCTGTGATTGAGGTCTTATATGCATTTTTAATATAAAATTTCACAGTCTTTTAGTAAGTTACCAGACAAGCTAACTGTTAGCTTAGTTTCATCTACTTTGACTACTACTCCGCCAAAGTTGAATGGAGGAAACACCTTGAATCCAAAAGGCTTCTTTAGTTGTAATTTTTTTCGGTGTGGAGTCCCCCGAGACTGTTTTGTTGTTGCCAACCAATCATTCACTGCAAAGTGAAAAAGCCTTTTGGATTCAAGGTGTGCCTACAGCACATTTAACTTGTGCAGATTACCTGGATGACTTAAGAATCGACACAAATGTCACAAAGTCGGTATATGTGTACCCCGCACTAAATATTCTTTTTGTAATACACCGAACATCAAATCAACCACCTACAATACAATATGCAATAAATATTCAGGGGGGAACAAAGCACCAGGCAAAGTGGGATACATTTTGGGGAATTGCTTATCACCAAGGGTGTAAGGCCATGGGGATACGCTTCTTAAAGTGACTTCAGACAATAGCAAGACGTTCCGTGTATTAAGTTACTCAAAGGAAGTTAAGTTTCCTGGCGGCCCCTGGTGAAGTGTGTTCGGGAACTACAGTACATTAAAAGTTAAAACCGGTGCTTAAAATCCAGATGACACCTCAACGGCTGACCGGGCAGTTAAAACATTGGTCCACGTTCATCCTGCGGTGCAACTGGAATCGACTCCAAAGGGTCGTAGCAGCATTCATGAAAGAGGATTTTAGCAAATAAAAGCAGATACTTTTGACTCTTTGCTATTTCACTCACAAAAGTCGAAATGTCAGGAGGCACTGCAAATAAATACTGGCATTATTTCAACACCACATCACTTTTAACGCATTCACTGCCATTGACGGCTATATAAGTTAAAAATCCATCTTAACTGAGCTGGCAGTGAACGAGTTATAACAATGTCGTGTTAGTCAGGCAACCATAAAGGTTTACCTCGAGAAGACTTGAGGCTACATCCTGAAATATATATTTAAAAAAAAAATCTGTGTTGTATCGTTTGAATTATATAAAGGAGTGTTTAGGACACATGAAAAAAAGTGAGGGGGAGTAGTCAAAGTTTTGTAGTAATCGTATTTCATTAAAAAAAAAGTTGCAATATTATGATAATATTAATACTGTAATAGGAAATTTGCACAAACACTAAACTGTCTATATGATTACATTATTCTCATGTTATTACTATTTGTTTTTCTACATCAAACAAATATTTTATTTTTATTTAAATAAAGACGTCCGTCAATTGACATTTTCTCAGAAAATGATCATTGTTCATAATATTCAGACTCATAGAATTACAACTTCCTCCTTGTAAAATTATAATTTTTGCAATACAAATTTGGGCCTAAAATTATGACTATTATTAATTCAATCTCTGGTGTAATAACCTTATTTATTGGTTGATTGAATTATTTTTTATTTTATTATCTGTTCTTATTGCTGCTGGACGTGTAAATTTCCCAGAGGGAGCCATCCCAAAGGGATCAATAAAGTCAAGTCTCAGTCTCTCAGTCTTAAAATAAGCTTTTCTTTTCATATTTTGACTATTTGTGAATCTGCAAGTGACTTTTTGCTTACCACTTCAGTTCTGTGTTGCTATAATACTGCAACTTTTTTCCCCCCAAATAATATCATAGCGTTAGTCTCATAAAATTTTGAAAATATAAATTATACACTTACAAATGTATCCCCATAGAATTCCGACATGTGGCCCTATGACTCCTTCATAGAATTCAGACTTCATCCTCCGATCGTGGAATCCATCTCAATGCTGACATCTTCCCTGAAGGCAAAATGCTACATCAAGGCCGAAGGGGGGAGGGAAAAAATAAAATACAATCAATAAATAAAGATCCTGTAAAGTTCTTAAAATCCGTCACTTGTGCTGGCCACGAGCAAAGTGGCAGGCAAAGTCGTACTTGCTGCGGCACTTGTGGCCGCAGATGTTGCACTGGAACGGGTTCTCGTAGCCGTGGCAGCCCATGTGGATTGTGTAGAGGATGTTGTCGGGGAAGTAGATGTCGCAGTGCTGGCAGCGATGCGGCACACGGTGGGGGGACTGCAGAGGGGTCGATTGGTTGGGCGCCGGCGTGCCGGGCTGACTGTTGGTCACGCTGGGGGTGCTGGTGTGCCCGCTGTCCCCTGCCGGGCTGCAGCTGCTGAGCTGAGGCGGGGCTCGCGGCTCAGGGGTGATCGGTGAAGAGGACGTGAGCGGACGCTGGATCAGGGGGGGCTTGTCGTCCGCGATGGATTCTGCTCCCGGGGACGTGGGAGGATGGAGTGAAGAAGGGAGGCTGGCGCACTGGCCTGCCAGGGCGGAGAGCTGGTTGAGGGGGTTCTCCATGATCAGATTGGAACGAAGGCGGGTTTGAATCTCCTCCTCGCCCGCGCCGTCGTCATAAGCCTCCCGCAGGAGATCGCGGGAGCAGTCGCCCACGTCGCAGGCCCTGGGCGTCGTCGCGGGGGCCATGAGGAGGCGGCGGCTGTAGCCGAGCGAGCCGGCTTTCTTTTGCAGCACGCTCAGCATCTTCTTGTGCGACAACGTGCGGGTGTCCTTTTTCGGGACCAGTTTGTGGCGCCGGCGGCGGTGGTGCGACAGGTTGCTGCGGTCGCTGCAGCAGAAGGAGCACAGCTCGCACTTGTACGGCTTCTCGCCCGTGTGCGAGCGCATGTGGGCCTCCAGGTGGCGCTCGTAGGCTGAGGCGAATGGGCACAGGTGGCAGCGGTGGGGTTTCTCTCCTGGTGGATGGAGGAAACAAGCTTCAAAGCAGCTGCAGTTATTAAAAATAAATAAAGTTTAAATAGGAGTGTAATTCAACTGTAGCCCGAACCTGTGTGCATCCGAATGTGCTCAACGAGCCTCGCTGTGCCTCGGGTGGCATAGTTGCAGTACAGGCACTTGAGTTTGCCGTCGAAAGTTCTCTCAAAACCGTCCACCAACAACCCCGAGCCGTCCTCAAGGGACATGTCCACCGCCGGGTGGTCCAGCCCATTTTGACTGCAGTCTTTGCATGGAGGGATAAGCAGTCAGCAATTTGCAAGCACACCGACTTGAAAATGTCTTTAGACAACAACCTAGCATGTATAACTATTTGCTGAAAAACTGACTTATACATGTATTTGTGTGGCAATTCCTTTGCTCCATCTAAGGTCACAATGTTAGAGGAATAAAAGCTATTTTTGAAGATACATTCCAAGGAAAAATAGGTTAATTTGCAAGTAACATACCATAAATGGGGCTAATATTTGCTAATCTTGGCCTGTAACAACCAGGAAGAGCAAAGGCTCACTCTCATAAGATCAGTCATCACAAGACTGACTCTTGAGAAAACGGAATAAACGTCAACATTACCAGCTGGTAGTTCATCGGCCTCCTTGACGCCGCTGACGGAGCCCGATATCATGTTGACATGTTGGGTCTGCTGGCTCAGATACTCCTGGAAATCCTTCACGAAGTCCAGCGTGTCTGGCTTTTCCTCGCCCATTGAAAGCAAGGAATGGCAAAATCCAACACTGCAACATTTTCAAAAGGATACACCAGTATATGTTTGTAAACAGTAGACTCTGTGGTACTTTCAGATGGTAATTTTTATTTAAATTTATCCCTTGGAAGCAATTTAACTCATGTAATTTCTACTTTTCAACTGACACCTCATAAATTAAAACTACAACGATATAGAAGAAGGCTAAAATTAACATTCAAGCCATATATTACAGTACTTGCACCTAAATGAGTCAAGTAGAGGAATAGTATCCTTTGTAAAGCAAGCTCCTGAATAATTATATACTTACATCCGTTTTATTTGCTTGTTTGGAAAATCCAGGCCAGTAATAAAACGAAATGTAAACACCTGCAGCGTGTCCAGTCGGAGAATGCTACACACCCCTTCCCATCACCGCCATGTTGACACCTCAGGTGAGTACGTTGACAGCTAACGTTAGCATGAGGCTGACTCAAGCATCTTTTTTTTTCAGCGGGAGCGCCGGTTTCTTCTTGATAGCGTCATTGTCGCTCTTCCTTCTCGCGTACAGTTGAATTCTGCTGAAATGTCCCCACTGTGGGACGTGCTTAAGTCCGTTACCCCCGTTGAATATCACGTGAAGAGCCCAAGATGCTAAATCAAAACAATAACGATGGTTTTTGGGGTGAAAGTTCACAGAGTTGTGCTTTGGAGAAAATGGTCCGACCGCCATACGAATGATCCTAGTATACACGTTCCGACTACTAAACCAGATACACTACTCATTAAAATGTCGACATAAATTCATACATAAGATTCACTCTTGTTTTATTTTAGAAATCAATACCGTCCCGACAATCGTAGTGATGGCCCAATTAAGCTTTTATGGAGCAATGAAGCAATTGAATTGTTTTGAAAAAAGGGTTCCTTTCTTGAATCATCGGTTACAGTGACCTCTTCTGGCAAAAACATGGCAGCAGTGAATAGAAAATACAGTACTGTATTTGACTTCACACATAAAGGTTGATGAATGTATGTACTGTGTTATTAATGAGAGCGTTCTTGTAAAATAATTTAAAAAGGGCATAGTTTGGAATCTGTGTTTTTTTGTTTGTTTTTTTAGGCACATTATTTTTGTTGACTTTTTTTGTTTTTGCTTTTGACTTTTTCACGTTTGGAAAATTATCAATCACTCAACTCAACTCAATCACAAGAAAGAAATGACGCTGGTGTGCATTAAATAGCTTTTTTTTTTTTGGCATTGGAACAGATATAGAGTTAGGGTAAGTGTCAAAAACATGGTAAACATGCCAATTGCATTTTCCTCTTCACTAATTCAAACAAACATTTTCAAATAATTGTGTTAATTTTATCTAACCTCAACGAGTTTTTTTTTTTTTTTTTTTTTTACTGCAAGCTTTTTCTTTATTACTTCATATGCGAAACATCCTTCACCGCCCCACTGACTAATTAGCTAACTGACCCATTCACATTCACATTCAACAACAACAACAACAACCTCTTCTTTATTTGTGGTTACAACCAGTAGACACAAGATGGCGCACATGTCTTGATGGTGAAACATCAGTTGAAACTCCACAATCCATCTGTCTGTCCTCCATCCCCAATGTGCACAGGAAGCTCTTTGGGAGATACATGATCAATATTGATCAACGATATTATTATTACACACATCACCAGCATGCACATTCACGTGCTAGCGGGAGACATTTTAGCAGCCAATTAGCATCAGTTCCCAAACAGCCTGTCCGCACTTATGTTATTTTATTGCAATTTAATTATGCACAGGTTTCCAGCAGGCCCCGGATCCTGCTGAATAATTTACACAAAATGATTTGTTAGCGAGACGGGACGGAACCTGCTCTAATTTGGTTCAATATGCAATATATATTGCACTGCTGGATTTGTTCATATGCACTAAAGTGGGCTGATGCTGGTTGACTTCCAAGTTGATCAAATATCACAAGATGACCATAAAATGAATTATATATATATATATATGTATATATGCTGAATTTTCTTGAATCAAAATATAGAAAAAAGTGCAAATGTTATAAGCAAAACTGTACCTACATAATTGTGGGAATGTTGAAGCAGTATTTGCACAATTTTGCCTTTAATATGAACTTTTCCCCATTCATTTTCAATGGGACAGACATTGAACTTTTTCTAAGTATCACTTTCCACGCCATCATCATCATTACCAGGTGTCTGATGCTGCTCGGTGGCACAGTTGGTAAAGCGCATTCATTGTCCAGTAATCAGGAGGTTATAATTTCATAATTTATCTCTCAATTTACTTCATAAACATTCCACATGCGTTCAAATCTTAGCATTCAGCTATTAGCATTCAGCTTTCAGCATTCCCACGCAATTACTCGATAAATTGCACTTAGTCTAATGGTGAAATCAAGCTGTATTTTACATAAAATGTGCACCAAACTGAAAGTTGTTAACTGTTGTGAAAGATGAAATGCAGATGAATGGAACTTAATTTTTTTTTTTTTTTTTTTTTTAAATACAACTGAACTGTAATAGGCCAGTGATTCATTAGCTAACCACTAGAGGGAAACAAGGTCCTGTATTTCTTCGCAAGACAAGCAATGCATTAATCTGTATTACAATAAACACCATCTCTATAATGTCAATTTGAATTTCATTCATTGTTCAGATGTAATTGTCGCCTCAAATTGGAATTAAATGTGGAGAAGTGGCCTCCTTAAAGCGCGGCATTATTTATTTATTTTTTTTGTTGGGATCATTGGAAGATTATCCGCGTGTAAAAGCTTTTTAAAATCCCACACAAGTGCGGCCCATAGTAACGGCGGACAGGCGGAAAAGGTGAAGGGGGGATTAGACGGGAGACTGTTTCTTTCTTGGGAGTCTCCATGTGGAGCATTTGGAAAAAAAGAGCCGAGAGTGTGTGCGTGTGAGCATAAAGGAGGTATATATGAAGCTTTTCTTTCCTCTCACCACTTAATTTCCTCGCAGGCGCGCCCGGCCGCTTTGTCATGAATGTAATTGCCGCCTTTGATGAGCACGCTATTATCCTGATCGCACTTTACATGGGCAAACAAGACTGCCCCCTCCGTCCACCTCCACCTCCCATTTAACTCGCCAACGACTAACCCCACCCCCCTCCTCTCGTCCCGGCCTTGTCTTGCCCAATTATGCGAGGGAACAAGTGGCTTTTCATAAAGCCGGCGTGTCTCCCTTGATTGGCGGGGCTTGGAGCCTGCCACATGTTGGACAAAAGGGACAGATTAGATGCGATATAGGCGCAGCAAAAAAAACCAATTTCCTTGATTAATTTCCTGAGTATCTCGCAGAAGAGGCCCCCCAAGCCCCCCGAAAGGCAAACTTTTATCTCTTGATGGACAGACGGACATTTTATTGACCTTAGTTTGACCACAGCTGTCTGCTCCTTAAGGCGGCCGAGAGAGAAACGTTCCACTTGAGTAAAGCGACACACGATGGGTTTATTATTTTTTTTCCTCATAAGAAATCGAGGACGAACGGCGTCTTTCTAACTGACTGACTCCCGAACACAAAGACATAAGAGTGCTAAACAGCCGTTTGATAATAGCGGCAGTGAATAGATATGATAGGACTTTATGAGGCATTGCGCCATAAATCCGCCGTCAGCCAGGAAGTGTTCCTCCGACTACCTTATTACACTTTTCAAGCACCACTTGACAAACAAACACATGACACAAGCAGGAGCGATTCCTTCCAACGTGGCTGAAACATCGGCAACAATCAGGCGCGCTAGCTGTCGCCAGTGACAAATTAGACTATTAATCCTCACAGATTCTTAAAATGGATTCATAACCAGGTCTCTCAGTCTGGTTTTGTAAACCATTTCCGGAGTGATGGATTGCTTATCAATTGGTTTGATTATTAGCGTAGAGAAAGGCTGTTATTAGTTTCACAAGTAGGCAGCATGGTGGGTTAGCAGTTAGCACGTTGTGAACGATTTGAAAATATTCCATTTGTGATTTATTTTTACCTGAAAGGGGAAGTCAACAATTTTCTTGACAATAATATGATCTAAACAAAAAAAATCTGATTAATATTGCATTTGTGGAACACCAATTAAGCAGCAAAATCCACCTGGCTATCCATCTCAGGGGGTGGCCATTTTGCCACTTGCTGAGAATGACATCACAGTTTCTAGTTTCTAATGACATCACAGTAGACACTATTAAAGTAAATACAAAAAATCATATTTGTTCATCCCTCGTTGGTTTATTGTCAGCCAAAGATTTCTTCCACATTCCAAAGAGATGTACATGAAATTCCTAAGTGTGAATGTGAGTGGTTTTCTATACGTGCAACACCTCTGACTCAAAGCCAGCTGGGATAGACTGCAGCTGCACTCACCAACCACCCTTATGAGCACAAGTGTTAACAGAAAAATGGATGGATGGATATATCCAAGTCATAATCACACTCGGCTTGACGGATGCCCTTTTTGTGTCCGCCTGACTGTGGAAGCTTTATGCCGCCACAAACAGGTTTCCATCCGGAGCCAGTCACGGCGCTAAAAAAAAAAAAAAAAAATTGACCGATATTTTTTACCCAGGTGGCATTGTAGGAGTATTTATTCGACGCCCCGGCAAGCAAAAGCGGCAGCTACAAATAAAGAAGATGGCATCGTCGCTATTGACCGCTCAGCGACTCGAAATGAAGTGTCCGGCGGTGAGTTATCGCGGTCAAACGTCATTTGTACGGCCGCAAAAGTGGCGTCATTTTTCGCCGCCCCCCCAACCACCGCCACCTGCACTAACCCCCCAACTCCCTAACGCTTGTCATTCTGTGGCTGTAGCTCATCGTCCTGACTGATGCGTGCGAACGCACAGTTGCCCTAATACCGCGTTTCACTCGCACCCTCAACAGGGCCCGTAATGGATGAGCCTGTCGTCCTGATGATAATATAGTGCGTCCACTAGCCCGTCCACACAGGCCAGTGGATCGCTGGTGCAGGTCACGTGAACGACTCACTTGTGGGGTTACTTTCTCTTCTTCTTCACCAACGCAAATAAGAATATTTTATTATTTGCCACTGTTAGTCATTTATGGCAATCATATATTGTCTTGCCTTTTGAATATTTAAATGACAAGTCAAGGCAGCTATATTTATATAGCGCATTTCATATATTAGTTTAAAGGGAAAAGAATTGAGGATATTAAAGGGAAAATAATTTAAAACATAAAAAACGTTTTTTAATCATAATCACATGACTTGAATAGTTAACTCACGATTAATTGCAAATTTTATATCTGTTCTAAATACACAAAATGTACAATATTTTTTTCTAGGTTTCATACTGTTAACATAAGAGTGGAAAAAAATGTTAAACTAATAGAAATATGGCTGCATTTTTTAGTCATTGATACAGAAAATTTCACAAAAATAAAATTGAGTTAAACTTAAAACTGTACGGCAAAAAAACGAGTGTGATATTGATTTGTGTTGAGGTCATTTTTCTGCCACGAGATGGCATAATTGCATTTGTAAGACGGTGACGGCTCTTTTCATATTATCTATAATAATAATAATAATATAATAATTATAATATTATTAGATTATTATCATATATCTAATCATTAACATGAAATAACTTGTGAATTTCTGCGCATTTTTAATACTGCAAAATACAACTTGACCCCAGTCTCCGCAAATATATGCATTATTATTGCTAAATTTTGAGACAGACATGTTTGCTGCATTGCGACTGGAATCCCCCCTACAGCCTTTCCAAGTAAGAGGCGGACATTAATTGTGCATACAAAAAAAAAAAAAAAAATAGGAACTATAAATGAACTCAAAATTAACACACTCATTTTGACACCCCTAAAAAAAACAGATGAATTTAAGAGATTTAAAAGCAAAGTGTTCTTGTTTACTGCAAAACTAATGTTTATGTACAGCACTTTGTATACAGCAACGCCTGTTCTTAAAGCGCTTTATAAATAAATATGAGTTGAGTTAATTTAACGACAAATATTCTTCACAAGTCGCACGTGAGTAAAACATAGAATAAAATCTGAACTTTTGTGGCACAAAAAAAAAAAAAAAAAACATTTTATGCCAGCTAAATATGTATTGACTCAGTTTAACTGCCGTGCACCACAACTCAGTACGAACAGTAGCTCATTTGATATTACATACAGCAGCTAGTATCGTTCATCTGATATGAGATGAATGCCCCTAATTACCACGCAAAGATTTTGAATGTATTGAACAAAAATCCACCGTCGAGCTAATGTGAGTTAAAGTTTGAGATTAATGAAGGAGCCCGTTCTCCCGAGATTATTGATCAAACGCAATCTGGGCGGGAATGATTTCCCAGGCTTCCCCTGCTGTAATATTAGCAATGCATCAACATCACGAGACAAAAATGGTCCCGTGTCCTTGGAGCGCCCACGGCGTACGGCTGGAAAACGAACTCCGCTCTTCGTACGGACCCGTTCAAGAAGTTATTGAGTCCGTCCTTGGTAGCAAAGTGACAGGGCAGGATTCTCAGATCGTTCATAAAATGCTTTCGAGGTTTTCGTTTTTGAGTTCCAATTCTTACATTTAAAATGGAATTTAGGGCTGTGCAATTAATCAAATTCAATTACAATTTCAATTATTACATTCAACAATTACAAAAATCATCATGATTTACATTTTTAAAACTTTTAAAATAACTAATAAATTTTATTTCATCCAAAACTTGCATAATTAGTGTTTCAAATAATAATAATAATATTTTTTTTTCTTTAACATTTAAAAATGTTCTTATTTTGTGCCAAAAAAAAAAATCATCCTTCTACACTCCAACTTCAAGTTTTTGCAAACATAAATACATAAATATATATTTTTATAAATATAGTGTATATGATTATAAATTCTGTTTGGTCCAAAAGGAACTTACATAATTATAGTGTATATATATATGTTTTAATTGGTCTTAATATTTTTAATTGTGTAAACATTTCCTTTTTTCTTTTTTAATTATTTTTTTGTTTGTTTATTTTGTGAAATAAATGATCATCGTACAAATAAATGAATAAATATTATTATTATTATTATTATTATTATTGTTATTATTGTAAAAAAAATAATCGCTTAAATAATTGTGATTACCAAAATAATCGTGATTATTTTTTTCCCATAATCGAGCAGCGCTAATGGAATGACTGTAATTTGTTATAAAAGGGAAAAGTATGAAATTCCTCACATGAAATATGCTCGTTTACAGCCAATTCCAGTTCCAGTTCCATGTCTGGCCCTCCTGCAGGCATCGTTAGCCAGATGATGATGGGAGCTACTTGGGCCATAATGGAGGGGTTGACTGACCCTTGACCCCACCCACCATCGATCCGCTGGCCGTGTCCAGCTGGGCCTCCTCGAACCCAGTCAGCTGGAGAGGTGTTTAAAAAGCCAACGCTCCGGTGCACGTCCACTCAGCCTCACGCTCATTCATTACATCATTTACCTGTGACAGTGACAAACCTGCTTGGCCACGCCGCACTTGATTAGGCTGCTTTGGAAAAGTCCTGGATATCAAAAGTGTTATGAAAAATGCATCGCTTCCACTTTCTGGGCTGAGCAAACAACATACAACATATTATTATTATTATTATTATTATTATTATTATTATTAATTTTATTTTTTACACAATTTCAGAAACCTGAACTGAATTCTGACACTAGAGTGTTGCTAAAATTAGCATCAATTAATCTATCAATTTTCTATATCGCTTATCATGATCAGGTTAAGTCAATCCCAATTTCACTTTGGGCAGACACCCGGGCTGGTCGTCCGTCAGTCACAGTGCACATAAAGAGACAGACAACCATCTGTGCCATATCATGTACATTAGGGATGTAACGATATCCAAACGTCACAAACAATATTGTGCTTTTGTACATAACAGCAATGCATATAAAGCACCTCCAATCTCTAATAACAATATTGAGGCACCTACTTGGTAATGCAAGCACACATTGATCGCTTCACAAGCAAATTCGGTTCCACTTCATCTGACAATTAGCATAGATTTTGAACATAGAAGGCCAGAACATCCCTAATGAAAATTAAATTGCACTAATAAACTAGCCACTAGAGGGTGCTAGAACTGCACAAATGGAAATCAACCCGACTTTTTTAACAGATGTGTTCCTTTTAAATATTGTGAACATGACGACGACGATGTTGTGGCAGTTTTAATAATATCGGGATATCACGATATTGCCCTTATCGTGACATCCCTAATGTACATATTCGAATGACAGAATCGGAAGACGGGAATGAGACGGTGCATTGACGATTACTTTGACGGACGAAAACCCACACTTGCGACAATGCTTCGTCTGGAATCCTCAACAAAATGTGTTGCGTCATTGATAAATCTTCCGGCAATATTGACGGAATGCTCAACTAAGCAAGTCTACAGACAAAAAATGAAAAGGATTGTATGAATTCTTCAGATACATTGGAGTATCGTCACTATATAACAGCCAGGAAGGTGCATTTGACATGTTTGTGGAACAAATATGAAATATTCCGAGTTTGAGATGCCTTCACCTTTCCGTGTTGTTGCTTTCCGTGCCAATTTGCTGACTCATTCTTGGCCAGACTTGAGTTCTAACAGCCCGCATCGCTTCTTATTTCCTCGCGAGTCTTTATCATCCACAAATGAAACCCTCGGAGCGGGTTTTCAGCGCACTTCTTGCTGCACTCCTTTTTCTCCCAACACAATAAAAAGGCCCAAGCGTGCCTTTTCCCCGCTCCAGACCGGTATTCAATCTAAGCTCAATTGCAAAGGCTGACCCGTGGACACCGAGAATACGTCTTTAGCTCTAAGGCTTTGGGGAAAGGTTCTACAGCAGGTCACGGGGACGGGGAAAAGAAATAAGCAAGCCAATGTAAGTAAGCGGGAAATAGTTTTTCATAAATAACCCACCTGACAGCAGGCTTTCTAATGAAGGCGTACGGTGCAGCTTTCGCCCCTATCAAAGGGAAATCGAAAATATGTAGCGGTGCTGACGGAAAGACTTCCACACGTTGGTCGCTTGTGTGCTGATAAGAGTCGGGGTATTAGCGCGACTGTGGTCGGGCGCTAAGGCAGCGTCGTCGGAGAAGAATGCCCCCTTCTTCGCATCAAGTCAATTGGTCAATAACTGGCCTGCGTACAGGTAGGCCGTCCCCTATCCGTTGATTTGATTTGCACTTATGTTTTTGCAAATAATCAATGTTGTCTTTTGACTAATACGAGGTGCGATCAATTGTCATTGGGAACGAGGAAGGAAGTGAGAGGCGTTAATGAGAGTGGCATTGATGGAAAATAAAAGATAAATATCAGGAGACAGACGGGATTTTAGAGGCACGGAATTCCGAGTAGAACACAACGAAAACTGTCCAAAGTAATCAATGATCAAATTAAGCGACTATTTTACTAATCGAGTAATCATTTGGGACATTTTTTGTTATTTAAAATGGTCCAAATCAGTAATTGTTCACTGATTTCTGTAGTCCTTCATTAAATGATTATCTTCTTATCTTCTGTGTTTAATCAAAATAAGGCATTTGCAAACATCTGTTTTTACTTTTGGAAAACAATGACCGAACCGATAACATAGTACAACATGAATCCTGCCTTTAAAAAAATAAAAATAAAAAAAAATAAAATAAAAAAATTAATAAAATAAAAAATCACTATACGAATACAAAGTATGAAATAAAAATCAATTACTGTGTAATTTTCTGTTATTTATGTTGACTTTTAGCACCCACTAGTGGTGAAATGCGTATTATGTCTGATTCACTTGAGTTGACGTCAGTTTCAATGACACTCCTGAAGAGCAACCCGCACACACGTAAGGCTGCAAGTAACTATTTGTGTTCATTTGTATAACTTTCTGTAAGCTATAAAGAGCCAATAAAGTCCGGTTGAATGTTTTTTAAAATTCAAAATGTTAGTAAAAACGAGTCAGCGAGGATGTTAGCATTTCTTAGCTTTTTATGCTAGCGTACTTGAGTTTGCTAACTAAGCTAACTATGTTAGCGTACCTTGGTTGTGTCGTCTACTTTAATTCAGATTTCAGAACGCATATCTTAACACAAAAGTGCACTTATTGGTGTGATTATTATTTCTTTAGATTTGTGATTGGTGTATGCTAATTTAGTTAGAAAACAATGTTAGTCAGATATTTTTAGAACTGACTGTACTATTGTGCTGTATTGTATTTTTCTTTGTTTCAGTTTTACAGGAAGTAAATAAATAAAAGAGATTAAAAACTACAAGAAACATCTCATCTGTCATCTGTCTAGCTGGATACAGCAGACATATCTAGTGAGGACGGAACACACTGGTGGTTAATAAACAAAATAATCAAAATAAAAAGTAGTTAGAGGAAACATGTTTTCGTTATACAGTACACTTTAATGCAAAATGAAAATGAATCCGATCCATCGATTAATTGACTGAATAATCAATAGATTAATATTCATGTTGGAAGTTGTTTGTTGAGCTAATAGATGGAAAACGTCTACAACCTCCTCGCTCAGTCCTAAAATTTTTGATTGGGCCCTTTTGGTGGTGCATCTGCTATTTGATTATTTATATACGTGTGGCTGATATGATCACCCGAGACGGATGTCAAGTCCCCTTGAGTCACAATCGGTTATTTATTGCTATTAAATGGTTAATTTTCCCCGCGCGCCCCCCGGGTCTTTCGGGACATTAAGATGTGAGGAAGATAGAATTGTCACGGCTCGGCTCGCCATGCTTGATTTTTTATTTTATTTTTTTTTAAAGCAGTTTGGAGTGACCCCTTTGGATTTTGGGCTGGAATTAGATTTTTTGTTTGTCTCACAAATCCGTCTGGGAAAGAAACAGTTTGGAAAAAGGGCAAACAAACAGGCTAACATGTAAATAAGCTAACACTTTAATGCTAACTTGACGACTAGCAAGTCGATTGTTGAAGACAATTCATCAATTACTAGAGCATCTTTTTTTAAGATAAAACTGCTGCTACCATGATTTACAAGCGTTTACTCGACCAAATGTCAGGGTTAAAAAAGATCTTCGCAGACAGTTAAAAAAAAATAAAAAAATTGAATTTGTTTGAAATGTCTTTGCAACAAGTAAAATCCTGATAAAAACACAAAATTTGCTACATTTGCAAGCATTCACTGCTCGGTGAGATTCCAGCTTTATCGACTTTTAGATGCGTAAAAAGGCCGATGCCGATATTTGTCAACATGCCAAAAATCGGCACCGATTATCTACCACTACACACAAGTCACAAGACTTTGAGACGCAGCCGTACTATTCCGGTACTCGACGTTCTCAAGCAATTGCATCGCGAAACCTCATTCCCGATTGTTCAGTTGCTTATTTCGTTTGAAATCAGTGGTACGTTTCAAGTGATATTAAACTAACAAGTTTTTTTTTTTTTTTTGGTTGAGTAGCTCACCCCCGGTCACATTTTGATATTGTTAAGTGGCTTTCAATAGCTCCCTTGATTTCACACTTTCCAAATGACCCGCGATAATCAGGTCATTAAAATGAGCCCGTCCGCCGCCGCCGCCGCACATGTGCCCACCCCTTCCAGCCCGACCCTCATCTGAATCGCAAATCAGCTCTTCAAGCGCGTTCTACAACTGAAAGATAGACTTTTTTTTTTTTTTCATTTTGGGATTCTCCTTGTCGCCGTATAAATCAGTAAAACGATAGCAACTGTGCCCAAAAAAAAAAAAAGGTTGCAAAGATGCCGTCAAAAGTGGCATGACTTTGTGTGAGAGTACTCGATTTTCTTAATTCATCCCTTAGGAGCGGATAAGTCTATCAATCTGTTCAATTGGAAAGCCATTAGGTGCCCCTGCTTTTTATGTGTTTCAAGCTGTTAACTAGAGGCTGATTGATTGTTGTTCCTCTGATGGGATATGCTGATCTAATCTCACTGTGTGCACGTTTGCAATAAATTACACAATTCATTTCCCCCCATTTAGGTGGTTGGGAGGGCGGGGGGTGCGTTTTGCGGTGGGCGGGGGGGCATTGCGCCTCCGGGCATGCCGACGCTCTGCAGGCAAAAGAGGAACCCGGCCTGTTTTATGGCGCCATTTTGCCAGCCGGCCATCAAGCAGGCCCTCGCAAAAAAGAAAAAAAAAAAATCGAAGCATAATCAAGGTGTATGTTTAGAAAATTTATTGTTATAATCCCCCCCCATAATCTCTTCCATTTCCCTGCCGCCGCCGCCACATAGATCATCATCTAAAAAGAGAGAATGACTCGCAGTTTAAAATTTATCGCTCTTTGATTCTCAATTATACGTGTTTATGGCTTCATCCGTCTTGGCTGACTTCAACCTTTTCCATTATGGCGGAATATTATTTGTACAGAATCCATTAAATTCACAAGGCGCGCCTCGAATGGCGGGGCAGCGGCCATTTGTAGCGGGATGGTGGGATGGGGGGGGGTGTTAAAGTTTTGGAAAAGGTTGGCTTGGGCGACTGCTGCCGCTGTTATGACATCACAAATTGCTTTATTGATGGCGAGCGTTTGACCGTCCGGCGCACGTCGGCGATTTGATTTGGGATCGTTTGTTGTCGTGGCACGAGCGGGCAAGATGGCGGAAGAAGCTGAAAGGAGAAAAGTTGTTTTTTCAAAATGGATGCCGGCAACTTTTTTTTGCACCACATCAGAATGTCGGCGGAGTAGTTTTGTCAGTGTTTTGCGGCAACTGTGTGACAGTGGATGTCAGAGTTCATTTTGACACCCTGGTCGCGAATTTATAGAGCATCTCACAGTGACGTACGCGCATACAGTGGTTATAAAGTCTACACACCCCTGTTCAAATGCCTTTTTTTAATACAAAAAAAATTAAATTGTGGCTGTGTTCAGAATTAGCCAGTCACATTCAACTTCTTGTTAAATGGGAGTCAAGACACACCCGTCACCATTTGGAACTGCCTCTGATTAACCCCAAATGAATTCCAGATGTTCTAGTAGGCTTTCTTGCCCCCCCCCCCCCTTTTTTTTTTTTTTTTTTTTTGCTTTCCAGCACTTTCGCACAATTGATAATTCCCACAAAATTGGCTAAAGCCTCAATTCTACCAGTTAAAAGAGGAGAGAATCCCTGAACTCCTGTTTTCATGCAAAACCAATGTGAGTTAATTGACATCATGCTGACTTCTTTACACAGGAAATTAGGTGAGGCAGTGTCCCTGCTGGTGTGCTTCATTTTTCAACCGCTTCAAGACATGATCAAGTCAACACTATCTATCAGATGCCTTATGATCAATTAATCAATTAGTCCTAGTTAAAACCAACAGTTGACAGAGAATAATATTTAAACAACCTTTTTGCACACGTGCCTCATGCCTCGCCACTTAAATCCATGTTTTGCTGCCAGTTTCCACAGGAAGTAACCCGATTTCCTGCAATCAAGCTGAAGCGGTTCAGCCCTGCAAGACATCGAGCTCCTTCGACTGGCCGTGGCGAGATGCCGAGGTAGAAGCTAATCGGGCCGTAATTCAAGATTCGCTCGGCCACTCGGCGATCGATCGGCGCAAAATCCCAATTAAAGCGCGCCGGGTCAGCGGAGGGCCACCAATTCCTTTACAAGTTAAATGCAATACTTAAATCGAAGCAATCTCGGCGTGGCCTTCACGGGTTTAATGGCTCGTCCCGACAAGAGTGGCCCAGTTAAAAGTGCAAGAAGGACAAAGGGGGCGCGTGGCTTTCTGCGATCGATGCTGCAGACACTGGGGAAGCGGCCATTTTTGTCAACTTTACTGATTGTCTGCAAGAGCACAAAGTCACACAAGCTTGTCTTTGATATTGATATACAGCTTAAAATAAGCTATTGCTATTTGGTAATGTATTTAATAAAATATGTTCTTTGGGAGCATTGATTGCAAACTTGCTAAAACTTGTATGGAGTCATACAAATTCTGATATATTTTTCATTTTCTGCCTTTCTGGTTCACCTGCTGCAAGAAAATTAAAATACGATTAGAATTTAAAATGTGTTGTAAAATGCATAAAAATATTTGCTTAATTTGAGTTCTACTTTAGCATTGTTTTGTACCACCGTTAAATCATTTTATGAATTCCGATCATAAGAATGAGTGTATTCACAGTGGATATAAAAAGTCTACACACCCCAGTTTAATTGTTAGGCAGTTGTGATATATGTATAAATGGTACTAATATGAAAATAAATAAATAAATAAATAAAACAAAAAAATAAATTGAGCAACTGAGATGACGTTACACAAATGTGCACGATGAACAAAGAAATCCCTCTGATACTGCAGAACGTTTCCGCGCAACCACGGCATTTATATGTGACTACAAAAATGTCAGCAAAAGCCTACTAGAACATCTTGTGGTCAATCGGCGATTGTTGAAATGGTGGGAGGCGTGTTCTGACTCCTTTACAACATAAATTTGAATGTGATGAGTTATTTCTGAAAATAGCCACATCACTATACGTGGGTGTGTGCACTTTTGCAATTTCTAATTTGCCTTTTGAAAAGTTGTTTGGAAATCACATTAATGGTGGAAAATATTTTGCAATGGTTTATACATTTAATACCACAAAAACCTGCCATTTTAACAGGGGGTGTGTAGACTTTTTGTAGAAACATTACACTTCAAATCGACAGTATTTATAATACAAGTGATGTTTTATTGGGCCATTAAGCATTTTCTTTTTGGACAAAAAAAAACATACTGAATCTTCTATCTATGCATCTGAATACTTTCTAATACAAAAACTCGACACTCTTATTGTTCCATTCTATGAACATCATACTCTCCGTTTTTCACCTTCTCAAGCTTTTGCGCCACATTTTTTCCCCCATCACCCGCAGAAGGAATTCTCACAAGATATCAAAACAAAAATCTATATTTAATATGGGGGCAATTACACAGCGAAGTTGGCTGCACGCGGCCTTTGTCAGCCAAGCGCGTGTTTTTCATCAAACAGGTCATTAGAGCGTGATGGATGTAAACCTATAAAGTATCTAAACTGGAGCTTTTAACAAAGCGCCGGCAACACTATCATTTCTCTAATAGAACCTGCTGACCGTGTCATTCGCCGCTGCCATTTGTCATTTTTGTCCCCCCCCACCTCTCGGTGAAATAATCAATATCTGGCCGCTTTGAAATAAATAAAATCAAAAGTCGCGCTAACCTACCCGAGGAGCAACAAAAATAGACTTATGGAGCTGCAGCCGGAGGCCCGCTTGCTCAACGCCCGACGCGAGCCAGCCAATTTCTAATCAATGCGTCTGATAGAGGCCAGAATTATTTAAGAGTATTCACATTGTCCACATGATTTTCACTTTTACGCTCAGTGGGTTTGCTTGTGCGATGAAGACGTCGTCAAATAAGAAGAGTGCTTTTGAAAAATAATCTGGTTTTCCCCCTTCAATAATATGATTGCCATTTCATATGCAATTAGTTTGCCTCTCCTCATATATATATTTTTTTTTAGCAAATACAAGCAAAAATAATCTGTACTACAATAAACAATATCAGATTTATAATGCAAAAATGTTTTGGTTTTACAGGTTAAGCTTCTGCTATAATTAAGGCAAATGAAATAAAAGTTGTATGATTTGGAGTTCAACAAACATTTTCAGCCCTGAAAGTCAAACAAAACATGAGTTTAAACCATCATGCAAATTCTATGAGACTCAAAGAGCATTAGAAAAAATTAAGCGCACATATGTTTATCTTTTTATTTGGCTTTTTTTGGTGATACCATAAGTTTTTTCATTGCAATAAGCTAAAAGAGCTTATCAAAAGAAAAGCAGTGCTTTTCCTGCATATAAATAATATGTACATACTAAACTTATTGATAAACATCTTCAAAAAAAAAAAAAAAATCCATTATGTTCACATCTCGCGTCCTTGCTCACAATTCACAGTTCCTCCTGTTGGCCCACAGAGGACGCTGTCTCACTGCTCTTCACCATCACCTCGTCCATGGTCAAAGTATGCTGTCTTTTTTTTTTTTTTTTTTTTTTTTTTAAACAAGTCAATTAATATCAATGAGTGAATATTCATAAGCACATCAACAGCGACGAGACTCAATCCGACGGATGAATTAAGCACATCGATTGGAGTGGAATAAATGACCGTGTAACCTTGGAAGTGGCCCTCGCACTCTAGTTTAAAAAAAAAAAAAAAAAATCAATGGATGAGAAATATGAATCTAATCGTCCTTTGGTGCAACACTGTTAAGAGTGGGTGTCCACATGTATAAGGTATATTTTATTTTTAGTATCATTTAAACTATTCTAAAGAACATAACCAGCAACATAATCTATCGTATTTTTTATTTATTTTTTGTCAATCAGCTTCAGCAGTTCTAATTAACTGTCCTTTGACATGTTTGCCAGTTGTGGTGTTACTTATTATTGAAAATGCTGTATTTGAGGTTGAGTGTATTATCCACTCACCAGTCACAATATAACAATGATACTTTAAAAAAAAACAATAATAAATAAAATGTTCTGACTATACAAGATGTTTTTGTTTTTATGTGTGTTATGCAATTGTATTTTTCCATAATGAAAGCTGTTTCTAATATTTTGATGAGCAAAATATTACAAACTGTTATATTGCAGTGGACTTGATTAGCACAAAATATACTTTCAAAAATGATTACTTCTAATATTGTGGTCGGTGCTGTTCCTATTTAACGGTCTCATACAAGGCAACTAAAATATTAGAAACACTTATAGCAATATAGCAACAATAATAAATTCAACCAAGGCCAATCACATCAACCAAAATGAACATTATTGAAATAAAGGCACATTTTTCGGTCATAAGATGGTGCGTGTGTACCTAATGAAGTGTCCAGTGTGAGTGTGCGTTCTATATATATCGCGTTGAGCTGCAAATTCTTCTTGCTTTTGGCGTTAACAGCCTGCTGCTCATTTGCTGCCTAACGGGACTTTACGAGAGCAATAACGGAGAGGGACACGCGCGCGCGCGCACACGCGAGCACGCGCACGCACGCCCCGCAGCCAAAGAGGGGAGGATGTCCTCTCTCTCTCTTTCTCTTTCTCTCTCTCCTCCCTCCTCAAAGTCTCTGCCTTAATCCCGTTTGCCATTGTGCGAGCGCAATCGCCTGTACTTTCCGCATTTAACTTGGATGACATTTTTATTTGGTCATTAGCATCACGCGCCTGCAACAGCGGCTTCGCGGTTCGGCGTTCGAGCCCCGAGATGATCCATCTGGCACGCCTGCGCAAACTCCCGCTGCACCTGCACCGCCGCCTCGCGTCTCTCTAGTTTCACTTCACCGCCAAAACAAAACAAAAACCAACAACAACAACAACATGCCCGAGACCACGCAGGAGGCTCCGGCCAAGGACTCGCCCTTCTTCATCAAGAACCTGCTCAACTGCGACAGCAAGCCGCCCAGCAAGCCCAAGCCGCCGCTGACGCCGGCGCCGACGCCGCGGGCGGCCCTGGAGGCTGCCGGAGGTTTCTCCCTGTCGCACGTGGCCGACTTCGGCTTCCCTCGCTTCGAGCTGCCCGCGCAGCGCTTCGCTCTGCCCGCACACTACCTGGAGCGCACCTCGGCCTGGTGGTACCCGTACGCCATCAACTCCAACGCGCACATCCACAGAAGTGAAGGTAACAATTGAGTCACAGCACGTTTAGAGAAGGGTTTGGGAAATACGTTGGCATTGTTTTGTGTTTTTTGTTGTGGTAAAAATCAATAAATATATTGTCAAAAAAAGATTAGATAGATAGATAGATAGATAGATAGATAGATAGATAGATAGATAGATAGATAGATAGATAGATAGACATAATAAAATGTAAAATTGAGATGAGGCTGCCTATAAACGATGTAGTTTTTTTTTTTTTTTTTTTTTTTTTTAATGTTGTGCCGATTTAAAAAAGTACTTACAAAAAATATTTTATGTAATTGAGTTTCAATTAAATCCAGAAAACTGGACTGTATTTGGTATATTAAAAAAAATGCTAAAGTTTGCCAACCATGTGCAATACAGATTTAGTACAGTACAAAAAAAAAGTGTGTTCTAATGGATAGAAGTCATTTTGAAATTGTAAAGAGACATCATGCAGGATATTACTGCTGTGTTATTGCAGCTGCTATAATTTTAATAAGTTGATGAATGGAGCCTGCAGAATATTTGTAACAATAATTTAACATACTTATACTACATTTGATTTAATTTTGATTTTGTTTTGGGGCAAAAGTGTGATTTTTGTTGACGAGTTTTTATGTTGGGGTGATTAAAATCAAAATTAAAAAGCAATTTAATAGAAGTCGGAATTTATTGGGCTTAAGAATCTAACTTCAAGAATAGGCTATATATATATATATATATATATATATATATATATATATATATATATTAATAGTAATTGAACAATATTGCAATGTGTGTTTTGGAGGCGAACGTCCTTTTTTTTTCTTACGTCACGTGTTGATGAAAATCCATAAAATGGCGTTTTGCCGTCTTATATAGCTAAAATGTCAAACGTGTTCCTGCTGTCATACTAATGTAAATAACCCAATTACTCCCGCAGCCGCAGAGAAGCTGACAACCAGGGACTCGTCCCCGACGTCGGGCACCGACCGGGACTCCCCGGAACTGCTACTCAAGTCCGAACCGGAGACCAAAGACGACGACGACGATGACGAACGCGCGGCCAGCAAAAGCGGCGACGAGATCATCCTGGAAGAGAGCGACTCGGAGGAGGCCAAGAAGGACGAGCTGGACGACTGGAAGAAGCGCGACGGCGACGACGGCGGAGGAGGAGGCGACAAGAAGCCGTGCCGCAAGAAGAAAACCCGCACCGTGTTCTCCCGCAGCCAAGTCTTCCAGCTGGAGTCCACGTTCGACATGAAGCGCTACCTGAGCAGCTCGGAGCGCGCCGGCCTGGCCGCCTCGCTGCACCTGACCGAGACGCAGGTGAAGATCTGGTTCCAGAACCGCCGCAACAAGTGGAAGCGGCAGCTGGCCGCCGAGCTGGAGGCGGCCAACCTCAGCCACGCCGCCGCGCAGAGGATCGTGCGGGTGCCCATCCTCTACCACGAGAACTCGGCGGCGGCGGCGGCGGCGGCGGCGGCGGCGGCGGCGGCGGCGGCGGTGGCGGAGGGCGCCGCCCCCAGCGTGCCCGCCAGCCAGCCGCTGCTCACCTTCCCGCACCCGGGCGTCTACTACTCGCACCCCATCGTCACCTCAGTGCCGCTGCTAAGACCCGTGTGAGGGGGGAGAAAAAAAACAAACAAAAAAAACAAAAAAAACAAAAAAAGACTTCCTATTTTTATACTCGAAGAAGAAACAAGGAAGAGAAACACTGAAAGGCCTGCAGGGACCTCTTTTAGGGTTTACATGTGATCCGACAATTCAACCACATTATTATTATTATTATTATTATTATTATCATGATTTTTAATTATGATCATCTCAGGAGTCTACCTGCTTACACTGCCTACAGAGTGTCTATTTTTTTATTTCTATTTTTTAGTTCTTGTTTACAGTCCAAGACACTGGCTTGTTCATAAAACACTGTTTTTTTTGTTTCCCATTTATGTGCAATATCACATTCCAAACAAGAATAATTTGTACATTTGAGTTGATTCGTTGTGACAAAGAGCTCGTGCACGGGTGACAATCAATTAAGACACTCTCAACTGTTTACTGTGATTGTTGCTTTGTGTTGGTATAGTTTGATTTTCGATTTGACTCCACAGCTGTATAAAGTTATGTAAATGTAGATATTTAATTCACGAGGAGACATGAGGAGACTTTTTTTTTGTTTTTATTTCTTTGTACAGGAAAAAAAACAGTTTCTTTTCATATTGTATTGATGAACCAAGTGGTGAAATAAATTTGGAGAATATTCCAATATTTTTTTTGTACATTTCTGCATGCTTCGCTGGGGATGTTTGATTTTAATTCATTTATTGCAATGCAGGTGGATAAAAAACAAAAAACAAAAAACATTTTGCATAAAAATGGTCCCTTCAATTAGATGCGTAATTGCCACCATCTTGTCAAATATAATCGTCTGTAATGGGCCATTACTGTGTGCGTGTGCGCGTGCGCGTGCGTTGCACATTTCTTTTGTTGTTTCAGCAGGCACATTTTTATTTGACTTAAAAAAAATATATACATTTAGATTAGATATATTATTATGAGTATATTAATTCAAAGCACATTTTGCAGAAGCGTTTTTTCTTTTTTAGTGAAGCGCCGAAATGTTGAAATGCTTGTACTGTATAATATTTCTAAGAGATGAATTATTGAGCTGCTACCTTGTAACACACACTATCCTACAAGTGTCATCCGACACTTGATGCCATGCAAGAAACAGCCAAAAAACTCCTTGTATATGTGTGTAATTGGAAAAAAAGAATGGAAAAAACAAGACAACAAAAAAAAGACCAATGCTATTAATTTCTCGCAATTTAATGTAGTTTATTCTTTAATATGTCTACAACATATCCAATTTCAATTTTAGATGGATATTTATAATTTCATTTTAGTAGCATATTTTTGATTATTGCAAATAAATTAGGACAGTTAGATATTTTAAATATATTTTGATTAGGCCGGGACATTTAGCCATGCTAAAGGGCCTATATTCCCTTTTATTTTAGAAATTCATTTGAGCATTCTTTCTACTATTATATTAAACAAACTAAAATGAATACTGTTTGTTATTTATTATTAAATTGTCTGCATTAATATGTTTCATTTAAGATATACTTTAAAAGAAAATAGGAATACAGTAGTGTCAAGTGACCACAACAACATCATTCTTATAGTTTCTAATTCCGGTTGAATCGACGTGCAGACTGTAAATTTTTGCGCGACCTCTTTAAGATGACATCCACACTAGCGTGTAATATACTTCAGCTTATTTTCAATTTTGCGTGCAGGACATAGACTGCAAGCACTATTAATTATGAGACCACTAATAATGCTCCAAACGGCTCATCACCAAACAATATGCTCCCTCCGATCATCATCATCATCATCATCATCATCATCACTATCGACGTGCACCTTTAGCGCGCGCACACGTACGCTCCACGCCACTGCATTACCGCAAATGAATAGATTAGAGAGCTCGCATTAACCCCTCCCTCTGGTGCCCCCCTCCACCGACCCACCCTTACACACTTACACACATGCACGCGCGCGCATAGGACAGCATGTATCGACCGTCCACGTTTGCATGCATGCATGCGTGCACATTGCGGGCGTTAAGTCACGCAGGCAAGCGCGCGCAACTCCGCAGGATGATGACCTTGGATGTAAGGCGCATAAATTGGAAATAAAATTACCACTCGATAATTTCCATTATCCCCTCCAAAAAAAAAAAAAATCCCATTACATGATCAGACATTTGGGGCTGATTTTAAGTTGTATTGATATATGTATATTTTTTTTCTTTTTAGGTCAGACCAAGTTTTATGTTTGCGATGAAGTTGTGCGTTAATTCATTTGTCGCCAATATTTTTGTTCTGAATTAAAAAAAAAAAGAAAAAAAAAAAGCTAGCTAAGGCTAGTGTTGTTTCGATACCGTTTTTTGGCTACCAATACCGATACCCAGCTTTGCAGTATCAGCCGATACCATACCGATACTTACGTTTGTTTGTTTTTTTCCTCAACATGAAAAAGCTGTCCTGCTATTGGTTCAGAGCATTCAAGGGCCAATAGGATATCTTAGATCGACATGCAGTGAACATGTCACATAGAGCAAGACACAAGATGCTGCATCCAAAATCCTATATTAGCGTTGGAATTAATGGTATCGGCATGTTACTTGTGAGTACTCAAATACCACTGTTTTAATGCAGTATCGGCACCTCTGCCGATACCAGTATCGGTATAGGAACAACACTCGTTAAGGCGTTGTATTACCATGATGCATACATCCGGGTATCTGAATCCGGCCTCGTCCATGAATGCCAGACCTTTAATTTTGGCTCTCAAAAAGTGCGTGCGTAATTGCGTGTGTCAGGTGGATTTAAGCACAGAAATCACAGCTGATTTATCGTGTAATAAGAACCCGTCTGCTACACGCACGTGCCTAGTAAACATATATAAGCGCGTGCACGCACGCACGCCTTGTTTGCAAAGAACTCGCGAGGTGATGGAAAGGCGAGCATCCGATTTTCATCAAGGTTCCATTAAGTGAAACATAGGTTGCGAGGCCGCGTCTGATTGGAACAGTTTAAATTTTAATTGTGTTTTTAATTTGACATATAGTTGCCGTGAAGAATGACACGGGCAAGCCGCAGGGTGGGAGGATGGGGGAGAGGAGAAGGAAGAGGAGGAGGAGGAGGCGTTTGGCGGTCGATTTTCTTAATTTCTCCCCGAGGAATTGATGAGTCTATCAGGGCAGTAGATTGGAAAGCCATTAAAAGTCAATGGTTAGCTTGTTAATTGGAACTTGATGGATAGGAGCCCTCGGATAGGCGGTGCTGATCCAATCTTCCTGACTTTGTGTTTTCCAATAAATTACCCAGTTCATTTCCACACTCACATTACATAAATGCTGCACCTCCGGGGGGGCATTTACAACTCTCTCACCACAGCCACACATGAGGAAGGGAGGGGGGAGAAAAAAAAAAGAAAAGAAGGAAAAAAAAGGAAAAGGGCAGGGCCCCTTGAATGAAAATCGAAACATAATCAACGTTTATACTTAGAAAATTTATCGATATCATTTTCTCGGGTAATTTCCTTATTCTAGATGCCGGACACGCCATAGATCATATAATCCACGCGCGTGTTGTTTAATATTTATCGAGGCTCGATTTCCACACCAAAGCGCGCCATAACTTCATTTGAACCCCCCCCCCCCCCCTTCACTTCCATCAAATAAGGATGCTCTTGTTCGCTTGTTGCAGTATAGGTAAAAGGTGCCATGCCACCCATCATCGTGATATAGTGCCAACAAAGGTGGGTGGGTGGTTGGGGGGTCCCTAATGTTTGCCCCCACCCCTCCCTTGCAGCCCGACATCTTCGTGATGAACTCATCTAACCTCACTTTGCTACAAGTGACAACTGATTTGGGAATTATTCAAATTTTCATTTCAAGCTCTCACGAGCTTAATGCTAACATATTTTTGAAAATGCCAAGAGCTTATCAATTTGATAGTTGGCCTTTTATAACCCTTAACTGATATTAGAACACAAACATGGAATGGGGCTAAACATAACTAATACTCGCCGGCATATATTCTTTATCCTTTGTGAACTACTAACATTATTGCAGCGTTTTGAGTCACTGTGAGTAGAGCGGTGACTCACCATCAGGGTTGGGAGTGTTGCATTAAAAATATTTGCAATTTGCTGTGCATAGTATAATATTAAAGTAATGTAACAAGATCACTTTAAATTACTTTTGAATTACTCCAATATTAAACATGCCAAAAAATAAATAAAAAGAAAATCAACATATCAATGCAACTAGTATTTCTTTTCTCCAGTTATCTGTTCAAAATGTATTTAGTAAATGTAATCCAAGTAACATATTATAATAATATAACATGACTACTTTTAATTACTTTTGGATTACTCCAATAATAAATACGGCAAAAAAATAAATAAATAAATAAATAAAAGGAAATTTTATATCAATACAACTACAAACTATTTTGTTTCTCAAATTATCTGTTCAAAATGTACTTACTAATGTAATCCAAGTACCATAATATTAATACTACAATACTATTAGAAACTAGATTAAGTGAAATTTCAGGAGAAATTGCGTGGGAATGCTGAAAGCTGAATGCTAAGATTTGAATGCATGTGGAATGCTTATGAAGTAAATTGGGAGATAAATTATGAAATTATAACCACCTGGTTACTATATGCGCTTACCAACGGTGCCACCGAGCAATATCAGACACCTGTTAATGATGATAAGTTATAAGTATGGAAGTGGGCGTGTAAAGTGGCACTTAGAAAAAGTTCAATGTCTGTCCCATTGAAAATGAATGGCGAAAAGTTGATTATTACAAGTTAAAATGTGCAAACATTGTCAGTAATGTGGAATCAGACGATATATACCCCGGGAGGCGTGAATTTTTTAAGGTAGTTGAAATTTGAAAAATGTAAAGTGGAAGTATTATGTTGGAGTTGCTACGCTGCAAAAAAATTGTGGAGAATAAACATTACAATAACATGTGGGGATGCTCATTCCCACAAAAAAAGTGCTTTGCCGCCATCTTGTGGCTTCTTTATGCAATTCCGAACCTTTTTATGCAATTGTCAATGACTTTCTTTTGGGATTGCTAATTTGCTATGATATGCTGTCAAATCTTAATCACAAGCGTCAACACAGACCTCTCGCATCGCTAAAAATCACCTGCCGGTCTTCCCCCGCAAGCCCCCCGCAAGCCCCCCCCACTCGGCCTCCAGCCTGTCCTGATGCATTCATGCTGCAAGTGAAGGCCGCTGACACCGTGATTAAAGGCGGCCATTTGTAATGTGTCTGCATGGTCTTCCCTTAGAAAGAAGTCAAACAGCAGGCAGGCATCATGTGGCTATACTGCAGCCCTGCAGCTGTTCCGCCGCCGCCACTCCCATGCCTGATGAGGGGGGGGGGGGGGGGGGGGCGTCACAGCTCACCTCTCCTCTCCTCCTACCACCGCCAATCAATTAATCAATTAGCCAGCATTCAGCACTCCAAGGCAGATTAGCTTGTTAACTATCAAATGAATTCTTAAATGCGGATAATGAGTCACGTGACACAAACTAGCTTGTGTAGCACACATGTTGCAAGTGGCTAGTGTAATATAATTTACATTAAATTTACCGTGAATATGTACAGGGACCGAGCCCTGCTAGAACATCAACAAGTAATTGACAAAAAACATGTATAATTGCCTATCCAGTGGACTATCCAGTGAAAAATCTTTCCTCATTGGAATGAATGAAAATGCGATTAATCCGTTCCAGCCTATTTTTCATTCAGAAAAATATAACACTCTCTATCTCTATTTTTTCTGCTTTATGAAAACACACAATAGTAACATAAAAGAATAGAATTCTAACCATTTAACAGTTTGTGAACTGTGATTTCATTACCGCTTGACATTGTGCTTCTTCTGGTATATGCGTGACTTGGCCACCATGCAAGGGACAGAAAATACTGAGTTTCATAACTAAATGCCATTCATCACAGAGGATAAAGAATACATGCCTGTGAGCATTGTTGTAATATTTGCCTGTGTGTTTCTGTGCCATTTGTGTTTAAATAAAATATTGCGGTTGAAGTAATTACATAACTACCTCAGCATTTATGCTATCTTGGTTAGCCCAGTTAGGCTGTGGATGAAATATTTTTCAGTTTGACATTCCTCTGTAGTTTTGCCTGGCAAAACACATTTTGCATTTCATCCGCATTATACAACATTAACCATTGAAATAACTGGCAAGGATGCTGGGCAGGGAAAATTTCATCAATGCAACATTTGGTGCATGCTGGAGGTTGGGTGACTTGTAGAAATGGTTTACAATTGTGCCCAAATGTTAGCAGATGGCGATTAGCTTTTTTTTTTTTTTTTTTTTTTGTATTTTCCTTTGGTGGATATTCAACCACAGTTTGACGCCAGGGTAGCAAATGACTGACACTTCCTCTTTCTCGCCTCCTCTCTCTCTCTTGGTTGCTATTTCCTCATTCCAGGTGGTTTCTTAAAAATCTAATTCGAGGTAGAAGATCGGTCCAAGAGAAGGCCGATTCTTTTCATGTCACTCACAGGCACGTGCAGATACTAGCAACCCCTTATATGGTACTCCAGCACCAGCTTTTTTTCTCCCCCTCGATTTAAAAAGTACCCTTTCTGCTAAATAAATAAATAAAATTACTCCCTGTAAGTAATTATGGAGATGAGTGCCATTTTTTTTTTTTTTTTTGGGGGGGAGCTTGGAGCTCTTCCCCTAAAATGGTATGTGCACTTGCGCACTATACAGTCAGGTTATGCTGATAACAATTTATTATGATATTATTATTATTTTTTATTTATTTATTTTTTTGGGGGGGGGGGGGGGGGCAGCAAATTAGTGAAAATTATTACAACAATGAATAAAAATATATGCAAAAACATGAGAAATGTTTTTAAAAAAAAAGCAATCGAGTCATGGTGTCTCAAGTTGAGGCAAAACGCGTCAGCATTGTTTCCTCTCTTTCTCCATTTTAAAATGTGCGGGGCCAGTATACTGTCATGTCGGGATTGGCCCAGGAGGGGCTTACCTTCATGCAAATGAGCTCCACGCCAGCTTCGGCGCCTCCGAGGAGGAGGAGGAGGACCCGCCAATACACTCGCGTTCCCCGACGCCGCACGGACCAAAAAAAAAAAAAAAAAAAAAAAAAACATCTCCAACTCCACTTCAATGTAAAAAAGCCCCCCGCGCCATTACGCGGACAAAAGACGTCGCGCGTGTCTGTTTGTGTGTTTTATTTTATTTCTTTTCTCCTTGTTGTTTGTCGTTATCCCGGAATAACGCCACGCCACGCCAAGCAGGAGAGCTCCCAATTCGATAAGTGTTATGAGGCGACCATGAGTAGCGCAGAAGACAGCGGGAGCAAGCTCGGCTCGACGGGGCCCATTTCCAGCTTCACCATCCGCTCCATCCTGGGCACGCCCGCGTCCGAGGCGCCCCCGACCCCGGCCCAGCACCCGCACCCGCCGCCGCGCTCCGGTGCCAATAAGGAGCTCGCCAAGGGACTAGCGGCGGCGCGGAGGAGGACGCTGTCCGTGTCCTCCGAGGAGGAGTGCAGCGGCGGGGAGGACTCGGCGGACTGCTTCTGCTCCGAGCCGGCCCGCGGACACGCGTGCGGACAGAACCGGCAACATAACGCGTTCTCCTGCTTAGGTAACTATAGGTTACACTCGCATTATGAAATATTTTTAAAATGTGAAGGATTATTATTATTGCGGTTGCGCCAAGTTTTTCTACTATTTTGGCTGCCAGACTCATGTGCTGTCACTTGATTAGGTACACCTGCACGCTTGACAACTGCACCCAAAATGTGCAGGGTAAAAGATAATAATTTTCCATTTTGATGCTATATGCATTCGCTATTATATTGAATTATTATTTACATTTTTGGTCACCTCATTTCGTTGCACGGTGAGAATTTATTAGGAATACCTGCACAATCCAATCGGATACAAATATGTGCATGCATTTACAAACACAATGCTTACTTTTAATGCCATTCAAAAATATTTAATTGCTATACGGATAATTATTTGTATAGTTTGGTTACTTTATCTGCAATAGGTACCCGTGCAATATAAGCATCAACATGAACTGTATCAGAAAATGTGTTTTTACACACACAATATCAGTTTCTATTTCAGCATTTTAATTTTTTTTAAAGATTAATATTTTTGGTTACCTTATTTAGTAGCAAGGTGTCATTATTTAAAACTCTCGTACAATGTGGTGAGATCAAAACACAAAAGCTATGCCAGAAAATGTGCATTTGCAAACACAATCATGCATGTTGATGCTACAAATTTAGTCGTGTTTTATTATTCTGGATGATTAATTCTGGTATTTTTTTCAGCCTATTTACCTGCATAGTGACGGTGTTGGGGACCATTTTAAAATCCAATGATCAGTGCTGATATTAATTGAATATTTAATTATGGTTTATTTCCGTGTTTTATGTCACTTAATGGTGCATGCATTTTATTAAGTATACACTAGCAATGTGATCTAAAAGTCAGTTCAAATGATATTTTCTGTAAATTCTAAGGTGCACGAGGTCACGAACTGCACAATCTAATAAAAAAGATGACAATAAATGTAGCATGTTAATTGTTATACTTATTTTCAAATAACCTCCCAGAATGTTGTTGTAATTATATGTTTGGTTGTTGGCTGAAATTGTACTTATGAGCTCAATTTAATTTGTTTGTGCTGACTTAAAACCGGGTAAATGATTTTCCTTGCATATATATATATAATTAAATCCAAGTAAAACATGTCAGGCTTTTAATTGCATTGCATTGGGCTCTAATTGAATTTTATGGGTGACACTCGTGCAGCCCTTGTTTCATCCTCGCCCTCATCGCGGCGCCGGTGGAAAATAATGAGTTGCACTCGGTTGCTCTTATTTCAAATGTAATTGAGGCGGCTAATTGATGGGACGTGTTTGCTGCGCGCGTCGTCAATTGGGCGTTAAATGGCGCGCAGAGTGTGAGTGAAAGCGCGCGTGAGGGCAGATTAACACAAACAGGTTGAGAATTGTTGATTTAAAAAAAAAAAAAAAGGTGGTGGCGGGGGGAGCAGATTTAGCGCAAGAGAGCACACTCACTCAACTCCTAACAAGTTCAAGCAATTACGCGTAAAATGACGTTAATGATCCTCGTGCGTAAAAGGCGCGTTGCGCTTGGTGGTCCCGCCAACAGGCGGTGAGAATTGTTTGAACAAACAAACAAAACAAAAAAAGTCAGACGATTTAGTGCAAAGAGTCACAGGTGAAAGTTCCTGTGCAGGCGTCACTGGTCATTCTCGTCCAGACTTGGTGGATTTGCATTTGATTTTCCTGTTATGTTCATGACTTTTATTTTGAATTTACGTCGCACAAAGTTAAAAACAAAGTGAAAAAATGCTATCACAATTGTGCCTTCCACTATTTGGGGGCTTGAAGCTGACTCTTCAGTGGACATTGAAATAAATTTCTTTCTTTCTTTCTTTTGTAAAATGTTTTATTTCTGTATTATAAACAGCTCTGCAAAATAGTCAAACAAAATAAAGAGGACCTAAAAATCAAAAACGACTTCTGAGCCATTCATTGACATAGTTCCAGAAATTGACACCGAAAATTCGGTATTATCAAGTGATCATTTTGCAGTGGCATCTAATTTTTTTCCCCCCATGTGTAGTAGCCCTTTGTCAACCCTCTCTGCATGTAAAAAGTGTGACACAAGCAATAGCATACAATCTTCTTTCTAGGAATTGCGTGTAAATGCTCAAAAGTGGAAATGAAATGTGGAATTAATTGAAGTTTTGAAATGTAGAATGCAAGACTTAAATCGTTTGAATCTGCAAAGAAATGTGGTACGTGTGTTAAGTTTTATTCCAGGTGTCCTGAATTTTGTAAACATTTTGAAGTGTTTGAATATGTGAAGATTTGTGAAAGGACTTGTTTTTCGTTAGCATTAATTAATGATAATGCAGAGGTCTATTAATCCCCCCCCCCCCCCCAACAGCTGCATTGGTACGACTGTATTCTACAACTGCGAAGCACTTTGTGAGTCCTCTGGTAAAAGTGCCAACAGTTTCGAATATGCTTTATGTTGAAAATGTACTTGAATGCTGTAAAGCTGAACTGCAATGATGCAGAATTAATTCAATTACTAAAATGTTTATTGGGAGAATTGAACGTTTTGAATAGGCCAAGAAATGTGGAAGGGGGGGGGGGGGGGTAGGGATGTTGATTTGGGAATTTTGTTATGAAAAAGTGGGAATTTTTGGAGTGAGAATGGTTCCCAAGATATTGTGAATGTTTTGAATTGATCGAGGAAATGTGGATGCGGGAGGGTAATATGTCAAGGCAAGAGAGCTTTATTTATTTAACGCAATGTGCTCCAAATAGGGCATTTGGGGGGGTTGAAAATATGGAATTTTCAGTATGTTTAGGTTTGTTGTCCTAAATTTTGTGTTTTTGGAAGTTGAAATGGTTTGAATTGGAGCCCAACTACTGCTCCTTCCATATTGGCTTGGATTTGTTTGTTTTTTTAAACTTACAAGGTGTGTCAGAAAAGTTCCAGGACTGGTGTCCCACAAGATATACTAAATAGTGAGTTTCCCCACTTGGAATTCATTCCCCTGAAGTCAAACACTTTCCTAGCTTTCTTGAACTCCTGGAAGAATCCTTCTTCATTACAACCATTTTGATGTTGTCCACGTCTTCAAAACAGGTTCCCACTTGAGCTTGAGAAAGAACTCCCAAGGAGCCATGACAAGTTGAGTAGGAAGATTGGTCCAGTACGGTGATGTTCTTTTTGACCAGGAACTGTCAGATGCTCAGGGCAGTGGGGGGAAAAAAAAAAAAAAAAAGGATACCTTTGTAGGATACCTTTGTAATGTGCATATCGGTCGTTTGGCCCACCCTGGGGAGGGGAAATTTTGTTGTTCAGTTTTGAAACATAGTTTGCAATGCCAGTCCTGGAACCTTTCTGACAGAAAATTACTAAAAGGAGAACTCAAGGCTTTCAATAATATGTGCATTTATCGAGTAAGAATTAAGCATAGTATTCAATCAATTTCCATCCAGCCCAGGTGATTTTCCATTTAAATGAATTTCAATCGGAACATTCAGAAGAATTTTTATTTTTTGCATTGAATTACCCTTTAGAAGTGGCGTTCCTCCAGGTATGTTAATAACTAACGTACGCTTGGTGGTCCCACAGGTCCCGCCAAGGGGCTCCTGTCCACCGACGAGGGTCTAACGAGGCGGCCGCCCCTCCTGCACGACTACAACAAGGACGAGGAGCAAGAACGAGCCCTGCTGTCCCCCCTGTCGGAGGAGCGGCAGTCGGACGCGACCGACAAGCACCCGCAGGGCTCCTCGGCCAAGAAGAAGACGCGCACCGTGTTCTCGCGCAGCCAGGTGTACCAGCTGGAGTCCACGTTCGACATGAAGCGCTACCTGAGCAGCTCGGAGCGCGCCTGCCTGGCGTCCAGCCTGCAGCTGACCGAGACGCAGATCAAGACGTGGTTTCAGAACCGCAGGAACAAATGGAAGCGGCAGCTGTCGGCCGAGCTGGAGGCGGCCAACATGGCGCACGCCTCGGCGCAGACTCTCGTGGGCATGCCGCTGGTTTTCCGGGAGAACTCCTTGCTGCGCGTCCCGGTGCCGCGCTCTATCGCCTTCCCCACGCCGCTCTACTACCCCGGGAGCAATCTGCCCGCTCTGCCTTTATACAACTTGTACAATAAGGTCGACTACTGATATGGACGCACACTTTGTTGTTCCGATAGCCCTGCGGGGGTGTCCAAACTTTTTCCTCCGAGGGCCACTTTGACATTCTTCAACGATTTATTTGATTTGTTAAGGTCAACCCATTAAGAGATTATATATTATAGTTATTTGGGGAAAAAAATGTTACTTTGCAGCTATGTTAAAAGGCGATGAGAGAAATTTTGGAGGGTGGTCAGCGGCCCTGTAATCCCACTAGAAAATAACCGCACCTGCATTAAGCAGATTTTCACTTTCCGAAGAAAACCAACAACAATCTGAACTAACATGACCGTTTTTTGAGCAGTGTTTATTTGAGCATCATTAATATTTACAACTGAGATCTTGACATGGAGAAAAAAGCGGATTAAACAATTTTTGTTTCTGAAATTGTACTACAGATAATGACCAGATTTTAGAGTTTTTTGAGACACAAGCCACCATTTGTCTATTTTTTTTTTTTTGCTTTAACTTACGAGCAAACATTCAAGATACAAGCACTGAGTGACTCAACTCACCTCATTCCACAACAATCATCAGTCTGGTTGATGGAATTAGTAAATCATTTTCCGAAAAACGAGGCTTACCACAGTTGAAGGTCTCTTGTCAAAGTAAACAAAGTAAATTACGTGGATTTAAAACAATGACGTAGGTTTGCCTTTCACGAGTTTAATGCTAACATTTCATGCAAAACGCTAAAGATGGGCTAACAAACAGCATCGATTTTCACAGTTGTATAACCCTTGAAGCAATGGATATGTGAACACAAACAGTACTATTATAGATAGTATTATAGAGTACAATTTTCCTGAACAAAAAACAAAAATTATTTTGTCAGTTTTATAGGGGGAGGCTGGAACGGATTAATGACATTTCCATTCATTTCAATGGGGAAGGATGATTTGCGATACGAGTGTTTTGAGTCTCAAGGCTCGAAACACCTTGTATTTTATTTAGATGACATTCTAGGCCGTGTCAAATGTTATTTTTAATATTATGCTGCATGATGCTAAAAAATGGATGCAAATGTCCCCGGGGCCGCAGTTTGGACACCCCCGCCATAGTCTGTATATTGATTTGTATGAGCAGGAATTCATATGCAGTAAGTCTCATGAGAAGGCAACCAAGCTTCCCTATATGTATGAAATACACCATGTGTATTATTCATTCTAATCATTTTCTATACATTTTATTATTATTTGACACCCCTCCCACTAGCTTAGGATTCATATCAGACTAAAATAAAGTTTATTTAATTCCTTCTCAATATATTATTTTTAACAATTAAAAACAATACTTCCATTTACGGAACACAAATGTCATTGTTTTCATTTAGCGCTCCGGGAATAACATCATTCAATAAATTTTCTATTTCAGTCCAAATTGGGTGCATTTATTTGTGTTAAGTGCATTTTGGAACACTTTTTTTTTTTTTTTTTAAAACACTTTAAAGCTTTAACATTGGAAAGAATTTGAATTTGTCTTGCAGGAAAGTGATGTGCATTGCAGTCAGACAGTTCAGCCGTTTGCTTGAGTTTGATGAGCTAGTGGTTAGCATGTCTGCCTTACACTTTGGAGTTCCGGGTTCGAATCTTGGTCCCCCACATTCCAAAAACGTGCACGTTGGTTGCTAACTGACAAAACTCCACACCGGAAAGACGGAGTCAAGATTCAAACCCAGAACCGTTTGACTGTGAGGCCCATTGTTTAAATGATGCCAGCAAGATACTTTACTTTATATGTTAAAACTTGACATTAAAAATATAGTGTGCGCATTTACGCACTTTTTAAGACCCGGGCGTCCTTTGCCAACGTGATGTGGGTTTTACTATTGGAACACACACGCACACTTAAATGCCTTGTGCTTGATGGGAAGTGATAAAAGTCTCTTTTCTAGGGTGTCACATCATGTACAGTACAAAGAAGGCACCCATACAAACACACTACACTAGCTATTGGATAAATTACACGTTAGCCAATAAGGATTACAGCCAAGCTCCAGTGGCGTCACAGATGACACCTGACCCAATTGGGGAAGCAGCAGACGCTTTTGTGTTTCCGGTAAAAAAAAAAAAAAAGCGAGAGAGCGAAAGTGATTTATGACCAACGGCTGACGAGACGAAAAGAGATGAATTTGTGACACATGTTAGGGAGGACGAGGAAGGGAGCTTATGAAAAGTAGGTTTGCTTGAATGAAGCCGTTTACGAGCTTCCAAAGTGGTCGTTATGTCATCAGCCGTGACGAGACCAAATCTGCATCAGCCGACATCACCGGTTTGATTTACGGCCACGCACGCGTGTGTGGGGATGCAACGACAGAATGCGAAGCCACCCCCCCAACATCCTCCAAAAAGACGAATAGGTGTAGGTGCCACATTTTAATAGCGGGTGCCATGAAAATGATTTGAAGTGGTTTAAAGTGCAAAGAGACAGCCGGACGTTGCGTGCGGATGAAGATTTGTCGAGATGACGCGTCGTGCCTTTTTACATTCAAGTGCAAGTCACACGGGCGTGTAATTTATGATGGGAGTAATGGGAACTGGGGGAAGAAGACGGAGAGCCTGGGCGGCCTCGCCCTGGACAAAACATTAGGTACACCTGTGCTGTCTAATAAATAAATTCTTTCATCTAAAGCGTCTAAAGAGCCATTCATAATCACTATAAGGTAACACCTAAAAAATGAAATAAATATTCATCATTCTAAGTTTAATTATAAACACTCCTGGGGAGGAACTCCGTTGTTAACCGAGGACCACATCTTCACAATACATTTTTCAATGCATGTATAAAAGATTCACGATCCTAACCCAACAACAAAGAGTTTGAAGCAAGCAAACCATAAAATAACCACATATGAAGGGATGGATGTGACGTTTTTTTTTCTTCTTGCAAAGGGCTCCCTTGCATAAAATTTATCATGCAAGGATGGCACAAAACTGCTGAATACAAAAATCAACTCACTCAAATGTTTTTATATTGAGGTAGGCCGACTGTTTGCCCTGCATATCCATATCCGCAAAAAATTATTAGTTTATTTTCCATCATTATTATTATTTTCATATATATATATATATATATATATATATATATATATATATATATATATATATATATATATATATATTTATTATGGGTATTTCCCCACCCATCCAATTGTCCCGCTATTTTAGTTTTCCTGAAGAATTTGTGGGTTTTGGGAAAAATAAAAAATAAAATGCATGAAAATAATAAATTAAATAAAATACATGACAAAATAAATAAATAAATAAAATAAAAATAAATAAACTCCCCCCAAGATCAAGGGGCCAATTATAATGCGGTCTGGCACATATTCTTTATCCTCTGCCAAGAGCAACTAATATTACTGAGCCGAGTTTCCAGTGCAGTGCTGCCTTACACTGCCCCTTGGTGGCCAAGAAAGGCACATCAGGCGGCGGCTGGAATGGATTGAAAGCATTTCTATTCAATTCAATTGGAAAAATTGATCTGAGATGAGTGTTTTGTGGTCACAGAACAAATTTAACCCCATGTCACCACTGTATTGTACTTGAGACTTTACTGTTGTGTTGTCATAGGTCCGGGACAGACTACAGCTCATTCTAAAGTTATGCAAGTTCACCAAAAGAACTAGCTCACGAATCGAGGGCACCCTATTTGAAGTTAGTTGCACAATCCGTTATTACAACATGAATGTAGCATGCAGTATGTAAGCATGCAGTCTGCAAACAAGCAAGAGCAGGCCTGAGCCAATCATTCGAAGGAGCCGAGAAAGCCAACTTAAGCGTTCTAATGCCCCGGCCCCTGAAACTCAATTTAGCAATTTGCAGGAAGACAAGATGGCAGGAAACAAGGCAATTTGCCACGTGTGCAGCGTGCGGCCGAGTCTCCTGAGAGGTCATTATCCCCCCCTGTGAGAAGAAAAAAAGAAAAAGAAAAAGAAAAAGAATGCCACGCCATATTAAGACGTGGCCACATCAGAGCGAGGGAGACAGCCTCATTAGGAGTAATTAGAAAGATCATTTAACTAAACGAGCAAATAATGTCCAGGATATTGAAGAAGCCGCGTGCACTTCTGCCGACCGCTGCCACAGCCATTACAAAAATTGTAGGTCTTTAATAGAATAATGACATGCTTTATCTTGGGAGAGGGTCTTGGCGAGAGCGCGCTGTGCAAAAACAACTGTTGCCGGGGCCCTCTGTCCTCAGCGTGGTCTCGCTCTTGAGTGCGGCGGCAGAAGGCCTTCCAGATAATCCCCCTATTATCCTTAGAAATACAAAATGGAGAGCCCAAAATTGTATCTCACATCCATTATTGTGTCAAAGGTAATGCTAATGGACTTATCTGGCCAGTAATAGCACTCGCTTCTCTTCAGGAAGCGTCGCCTCTAAATAGTCAGATGCATATTGGACGGGCGAGGGCCACTTTAAAAATGGGCCGTTCAAGAAATGTTGGCTACTTTAACAATGAGGCCCCCGCGTGCATTTTTGCCCATTAAACCGCAGATTCAGATTTCTGGTTCAATATTGTTCTCGGAGGGTTTAACGAGGTGACGGGAACACTTTGCTTGTGAGCGCCGTGTGCGGGGAAATCTCAAAAATGTTGATATACTACTCACAACGTCTCAAATAGGACACTTTTTTTTGCTGCAACGTGAAATGTTTGTCATTTTGTATATATTATATTATCACTAGTGAAGGGACAAATAGCAAAACTTGCGAGTAAAAAATTGCCTATATTAATAGTTTAAACTGTATATATACACAGCATAAAATATGATCCTAAAACTGTTTACAGTAAACCCGTTTAGCATGGGTTGATATTTTACAAATCACCTGTGATAGGTGTAAATCATTGCTATTTAAGCACACAACATTTTGAAAGTATTCCTTAGCAACACATTCATCTTCACTCGTTTTCCAAATGTGGCCGTTTACTCACTTTACTGCAAAACAGAGACATAAAAGTCAATGAAACTTTATATATTTAATCACCCAAACCATGTCAGTTTGTCGCACGTCTATTAGCTTCATGCTATCATAGATGTTACGAGCTTAGATGTTACGGTAATTTAAAACCTTCAAAGAATTTCTACTTTAACATGCATAAAGCAGCAACACATACAAATACAGCATACAATAACACTCAAAGGCAGATATTTTCTCTTCTCTGTGGGAATGACCTTACTAGAGTTTAGTTGGGGACCTTCTCTGCATCTTCTTGCTTTTAATGACATTGCATATTTTACAGTAAAACAGCGTTATGTGGTACCACACTGAAGGTGCGCAACTCTAAATTCAGAGTGCAGACTATGTACCTTCCACAAACAACCCAGGCTGGAATTAGCTCAACATACCTCCTTGACACCAATTCCCATTTCGACAGGGCTTCTTAAGGCGTTTCAGAGAGAGCACAAAAAAACATGAATTGGTAATATGAGCGTATTACTGTAGCTAATAGTTTGCCAAGAGCAATGACATAACCACATTTGCTCCCCTGCATGTGCCTGCTCGCTGCTCATTCATGTTCTCCAGAAGCAGAAACAAATTCCCTTCAGCTTCTTAATTCCCAGCTGATATAAAACAGAATGGCGAAGAATCTACTTTTTAAACAATAATCCATAAATGGAGGAGCTGGGATATTAAGCCCTCCCCTGACCCCCCCCCCCCAAAAACCTTGTTAGCCCCCGGCCCACCTTCAAATTCATTTAGGGAGCAAACAGGTCTTGCGAGTCGGCTGGCTTAATGCATTGCAATCGCCTTGAAGGGCCCGTGTTTTGAACCAGAACATTGATTCAAATCAAACAGTATTGCATACATGTGGAGAACGTGAAAAGTTGTCAGTGGCATACATTTTAAACTTTGTGTTATTTATTTATTTGTATTAAGTAAGAAAGTCTCCCTAAGTGTTTATTATCATTCAGTAAATATGCTATATACTCCACAACAGTTTAACAAACACTACAATTGGGATTATCGTGGTTAACTTCTTTTAATGGTCGTTCCATTATCACATAAGTCTTGGTTTTGACTGACAGCAAAAGTTGGTTTGGATCCAGGCTTCATCCCTCAGTGTATTTTGCACGCCGGGTGTCTCGTGTTTGTCTGTCTGTTCCCCGACCGCAGCCGTGACAGACTTGGCTGAGGGAGGCTTTTATTTCTAAGTGCTGATGTGTCGCAGACAGTTTGGCTCTACAAGGGCCTGTTACACGCCGATTAAAGCGAGGCAAGGAGTGCTCCCGCGGGGCGGCCTCGTACATTTACCCTGACCACAAAAAGGTCTAACGTTTACGCCCTGATGCTGACATGACCTTCAAACAAGGTCTTCATACTGGAATCACATGACTAAATATAGAAAATACCAAAACAATATTCATTGGATAGAGCTTTATATAGGAAATTATGTACTACAAATATCCATCGTCTATAGTGCTTGTGCTTTTAATGGTCACCGGTTGGCTGGAGACTAATCCAGCTGACTTTGGTTTAAGTGGCAGGGTACACCCTGAACCGGTCACTGGCCAGTTACAGGTAGACTTGATATGTAACAGACCAAACATGTACAGAAGGTCAACCACCAATCTACAACTGAGAAAGAAACCAGTCAACCAAGTGACCAACAAAGCGTAAAAAGTGAGTACCAAACAAACAGACCAACAAAGTCATACAACAGACCAAGAAAAGTACCGAATGACCAACAAAGCAGTCATTCAGCCAACAAATTGTGCAACCAATCACAACCCTGGCAATGGAACCAACTCGCCCATCGACCAACCAACAGACCAATAACCAACCAACAAACGACCAAACAACACAAAAAAAATACTCCAACCAACCATCCGACGGACATAAGAACCAACCAACAAACAGACGTACAAAGCAACCGACTGAGGAACCTACAAACCAACCAACCAACCAACCAACCAAGCGCATCTGCTTCTATGAGATTTAAAACCATGTCCTCTTTCAAGACAATAAGGTGGGGTCTCTTTGCAAGGACCAAGTGGTCTCATTCAGCTGTATAGCGTGTCATGATCCGTCACTTCAGCCTGGGAGACTGCCGACCATGCACATGGCCTGCAGTGCAGCACAAAGAGGGCGGCCCACTATCACCTGACAGCTAATCAGGGATCACTCCGCTGGAAGGGAATACGCCGCCTTTTGAGAGGTCGCAGAAAATCCCTGTGAAGTGTCCATCAAAGGCTCAAGACACCTGCGGCTTCCATAGGGCCCTTCCCTCACACTGATTATTTGCAATTCAGCTATCATTTCAAATCAATTTAATGGCAGCTCAGTGTAGAATTGAGAGGTCAGCATCTTTGGCTCACGGTCTAGAGGTTGTGGGTTTGGCAGTTTGCATGTTCTCTTTGTGCTTTTACACCATCCGTGACAACTACCACTTAATGCACATTTACTGCTGTCCGTTTGTATTTAAAGTACAGTAAATCCTTGCCTAGTCACGGCTCAGTATGGTTCAGCTAATTTTTTCACTGGAGTGGCTTTAAAGTAAATGACACTTTACAACTGTCAAGGGGAACCCCAAAGCAAAAATGACATCATTCCTATATTTAACCTGTCCAGTTACAGTTAAAACTAATTAAATCTGTTCGTATTTTAGCAACACCACCAACAGACTGCTGACGTGACAGTGCAGCTCCGGTGTGTTTGTGTGGGATCATGCGGGAGACCGCTGCAAACACATTTGTAACCATTAGTTGAGTGTTGGGTTTCAGGTGCAGAGTGCAGCCTCCGTCACAGGCGCTGCGAGGCTCTGGAACGGCCTCTCTGGGCGGGCGGAGAAAGGACGACGTCCTCTGGAGCCCGGGCGTCCCACCGACAATGCATCACGGAGGTAACCCGAGTCGCCCCTCCGGCCTGGCCAGATGCTTTCAGAGAGATTTGGCCAGCGAGAAAGCGGCTCTTCAAAAAGACTCGTCGTCACATTAGAAAGTAATTAGCCGCGCCCGAGGCTAAGGATTCCCTGGCCGGACTAATTCGGACTCCCCTCGCAATTCGTCTTGGCGTGGGGCGGGTGGCCAGGCACGCTCTCTCAGAACAGGGGAGGGGGTTCCGTTTTTTTGTAGGGAAGGGGATTCCCATGGATGTGCAGGTGGACCGATCCAAAGAGGTCATCGGGAAAGGTTAGCGGGTAATCCATCTGAGTAACGGTCCGCAGGTGAATTAAGACATTATACAGCTGTGCACTCTGTTAGCATAAATCAAATCAATTTTCTCCATTGACTTGCACTGAAATGCCATCACTTTGTTACAGCTCCACAAAAACATTTTTTGTGTGGGCAGGGAGGGGCATGCCATGGTAAGGTCAATTAGTGGAGCCCGGAGTTCAAAGCAAACAGGGCGAAGCAGCATTTAGCTGTTATGCTGCATGTACATGGAATAATAGAACAATAGAAGTTAAGTCATCGTGAATGCTGCTATCTTTGGTTCTTTTGTTTGTAAATGTTCAATGAGTTGAGTTGCCTTGTGTATGAAATATGCATGGCCTAGTGTGTGATGTAAGGAGCAGGAGTGGGCTAGCAGGGTTGTCTAGTTTGTCTGTGTGTGAGTGCTTGCAGCGCCTTCATTTGTAGGCATGTTTGACTATACGTTGGAAGAGTACCAAAATTATCCCCTTTTCATGTCCTCTAACGACCCAACTTTTCCAGTGTTGGACATTTAAGAGGCCGAAGCTGACGCACTGTTTGCGCACGGCAGGCCCTGAGAAACCATTTCAGTGCACGGCCACCTGCTCTCACATAGCCTGCAGGGTCTTACTGGCATCAAGCCTTCCTCTCACTATTAGACTAACTAATCTGATTGGGAGAAAGATGGAGATGGAAGTGAGGTGGGAGAGGTTGGAGGGAAGGGTTGGGTGGCATGGGTAAGGGTTCGGTGTCTTACAAGCAGGATGCTGCAGGGTGGGACTCGACACCGCCAGACCTCCATTCTGATCTAGTCTCTGATGGATTAAAAGCTATAGTTGCCTTCAGCATGATGACGACAGAACATGGGAGACTCCCAGAGGAATACAGAGACGACACACAATTTACAAAATAGCTGCGCCTGTTTAAGATTGTCAAAGAAATGACAAATTCATGATGTACAATCTAATAAAATTCACTTGATGAATGAGGATGCAGTCCTCGTACATATGGCCTCGTTGGCATCGGCTCAGACGGACAAGGAAAACATACACTTGTTCAAGCAGAAAGAGCGACGGCCAATTGGCCAATTAGGAAGTGGCCCATCATGTCAAACTCATTTGCAAAGGCACAGCTTAACCCCAGAGGGCGGGAAGGTCTGGATCAAAGGGTGTCCCCCACGGGAGAGCCCACCCGGGAGGGGGGTCATTGAAGAAACGCTGATCCCTTCAGCTTTTGTCAAGGAATCTTCTAATTACAATAAATCTCCACTGCGAGCTAAAGACATGATACAGTGGCCATACGATAGCCCCATAACCCAAGGCCCTGCAGCCGGCATATACAAGTCTTCCATAGATGACTGATCGCAGCAAATGGCTGCCACCGCGCTAGCCGCCTCTCATTTGCCATGCGGGTCAGAACCTCCGAACCCCGGTAGCCTCTGGTGTCTAACTGGCTCTTTGACCTTGCGACCCACACCGACCCAAACTCCCAGATTAGTATCACTATCAGGGTTTGTGCTGGATTGAACTCTCCCATTCTTGGTCCTCTTTTCTTTTATTGTCTTGCTGGTCCTGCTTGGTTTACTCTCAATGGAACACTTGAAGGTCCACAAATAGTTTATGAGTGGAATTTACTTTCATGTAATGGATACCATATCATTTTTTTTTTTCAAACAACTGTTATTATAACATACAAGGAGCGACAACACATAAACACAGCATACAACAATACTCATGGGCGTATATTCTCTCTGCTCTAAGGGATCAACGAATATTATTGCTTTGACCCACATGATAAATAAGGCGCTAATGCCGATAACCCTGCTCAAGACATGACACAAAAAACACACCAATGACTATTTTAAGAAATCCATAAAATATACACGTGCATACGTTTGCATTGACAGCGCTATTGTAACATGAAGCCACTCACTTTAAACAAGGTCACCGCTGGGAGTTCTGACTACTGACCAACAATGGTGAGCAGTTGCGGATGCGTTTGTTTCCCAAAGTACAGTATCAGTGGCACATGACCCACGCCCTAAAAAGCGCCCTGTTGTTTTGAAGCAGTGCATACTTTTTGTCACAGCCATTCAAAGGGAATTACCAATAACATAGCTCGTAATAAAAGGCTTGTAATTGATACGCATGAGGTGGGGCGGGATAGTGGGGGTAAGGTTGTCATCTTGCTACAGTTTAATCTGGCCTGCAGCTACGAGGACAAGTAAGGTGACACTCAAAGTTTTGTTGCATTAGTTCTGCTTAGCTAACCGTGAATGCTAATTGCAGGAAGAAAAAACTCCTTTTTGCTCCCCGCTACTCCTCCTTTTTCGTATTTTGGTTGAGGGGCAGACGAGTTCCGGGGGGTGCAACACAGGTTTCCTCTGAGCTAATATAACAAAGAGTGCTGTTTTGCGACTTGCAATGGATATACTCAAACGAAATCCTCCCCTGCTTAAAGGGGGATGTCTCGTTGAAAACCGACTTTTTAATAGCTTGTATACAAATAGTTGGGTCTTTAGAGTGCCTGTTTACCCATCGTGGAAGAAAAAAAAAAGAATAGCTTCTCTACAGTACATAAAGTTCGCCAAGTCTATAAGAAGATTGCCAATGCCATGAAACTGAACCTTGATCAGAAAATCTGTATAAATGCCGACCCCCTCTCCCGGAAAGTCCTCTATGGCCACGGCTTCTGGATGTCCAAAAAGCGCAACAAGGATCACATCAACATCCTGCAGGAACAGAGCAAAATTAATCTTACACCACTCCAATCCATGGCTGTTGATCATCAGCCTCGAGTTTCACTTGCCACCAAAAAGTTGCTCACCTTCATGAGTAGGCCACACAGAGGACTCGGATACAGTAAAGTGCATCGTGGTACCAATGGGCTTTCACCCTACAGCATACTAAGGTACATGAATTACTGGAAACGTCCTGCGGTCTGATGAGACCAAGAGGGAACCATGAATGCTTGCATCATCTTGTTGATTTATTTCAAAGAGATTACCATAATGCCATCGTGTATAAACGTCCTCTCCTTTGTGGCGATGATCCCGGCGAATCATTAGCAGTTCTCTCAAGTGTCCAGTCTTATCAGTTACAAACAGGTACAAGTGGGCCAAGTGCTCCCGATTGATCCGTTAAAGACGGTCCCTGCTCCCCCCTCCCACTCTTTCTCTCCCCTTCCAAGTGTGGAGGCCACCGTCTCGCCACACAGAAGCTCCAGGAGACGCCGCTCTCCAGATCAATAGGCCTTTCCTCTGACTCGGTTCCTGCTAAATGACTGCAGTCTCAGCCCATTTGAGAGAGCCAATTTGCCCATTAATTATGTTGATACTTGATAGCAAACTATTTAAGTGTTAGATAATGAGCCAATTGTGATACCACGGACACTCACCCCTGCACAATCCAGTGTTTTCACGTAATCCCCTTGCATGTGCGGAAGAAAAGCCACAGTCATGTGAAATACGGATTCCCTATGCGACTAACAAGCTTGGTTATGTAACAAATTAAACTTGCAAGTCAAGATACCGCTGTATTTGTACAAGTAAACAACTGGGACGTTCGGTAGCTTCAAATCAAGCGCGAGGACCTCGCGGGCATCCCCCTCTAACGTTCCTGTTTGTATCACCTCATCTCCTCGTTGAACCACAGCTACTTCACGTCCAATCCGAATCGACAAGATTGCCGTATAATAAAGGACCCACGGTCCTCAGCCAGACGAATATTGAGATTCGTATAACTCGGCGCGGGAGAAAAGAGCGGCGGGGAGCAGAGGCAGCGAGGCGGAGAGTTTTCTCCATGATTGCGGAGGGGGTTTAAGGTTACCGACTAATTTCGCGGTTGTTACCTGCCGAGAGTACGACATCCGGTTCCTCCCCCCTCTCTCACTGTTTTCCAACAGGGAACAGTACAAGCTGTTATACTGTAGTGATCATCAGCTCTTCCCCGACGAGTGATTACCAGTAATTACCCGTTTTTTTCCCCTCCTCGCGCTGCCTCACCCCCTTTCTCCCACCAGCTATTAGCCTAACTGGCTGTTGTGAAGCAAAGAGGAGGTGTGCTGAGAACAAGGCAGGCTTTTATGGACTCCCCACCAGCGCCACTCCATTTAGAAATTATCAGGTCCCCCCTCTTTGCTTTTTGAAGTCGGCGTAAGCGCACCCTCCTATTTGCGAGATGGGCCGCGTACTCACGGGGTCATGGGGCTGATCAAGAGGTCCTAAAGATAGCCTTCGCGCAGACGCCGTGTGCAAATAAAATGCATCAGTCCGCCAAAGTCAGGCATTTATTGACTTTAATGCACAATTCAATTTGCACTGAAACAGGGCTACAATTGAGCGCTGCATTCACAGTAAACTTGCGGATTAACCATGCAGTGTTTTTTTTATTTTATTTTTTTTAACCATCTCCGTTGGCTTGTCCACCAACAATGACCAACAGCTCATTCACATATATATTTTTTTTTTTACAATATATTTTTTTTACTATTTATTGTTTGAGGCCAATGCCAATACCCATTTTTGGTAGGGAAAAAAAAAAATACCAATTCCAGATTAATCTGACGATTATTTTATAAAAATATATAATGCATATAATTATTTTCCTCTCATTCCTTCTCAATGGGTGCCAATTACACTTGAACTTTTCCTATTAAGATTTTCTATGCTTTGAATGACAAGTCCATAGTATGACCTTAACAAATTTCAATAAGTACAGTAAGTAAGGTTATTGTATTGATCTATGTGTGAATCATAAAACCATTCATAGTTGTGCACAACTGCTGTACTGTATGGTTAGAGATCATAATTGGGCTGGAAAAGTAGCAGAGTTTTATCTTATCTTACCTGTGGTAATATGTTCCCACAGCATTTGTCTATGAATATTCGTTATTTGAAGGAAAAACACTCCCAAAGTGGATGGTAAAGTTCCGTTAGCATTTGAATGGGATCCTCCCTTCGCTTTTAGCATTAGCGCTAGGCTAGCAATGATTTAAAAACAAAGCATGTTTTGTGTTTAAATATACAGCGGATGTAATACTATTATTTATTATTATTAACAGAATGTAAACATACTCACTGGTGACATTGCTGTCGACCAGTGGCAGGCCGTGCCAGACGTATTCCATAATACTACCAGGATCGATCATGTGATAATTATAGAAATCAATACTATGCAAAAAAACAAAAAAGCAATGCAACAGCATGCAAATTTGCCGTGCCCATCAATTCAGAATCAATGTTTCAAATTGTCTATGCCTTCGCTGTAATTTAGAGTTCTAATGGCTGTATTTCAGTGTTTATTCATATTGCTCGTACGTCACCATTTTGTGTATTTTGATGACATCAAACTCAAACTGATAACATATCTGATCTGTGCATTTACACTGAACTTGCAAATTTGAAATTTGAAAATTCGACGCAAATCCAAATTGTGCTACTTGAGATAAAAACAAAAAATGTAATTGTAACATTTGAACCATGCAATGTAAATCCAGCCTTAGCGAGTTTTAAACAGCAGTCGAGGCGGGAAGGGCTAAAAGTGATGCAGTTGGATATTTGTGTAATCCGCCAAGTGCTCGCTCAACGTGTCAGAAGCAAACAAAGTCATCTAAAAACTCCTCCATCACGCGATTTATTAATATTATTATTATTAATGGTCATGGCCTGCGGTCGTCTGTGGCATTTATTACAACGCAGCACGGACGAATGGGACGGCGCGCGCACACGAGCCCATCACTCAGAGTGCGCGACATTGAGATTTTATTGATTGCGTCACTCGCCGATAATACGATGCACGTCACAGCTGACAACGTTGCAAGAGGAGGCGCTATGTGGGCCTAATGAAAGTGTTTAGGGGCGAGATGGATGTTGTTTTCTACTACATTAACCTTGCAAATGGCTGGCGGCCTCACGAGCACACGCACGCGCGCACACGCAACTTCTTGATGTTTGACATTAAGCCAAGAATCCCTCAAACCATTCAAAATACTCACAACAGTGAAGCCGGAATATGAAATATGAAAGGCAAAAATGGAATGAAAATCTTCTTAGCGTCACAATAGCGCTCGTGGCAAAACATGAGGTCATTTAAAAAGTGTCTGCCGCCGCCGCCTGCCGGTGCCGATGACGGATGAGACCGGCAACATGTGAGGGATTTGCTTCTCGTGACGGAGTTAAAGCCCTCCGAAAATGAGTAATCTTACATAATAATATCCTCATGTGTCTTGATAAGAGCAAAGCCGGAACAAGCAGGCGGCCTATGAACGCTAGAATGGATATTGAAGCACCCCTCCTTGCTCAAAAAATGGCAGCTGAAGCTCTAATTTGGAAGCTATATCTTCTTTAACGGCGCCATTACCGCCGGCTATCGCGGCAACAAGCCTTGCAAAAAGTGCTTAGCGCGTCTTGCTCTACAGTCGAGAAGTCCTGGGTTTGACTCGAGGATGAGGCCAAACGACAAATAAATGGCAAAAAAGCCATTCTTTTAGACGGATTGATCGATCATTTCCGATGGGGGGGAGAATGGGCAGCACGGTTCGAAAAACATGCACGTTATTTTTTTTAGAATACTAAATTGTACATGGGTGTGAATTTGAGTGCTTGTTTATCTACGACAGTTCAGGGTGAACCCTGATTTCTCGTCTTTCACTCCTCACTGTTTTCCGCCTGGTTTAGAATCGCTGCCGGACGCCGAAAGAATGATCTCATCTTTCCTTTGAGCCATTAGAGCATCCGTCGAACAAGTTCACCATAGCGTTGGTCGCCGATTTATCAACTGTTTGACCTATTTTGTAGGTCACGCTGATTGTTTTCTAATTCACTCGCATTGACGCCGTGCCCTCCGACCGCAAGGGGCGCACTCCAACGTAAGGTCACACATTTATAAATGAATGAGATAAATGATTGAAACGAAATGTTAGGATGTGTCAAATTACAGCTGCGAGCGCATCAGCTCTCTTGCTATTGTTTTCGCTGAGAAGTAATTAAAAGCTTTGAGTCAATCGCGTGGGAGGGACGTATAAAGAACCCCCCGCCCGTTTGCGAGGCGTTTACTGGTCCCCGGAGTCGTGGCTTTTGGTGAGAGGGGGCCGGCGATGGCGGCCATCCATCCCCAGTCAATGACCTGACAGAGCCCACGCTCAATTATTGATAAGACAAAAAAAAAAAAAAAAAAAAAAAAAAAGAGCTTTGGCGTTGTCTGCGATGTCGCCGGCCGCATTAAGAGATACTTAAGCGCCTTTTAATCAGATGGCAACATCCTCCAGCGTCTTCCCTCTTTGTGTGGATGTCACTCCCTTTTTCGCTAGGCCTAATCAAAAGGCGGAGATAAATGTTGAGTGGAGAGGTGTTGCCCCTAGCCCCCCACCCCCACCCCCCACCACACCCACTCCGATGCCTTGAAAGGGAGCCACAAAAGGCGGTCGAGAAGTGAGCCCAAGCAGACTTTAAAGAAAGACAGGGGGAAAAAAAGAAAAGAAAAGGAAAACGGTGCCTCTTCTCCGGGCCTTGGTGCTAATGCATCTGTAAGGTAGCGAGAGAGAGAGAGAGAGAGAGAGAGAGAGAGAGAGAGAGAGAGAGAAGGGGGAGGGCGGGGGAGTAACGTCAGAAAAGGAAAGTGAGAGAAAAGGAACTGGTGCTAGAGAGGACAAAGAGCTCCAAGGTGTGCACTCGGCATTCGGTAATTGGCAAAAGAAGCTTCATTTCTTGCCGTGATTTCCTGTCTTTTTTTTTTTTTTTTTTTTTAAACCGTCCCTGACGCTTTTAATAGGCCGGCGAGGGAGAGGCTATTCTTCGCGGCCCCCGCCGACACCAACCTGTCTGGATGCGCCCGCTTCCTCCCGGCTCCTTGCCAAATAGGGGGGTGAGGGGTGGGGGGGGGGGGATGGGGGGGGGAGCATTAACCATGTTCCCTTTCTGTCATTCTCTCTCCTTGAATACCTCAAAGCCCTTTAGCTTTAATCATTTCAGGATCAGACTCAGTCTAAATAAGCCAAGCCATTTTCTGCACTCAATTACTCCCTTAACAGCATAAAAAAAAAAGAGAAAGGATTCAGGTATAGAGAGGGTGAGAGGGAGAACATTGTGAGAGCGTCTTCATCCGCCCCACCCCATACCCACCAAATGCTTTGAATGCCTCCCAGAAAAAGGATTCTTTTTCTAATGAAAAACCAGTAATAAGAGATGGTTCCGACTATAACAAAATGTTTACGGCCTGCTTCGCCGCCGAGCTCTTCACTCTTGCCGCATAAATCGTTGAAGAGGGCGAATAAAGAAGATTGGGGGGGTGTGGGGGGTGATTCCACCCAATCCTGCTTTCATCAGCCAAGAAAAAAAATATATCAGAAGGTGCTTCACTCCAAAAGGTATTTTAATAATACATTACTTTTGTCATAACTACTCTTAACCTTTAGGTACAATGCATTCTGGATGAATAAAGCGGCCATCGCTCGGCGGCGGGATAATGAGACGAGCAAGTCTTATTTACTGCGGCCTGCTTGTGATAAATGGGATTTCACACTCTGCTCATCTTCGTGTCGTCATATGCGGACTCCCTTTTAATCATTTACTAGAGACGCCTAGATTTAAATTTTTTTTTTTTTAAAATAGATAATTGTACTTGTAGTGTTCTATTTTATTAGTTTTACATTGTTAACGTAATGACGTAACGTGATGACGTAATGATTGATGGGTGATCCACACCAAAAAAAAAAAATTGAATTACACAGCATCATGCAGTTTTATGGAACCACGGAGTGAATATTTTTGACTGGTGAGTACGTTCGAATCTATTTGCGACTACGTTCAAACCTAATTAAATTAATGCTGTCGAGCGATTACATGTTCTTCAATTCAATTCAAAATTTTATTCTTAAACTAATCGCACATTTTTCCATAGTTAAATTCCAATTAATCACATTTTCCTATTTCTGCTTCTACTTTTTTTCTTCTAAGCTTGTAAATCTTGAAATTAATGTAAAAAAAATCATAACAAATTTCCCAGAGGGAGCCATCCCAAAGGGATCAATAAAGTCAACTCTAAGTCTAAGTCTAAGACTGAAAGTAAACTCGTGATAAACACCAGCATAAATAAATGTGTTTTTATAAGTGAGTATAATACGTTGTGACAAGGGAATTTTTGATGTCACGAATCCTCAAAAAGTATCTAAACCATTAAATATTTTTCGGGGGATAACTTAGTCCACATGCCACCACTTTTTATCACACTTGTCTCTGTGCCGCTTCATAGTGCAACATGGGTAACTCAACAACAACAATAATAATAATAATAATAATCCCACGACATTGCCATGCATTAGTGTTAAGGTGTCCCAATATCAGTCCAAACATCAAACATTCGATGGGCCAGAATGAGGGCAGCACGCTTCAGGCTACTTCATAAAATATATGCAGGAAGTGCATCTAAATAGGGTTGCTCTTTTTTTTTTTTTTTCCCCTTTCTAAATAGCACTCAATCCATAAGCATGAGCTCCGGGCTTGATAAAACGCTGCCCTGTTTTTTTCCATGGTTGCCCAAATTGCCCGCATTGTTCTAAACGGCCGCCAGTAGATACAAATCAAGTCTGAAATGTGCGAACACCAACAGAGGTCAATAAAGCACATCCACAGTCATATAATGTGATTGATTTCTCTCCGCGGCGCTGTCCGTCCGCGTTGGACCGCGCGCTGGTGATTACACAAAAACTGCTGATGGTTAATCATAATGGCTCAGGGCGAGCACTTTATTTGGGCGCGTTCGTTCCCCCCCTTTAGCCGACCGCTGATGGTCAGCCGGGTCAACGTGACACGCATGATGAAAGGGCGAGATGGGGAGAGGGTTATCCCGCAACCCCGTCGTTTCTCGTATTATATCAGCAGAGCGATAATGTGCGCCCGGTTGTTTAGGGTCCTCAACACAGACATAATATCTTTACCTTGCAAGTAAACAAGGAGATGCAGCGGACGCTAAAGTATGTGCGGGGGTGCAGTGGTTCCGTTTCGGGATACTTGCATATCTTGGTATAGTCCACCAGAATCGGCTCCAGATGTGACCTTAGATTTGAACGGATTTTAATTTGCTCAGACTGCCATCTTACCACATTTACAGAAACCGATAACTTATCGTTGTTGTCAGACGGAATCTTCACATCAAACAACGCATTTTCAGGAAATTAATAAAAGAGTTGAAGATGGTATTAAGCCTTGTAAATCGTACACAGTGAAACAACACAACACTCACCAAAATGAATGTTGAATTGATAATTTCATTTGTCTTATTTGTTATTGTTATAATAGTTTCGGGTTGGCTCATGGGGTCATTGAGTTGTTTATAATGTTAATTTGTCAGTTATGATACATATTGTTGGCTCAGGCCAAAACTTCAAAAAACACAATTTCAGATTTCTCAAAAATCTATACTGTTGGACACGCATAGATGTTTTTTTTTTTTTTGTTTGTTTTTTTTTTTTAATTATTATTGACCAATCTGAAATGTTGAAAATGGCTTGCTCTCTTTGATGATGCAATGTTAATAGTTCAACAAACATGCAGTTTTACAGCTCTCCTGAAAAAAATGATGACTTTGGAGGTACAACAGCAGCATTATGCAGGTTGTGGATGTATTATTCTTATGTATGCCCCTTATGATGATAATGTGATGATATTTTAGCTTTATTAGCCACTTTTGTTTGCCAAGTTTTATGCAGTTACTATGTGCCTTATGATGATAATGCGATGATATTTTAGCTATATTATGACAATGTGATGATATTTGGGCTATGTTAGCCACTTTCGTTTGCTAAGTTATATTCTGTTACTATGTCCCTTATGATGATAATATTTGACCTATATTAGCCACATTTGTTTGTCAAGTTGTATGCAGTTATTATGTTCCTTATGATGATAATGCGATGATATATTAGCTATATTAGCCACTTTTGTTTGCCAAAATCTATGCAGTTACTGTGTTTGTTATGAAGATCATGTGATATTGTGGTTAGTTGCTGTTCAGTTACTATGTGCATGTACAGTGACACTTAGCTTATTCTATAGGCGTTTTTCTGTCTTCTGTCTTAGAGTTACCGAACGATCATAATGTCATACATATCTCAAATATGTTGTCATCAATCTGTTTTCGTCATTACCAAAGGCTTACAGCATTGCTTTCCAATAAAAAGCACATTCTGAACAAGGTGCATAAAGACAGGATGTATAGTCCCAAAGTATACAAAGGGAAGTTATGCATCTGTACCTTTGAAATGAATAATCCTTAAAAAATAAAAATAAATAAAAGTCTATGCATGGTGTCTGCCAAGCACCTTTTTAACAGCCGTGTCAAAGTGATAGCTGTGGTCTTTGCTAAAGATGATCATTTGCAGCGCGGGAACAAAGCCGGCAGCTATCTGGGGTGTTAATTAAATCTACAAGCCTTTTATTAATACATTTAAACACCCACTTTATGCGCCCTGCGTTTTAGCACATATTTTCCACGATTCCCTTGTTATGCCTTTGAAAGAAGAAAAAACCCGGGCCAAATGAGTGCTGGCTGAAAAGAACGCCAGCGTTGACTCTTAATGGGCAACGTCGCTAATGGACGACGCTAATTAGCGCCAGACTGACGAGGCCGCACAAAGGGAAAGGGGATCAATACGCCACGCAAGTGTGTCGCCGCTCGCTCAAAAGACACCGGACGATGACATTTGCTTGGAGCACGTCGTGATGGCGGTGCATTGCAGGAGTGGGAAGGTTAGTGGGGGAACCAACACCATTCAATGCTTCAAAATTATATAGTGCCTATTGTGGTTTTTTTTTAACTTTATTTATTTATTTATTTTTAAGCCGGAAAGAAATTGTAAGGTAGATGTTGGATTTTATTTTGTTCAAAATTTTATTCTGACAAATATTGGAATTGGCGTAAGCCTAAAAAAAATCCAGTCACCTATTGCGAGGAGTTCTGAAATGCACTGCCCGTGATAAACGGGGATTCGCTGTTCTTCTTGCAAAGCTCGTTGAAGTAGCTCGTGTGTACCTCAATGCCAGTGGCCCCCCAACTCTACATTTTACGCGGTCACCCTAACCGATAAGGACACCGACGCTTGTTGTACAAGTCTTTTTGATTGCAATCTGAGTTAGTGGCTGCAAAGTGGGGTCCTTGCAAGGTGTGGTAAGATAACTCCTGCCCAAATAGACAAGTGGACATTGAAACTCAAACGTCTAAACAGGTAACAAGACCCACTGCCACTTTTTTTTTTTTTTTTGGTGGGGGGTCATTTGGAAACTACACTTTTTTGGGGCCAATATCCTGCTCCTCCTCCTCTTTCCTTCCTCCTCCCCGGAGAGAGCCATTGATCTGCCGCCTAGTGAACACTGTGTCTCCAATGTCGGGATAAATCCCGGTGGGATTGGTTTTCCCTCGTTACCTTGTAGTTGGGGAGCTCTGTTCCTGCCCCCTTTCCTAATTCTCCCCGCCTTGACATCCAGGTAGCAACGGGCATCGGCGGGCTGACAACGGGTCCTTTGTCCCCCTCGCCGGAGGCCGGATGGACGAATGAGGACGGTGGAGATGAAGCCGAAAGTCACTTGTGCATCTCTCCATCAACTATGTGCACCTGCGGAAATTAACACGCAAAAAAAGTTAACTTGTTAGATCACAGAGACTGAACAAATGTTTTATTGATCGTCAGTCTGAAAAACGTTTTATTTTGAAAATCAGGTATACAATTTCTGCCAGTGCCTCTGGACATGGAAAACTGTCTTATGATGTTTTAATGTATGTAAAATAATAATAATAATAATAATAATAATACAATCAGGCAAAAAAATAAAATTAAAAAATCTGATGTTTTTGCCTGTTTTAAAAGAGCTAATATTGGTTGATTAAATTGGCTAGCAGATTTCAACGGTCAGGACCAAATTACAATGATTTTGTTTCTATGCCGGTCCATCAAAAAGAATTTTGTGATACCGGCCCACATCGTAATTAATTGGTGTCCCGACTGTGAACCCATATAAATGCATGATTGGCATTACATTATCACAAATACACAACAAATTGATGGACAACTAGTTTTGAAATCAGAAGCCAGGAAATGTTTATTCAACTATCTTATTTATTTTACAGGAGCAATTAGTACCACTTTTAATTTTTTTTTTATTTTGTTATTTTTTTTAACAATTTCTCATATCTCAGTGTTGCTAAAAGTGACGACAATTTGCAAGAAATATAAAGTTGACGCTCATGATTTGACTTCACGGGCCCAAGAAAATGTCGAGAGCCCGGATTTGGCCCTCGGGCCTTGAGTTTGATACCTGTGATTTAGCGACCCTCAATAAAGCAAACATGCTTGTTTTTAGAATATCGTCAATATATCACGCAAGTGTGAGGAAAACATGCAAACTTAACAACAGGAAGGTCTGAGCCGGGATTCAAACCCAGAACCTCAGAACTGTGAGGCAGGTGCGGTAACCGCTATCACTCTGCTGCCGATACTTTGCATTAATCAGTGCAATTTTCCTTATTTATTTGTTCATTTTCTTATTTTATTAGACTCTGGCTGTGTCCATCCAAATCCCTCTTCAACTTCAATGTACATACGTGCACAAACGTGTTAGTGGCCCTCTGGAAATCTCCGTCAAATTGAAAATTCTGCTGTCAACGCATCTCTCTCCTCCTCTTTTGGCTCGACATAATGTCACAAGAGCCTACACAAAAAGTTCCCGCCGCACGCCGGCGATTCTTATTTTCCTTTCATTGTCCTTGCCGGACGACACAAACAAGCAAACAAGGCTGGGCGAGTGCATCGCGTCATTTCCATATAGATGAAAAGCGTGCGATGAAACGAACAAGTGTCCATTTGTACACGAGGCGACACAATGCTTTCCACGCGGACGCTCGGCCGTTGTCGGACGCGCTTACCTGAACAAAAAAACCTTAGATAGGATGATTGTAATTCTAAAAAGGCCACTAATAGATTTTGCCCAGTTCGCAGCACTTGAGACATAAAAAGAGGTTAAAGCAACGTGGGAGCGCAGATGATAGCGACCCTCTTCAGTCTTATTCACACCAGATGTCATTCACGCGCGCGTCTTTCTTGGGCCTCGCATAAAGCCGACTGCGGAATTGGATGGACTTACTGGAAGAGTCCGCTGCAAACATTCCTTTGAATAGTTTGGATTTTTCACTTTCCGGAACATCTGATGACAATGCACGTAAACAATCCCGCCGCGGATCGAAAGTATTTCATCTTTGAAGAAATTTAAGAATAAACTGTATCCTGTTTGTTTAGTTAGAAGTGAATTTTCCTAAATCACATTTTGGAACTAAGTTTTATTTTTTTTTGAGTTTTTACTAGGGATGTTCCAAACCCCTTTCTTAGACCAAAATTTCAATGAACACAATGACTGCTAACTATTAACACCACCAATACATTTTTGTCTTTGGGAGGCAAAATGACGATTTGTCAAATCACTGCAGTGTAGCGCCAACTCCTGGCGAGGAGGACTTACTCGAATCTATATTTTTTGCATTAAGTATCAGTTTCAAGTTCAGTTTATAATATAGTTCAAGTTTCAGTATAAAGAAAGAAAGAAAGAAAGAAAGAAAGAAAGAAAGAAAGAAAGAAAGAAAGAAAGAAAGAAAGAAAGAAAGAAAGAAAGAAAGAAAGAAAGAAAGAAAGAAAGAAAGAAAGAAAGAAAGAAAGAAAGAAAGAAAGAAAGAAAGAAAGAAAGAAAGAAAGAAAGAAAGAAAGAAAGAAAGAAAGAAAGAAAGAAAGAAAGAAAGAAAGAAAGAAAGAAAGAAAGAAAGAAAGAAAGAAAGAAAAGAAAGAAAAGAAAGAAAAGAAAGAAAAGAAAGAAAAGAAAGAAAAGAAAGAAAGAAAGAAAACAAAAGGAAAGAATGAAAAAAGAAAAAAGAAAAAAGAAAAAAAGAAAAAAGAAAGACATCACTGTAAGAGCTGAAAGAGATCATATGATTGACTATTTATCTACCACTGGTAAATATTATAAAGTAGGTAAATAAATAGATAAATAGATAAATAATAAGTAGCTAAATATTGTTTGTAAATACGTGGAATGTCTTTGCCTTAGGAATGTCCGTCATTAGTTGTCACGGTGTTCCATAACTGTTCCATGTTCAAAATCAATTGTGGACTTCAGTACAAAGTTTGGTTCTTTACCGGAGTATATACAGATAAATAATAATTGTGTTAGTGTTCATCTTTTTTACTTGTGTAACGCAAGGCTGACCGCACTGTGTGATGTGTTCGAACCCAGCTCGGAAGAGGATGGAAACGAGAGTAAAGAGAATATTTGGGATCAACTTCATCATTTGAATGTACCTGATGCGGTATGTAATGCTCACTAAACTTTCCCTATTACACCCATATGAAGTTATAAATATGGTTTAAGTATTGCTGCCTTCCATCTATATCACTAAATTCCAATGCATGACTTTGCATTGGGGATTTACCAAAAATTGTATGTAAATTTACCGTTTGTAACCTGGAAACGTTGTAAGTCGTGAGTCTCAAAAACCAAACCCCCTCCCCCCTTGTATCCCTCCGGTACGATTACTTCCTCGAAAGCTACGCTCTGAAAGGCCTCTTGAATGCGAACGGCGAAGACCCACCCGGAGTTCTTATGGAGACGATGATCAAGGTTTGTATTCTTTTGATGTGAACAAGCCCGGTTCTTTTGCAAAACCTCTCAAGGCCAGTTTCTGGGTTTTGGCCCACTCATACACAAGCTTCTCTCATCCTGTGATGAAAAACGTGTGTGGTATATAATATACAACACACACACACACGCCGCTAAACAATATTTCACTCCCAGGTTCCAGGTCCCATTTGAAGAGATCACATCAGGACATGAAAGCATTTTTTTTTTTTTCTTCCCCGTGTATCCGTCCCACTCGTATGCGCCTCAAGCATTGATCCTGTGATGGTGGTAAATGAGTTAGAGACAATCCAAGTCTTGGCCAAATGGAATAGTGAGCTGTTAATGCTGCTCGAGTGCTTGTAACAAAGGAGTGAAGAGGCATAAAATGCTGAAATAAAAAAGAAAAAAAAAAGAAAAAAAAAAAGAAAAAAAAAACTATACAGTGTCTTAGACATGATTGGAGATAAGCGCACACACAACACATTAGCAAGATGTTCACGACAGACGAAAGGCAACGTCCATTACCGGCGAGAGCGCCGCCTACTTGTTGGATTCAACTCTTGACATGACAATGTCTAATTAACGCATCATACTAATGCTGCAGTCGAATAACTTTCCTCCTCCCCTGCGAGCTTCGTTATGTCGCTAATGTCGGCCAATTAGCACGCCCGACACAAAAGCCACCGGCTCGGGAGCAAACGAGCCCGCCGGTCTAATTGGGAATTAACGAATGCTTTAAAGCGCCGTTCCCAAAACAAGAGGCTGTTAATCGGCGGCGTTTCTAGTGGAGAAAAGTTAGCATTAGCATAATTGAGGATGAGCAGAGGTCGGCTAACCCACTGGGAAGGAAATTGTTTGTTTGTGCAATTAATAAACCACGCAGACACTTAATTGCCTTGTTTTGTTTTAGTGGGCGATGTGTGGTTGGAAAAAATTGCAATGAGATGCTACAAGGTGGGCTAGCGGTTAGCATGTCTGGCTCAAAATACTGAGATACTAGTTTCGAATCTCGGTTTGGGCCTTCTCCAGGCACTCCGGCGTTCGCTCACATACCCAAAATAAATAAATAAAATAAAAGTAGTGTCAAACCTACTTTGGAATACAGAGAGACGTCTTTCATTGTTTTCCATCATGGATCACATCTGTGATCCGTGTTAGGGAAACCTACAAGTCCCCCATCCAGACTTTTGGGTCATCTGTGCTCCTGACCCTGACTGAGACCTTGTGACCTCGGCCCGGGCCTCCACAGACACTTGTGGCCTTAACCTTTAGCCCTGGACAAGCTGTTGCGTCCAAAAGCATCTCTGAGTAAGGCCTGCTCCTTTCCTGGACCGATCAATACCCAAATGTGACCTTTTGCAACAGAAAGAACATCTGCAAACGCAGGTAAGATGTCACGTTGGGGTCTACTTGCTTCCTGGATCACAACGGTTTCGCCGTTTCTTGTGCTATCGATTTTGAATAAAATAATACTCCACTGTTAGCCTCTCTGTCTTTTTAATTCTGTTTTTCCCCACTGTTGACCGTACATTTGGTACCTGGACCTTCAGTAGGGCCCTGACCATCTAATCCGATGATGTAAAACTTTGAACCCTGTTATATGAAATCTGATTTGTTGAAGAAAAAGTCCCATTCTTAATATAGTTTAAGTAGTATCAGCCATCACTCCTGATTCTGAAGGCATAAATGAATAAATGAATACAATTTTACTGAATATATATTAGAATTGAAGTTGTAAATGTAGGTCAGGGCTTCTGACTGCATTTCTGAATGTACAAATAGGTTATTGAGGGAATGCTGTAGCCCACTTCCATAAATATAACTTATCATCATGACCAGGTGTCTGATACTGCTCGGTGGCACAGTTGATAAAGCGCATTGTCCAGTAACCAGGAGGTTAGAATTTCATAATTTATCTCTCAATTTACTGCATATTCCACATGCATTCAAATCTTAGCATTCAAGTATTAGCATTCTGCTTTAAGCATTCCCGCGCAACTTTTTTTTTTTTTTTTTAAACACAAGTACCTATATAGCCAAGTATTTTTGCCACCTCAATTACAATGTGGCATTGCCAATTACAGCCCCCACAACCATATTACAGTGTTTCTGTTGTTGTTAACACTTTTTCAGGACAATGTAGACAGTTTAACACAAAATCCCCCCGAACATACCTTGAATTTTCAGGATGTTGTTGTGTGAACGTACCCAGAGAGAAAGCGCCTGAACAAAAAGCAACAGTGAGTCGGTTTTACACTGCAGGCACACCATTGGCGGAGGCAAAGGGTCAGAAGCACTCACTACAGTGGAGAGGCACGGAAGAGCGGGAATTTGAGCTGCTAGCCTCTGAACCGCTAATTAAAATGGACAACTACCACAAAACTGCATTAAAAAAAAAAAAAAAACAACAACTCTGCTAAATCCATTTAACATGACTGATTTCCCCGACCACCTCGCGCCTAATGTAACTGAGCGACCTCCGTGTTAATAATTGCCGCTAATGCTCCAGCCTGTTTTGGTTTTAATTGTTTGGGTTCTCAGACTACATCCCGCGCGCGACATATCTTTGCGCAAACTTCCATGAAAAGCTCTTTTCTTTTATTTTGAGTGACTTCACCTGCCTTCCTCCCTTGCGCCATGTTTGTCTGTGTTGACAAAAGCTTCATTAGAGTGTCCCCCGCCATCAGTGTAATTGGGCCCCATTTATTTCAAAGCTACATTTAATGGTCATTTCTTTGTCGGCGGCGTGTGGGCCGACCGAAGTAGATCACAATGCCTCTTTTCTTCGCGCATCTATTTTCCTCATCCCCCCCCCCCGGCGCTCAATTATTAAATTATATTTCTTTCATCCGCCGTGTTTAATAAATTGCATGGGGCTCTTTAGTTAATGGCGGTGGTGGGTGTCCTCGCCGCACGTGCTCCTGTGTGTGTACCATTGAAATTATGGACTGTACAGCAGCACCGTGCAAAAGTTTGCGCTTTTGTTGCTATGATTACCTTTTTGAAAGCAGATTTAACATGCCAGGAACTTAATTTTGTGGAGTGATCCACATTCATTGCGGTAGCGTTCAAATTCTAGCCCACAAAAAACAAACCAAAAAAAAAACAAAAAACTTATATATATATATATATATATATATATATATATATTTATTTATTTATTCTTTTTTTAAGTTATATTTATATATTATATATTAGTGTTGTCAATCAATTATATTAAATTAAAATTAAATAAATTAAAAGAAAAAAATCTTCAAAGCTAGTAACAAATATTTACTTGAGGGAAATCTTGGGATTAACTTTTTTTTTGTTTTTTTTTTGTCAGGCTGCGAGCTAGCACTTGCTGCATTGAGTTTTCTTAAAAAGAAAACAAAAAAAACAAAAACAAAAAGTGTCATTTGTACCTTTGTGGGAGTGTACACAGGCAGCTTCTTTCACGGCCAATGAAAGCGGCTCCCTTCATTCTTTTTAAATTCAGGTGTAGGAGAGGCTCTACATGGCGGAAGGACTCGCTGGGAGACCAACACAAAGTCGTTAAAAGGAAGTGCAAAATCTCTACTTGTGGATGATTGTGAAGTTGACGGCTGTGAAGTGAGCATTTTAAGATCGCCTTCCACTACTGATCGTGCATCTGTGTTTTTGCAACTGAGTCGGGGGGTGCTTTTAAAATTCTAAAGATGATAATAGTAAGAATGTCTCCATTGAATTTGATTTCAATAATGATTTAGAGGGTCAACCAAACGCTGTTGTTGTATTTATGAATGAATTAGAATGAGATCCACCGCACACAGAATTTGCCTGCCTGCGCCTTGGACAAATCCACCACCTTACACCACCTGCGCCACAACTTAGACCTGCTATTAGCTGGTCTAACTTGTAGTGTACTTTCTGTTACCAAATTGTCAGGAGTAGAAAATTTATGATTATTAATTCAAAGTCGGCAGGCTTGTTTACAATACTGGCTACATCCGATTCATAAGATATTGAGAAGTTAAGCTGTTCAGGTTTCCGCCATGATAATAAACTGCTTCAGATGATGTACATGGGCACAGTTGTGCCCTGTTATACTCTTTAAAATCCATTTTCAAAATGTTTATAATTTCAGTGTGGTAGTGTTGTGCTTTTAAGAGTCGGATGAAGTCAGGTATGCCACTGCTTTGAGTAAAACCCACCCGATAAGCTCGGTCACTCAGCTAGGAGCGTTTAGCTTGATGTTGGCTTTCATGTTCAGCGTGAGTGTCTGTTTTCTGGGCTGGGGGGGATTTGGGTGACGGTGGTCGGGCCATCCAAGCCTCAATCCTTTTATTTCACACCCTGAAACATCAGAAGCCAACAAGGTGGAGAGAAATGACTTTGTGTGCGCGATTTCTCTGCTTCACACGACGCCGGCTCTCCTCTCTTTTATGTGCGTAATTGAGGGTGATTATTTCAACTGGGGAAAGGGGAGCGGGTAATAGAGGCTGATTAAATCCCGCGGACGGTGGCCCCAGACGGGCCCTCAAGACACAGAGGTGTAATAACACACTCCCCACCCCTGGAAAAAAACAAAAAAAACAAGCGTCACCTACCGCGGCCCGTCCACTCACCTTATTTTGCGTGACACGAGGCCAGCTGCAATTTAATGCATTTATTGTGGTGTCGGTCCTTTTATTGACAGCTGTAAATAGTTGTCATTAAATTGAAGCTGCGTGCTACCGAAAAAAAAAAAAAGACAAGAGATGCTACTCCATCATTTGACAACCACAACAGGGATATTTCTATAAATACGAGAAAAAAAAAAAAAAAAAAAAAAAAAGACTGAAAATGGCTGCCAAAACGCATCAACTGCTCATTTTTCACAGCTTAAACAAGCGCGCTTGTGCTATCGACTGAAAGTGAAAAGGCTTCATGGGAACGAGTGACATGTTCGCGTCGTCACTGCGTGGCGGGATGCCTATCGAGTGCTAATTTGTTTAGCGTATCCATTCAGGCACAGTTCACACCGCATGTACAACGCGTTCCTCAGCAGGTTTTCCGTACACTTGCAGAATAGAGCGCACCGTGGTGCCCATTGTGCCATTCAAAAAAAAGGGATGTCTGATTAAGTGAGTGATTCATTTCCGACATGTAAAGTGGAATATTGGACAAACTGATTAATCCAGGTGTGTCTGGCCATTGTCGTCATGGTTACTGAGTTCAGCTACACCTGGATTAATCGGCTTGTCCGCTTATGAAAGACAGGAAATGAAGGCGTGGTATTGAGTTTAGGAAGTAGTGGATTTGAGCTGAGAGCCCATTAAACGCAAGTACTCACGGGCATATATTCTTTATCCTCTGTGAAAAACAAGTTATTTAGCTTAAACTTACTGCGTCACTTTGTTGTGAAATTTTGTTTATTATACATGTCTGTCATAAGCTGCACCTTGGTGGCAATATCGGCACGAGCACAGCATTGTTCTTATTCATGGACTGCTTTTTAAATTTAATTTAGGTATTATTCTAAAATTAGAACTTCATTATTTTTCTTAAAAAAATAACATAAAAACATGTAAATAATTGATTGTTCAAAATAATTCCAACTTTGGTCTTGTAAAATCAAAACTTTTTTTTTTCTTGAAATATACCATTTTATTTATGCACTCAAAACTTATATATTTTTAAGGGATCACACCCCCTCAAAAAAATAAATAAATAAATAAATAAAGAAAGAAAGAAAGAAAAATAATAAAAATTAATTTTAAAAGTTTTTTTTTTTTTTTTTTTTTTTTTTAAACATGACTTAATTCTTCTAAAATTACAATTTGGTTCCCAAAAATTAATTTAGGAACAAGTTCAAATAAATAAACCACAAATAAATTATATATATATACACATATATATATATATATATATATATATATATATATATATATATGTGTGTGTGTGTGTGTGTGTGTGTGTGTGTGTGTGTGTGTGTGTGTGTGTGTGTGTGTGTATATACACACACACCACAAAAAATAACAAAAAATAAATTGAACGTAATTATTATTTAGAGAATATTGGAAGCACAAAAAAATGGAAAAAAATTGATTTATCTTAAGCCATTTTTTTTGCTCTGGATTTTTGGTGAATTCAGACTTCCTTTCCATTTAACACCATAAAAAGTGTCCCAAAGTTATCCCAAGCTATTTATTTGGGAAGCCCAATGAGCATCTGGTGAGTTTGGAGTGAATTCCAAATGTGATCTGTATTGATGAGCGGCCCTGCTCCAAACAGGCCGTGAGCGCCAATCGTCAGAGCCGTCAGCACTCTGGCATGGGCTGACATCCATCACGCTATTAATGCAGTGCACCTATATGGAGCTTTGGAGGGAGGCTGCGACAGGAACATCCCCTACAGAGAAGCAGGGGCGCTGAATGGGAAGTAAACAAGTCCCTCTCCCCACCACCACCTCACTGCCCAGAGGGCAGCACCAACAATAGCCCATCCATTACAAAGAAAAGAGGGTGGGAAACGAGGAGGGGGGGGGGGAAAGAAACAACAAACATTTATTTACTGCCGCTGTTGTCACTTTTTTTTCCCCAGCTATTTTTTTCATGATTTACGGTTGGCTTGGAGAAGCTTGAGCGGAATTGATTGGCTTCTTGGCGGAATTTAAGAGAGCGCCATCGGTCCTCAAACAAACCTGGATTACTTTTTCAGCCAACCTAGAGAACACAACAAAAAGGAAACTTGGAATTATGAGCTTTAAAAAATATATATCCATTTTCAAAAACGGCTGCAATCATTATTTAGGGATTCAACCTTAGCTAAGTTGAAAAGTTTTTAAAATGGAAAATATGTGTGAAAAACAAAATTTTTTCCTAATTTTTTTTTATTTTTAGGTTTTTGGGATGAAACTGAATGCAGACCAAAAAAAAAAATGGACATAATTGTTTTTCACTCAAACTGAATGCAGACATCCCCAAAACATAAAAAACTAAAAAAATAGGGAAAGAATTCAATACGTATCACAATATAATTTAAAGTGGAACTTCGGTTAAACTCTTTCCACTTACATCTTTTAAATTAAAATCAATTATCTGATTCCAGTTTTTCTTACACCCCTACACGACCAAATCGAATTATCTTTTATCGGAGAGATGCTAGTATCTCGATACATTGGGTATACAACACATGAATCAATCAGAAATGGTCCATTTTCAGATGGAATGATTTGATTCGATTTTAGTGGAATTATGATTCAATTCCATATGGAACGACGAAGCCCAAAAACTATTCAAGGTTATTTAATTCAGCAACAAATCATCTGCAACATCAAACCGATTTACATCAATTTTAACTTGCTGTGCTTCTCTCATTAAAGATTTGATATGTATCTCCATACATGGGATCTATTATCATTATTATCATTATTATTATTATTATGGGATGAGATGTGATTCAAAGACGAAACATTTTAAAATGTCACAATTCTATTACATTTGTTTTATTTAAATCAGTTTTCATTACACCCCTAATATAAAGCTGTTAAAAGTGGTAATATAACATTTTTTAAAAGTCTTTAATATTGTTATTTTTTTTGTAGTGTTGTATCATAGATGAATACTCTATTTCACAATGCTAATACTAAATTTCAGACTGTCGATTCCTTCGGGTAAGGGACATTGGACCGACGAGTCAGCTTTGCAGCTTTATCGGAATGTTCAAAGTAAAAATGAGCAGCTCAGCGGCCGAGCGAGGAATGAGAAGAAGAGGTACGCTTAGTGATTATTGAGAAGACAAAGACCTCGCTGTCCGCTTGCTGACAGCAGCCTCTACATCAGGTGGCCCCCCCGTCCCTGCCTCCATCCAACCCCGCGCTCGCCATCCAATTCCAGCCAGACGAGGGAATTTTCCCTCGCGCGCCACCCACCCATCATCCATTTATCTCGCTATTCACCCCCCCCCTCTCAACAAATGGCAATGATAACACACAACAACAAGGCAAACGATGCCTCCTTCCTCCAAGTTCGCCTTCCCGGAACCTTTCGAGTTTTCCGTCGACTTCTGCTTGAAGACGAGCCGTCCCGTTGGCCGGCGCATTCCGCAGACAGAGTGCCAAGATTCCTGCGTCCATCCCAGTATCCAGTGAAAAGCGGGTTTCGCGTTACATCAGATTATTCAGACACTTGGAGATAAAACGGACGACTCACAATAGAGTTTCAAAAGAAGCGTTTTCCTGGGGAGTTGTTGACCGCATGGGTTGGTTCCAAGTTACAGACATCAAATAAATGGCTGACACCGACTACTGTATGTATAATAACCATGGACGTCCCCTGATGAGTCTAGGATGATAGTAAAGCTTTCGGTTCACTCATTCGCTACCAGCACAGTAAAAATGTTTTTTTTTTTACGTCTATAGCCGTCAATGGCACAAGACGCTACAAGTTTGTCATCATACGTTTCAGACCCATCTGCAAAAGACAAGACCATAAGAAAATGTTTTTGGCGGATTGAATTGGCATTGGATTGTTGTGACATTTGATCACTCTGATTTAGGGCTGCTCTATTATGAAGAAAACAATCGTGATTAATTTGGTAATAATTGAAATCACGATAAGGACAATCATTTGTTTTTTGTTTTTTTTTGGGTACAAAACAAGAACATGTTTAAACATGTAAAAAAAATATTACGACAAATACATTTCTTTGGCGCACTTATATATTACTGATTTTCTAAATTTGAGTTGAAAAAAAAAAAAAACTTTCGCAATAATCAACCTACAGATTCGTATCGGGACACGAGGCAATTCACGCCCCTAGTGGAGTGTAAAAATTAGAATTGAATTTTGATTTTAATTGCACAGCCCTACTCTGATTGGCTATTAGCTAGCGAATCAGCGCACAGCGCTCGAACAGGAAGTGAGGAACGTGGGAAAAAAATTGCCATTTTGTTCAGGTTGCACATTATCATTTGCATTTGGAAGTAATTATTTTTTTCCAATTTAAATTTCAATCATTTATTTCGAATTCATTTGCAAATGAAAAATAATATAAATAAATAGTAAGACAAGTCGAGTAATTATAATGTGTCTTTACAGAAGATCGAGAAGATGAGCTCATCACCGTGGTTCAAGAGAGACCGGCATTGGATGACATGACCGTGAAAAGTGATGAAAGCTAAACGATAGCAAGACATGGAGACGCAATTGGATATACCGGAATTGATACCATTTAACATTCCGTTTTATCATTGTAGTAGTGGGCCACTTGAAGAGCCATTCGGCTCAACTGTTTGTCACATCAGCTAAGTGCTGATTTCTGATTGGACAATAGGCCTGGCGGTATCATTGAGCTACCTTTAAGTTTCAAGACTTGCAAAGAGAACCTCAGTAAAATAAAGTGTTAAGCAAAAAAAAAAAAAAAAAAAAAAGGTCGCGGATACATTTCCCTGCTAGGAGTTGGAGGCCCCCCGGGGGCGCAGACAGCCAACAAAAGAGCTTGAGCTCAACACTTGTGACCTCGGCGAGCTATTCGCCCTTCGGCGAGCCGACACAAAGGGAACAGCATAGGTGACTCCACGCATGCTTCGCCGCCGCTTTTTTTTTTTTTTCCCCCCCAACACTTGTATTCTCTGTTTCTGCCGAGCGCTGACATCAACCTTTGGCCCGCCGACAACCAAGTGGCGGTTTCAATTTACCGAGCGACTCAAAAAAAAAAGAAAAAAAAAAGGGGTTTGCCTTGGCTTTGAAAAAAAGACACTTTGATAAACACTGTGCCGGCTCAAATAAAGAAGTTGCAATTAATGAGGACGCTTTTATATTTTAGGGTTTTTTTTCGATGGGCGGTGTCACTTTCTCCACTGTATTGCGACAATGCCGCGGTCACAGGAGAGTTGGTAGTAAGAGGTCGGCACCTGATACGGAAACTTCAGTTGGAGACAAAGAAAGTTACGCAAATACCGATAATCGGGCTTTTCCTTTCAAAGTTAGCAAAATCTCTTGAAGATTTTAGTAACCGATTATTATCCTGTGGTCTGGGGTGTCTTAAAAGTAATTAGCCATACCCGATCTGCTGGGAAAACGATATGGGCCGATTATTAGAACAAATAACCTGTCCATTATTTACAATCATGAATTGTAGTGTGTGTGTGGTAGTGCTGTCACTATCGAATCTTTTTAAAAATTGATCATCCTATCGATTATTTTCAAGGCTGATACTGATTATTGGTAGCAAAGAAGGCTGATTACCAATATTTGGAGTCGATATTCATTTTCAGCAAAAGGGAAACAAATATTGGTGTGAAAATTTTAAAAAATCCAAATTCCAATTCTTAACGAACTTATTGAACAACTTTTCATATTTGAAAAATTTAAGTTTTTTTTTTAATTCTTTAATTAGACAATAGACCGACTTGCTCCCAAAAACGTATAAACACGTTCTATTTTAAATATTGCCATGGTCCCAAAAGCGTATTTATATGTTTGTTTGTTTTTTAATGAAAAGAAGGCAGCTTCTGACCTGAAGAGGTCACTTAAAGCAATGGTAGTTATTACAAAAAACGGCCAGTAGGTGGCAGCAGAGCATAAGAGATCAACCAAGGACATGTAGCAACAAGCTCTTTTCCCCAGTATTTTCAACAGGTTTGTGAATAATGATGAAACTTAGCTATATTCTAAAGCTAATTGCTTCAAAATGGAAACGGAGAGAAATATACTTTTTCTTCATGATGAAAGAAGAGACTCTAATCTTTAATTTTGTTAGGTTCCATGTTTTATAGGAATAAAACACAATATTCTGTGGGCCTTGCAAAATCAGTCAACATCCGGTAAATCGGCAGCGAAGGGGATTGCTTCAGTGAAAATGGCTGGGAGTAAATCTTGCTTAAATGAAAACCTAAGAAAATAGCTCCATATTGGGGGGTTTTTGCCAGTAAATACATTTTTTCTAAAATTTTGAAAAAGTGTATCGGAAATGTAAAATTTTTACTTATCTTTGTTATAATATTCACATTCAATATTCGCCTCATTTTCCTTAAAACTACGGACAAATTTGAAAGCTTGGATGCAGACATAACCGCATGAAACACAAATTCATGTGCCTGATTTTGGGAACCCACACCTGAAACTGAATCTACGTTTGGGAATTCCTCGAGTATTTACAGCTATCGTGAGGAGCTTAATGCTTAATGCAATCATGCAAACAGCAAGCGCACACTCAATAACTGACTACATGACTCCAAATCCACTTCCTACTTTCTTGCATGCTCCAAAACCATTCACAAAAAAATAAATAAATAAAATAAAAAATAAAAAAAACACCTGCTCGCACACAACTCAATTTTGCCGGCCCCGGCGTGCAGCAAAAATCCCTCCTCCAGCATCTGCTTCCAGCTCGAACCCCCATTAGACGTGTCACATGCTGTTTGCTGACATGCACCCTTTCTATTGAATCACCACATTTGCAAAGTTATGACCTCCGCGGCCGCGTCCAACTTTTAAAATAGCTCCGCCTTCGGCCCGACTTGCCTAACAGGAAACCATTAAAGCACCGGCAATTACCATTATTCCCATCCATCCGTGCGGTCCCCCCCGTTTTATTTTAATCTGCTTAAGTGCATTTTTTACGCAAGGTTAAAATATGAATCCCTGCAAGCTCCACCCCCCACCCCCCCCACTCCACTGCCAGGATGGTTTTTCTGCCTTCGTCGAGAGCACAATTTACAGCTGATTTAATTTGGCCTTTGCAAACATTTCTAATGACATTAGGCCCAGTGCATATACTGACTGCCTCTCCCTCTTATTCCATTAGCTCCTAAATCAGGTTTAAAGAGCGTACTGATGCTGGATGCTATTACGGGTGATTATCAAAACAACAGACAATGGGGCAAAGTGTTTACTAACTGGTTTAGCCGTAATTCCGCGTAACCAGGACAGATGGGAACGCCGCCAATTACAAATCAATCTTTTCAATGATGAAAGACCTCTCAGAGAGCGCCGGCCACCGTCCACGTATTGTCGCAGGAAGCAACGCAGCTGATTATTGACTATTTTTAACCACGGATGGCACAAACGCAGATAACGTTGAGATTTTATGCAGATGATGGCAAGATGGCGAATTATCAAGTTACAACCGTCTATAACGGGGTGCCTATATACGCACTCATAATCGAGAAGAACTTGGATTTTTCCATGTGTCAAGTTTGCCTGTTTTACATGTATTCGACAAAAAGGAGAGAAGACACTCAGTTCAAGGCTCGCGAGGAGAAACGAGAGAAACTGATACAATTCACTTCTGCACTCTCTAAAAAAAAAAAAATCCCCTTCTCACCCTCTTTTTATTTGGTTTCCACGCCTCTAGTTACATAGGTGTTCCAACCCTAATAATGCAAATGCAAAACATAGGTGGATTTCCTTGTGTGTGGAGTTGCTCACATTGTAAAAATTGAGTCAAATCTGAAAAATCCTTACGGTGTGAGTAAACTCGCAATTGTAAGAATTCCCCAAGATTTTCAAGTTACAAACCATCGGCTTGTTCTGTACGTCTTCAAACTCTTCACTTCATTCTTGACAGCACGGGCGAGTTCAAATTCATTTTGTATAAGCGTTTGTGGAGAAAAAGCGAACGGTTCCCATTTGATTAGCGAGATGACAACGAGGGCTGAAGTGCTCTCAAGTCCGTTCAGCCGGCGTGACAAGGACTAACGACGGCCGCCCATCTGCATGCATGCTTACAGCTGTCTCCCGTCCTCATCCAGGCAATGATTGTGTTATCAACCCTCAACCCCTTTTTCAAATTGTTATTAACTGCGCCGGGAGAGGGTGTCTCCGCTCACCTGTCACTGACGCGGCGCCGGGGAGGGCTTGGACACACTGGGCTATCAGTCATTGTCAAAAGGGCAAGGCGGTGCTATAGAAGACGGAGAGGGCGAGCACCATGCGAGACACACAAAAAGCCTCGTGAATTGTCTTTATTCGGCACTGAATCGGGAAGAGACAAGTCAAATCAGAAATAGTCTATATTTGTCCCTTTTTCAGCAGAAGACATGTTGACTTACAATTTGAATTTGTGTCAAATAAATGTTCCCAATTGGAATGAATTGAAATGCTAGTAAATCTGTGCCAGCCCCCAACTACTACAACTTTGGCTCACAATATGAAAAATAAAGTAGAAATATTAAAACAAAATGCCTCTCAAGACTTCCGGAAAATCTTAGAAGACTTTTGAGAGTTCATCTCAGTAAGCGGTCCAAAGGTTTTGCTTTTACTATTTTTTCTTTGTTTGTTTACCGTCAACAAAATGTGAAAATTGTGGTGACTGTTATAGATCGAGAAACTTAAATTCAATCAATCCTGGACAGCCATACTGTGCAAGATTTCTGCTAAACCGTGCAAGACTTTGGTTTATCTTGTGATCATTTAAAGGGTTAAATTAACTCAGTTATTTTTCATTTTTACTGGGGGTTTTTTGGCACCACTAAAGAAAAGAAATGCACTAATGACCGAAAATCAGGAAATTTAGATGGATTTTGTATAAACAGTGAACTTATGCAATTACTTGAAAACTCAAAGAATTTCCTTCTCCCTCCCACTGCTCGCTGAATCAGTGGAGGCTGGTGTCTGTGGATCTGCTTCATCTAATCCTCCCTTCTCTTTAGTTTTTCCTCTGGTCTCTTGAGATCTCTCTAATTTGTTGGAATTGAGAGATTTCTGGGGTTAGTGTAAGATTCTGGTTTTGTAACCATGTAGGTGGCATCTGGTTGGTTCTGGATTTCACTTTGCTTCATCTTTCTTTCCTTTGATCTTTCCTCTGGTCTCCTGACCTGAACTTCATGACTCTGAAGTATCCAGTTAAGGTGAAGGATATGGGATTTTTAATAGGTTTCAGGTGAATTAATGAGCACAAATTCACACGCACACACACATACAGATGCGCACCAAAAAAAAAAGTAATGATGATGAAATGTTAAATCGGTAAGAGTGCCGAATGAATACTGAGTTCTCAAAAAAAAAAAATTAAAAAAAATTGAAAACTCAACTATTTGACGGCACATTTTTCATTATTTTCTTTATTAGACTTTGTATCATCGTTCCAAAAACCGAACATCATAAATGTATTTGCTTAATTTTACAAAATTTCGACTAAATTACCATTAGAACAAGATATATTACTAAAAAAATGTTTTCTACAAGTCAAATCTTGTTTTGAAGTAAATCAGCCGTTCATTTATTTCTATAAAATTAATCAATGTGTGCGTCTGGGGGGTTAGATAAAGGTGAGATGAACCACGGCAGGTTGGACAGCGGGACCCTGAGGCCTCTCCCCGCACGCTGATAGATATGCTAATACCCTCCTATTCACTCGACTTCACTCCCTTTATTTCCCCCAATTAAAGCAAACGCCAGTGAAACTGTAATTAAGCCGTGTCCGGGCAAAAGACTGCCTGCTGCTTTTAATGAAGCCCCATCGATTCTCCCTTTAGTTGCTATCGCTCTCCCTATAACATTCACTGGCCTGAAATGAAAGCAAAGTTAAAAGTGCAAGCTCCCATCCAGATTGTTCATTGCATTGGAGTGTTTCATTAAAAAAAGATTGTTTTTCTTGTTTTGCTTCACGCACACACAGTATTCGGAATAGTGTTTTGTGTGCATCTATTTATCACATGCACGTTTGGATGTGGCTTCACGGAGCAGCTGCTTGTGAGGCCAAATGAGTCCAACTCTGTGCATAAGGCTTAATAAGAGCTCTGCAAGTTTCCAAACAAAAGCAAAAGCACACTCAGGCCTATTTGTGAGACGGGGATGACCTGGGACGATCAATAACCCGCAATTAAATAAATGCTGAAAGCAATTAGCCAAATTGAACCGCCGCCAAAGGCTAAATTGGCCTGATAGGGGAGTTCAATGTGAGCACAATTAAAGATAAAAGGTTCGCTCAGGTGGAAGGCCACAGTCAAACTGTCACTACTCGCCTCAATCGTACTGTAGCCGGGGATCATCTGTTGTAAACACACTTGTTTACACAAAATGGATACTTTACATAAGTTTTCAATTTGCAGCTGTAATAAAATGAATATTTTTTTTCTATTCAATCTGATATCGGGCGGCACAGTGGTAAACTGGTTATCACGTTCGCCTCCCAGTGCTCAGGACGCAAGATCGAGTCCAGGCTTCAGCCTTCCTGGGTGGAGATTACATGTTCTCCGCGTGCCTGCGTGGGTTTTCTCGGGGTACTCTCGTCTCCTCCCACATTCCAAAGACATGCATGGCAGGTTAATTGGGCGCTCCGAATTGTCTCTAGCTGCCTAACGCCAGCTGGGATAGGCTCCAGCACCCCCACGACCCTTGTGTTAAGAAAATGCCTGGATAATTTCATATCATGAAGTTTCATATACATTTAATAACTTAACTTCAAAAGCAATTTTTAAAATAACATAGCTGGCCGACATGTTAATTGAATTTAAAAAGCGGGACAGACAGTACAATTCTGCAGAAAATCACATTTACAATGAATTCTCACCAGGAACCATTTTTTTTAATTGACTATTTTATTTATGTATTTATTTATTCATTTATTAAACGGATGTTCTCCATTGCAAGACGTTCATATTTTTCTATAATTAATTTGATAGCATGATGAACATTCATATACATTTAATAACTTTAAAAATTAGTTTTAAAATAACATAAAAATATATAAAATAAAGTAACACTTGACCAGATTCGCACCTGGAAGTATATATAATAAATTTAATCGCTCGTCAGTCTGATGGCCATTGTTACAGTCCACTTGCATTGGAGTCAAGTGTGGGCTGAGACCCATCAGGACTGAAGTGGAACAGTACAGATATATTATGAATTAATGTGCCTTGATTTGCATTTGCCCGAAGTGTATATTTGACAGTAGATGAGCAGTCACCACTGACAGCAATGTCACGGCTAAGTATATGGACCCGCTGGAGACAAATATGAATACATCTTCAATAACAAGATCCTGATAATGTATTTCTTAACACAGCTCCCCCATCCTGTTTTTTCCTTCTCCTTTCAGTGCATCTTTATAATGGATCTTCCGATAAATTAACCGCTTTTTAGTTTGGAGCCCCCCCCCCATGAATCCATATGGGAAGAAGTGCGGTCAAGTTACAGCGAAGAGGAGCGAAGCGGGCACGTTTTAGCGACGCAATTAGGACCCATTAGCCTTGGCTTTAATTAGAAGGCTGCAGCGTTGATATTTCAAGTGCCCGCTTTGCGCCGGTGTTGTGTTTCCTGGCAGCCAGGCTCGTCTCCATCCTGGAGGAGAAGTTCGTCTGGTTCATGGGGCTGGCAGATTTGTTCTTTTTTTTTTTTTTTTTTTTTGTGCCAGTGCTCAAAATAGAAATACATTTGATGAAAATGGGCGAATGATGGAAGCAGAGTGGACAGCGTTGAATTAAGCGAGGTGAAGCCCGGCATTCAAATTGATCTGCTTGAGGTGCCACCTTTAATTGTTAGCCAACAGATAGACATGACATCTTAGCTCCCCCGATCCATCCCTTGGCAGCATTAGCTGACCGCACTGCTTCATGTTCGCACGCTGGAGGCAGACAGTCTGGAGGGGGGAGAGCAACACCAACCATCGCCATCCCTCCATCCATCCCTCACACTCTCCCTCCCGCCTCCATCACTCCTTCCTGACTCATCAGCGCCGCTTCGACACTCGCAGACCGCAGCAGGGACAGCGGAGAAGGTCAAGGATGTCTGGATTGTATGGTCACACTGAGCTAGAGTTTATTTTATTATTATTATTATTTATTTATTTATTTTTTAACATTTACATTTTACAATACCTTGTTTTTTCCCCCGGTTAATAACGCAACAATTTTTTTATTTTATTTTTTATTTTTGGAGGGATGATAGGTTAATTGCGTTTCAATTGATTTCAATGGGGAATATTTATTTGGTGTGCGTCGGTGAATGAGATCGTGGTTGTCTGTTGTAAATGAATCCCGCAAAGCTTTGCGGCATAAAACTTTTTTTTGGAAATCAAATTACTCACATTCAAATTACTCATTTCAACTTTTGTTCAGAGCTGACTGCATGCGAGTGAAGCGACTTCTGCAGCAATCAAACGCTGTTCGGATAAGAATCAAGCATCTTTGGTGGCATTTTTCTTTTTTTTTCTTTTTTGGTCCAGGAGATCTTTGCTAGCTGGCAGCGATGCTGAGAGCAGAGCTCCTTCATGTCACTGTCTGTTTACAGGGCAAGCAAATCAAAGATGCATCTCATTTCAGAGGCTGTAAAAGTGCGCCTGGGGAGGGATCGAATGTCGGTGATATACCCAATCCTCCCCGAGCAGCCTCTACTTACAATCCATGTATGCTCCCGAGCAACACTGCAAACATGTCTCCAAGCAGATGTTTGGATATTATTGTGTCTTCACGAGTATTAAGTCAGTCAAATGTTTTTTTGTTTTTTTTGTTTTGTTTTTCAAATAATGTTCTTTCCGTCATTACATGTTGACGGTGGTCACCTAAATATGATTTTGCTCTTGGTACATTTCTGTCTTGACCAGCTGTGACATCTTAAACTTCCCCCAGAAACAAACAGGGCATATCAGTATATCATATGCAGCTCTATTAATGCACGTCTCGCTTCTATATGAAGGAAGGTGGTGGTGGAAGAGATCAATGTAGTTTTTTTTCCCCTCGAAATATTTGGTTTCTTGCGGTGTATTTGTTTCCTGAGCGGTCAGGAATAAAGCCCGTCTTATCGAAACATCAATTTATTATCTGAAAGTGCTTGTGCTGGAAGATCAAGAGGACAATTTTTTTAGTTTATTTTTTTTTTAACTGGAAATTTCACAGCCTCACATTCGCTGCGGCATTGCACCAATAACCTATCAAATTAAATTAAATAAATATTTTTGACAAACTTTGTTATATTTTGACAAACATTATTTCTGTCTGGATGATCTTTTAAAGACATTCAACATTTCTTGGGCCATTATTGGTACATTTTTTTCCTCAGGATAGAATGGGATGGCCAATAAAGCTGGCCAATAAAGGGGAAAATATTTCTGAAGGTGTTTTTGAGCCACTTTGGAAAGAAAAATGACGAATAATACTTAACAACAGAGGAAAAGCACTAGGAGACTAATGAGAAATATAAGTGAATAAAAACTTGCATGCAAGGAGGCGGTTCAAAGACCTGAAAGCCTGATGGCTGTCTTAGCAGTGTCTACATATTTCTGCTTAGGGGATGTCATATACAGCATACACAAAGTTATCATTTTCACCATGCAACCTCTCCGCCAACCACAGTCATCTTGTCAAAGTGATGAAACAAAAGAGAATGAGAGAGGAACAATGTCTACTCGTCACACTAAAACAAAAAAATAAACCTCGAATCCATTTTATTATTGCAAAGGCATATATTTTTCTAACAGTAGTACAATGTTACAATTATGAGGGGAAAAAAACCCATAAGTAATAAAGTCGATATAATACGAGAAAATAGTAATGTCTAAAAAAAAATAAAAAAAAAATAAAAAAAATAAATAAATAAAAAGTCGTAACATTGAGAAAATTAATTTATTTTGAATTTTAGATAATATGTCATTTTGTAAGTGGAAACAATTTTCATAATAAGAGAAAATATAATATAATATAATAATAAAGTATTCTTCTAATTAAATATTTACAGTTGGTCTCTGAGGTCTGCAGACTTAGGTTATTAATTAGTGGAGCCCAGGTTTCGAAGCAAACATGGTGAAGCAGCATTTAGCGGTTACGCTGCAGGAAAATTGAATAATTTGCCAACAGAAGTGAGGTCAGCGCGGTCAGTGAGGTCTTCTTAGTAATTTGAGAAAGCCAACTTTACTTTCCTTTGATTTTAAATCACTTCAAATATTTTAAAAATATTGCAAGTTTAAATGTACATTCTTTTAGGAATTTTAATAAACAGAATAAAATAAATAATATAAATAAAGTTATCTTGCCATTCCTATTTTTTTTTTCAATTTAAATATCACGTTATTCCATTTAAAATTCCACAACTTTTCTCATTCATACATGCAAGGCCGTATGGAACGAAAACTAACGATAAGACCAATTTGCAATTGTATGCTCTGTATTAAATTTAAAACCCATATCAAATTAAGGTTAAACAGCTACTGAATTTGCTGGGTCATTACAGGCTGTATCTCCAACGCAGAGTCAGCGTTATTTGTTAGCAGCATGGTCGTATTGCGACTCCAATCCAAAATGGATGAGCGGCCATAGGTTGATATAGCAGCCATACGTCTGCTGACATTTGACCCTCCTGCTTTCTGCAGCATAAGACATGGGTACAGGCCGGACATGAGCAGCATGTCGGCGCTCTTTAAAACGGACAGCCCCAGTCGGCTTCCATTTACAAATATTTTTTTGTAAATACAATATCATGTTCTTAACACAGCGAGTCCCTCGGGCCGTGCAAAGAGCCCGGCGAGAGTACGCTCGCATGTCACTCACGCTGGCCCGCTATCGAACCGCCGGCATCTGGAGGCTCAAGGTGCATGTGTGTCCGGTAGTGAGGGGGGGTTTATGTGGACACCATCCTGGGGGATCCCACCTTCTGTTGCTCTTACAAAATAAAGACGCACATGAAGTCGTGTAGTCGACTTCATATTGGCCTCACACACTCAACTCCCCCCACCAACCCCCTCCCGTCCTCCCGATTAGCTCATAATGGACGACTGATGTCCCCGAGACCCCTAGGACCTCCCCGGGGAGCCCTCCAACTCTGACCCCTATCTCCACCGTGCTGAAAACACACTAAATAATCTTTTATTTGACAGCAGCTTGAATGAAATTCAGTTTAGAGCCGCATCGTTCACCACCGACAATAAAATATTGATAAATGGCATCATTGTCCGGCTTGATATTTTCCTTTCTCGCACTGTTGGAGAGGGTTAACTTAAAATTTCACTGAGCCTGAATACGTGGTCCATCATCACCAGGGTTATTATAGTTTTGGAATTTTTCATTTTAGTTAGTTTGGATTTTGTTTTGACTTTTTTTTTTTTTTTTATGTTCTGTTAATTTTATTATTTATGCTTTGTTTTAGTTTAGTTTTAGTTAGTTTCAGTATTATTTATTTATTTTTTTTGTATTACTTGTGCGCAATATTTTAAAAAACACCACGGAAGAGCTTTCCTATTGGCTGCTGCGAGATGACGTCACTTCCGTGTGACACACTTTCAAGGGTCCTTTTTCCGGTTTATATCAAAGTAAATCTATTAAAAAAAAAAAAAAAATCATATTTATAATTACCCCCAAAGGCTGCAGTAAATTAATTACCAAAGACTAAAACAAAGGACTTTTTTTTGCTATATAGTTAGTTTCAGTTAGTTTTCGTTTTTTCAAACAGCATTTTCATTTTATTTCGTTAATAGTTTTTTTTTATTTTAGTTTTAGTTTTTTCATTAGTTTTTGTTAACTAAAATAACCTTGATCATCACACTCCATTTGTTCATTAAAAAAAAAACAAAAAAAAAAAAAAAAAAGTGTCCAATTGGAAGCCAAATTCTGGCAAATTCATCTCAGCCAATTATTCGCCTTATGGTTAAAACAAACAAAACAAGCGATCCTAACCACAGGGCCTATTATATCAGCGCAATGTCTGCTTTTAAACACAACATTTACATGTAATTATCTTCTTATATAGTTAAGTGCATTCAGTTAACAAGCGGCATCTTGCTAACCGGCCCGATGCCAGTCAACGAGCGAGCCCAGAAAAACAGAGTGAATGAGTAATTACAGCTCACCATGGCTGTGTTAATGGAAGTGATGTTTAAAAAAATCCCCAGAGGAAGGAGGGAGAAGATAGAAACACCACATAGGGAGGTGGAAGGACGAGCAGCTAAAAAAAAAAAAAAAAAAAAAAAAGGGCACAAAAGGGAGCATTGCTGGTTTAAGGTATTAATGGAAGGAAGGAGTGGATGGAGGTCCTCATTCAGGTTTGGCTTTAATGACTACAAATTTCAACATGAGCCAATTTAAGATCACTCGACTCGAAGAAACATTTTGGCAATTAAGTTGTAACGTGTCGTACCGACCACTCCACACTGAACCTTAAAATACCTCGTTCAGCAGTCTTGGAAAATCAGCCTCCAAAAATGAAATTAAGTCACATGGAGGATGTGCTGATTTTCTATTTGTAGGACTAAAAGGGTCGAGGCAACTTTCCAAATATGTGTTGAGCAACAACTGGCTATTTTCAGTTGATTTCGGACGGCGTTGACATACGAGGTTGCAAATGGGACACAAGGAAGCAGTAAGAATATGTGGCGATGCGGCACATGAATGAGCTCCGTTACAGCCGTGCTTAACAGTTCTAAGTAGGGATGGAACAATAACGTCAATATAATATTGTGATATTAAAATTGACAAAATATCGTCGTCGTCATGTCACGATATTAAAAATCAGCACATCTGTTAAAAAAAAAGTCAGGTTGATTTCCATTTGTGCAGTTCTAGCACCCTCTGGTGGCTATTTTTTTTGTTTTGTTTTTTTAGTGCAGTATAATTTTCATACAGCATGTTTTGGCCCTTGTATTTTTAAAATCCACGCAAATCGTCAGACAAAAAGGAATGTAATGTGCTTGTCACTCGAGTCAATGTGTTATTAGAAAGTAAGTGCCTGAATATTAATTTTAAGTGTTATTAGCGATTATATCGTACGTTGCTCTTATGTACAAAAGCACAATATTGTTTTGTTTTTTTCTACAATGTCATGACCTTTCTAATATCGCCATCCTCCCCACAATATCATGATAATTATCATATCGCGAGGTTCGTACCGTGATATCGTATTGCGACATTTGGATATCATTACATCCCGAGTTGTAAGTAAAAAAATAAAATAAAAAAAATAAAAAATAAGTAATTACTTTTTCAAGCAAGTAACTAGTAGTACAGATCTTGAGTAAGTTACCCAACTCTGCTCGCATGACCTATGAGCATTTTGGATTGAGCACTGAAAGGAGAAGAAAAAAACAAACAAAAAAAAACACACAAATCAGTAGGGGCTAAGCAAAAATCACTGTACATATTGTTAACAGATATTGGCAGAGTCGAAATTCCATTACGTCTCTTTACGAGTGTTAAATGACTGCAAAAGGTTGACATGAGTCACTGGAGAGTGTTGATGACCAGCGTTCTGAAAAATGGGTTTTACATTCCATTAAGAAAACAAAAGCGTGTGCGCATGTTTTACTTATGTTACCGACACGGCCAACACTTTCCTTTGATTCGGCACGCCATGAGCTCATCCAGCCCGGGGCCACGGGGAGGCAACTTTGTCACACTCAACTGGCGCTATCGCTTACTGAGCCGTCAGGGAGACTAATGTGCAGATTGCTTGAATTGTATGCAGAACATGTCACATTTTTGGGGAAGATTTTTTTTGCAACAGTGAGCATGTTTGTCGAACCCATCCCCCTTCCATGAAAAAGTTTTTCTGCCCGCAGCACCACCATCTGAGCCTCACATGTCATATTAAACCACAAGTCCGTCAAGCCTGACACGACCACACCACATTAACCTAAGCCGAATATCCACAAGTCAAATCACGTTATTGTTTGTTTAGTATTAGTGGACAAAAGCCGCAATGCAAGTGTTCCCGAGAGGTATTCTGCTGAATGTGAGATCTTATATACTAATAGTGGCTGGGGGCTTTTACTTCCTCAGTGGCAGATGGTCTTGATTGTATTAGGAAGGAGGCCTAATGTGTTTTTTTGGGGGGAATACAGTTAGTTGTATTAAACAACATACAGTTGTTGTTGTCCTATATAGTAGACATGTTAACAATAGCTACCAATTACCACTATTTAATTGTAGCAGTTAAGGACACACTGTGAATGTTAAGTTTATGTTAAAACTGATTTAGAATCAGCATAAATTATAGTTGTCTGAACATGTTGCACAGGAATTATTTTTGAATAAATGAATCCGTTAAATAAACGTTTGTTCGGGTTTGTTACGTTAAAAAAGGTTAAAATCATAATTGTTCTGAATGACTTAAAAATAAATAAATAAATAAATTACAAAAAATGATACTTTTATTTTTTTGGCCATATTGCCCAGCCCAAAACAAATATCTTTTGGAAAAATGCAGCAAAAATGCACACATTTTGGAGCAATCGGTTGATCAGATTCAACTGCAATGCTAGTTGTTGTTAGCAACGCAAAATCCACAAAATTTACATCAATAATATTATGCAAGTATGCAGATACGATTTAAAAAAAAAATAAAAAATTACTTATGAAAACATTAAGATAACAGCATTCCCTCCCCTGAAAAACTATCGACAGTTCTTTTCCGATATGTTCCTCTGTTGTAAAGTTAAACAAATACCAAAGGAAAAAAAAAAAAAAAGGATTTTAAACCAGGCAAATGTTTTGCCTATAATTCATCCTGATTGCTGAATGAGAGGACCAAAAACTAGGTTATTCAAATCATGTTGATAATTTTTTAATTAATCTGCCAAGTAAGCCGATTTTATTCTGCCAAATAAGCATACTTGGAAAAAAAAAATCAATATCAGTGAGTCCCTAGAATGAAAATCTTTAAAACTGTATAGGGACTTTGTTTTGCAACAGTAAACAAACTTAAAAAGCAACACAAAAACGTCATCTCCACACAATGAAAGATCATCTTACTAGGACGCAGATAATGTTTGTACATGTAGTAAGTCTACATATGTGCATCAGCGCTGCTGTTTTGGTTAGCAACAGAGTTCAACTTTCAGTAGTCCCCCTTATGGTATGTCTGTGTGTATACGATAGCGCCTATGAATTGATATAAATACACTATAAAATAATAAAGGAAGTGTTTATTTGTCCTAAGTGGATGACGCAACCTGCGACAAATCGAGGCGCGGCGTCAGTTCGAGGGACTATTTGAGGAAATGCGGTAAGCTACAAACTATGCGGCAAAGTGCGTAACCAATATCGCGTCCCTTTTGTCCCGAGCGCTTTCTATGGAGTTCAATAAACACTTAGCCCGTCTAAAGCTCACGCGGGGACAATGGCTCCCTTCAGAACTTGACACCAACTCTTTAACAATACAAATATTCTCTCTCCTCCCAAGACTAATTGATGTCATATGCCTGTTGGTAAATCACAGTCTGGCAGGTGGAATTTTAAAAGTATATACGTGCTGTTTTTGATGGTAACCTCAGCAATTGCAGTGCAAAGAATGAGAGTCAAATGGAGGGGGGAAAAAAAAGATCAGTTTTTGGAAGTTCATCAAAGCAGGACTGATCATTTGCGTTTTCTGGCCAACCGGGGTGTCATTTGAATAAGGACCCGGCTTTATGAGAAGGCAAATGGCCGCCGCGTGCTCTGAAAATTGGGACGAGTCGGCCGCTGGCCTGTGAACATATTGGTTATTGATATTCTCTCATACTGCATCTGGAGAAAAAAAAAAAAGCTGGAAAAAAGCCCTCAAGAGCCACAGGGAAACAAATACGCTTGCTCTCTTTTTTTTTTTCTGCTCTTTGGCAGCAGGTGAAAGTGACAGCTTGGCTTTGACAACTTGGGCGCAGTGCCATCTACTGGTCACTGAAATGTAAAGTATGACGTGACACAACTAAGCCCGCCTGGAAGACAGGCGTGACCTTTACTCTCAATGGACTCTTCATTAGGTACGTTCCACTTTGCTATCAGATCCAATTACAGGAGCAGCTGCAGCACAAATTCTCTCATCATGAAGATTGAAACGCTCAGTTTTCACACATTCAGATTGTCATTGAGGTCTTCATTTGACTGTATTGTTTTTATTACCTCCGCTAAGAATTTTACCTTCGTAAATCAGCTTCATTAAAATTTACTTTTGCACTTTTTTTTTGGTCAACAACTGGCACAAAAAATAAAAAGCTAAAGAACAGATTTGTGGCATTTCCCCCTCATTTCTTAGTGAATAATGCATAAAAATGTAGAAAATCACATGAGCAAATTGGGACTGACCAACCTTGGCAAAGTTCTGTGCTCCATTGAGTGCCTCTCATATTTTACCCCTCTCATGTAGCTAAATGACCAAAACATTACAACAATCACTCAGAGCGCAGTTCCAGACCACTACAAAAAGTAAACATTGTTAAATTAATACCAACATCAGTTAATGTCAATGGAAACTGAAGCTGTTTACACAAGCAGAATGTTTCATGTTTGATGTGACTTTGCAGACCTAATGTAAAGTTAAAGCCAGTGAGTGCATGATGTCATCTTATCCTTTTCTCCATTTGTTCAACCCGCAGAAACCTCGTTTAAACACAAAGAACACAATTCCTTGTCTCACAATTGTGTGTGTGTGTGTGGGGGGGGGGTGGGGGGGCTTAAATATTGTTGCTGCAATAAAAGTGCTATTATTCTGAAGTGTCAATCACAAATCTATTGTTCAGTAATTATTACCAATATCGTCAAAAATATTGTCATAATTTTTAGGCCATATCACCCACGCCTAGCTTCGATGTTCCGCTATATTTAGCTTGATCAGGATCCCGTACGCTCAACTCCTTTCCAAAAAGATTCATGGCCCCGTGTGTCCATTTAATGCCGTTCATCGGCCATCCATAATCATATGACAAGCCGCGATCCCGGGTGAAGAGTTTCTTTGCGCACAAAAAAGACCTGCACTACATCACGCCGCCGCACAATGAAATGGGACGTTAAGGCCGTCAAGTGACATCATGCAGCAAGCCCCGGGGACAAATATAGATCATGTTTATCCTTAACAGATGATTCATTTGCGACATGGTAAAAGAGATCTCCGCTGACTGCCTTCCGTCCAGATCATCATCGTGCTGTGCTGCAGGGTTGAGGGTGAGGTGGGGGCGGGCAAATGAGTGCACCGTTTAGCAATGTTGTTTTTCTAGCGGTCTGTCCTACATAGATGTTTAATGCCGCAGAGTTGTGCCCAAATGGCGCATTGATTAGCGATTAAACAAATGAGCTCAGCAAAAGAGATTGTTCCTAAACTACAAAAATAGACAAGGGACAAAAACAAAGAGGGTAATGCAATCTTTTTTCTTTTTTTTCCCCCTCTCTCTCTCTCGCCACCCTCCCCCTCGTCACACGAACCCTTGGGATGCAGCACTCCAAGGTCTTTTCATTTGAGCACATTGCATTATGCCCCAGTATCTCTGCTCATTTTTCATCCACATTGCATTAAGTATTGATATTGATTTCTTGTAAATGGCGGCGAAATGGATGGCGCACACTTTTTTGGTGTGTTATTGTTCTGCGGCACTTGTAGGTAATTTATTACGGGCTGAGGGTCCGGCGAGGCTTTGCAGCACCCACCAGCGTCCCTTACCTCTGGAGAACTAACAACAACAACAACAACAACAACAACAACATATTATGCAGCCAGCTGTATACATGGAGAAATTCCTTAAGTGACAACTTAAAGTCTCTGTTAAGTGAAAATAATTTTAGATGTTTCACAGACTAGGGTTGGCTCACAATGCTGCCAAATTTTAATGGTACTAAAAAATAAATAAATAAATAAATAAAAATAAGTATGTAAAAGGCTGCATAAAAATCATGAAAAATAAAGTCCACCTCTTTGCTCTCAAACTCTGTGTTAAATGCACTGAAACCATGCAACCAAAACAAAAACAAAACAAAAAACAAAGCAAAAAAACCCCCGCTACTTTCTATAGAATCTTTTTTTATGCCTACTCATAACTTCACTTTTGAGCCAAAAAATATATATCTGCTTAAAGCTTCCTGTCAGTAAAATATATCCAATGAGGTTTTTCCCACGCCACTACAACGGGGCACTCTACAGCAGCCACACAAGGCAAGGCCACAGGCTGACTGTCAAGTCCCAATTGAAGGAAAAAAAACAAAAAAACATCTTCCTCCACCTCACTCTGCGTGACATGCTCGCAGTCACAGCCAACAACGAGGCGCTCTAAAAGCAAAATATGTATTTTGGAGGTTTTGGCATAGCGAGCTAGTTAACTGTATGTAGCAATTACACTGGTTCGCTGATGCCAATATAGGCGTACAAGTTCTTTTACGGCTTTAGCCTTTAGCCACGCCTCCATAATGACTCAAACGGTGAAAAACAGTTTAAGGCTATTTCTCAGTCGTTTCACATGTTTTCAGCAGTTCACTTTAAAAAAAAAATGTATCAAATTATCACTATTTGGAAACAAGTCTGCAAATTCACTTTCCAAGCATTTCCCAATCTTATGATGAGAGTTGCATCGCAGGCAACTCCATTTTCCCGGGAATATGATTCTGTTTAGCGGCGCGGCAGCACTTGTGCTGAAATCCATTGGCAGTTTTGTGACAAAGCGCGGCCTTCTTGACAAACTGGAGTGGTTTACTTGCATTGTCATCCCGGCCAATTTCTTTTCCCGCGGCTGCCGCAAGCCCCGGCGGCCCATTTGCATTTCAATGGCTTGTCGCTCTGCCTCTATATTGCCTGATGATGTCTGCCTTGTATGAGTTCAACGTCTGCATCTGCTGTTCCGCTACCAAAGGGGTGAAACATATGAAATAAGACTTGCCGAGCGGCCGCCATCGATGGCGCGTGATGATGTAAACCGAGCCAAACAACATTATATGGGCTTCTATATGGACCTCTTGCCATAAACAAAAAAATTTATACAAGCATGTTGGGCTTTTACATAAATGCTGCTCATTGAACAAGATGATCGTACTTTACTTTCCAGCTATCAATACGTTTTCATTCGACTCTGTATTCGGCTTATTTGGATGGGACCAGGGATGGACTGGCCATCTGGCATACAGGCCTATTTTGGGGACGATGCAGTGTCTTTTTAAAAAAAAAAAATCCTACATTTTACAAGTGTCTTCAACAAAAAAACAAACAGTGGCTGAGGTCGGGCTAAAACTGCTCTCATTGAACTTTAATATTGTTTTTTTGTTGTAAATTGATTTGTGATTTTAATGACTCATTTGAGTCTTTTACGTCCGCCCAAGGAGCTGCCAATGAAAATTAGCTGGACTTAGCTAACTAGAGCACATTTACATTTTAAAATGTTGATTAATGTGCATTGTCGATTTCAAATAAATACATTCAAATTCAAGAGACTGGCCCACAATTTCCATTATAAATCGCAAAACTGAAACATCCTCAAGAAATATCAGTGGCAAAATTAGATTCGGGCTGGGTGCGCCTAAGACAAAATGCAAGGGCTGATTTTTTTGTGGACTGACATGATTGCCGGCCAATCACAGGTTACGTACAATCATTCACACCTATGCATAATTTAAATTCAATGACCCTAACATGTATGTTTTCGAACACGAAAACAACACAGAGAGAACACGGAGAGATCCAAAGATTGAAACCCAGCGCTTCACTGCGAGGCAGACGTGCTAACCACTACATAACCATTTCTATTGTTTCCTATAGGGGAAATCGGTTTCAATTTTGGATACAATGCACGCACGTCAATTGAGAAGGAGAAGAAAGGCCACGAAGAGAAACCGATACGTCCCGTTTACAGTCCGTGTCACCACAACACCCGTGCCGGACCGCAAGCTGGCTGCCTGGTGCCGCGCTGTCGGACAGCCCCAGTCACATGACCCCCAACAAAGGTCCCTGCGGTATCCCAGAATGCCCTCCGCAGTAGCGGTTAGCGTGCGCTCTCTTTTCTCGTAGGACGGGATATACGGCGTGTCGCGGCGGGCCACGGGCAGTTACTGTTGAAAGCGGTGAGGATTTACTGGAAGTTCTGCGTTTGAAAAGATATAGGGGAGCAAATGCCTGATTCATTTCTTTTCACAGGCTACTGGAGGGAGGGAAGGTGGTAAAGAAGTTGGGGTGGGCAATCTTTTGTACTCAAGTGTGTTTGATTTTTTTAAATGGACAAAAGGGGCAGTCGTGAGATAAAAACATCATATATATTATCAATAATTAATTGATTAATGTTTGATAGAAGACATGAAAAGTTGTGATTGGCTCCTTGAGATATGAGTTATTTATTACTTCATCCTGCTTGTAACTCAAAACATTTACTGTACTTACTCATCAGTCTCCATTGAAATGAATCACACCAAAAACAACCCAAAAAAGTTGTGTGTTCATTACTAGGAAAAATAGTACTATAGAGCAGGGGTGTCCAAACTTTTTCCACTGAGGGCCACATACAGAAAAATAGAAAGCTGCAAGGGCCACTTTGTTTTTTTTTATTTGTATTTTTTTTTATTAACACATTCATTGCCAGACCAGCAAAAAAATGCATCATTGGACGTCTTTTTCCGTCAATGGCAGTGAATGAGTTAGACATGGTAAAAATTTTTATTTTTTTACTATTTTTATTTCTGAGACTGAATTATTAGCTGCAAATGTGTGTCTTTGCATAGCTAGAAATGTTTAATCCACCCTCTTTTTTTTTTTTTTTTTTTAGACAGCATTGAAAATTATTTTTAGTATTTGTCGCGGGCCGCCAAAAATGTATGGCGGGCCGCAAATGGCCCCCGGGCCGTAGTTTCGACATCTTGATATAGAGTAATATAATTACATTTTTTTAATTTTCTTCAATGTTTTTTTTCCCATTTTGCATTCAAAAATTCAATAAACAAGTTGTAAAAAAAACAAAAAGTAAAATTAAAGTAAAATAAATACATAAAAAAATAAATTAAGTAAATAAATCAGTAAAAGAAATAAGTAAATAAATAAATACATAAATAAATAAAAATTTACCAATTTTTTAAGGAAAATAGCTCAATTAAAGAAACATCACTGGACTCTTGATAATAGCAATTCCCAGTAGGCCAGATTAGAGAACGGACCAGTTCGTGAACCATTCTTTGCACACCCCTTTGCCCAAACGAGCTGCACAAACTTCCAGTTGGGTTTACACGAGGGTTCAGACCAAAAAAATAAATAAATAAGTACAAGTGAAAATAAACAGAAAAACCTTCTGCAGTCTCTGTCTGCCTCCCCCCACCGGCCTCCCGCCCCTTTCATTTTAACCTCTGCCAAAAACGCAGCCTCTGTTGGAAAACAATTAATGGCGAGCCGCGTCGCGGCGCGCAGGCCGGCTAACAGCTGTGTTTGGGCCACTTGTTGTGCCTCCAGCACGGATAATTACGGTAATCCAAAAGCAGAGCAGTCACTCGGGGAGTTTAATAATGCACAAGTAGTTGCTATCTCTTTATAGATCACGTTACTGCAGCACTCACTGACGTGTAATTTAGATCAATCAAAAAATATGGCGGGGCTATGAAACGGGTGCCTTTGATAACAGTTGGCAGGTAGTAGTCACCCCCCTGTTGTCCAAGCGGCGGATATAAAAAGGCTTCATTGCGCCCTCCATCAAGGGGGCCTGCTGCGCTAGGATGCGTAACCCAGGCAACAGATCCATGAAGCATTATGGGGCTTGATTTAATTTGTCTAAATGGGAGCTGGAGTATCTTGGTTCTCAGTTCGAATGTCCCTGTTAACCACCACTACAATGTAATGGGCTCCTCAACTTGGTGCTGCTGATTGTGCGCCGCCGCCGCTTTTCCGCTCCGGCCTGTTTTCTCGCTAGCTCGCCGGGAGTGTGTGCACTAACGTGCGTGAGTGCGCGTGTGTAAGTGCACGTGTGTACACAACAGTCAAAAGTTAGATCTTCGTAAATGCAGACAGTATATGATAAATGGCAAAAGTAAAGTGACAAAAAGAATGTCGGTGATTGTGGGCAAGGAGAGCTAACGTGCTGTTTAATGACTGGGACAAATACTCAAGCAGCTTGTCCATTTTTTTAATACCTTACAACATTAAGCTGTGTAGCCTGGCATGCTTTTAGCATGTTTGTTTGCCTGTCCCCATGGCTGTTGGGGATTCTGCTACAAAGACAAAGTGTGAGTTTCCCATTGTGCTCTCTGTGACTTGTGGATGAAGGCAACAATGAAGTGTGAGCTATCCGTGACCTGATAGCTACCGTTCATGACTGTGGCCAAAGACAGATTTCGAATTTGTAAGTCTCGACTGTGACGGTCTGGCAGCAGATGTGACGTCATGTGCGTGAAGAAGGGTACATGCAGTTTTTTGGCCACAGAGGGCAGCAGCGATTCGAAAATACATTTCCTGCGTTCAGCAGCTTTAAGGTCCATCATGAAAGTAAATATAAATAACTGAAACATACACATACGTATTAAAAACAACCCATTCCGTTTCTGGGGTCAGACTACCGCGATAATAGAAGGCTGGCCCTTCAAATGATCCCGCGATGTCCTTTTGTCTTCTCAACGGTTCTCACCTTCTGTTTTCGAAACTATTTCGGGGTCATGAAATTAACTGGAAGGCATAAGCTTTTATCCTGCATTATTGAACCTTCCGCATTCAAAGCTATCGGGTCAGGCTTTGTTCCGAGGCCTGCTCGATTCTCTCGCATTGTGTCTTTTGGAAGCAATGAGCTCAACCCATTTGAGGAAGCATTTGAAGCCGGGCGCTCTGATCGGGTGTCATCTGCGGGGGGACTCTCCTCGCCTCCGGCTTGTTTGAAACTAACGGAACAATTCGAGTCGCTTCCCCCTCCTTGGCCTGGTAGCCTCCCGCCCCGTCTCGCTCAGCTTTCAAGCCACGGATCTTTGTTTTAAATGGCAATTCATCCCGTCCGTCCGCTCAACCACGTTAAACATCCATTTCCTCACTGAGCACACATTATGACCCGCGAGAAGGAATAAAATCTCTGCCGTTCATTGCGAGGCTGCCTCCTCCCTCGCTCGCTCTCTTTCTTCCTCCCAGGCCTAGACGCCATCCACCACCCTCATCACGGCGGCCCGCATCCAACCAACAACCGGGGGGAGCAGCTGCACCACAACGCCGCCGCCATTTGACTCGCTCGCTCTTAAGTAGTTTTATACTTACTGCAAAACAGTAACGATTTCAAGGGCCTTTGAATTCCTCCAAGAGAGCCGGCGGCTTTATAAAACATGCATGAGGTGTTCAGTAAACAATGCCCAATGGTCTTATTCCTTTTAAATAAAACTATTTCCATGAGACAGAAGACAGACTTTAATATTGCCTTAAATATTAAAAGAGCGAACTGAGCCTCATCAATTTTTCATTTATTGGGCCCGCGCGTGAGGAGTCATCAATCTCCAAAGAAATTACTGACATTTTCATTTCAAATAAAAAAGGGTACACTTTATCCAGCGGTAATAGGGATTGCCACTCTTACACTGGGAGCAATTTAATGGCTTCTGGAGTGCTGAAAATTACTTCTTTTTTTTTCTTTTTTTTTTAAGGGAGGGCTTAAAAAAGATTCTGGTTACAACCTTGTGGTGAAACTTGCTGGATAAAAATGTATGTTAATGCAATAATGTGGTGACAAATTGGCATCATAAATTAGGGCCTGCCCGATTAATCGGCCCATTATTGCCCTTCGAACAAAACAAAACAATCAGCCAATTGGGCCAAATAGCCCGTTATTTTCCCCTTAAAACATTATCATCGAAGAAAACCGAAGTTTCCGACGCTGTGAAAGTACCCTGAATGCACCATTTTGCTTGCGTAGCATTAGCAACCAGCAAGTTGTGTAGCGTATGTTATTCTGGTTATTCTGTTGTCCCGAAGCGTCCTTTTAATGACACCCCAGTTGGAGTTAACTGTGAAACTAAACAGACGACGATAAGAACTACATCCACTGTAAATTTAAATATAAAACATGCTTTGTTTGTAAAACTTCAAATAATCGTGACTGCTATTTTTCCAGCCCAATTATGTACTCAAACCATACACATTACAGCAGTTGTAAACAAGTAAGAACGTTTTTATTATTGACATAAATCTATACAATAACATTGTATACTTCATGAAATTTGTTGATAAGGTCATACTTTGGACTTGTCATTCAAGGCAGAGAATCATAATAGCAAAAAATTGTGCATAAGTGACACCCACTGAAAAGGAAGTGGGGCAAGGGGGATAATTTTATGCATTATGTTTTTAAATTAAACAATAATAGGTATTTTTTCTGCCAAAAATCGGAATTGGCATCAGCCTCAAAAAACGCATATCGGTCGGGTCCTATTATAAAGAGTTCCCAATGAGTACAAACAGAGTTGTCGACGTTGTCGCCGTCCTTTGACATGCCGCTGTTATGATATATTGCTGTAAACGTCCACATCATTACAGCGCCTCTCCTCGCCCTTTTTGCCTGCAGGGCATGAAGCTTTGTAATTACTTCACAATAAACAAATGGTTTGGGTAATGCAGAGGGAGGGATGTCTAAAGGCCCATAGGCACCGAGAGAGGATTACCGCCAGTAAGGAGACCCCACTTTTCACCTCCCCCAAAAAAAGCCGTCAAGACGTCACGACGAGGCCCCCGTCCCGTGTCTCGCCGCACTCCCCCTTGCGGAATCACCCCTCGCTGAATTATTAATCAGAGAGCAGCGTTGATATATCATCAGACGTGTACATACACTGCAAAGAGTGTTGGGGGGGAGAATAAGACGTACAGTAGGCCTGGATTTATAACAAAAGCTTGACACGGTCGCTTCCTGTTGGCTGAAAAAGTGTCCAACATACGGAAGAGTTTGCACGCGGCCTGAAAATGGATGGCTATTTGTTTTTAATATCTGTACACAAGTCAGCCACTCACGCTGCTGTCTCATTTGCATAGGTAGATTGAGACGCCGCCAGCGTAATGGCCCAGTGATGGAGGACGCTGATGAATAGAGCTCTCTCCACCGCCGTGGCACCTTTGTAAATGTTTGATTAGTTTTGAATGGATTACTGTTAGATGATCGGGTTTGGGGCCCCGAACCGAGACGCGGATTTGCCATTTGGAGACAGTCCCTCACGGGTGTCCCGTGACGGAATGGCGACCGGGTGCCATGTTTGTTTGTAAAGCGTTGTCAAAATGTTTGATAACGCCGTTGCTCACTGTCACGTCATGGTATGTTCACAGCAAGGCGATGCTATATTATATTATATTATATTATATTATATTATATTATATTTTTTTATTTATTTTTGTCTAGACACAAATCTGTATTTTTGGTCACTGATTTTTTTTGTTTTTTTTTAAAGAAACTTAATTTATTAAGCAAGTGCTCTTTTCATCGATGTCTATGGTACCAACCCAACATTTTGGTTTATTTGCACAAAAAAAAAAAAAAAATTAATAACCAACAAAACAACCCATTTTGGGGGGAACTGACCCATTTTTTTTTTACCCAATGCACCAAAAAGTTGGGTCAAATGGAAAAACTCACTTGTTTTGTTTTTTTAAACAAAATAAACAAAAATGTTGGGTCAAAAAACAAAAAACAAAAAAATTCTGGAGTTGTTTGTTGGTAATTCATTTTTGATTATTAGTTATGTGCTCCCTCTTACGGGCTCCAGTTAAAAAGCATGCAAGCAGTATACTGTATATATAAAACAAGTTTGCTTTATTGGTAATAGTGCCTTAATCGAGATCTTGTGTTTTAAACAATAGAAATACATCATGAGGAAGATTGAAGATTGTTTTATTTTATTTATTTATTTAAATCCACGTACCTGTTATAGCTATAGGTTATTCAGGTAAATCAAATTTCAATAATTTTCCAAATTAAATTATGTCCAAGTCTGACACTTGGTACTGAAGCCGCCAACAGTCCAAAGTTCCTTTTATTATCTTTTTGTGCTTTTTCCAGAAGTGACTTTCTCCGGGCTTCTGATTGGCTAAAATGTTCTTATGATTTGGAATTAAGGTCCCAGATGCTCCTTTGCCATGAGTTTGACAGCCCGTGAATGGGTTTTTCAAGTGGACGAATGTTTCATTTAAAAAGGTAGTTGTATGAACGTGGACTTTGAAGAAATATGTTTTAAAAAAAAATAAAAAATACAGACAGATAAAAGTGAGAAATAAAGGCAAAACAAATAGAGAGAATTTTGCAGTATGACAACGTTTACTAAATTGCTCTCCGTATGTCTCCAGCTGCTCCAAACTGAGTGGATATTTAATGGATAGGTTGGAATCTAAAAGTCGAGTGGCTATAAATTTCCTAAAGGTGGGGGCTGTCGTGAGACGCTCCTACATTGCTTGCAAGACAATCAGACTGGTGATTATATGGGTGATGAAACATGTGCCTCCTCTCACTGTCGGCCCCTTCCATTTGCCTTCTGCCCCCCTCGTCTCTTTCTCCAACTTTATCTCTCTGGTCGGAACCGCTGACGGATGTGGCGGAACTAGACGGGCGCAGTAACCCATCACTTCCCAGGCCTATTACGCACCGTCGGATGCTGACGAGGCCATGCGTGCAGTAGCGACACTGTCGCCCGGCTCCCTCACGGGTAAACGCTTGGATTTTAAAAAAAGAAGAAGGGAGGAAAAAAGAAAAAGAAAAAGACGCCCACCCCGACACCCCCGCTCCAATTTGTTAGCTTGGCAAATCCTTTCTCGCCGCCATTGTGCTCTCCCTTCAATCTGTTTAGCTTCCTGTTGTGACCTTTCATACAGTCAAATATATTAGCGGAGGGGGCGCACTCTCATTAAAGCAGTGCATTAAGCAAAAGACTTGTCGGCGGGTAAATGACAGGCGAAGGAACTGAAAGCTAATAGCTGTGGGCAGTTGGGGAAACTTAAGTCATGAATCAGGATGCTAATGTTCGGAACGGCGAGCCCGGAGCGGCGCGCGAGCGTATGTGGCGCGCTCTCCATCGCGGCCGCTCTACTTTGTCTCTCTCGCCATCACGCTTCCCTCAGCTTTTTCATTTTCCCTTTTCCCTGAACTGCTACTTATCGTCCATATTCACATCTCGCTCCCATCTGATGCGTTTTCCCCAGCGCGCTCCATCAGACCTTCTTTCTACCTCCTCATCGGTGGTATCATGTCTTCTTCCTTCCTTCCCTGTGGTCTGCAAACGCCTTATTGTTTTCAAGAGGCCGAAATAAAAGACAAGGTTTCGACATGAGAAAAAAGGCGAGAGGGAGGGAGTGAGACGAGCACGAGGGAGGACTAAAAGCTCATTACTTTCCCCGCTGATGGGAGAAAATGAGTGAGGAGGCAATAATAAAGCTTGAATTTTTCAATACTGTTAAAAATGGGGTCTGTGACAGCACACCGCCAGCGCCAGGGACAGGCGGCGACAAGGCATGGGTGAGCCACCAAATTAGCAATACCATACATCATAAAATCTAATTAAATCAAGGGGCAGAATCAAATTAGTTTTGTGCGACTCAAACCGCCCCGGCTCTATTAAATGAACCGTGGAGGGGAGGGGATTAAATAATTCACAGTGAGGGATTTTGCATTTATACAAAAATTGTGCACTTAATTGTCCGTGCTATATTACAGATTTGGCCTTATGTTAACAATGAGCCCAAAGCACACTTAGTCGTGCGCTGGGGCCTACATGCTCGACGAGGCTTCAAACCATATGAGCGATATTAGCGCGACCGGTGGCTCGGCGGCGGAGGTCTAGAGGTGCTGATTGTATTCCGATGAACTCTAATATGCAGAGCGCGAGGCGGGAGTGTTTAAAATGGGGTTAAGCCGATATTGCATTTGACGCGTGGACAAGCAAGCCCGACGTGGGCAGGTGGGCTGATTGCCAGAGCCTGCGGGCTGCCCGCACGGCGCCGAGATGAAGTTCTGTCATGAAAATGGAGCACTTTTTGTTACCGGCGACTATCTCGCCGTCCCGCTATTCTCTTTCACGGCGTCCCTGGCATCAAACCAGCACGACTTTATTATAGTCGCTGTCAATACCGTGATAATAAAAAGCACGCGGAGGGGTGAGACTGCTACATTACACTTTTAACGAGAATATAGCAGATGCACATTGAGCGAATATTGAGTTTTAAAACTTGCCGCCGCGTGATTTGTGGCCTTGTCACCGCAAATATTTTTCAATGTCGAGCGCTGCACGCCGAGGCTGTCACTTGAGCGGTCAGACGGGATGGGGGGGGTGACGTGCAATGATCTGGCCCTTAATGGAGAACCGCTGGGACTGGCACGGAGGTGATGAAGCACTGTTTAGTTTGCAGCTGCCATATTTCTGCTTGGGGACGCTATTATAAAACACAGTGTTATTTTGTCAGATTTCAATCATGAGCCGGGCCATTTGTCACCCACTCTGACATTGTCTGGCATGTCGGGCTGATGGTGAAATATGAGGGGTGCTAACTTAGCTTACCCCACCCTCACCCCCCACCCAGACCCCCCTTTGCTGTAGAGAGTTTTCTTCAGTTTAGAGGTAAAATTTAAAGGCGAAGTCAAACCAAACAAAAATTATTGACAATAATATGTTCTATGTAGCCCCACTAGTCTAAATATGTTCTTCTGGTTAATATTGTGTCAGATGCTCAAGTCTCAGGTAACAACCAATCACAGCTCAGCTTCAGAAAACAGGCGAGCTGTGATTGGTCGTTACCTGAGCAACTGTGATGTAGTGTTAATTTTATCCACCGTTTTGAAATTACGTCTCAGTTTTAGGCCAATTTCAATCATGCTTGCTAGTTTTTAATCAACCTCATCCCGTTTTTATTTAGTTCATTTTTAGTCGACTATAAATCGAGCATTTTAGTCTTTATTTTAGTCCAAGAAAATATTATATTCATGTAGTTTTAGTCAACAAAAACTGTCAATGTTTTGGTCTCGTTTTAATCAGGACAATCATTTAAACTCAGTATTTTTTTTATTTTTTTTTGCCAGCAGATTATGTTGAATATTTCGGATCTAAAACTATTTCACATCAAATCTTCTCTCTTCTTTTTGATGACAAACAACTTGACCACAATTACAGTACATCAACAAGTGGCTACTATGGTGCAATGCTATGAGCTAGTAAATTAGCCAGCATTAGCGAGTGGTTGGATTAACATTATTGTTGGAACATTATAGCCATTAGATTAATGTTGCATTATAACTATAAATTTTGTTTTGTTTTTTAACCCACCTCCTGTCTGTCCCATGTGTTTGTGCATGTTGCACTCACTAGCTGCAGATTTGAAAGGATTTGCATCAAATGACAGTGTCACCGTGACAGATTAGCAGATACAAGATTTTACAAAATCATATTTTTTGCCTCATTTTTGTTCCTGATCTAAAATGTCCATGAATTTTAGTCCATTTTTTATTTAGCAAAGTCTTCATTCATCAACGAAAACACATACTGATTTCGTCCCACTTATTGGTTATTAATGAGGGTTTTAGTCTAGTGTAATCTAGTTTTAGTCTGGTGAAAAATGTGTGTTGACGAAATGATTTTTTGTTTAGTTTTCGTTGACGAAATTAACACTACTGTGATGTCATCTTCAGTCGACAGCAAGTGGCAAAATGGCCACCCCCTGAGGTGGAAAAAAAACAGCTGGATTTTGCTGAATAACTTCTATTCCACAAATGTAATATTAATCCGAGTGAAGTCACATAACATATTCTTGTCAAGAAATGTTTAAGGTTGACTTCCCCATTAAGAATTGCCATGTTCAAATCATGGAATCATTTTTTTGTTTGTTTGTTTGTTTTTTCCATTCAAACAAAAGGGCTAATGTTGTTCGGTCTTGGGGGCAGTCTGTGCTCTAATGAGCGCCGTTCCTGTAATTCTTACCCAGTGATACCATTTAAAGGGTGTAATCTTGTAATAGCAATTACAGGCCTTGTTGCATCTTTGTTTGACAGGAGTGATAATGTCAAGTATCCTAATGGGAGAAGCCCCGGGGATCCCTGATTTCATTTCCTCCAATAAAAACATGCTCGGGCTCTCTGTTCGCTCGCACATGGCCTTATTGCACGGCTTTACGGACCAAGTCAAAGATCCCATGCTGATCATAAGAAATCCTGAATGACCATAAGGAACATGCCGCTAGAGGTCAAATTCAATGGTCTTTTTCCTTTAATCTGCTGGATACTTGTTGGTAATCCGCTTTATAGGAGATACTCAAGGGTATGTATTCATTTTTCTTTTACTGTGCATTTCAGAAGGTACTTCAGTTACATTTGATGGACATTATACCGCTCCCCAGTTTCTACTGACAAATGCCATGAAGAATGCCATTTCAATTTTCCTTTTCACCGGTTCCAGTCCATCTGTCGCGAGTGGAAACCTGGAAGCTGACATCTAGATTTGCTTGTCGACATTGAAAGCTGCCTTTTCACTTGAAGACACACGTCGCCGCTCGCATTTCCGAAACAAAATCGGCTTTATTTCCCCGTTGCCCTTGCGTTTCATCGTCATGGCCGATTCGCAGATGTACAAATGGCATAATCTGCTCACTTTGATTGAATCGGTGACAAGCAAGAAAGCACAGAGAAACCGCTGAAGTCGTCTTTCCCGGAACTAAGAAATCCAAAAGCCCATCACCTTGGTTTCTTATTAGCAAATTAACTACAGTCATTCATACAGACATTTCAGGTGCAGTTGTGGTACAATATTTTTTCTTAGTGAATATTCCCCTAAGTGTGGTGGTATTTTTACACCACTGCGCCAACTAGTTCAAAACGAGTTCATAGTGCCCATTGATAAACTCAAAACCGTGTACGACGGGACCATCATAAACTGAAAACACCGTGTAAGATGCCACAGAGTCAGTCGGCTAATAAATCAGAAAACAAGAACGCGCTTGCTTATGTACAAATTCAACACCAAAAGTTTGATGATGGAGTTTGACTAATTTGTTTTTTGTTTGTTTGAATGTCATCAGGGAATGGACTGTGTTCGATCATGTCACTTTTTTCACAATGCTGTCCAATTTGTCTAGTCCTTTATTGAGTTTTACTTGGCAAAGAAGACCCAACTTCCACCTGCAACAGACGCCAACCGTGCATACATATGAGCCGACAACCATTAGCGTTGGCTGACATGATCGCCATTAGCCCGTTGTTTCTCGCGCCATGGTCGTGTTCCAAAAGGAAAAGCATTTACATAATGTGTGTTTCCCCCCCCACAAACGGCGTGAGCAAGCGCCACTCTGTGTAGGTTTCCTGCTGGCAAATGTTTCAAACTGACCTTGGGAATCGGTCCATCGGCAAAACGCTTTGCGGTTACATCCGTAATGGGCCTTTTACTTGTTTTCGTGTATACGCGCGCGGCCACGATTGTGCGGGATGTGGATTCAGCGCCGGCCACGCGGCTTTTATACGTATTAATATTAATAACGTACCTGAGTCGCAGCCCATCACAGCTCCTGCCCCGGTGTCCGAGGGCGACCATTATCATCCTTTTCTGACTGCCGGTGAACCTGGAGGAGAAGTAAGACGGGCGCGTTGACTATACAATGCTGGGGTCAAACAGCCTAATGTAGCTCCAACCACCAGGAGCGTCAAAAAGACAGGTACGTATTTGTACTGCCATTCCGTTTATGGAGATGGGATTAAGGCCTACACATCACACACACAGATGCTCACTGTCATAAAAAGGTACATTGGAATAAACAAGAAAAATCCTTTCATTAGAGACAGACCGATGTTTTTTTTTCCCCTTTTTCTTTTTTCTTATTTTGACTAAAAGAGGAAATATTGGAACTTCATGCAACTATTAAATGTTTTGAATTTTTAAGCATATGTTTATTGAACAACTTCTAGTGTTCATGAAATATTGGAATTAAAAACAAAATTTAGTCAATAGATATTTTTGTTAAGGCATCTACGAAGGGCATTAAACAAAGGTTAAATAAAGGCTTAAGTAAATAGTTCACTATTGTTTTCTACAGTAAATAAAGTTTTCTAAATTTTCTAAATATCCCTCCATTTGAAAATACCTGAGGTGTTAAAACTTCACTTATTTTAGTTTTAATTAAAAAAAAAAAAAAAAAAAAAAACAGATGATGAAGAGTCGGCAGGGTCAGCAGCATCTCTGAAAATTTAAAAGGAGAAGTTATGCCCCCCCGACAGTTTTTTTTTGACAATATGTTGTTCTATGCAGCCCCACTAGTCTAAATATGGCATTCTGGTTAATATTGTGCATTAATGGCACATGAGTTACGCAGCAAAATCCAGCCGTTTTTATCCATCTCAGGGGGCGGCCTTTTGCCACTTGCTGTCGAGTGGAAATGACATCACAGTTGCTCAGGTCTCAGGTAACAACCCATCACAGCGCAGCTTCAGAAAACAAGTGAGCTGTGATTGGTCATTGCCTGAACCCTGAGCAACATTGATGTCATGTCCAAATCGACAGCAAGTGGCAAAATGGCCACCCACCCTAAGATGGATAAAAATGGCTGGATTTTGCTTCATAACTCATACTCCACAAATGTAATATTAATCAGAATGTCATGATTAGACTAGCGGGGTCAATTAAAACATATTATTGTCAAGAAATGTTTTAGCTTGACTTCCAAATTTATATAATTAGTTCCCTGAAGTTAACACGTTTTTTTTAAATGGATATTATCGACCGCATGATTCTTCAAAATGGCCGATATTTGTCAAAATACTGAATATTAGCACCGATAACCTTTCTTACTGATCTTATCTTGAACCAATGTCAACCACTATCCTTTTCCTTTGCTCCTGAGGGCGTTATTGATGATCATGTTAACCATGTCCCATAAAGCTAATCAATCTATAGCATATTAAATGCACACGTCTGGGATGTTGTCACTGGAGTGCTCAAGGGGTGAATCACAAGCATGTCTTTTTATTGCCCTTTTACACCAATCCATTGTTTCCATGGAAATCCATCTGTACAGTATATATCAAGTGAAGGCGAGCTTCTTTTCATCCTGCAGACAGAAAGGAGGCCAAATACACAGAAAAAAAAAAAAATAAATAAATAAAAAAGAGAGATGAATTTCAGCGCAACAAAGCCAGCATTGTAATTAAAGGCGAGATAAGGCCATTGAGGATGCCGAGAGAGTGCCAGGCAAATATCCTGATCAGCTTAAAATCAACCAAGTGGGACGGAATAAGAAAAATCCAAATTGGCTGGTCTAGATCAACGCGATAGGCCTTTTCAATATGACACGTAACAATGGCGGCGAATGAATGAGAAACAAATGACAAGAGCCGCGATATAGCAGGAAGGCTGCATGGGGGAATTCAAGCACAATCGCTTCCCAATGCGCCTTCCAATATTGCGGCCAATCCTCGCACGATTCATATCCGATCACAAATAATGTTTATCACCCTCATATCTCTCTCCCTAATGGAAAAGGCATAGTGTTGGGGTTTAAGGAGCACATTCATTTTTAATGAGGTCTGGGCACTGGCCAGAATGAGATGAACAGTCAGAGAGTTTTTGGGCCACTGCAGTAAAAGGTCGATCCATTCATTCTAATGTGAACCAGGTTATGTGCAACTATAACTCGCTACCTTGTTTATTACTACCGAGCCTCGTTTTTACGATATTGCTACTGTTTGGAAAAGAGCTTAAAGATGTTTTCTTCTGCTGGGAAGTTTGAAAGAGACCCAAAAGAAAGAAAAGAAGGAAGTGGGATTTTTAAATTCATAAATTATTATTGCTATGGTAAAGCATTCACACATGTTATTCGGCTTTTTATTCTCCACATTTTTTTTGCCATGTAATAATAATACTTCAGATTTACACCGTTCAAATTTCAACTTGCTTCAAAAATTCACACCATCTTGGGAATATATCATCTGATTTAAAAGTACTTGATGTCAAATGTATTTACTTGTAAAAAACAAAAACAAAACAAAAACAAAACAAAACAAAAAAACACCTTTATTCGCACTTCAAAATGTTTGCTTTGTTCTTGTTTACTGCAAAACTGATGTTTATGTACAGCACTTTGTATACAGCAACGCCTGTTCTTAAAGCGCTTTATAAAAAAAAGTTGAGTTGAGTACTTCGCACAAATTAATGTTAAATAACTTTTCCCCATTCGTTTTCAATGAGTCCCACTTTCCATGCATACAACTTCTCATCATTACCAGAAATATATTTTATATATATATATATATATATATATATATATATATATATATATATATATATATATATATATACATACATACATACACACACACTTTAATGCAAAGTTAAAATGAGTCTGATTATTCGATTAATCATTTGAATAACTACTGTCCACCATGTTTGTAGAACACTCTGGAAAATGATCCAGTTTGAGCATAAAAAGTCGTTGGATTTCCGATTTCTTTTGGAAGCATATTGCCCCGAGTGACATGACTGATTCCGTCAAGCATACGCTGATCTGATTTTGCAGGTATCCGATCGGTTGACCCAGGACAATTCTGCGTGTCCATCGGACGGCCATATATTTGCCATGTAATTCCGGAGTAAAAAATATGGCCCCTTCCTCGCCTGCAAGACGCACATGATTGGTGTGCGTGACCATCATGCACGTCATGGCGAGATCACTCGGCGACGCTGGGGATTAAAATGTCGCTTAGCATAATGTGATTGCCCTTAAGGTACAAGCAGGTGAATGATATGCCCTGATTTATATTCTGAAAATTAAAAGACGCACTCATTCTGTAATTTAATTCCACCTTCAATGGAACAATGTTCACTCTGAGCCAAATTGGCGAATAACCTTACTAATTCAGATGCAGATGTAATTTCTATTCGAGGTGGTGGGGGGTGCTTCGGCTCGACGTGACGAACGAGTCCCGGATGGATCGTTGCCACTCCTATCTCCCCGTCTCGACAATTCCCCGGCAGTTGTGATAATAACCTGGGCAATAAAAGAAGGCAGAGGCAGTCACTAGCCTGCTCCACTCCTCATATCCCAAGTCATCTGATACTTCATCTCATCGCATTTCTGTCCTTTTCCTGCATCATACTCGCGCATTAAACAACACGATGAGCCGCATAATCACCGCTGCTTTGTGCCACGTAAAAATAAAAAATAAAAAAAGTCACCGCCATAAATCTGCTGTTAAAAACTTGATTGAATGCAGGGTAAATGTCAAGGTAATTATAAGGCGCTGAGGGTTAAAAGCAACATTAAATCCTCCCCCCGTTGAGTGGTGACATTCAAGCAAGAAGGAGGAAGCGATAGTGAGGTAGAAGATGGGCCCCCGATTGGTAAATGTAGCCGCCGAGCAAAGCAGCTCCTCGCTTATTTATGACTGCGAACCATTTAAGATATGACCTCGCTTTGACTGGTTTCTTCCTGCGCGCTAATGGCCGCCGTTCAAGACAAAATAGATCACATAAACTGTCAAAAGTGACACAAAACGTCTCTTCTAAACGTCGACGCGGAAAATGCAGAATGAAACATTGCTGATGTGTATGAAGTTTGTTATGTTTGTTGGACACGTTTCCTGAAACTGATGCAAAATTAGTGGCCCAAGGATATGTCTTCTAATTCCTAAAATGGGTTGGGATCATTACAAAATGTTGCCCATTAAAATGCTATCACGAACGCTACGAGTGTTGTCATTACAAGTATTGTTACAAAGAATAAATGGAATTGACAAATTTCATCATACTTATGAATAAAATATGATGGCATAGTGGTGTGAGGTGGGGTGCAATTCAAGGGTGGCCAGATTTGAATTTGTTTCGACTCGGCTGTATTATGGATTTGATTCGAGAGGGTATGATTCAATGACTTATTTGTTGTCATTTTAAACAAATTTCAATTAACTTAAATGTGTAAATGTGCAATTTCCTTCTAAGATATATCTCTCCAATAAAAGGCTATTTAATATGTATCACAATATATTTCAAAGTGGAACGGCTCAATGTGATTTAAAATAAAAAATAAAAAAATGAAAAAACGTATAAATATGTCATTGGGAGCATGGTTCTATTTAAAAAAAGAACGTATTTATACGTTTTTGGGAGCAAATGAGTTAATCGCGATTCAATTACAATTTCAATTATTACACTCCACATTTACAAAATCGGTATCATCGTAAACAAAAATGAAAGATTATTCATACAAATTTTGAGGTCTTTAAATGTATATTTGTACGCTTTCTATTTTAAAACGACTAATTTTATAAATCTCGTTTAGTCCAAAAGAAACTTAAATAATTATCAACATTTGTCTTAATATTTATTTTTACGTTTAAAGATTTGCTTGTTTTGCACCCAAAAACAAATGATTGTCCTAATCGTGACTGCAATTATTACCAAATTCGCCATGATGAATATTTTCTTCATAATTGAGTAGCCCTATTTCACGCCGTCTCAAAATGTCAAAGGTCACCAAGTTCAAACCACTACTCTGAGGATTCAAGCAGCGGGTCCACTGCTGCATCACTTCAACCGATATCAGCATCAAGCAGCCAAGCCATGCCAAAATACGACTACTTAGCACCAGGGGGATGTGGGAGGTCAGGGTCATTGACTCACTGTTAAGCCCCTTGCTTAAGAAACAAAGGGTTGGGCGCTCGGGTCACCATGCGCAACTTGAGGGTGCCGTGTCGTGTGCCTCCCCTTCACATCCCATAATGATCTGCCAAGCATAACGACCCCAAAAGGGCGGAAGGGGGCGGGGCCAAAGCTGCAACTACAAGGCCTCGTCTGGCCCCCGGCTCGCTCCCACTTCACATGAGATATAACGTGAAAGAGATTTCTTTTCTTTTCTTGGTTTTGTGGTCCCCTATTCTCGAAACCCCCCCCCTGCTCCCGCACCCCTCAGCCGCAGCACAAGCCAAGGCTCCGTGACAAAAAGCCAATCGAGTTAGCTGCCAAGACTCGGCGCTGTGAGAGGGATAACCGGCGCAGGAGGTTAAAGCAACAATGTGCCCGGCCCCATTGAGCGCCTCCTTCTGTGTCGACGCTGAAAGCGCGCGTGCATCTCAAAAAAAAAAAAAAAATGCTGTGTATATAAGGTGTCAAGGGCCGCATTGCCCGGGATGCATCGAAAAGAACACCTGTTCACTTTTTGTATCCTACATTCGATTTCAATCAAACCTTCGTTAGGAGCGAGGAGTCATTGTGTCAAATAAAAAGAGCGGGTAATGTAAAGCGTAACGCTAATTACTCGCTTCTGTGGTTTTCAATCGCTGAATGAAATGAAATGCAGCCGTTTGACATAGTGGAGAGGGAAAAAAGCAAATATCAAGGATTCTTGGCTGTAACAATTTGGAGGCGAGCGCTTTTCGCCGCAGAAGGCACAATGAGAGGTGTGATATCCTCTCCCGTGCAAAACCATAATGGTGCCTTGTTTGAAAATGACAGGTGTACGAATGGGGCCCCCTCGTTTCCCCAAGTACGCTCGTTCACTCGGCTTTTGTTTTTACCCTAATAGTCCCATTTACAAAATGTCAGCCAAATGAATGTGCGACAAACGCGGCGGTAACCGAGCCAACTAATTTTTTGCTCATTCAACCTTGAATTATTAATAGGCGAGAAATATACCATATGCTTTGCCGAGGGGAAACGGCATACATTCATTTCGGGGCGGAATCGCCGCTGTTTCTTTGGTGAAAAGTATAAGTAGCTTAACTGCTCTTTTCAAATGGGGTGACTTATATGGAGGCCTTAATGATGTATAAATCAGCGGAGCGTAATTACGCTTCCAGCTGCTGCCCCGGGCCCTGCTTAGAAGCAGTATGGGCCCTCGATCTGCAGCAGCAGTCATCGCCTGAATCCCTCTTCATCAACCTCCATTGCTTTTACAACACATTATTATGACTTATTGAGGGGCGAGAAGTGCTAAGAGGCTTACACTTGTGCGATTGTGTGCATAAAAGCAAGCTTCTTTTCTTTAACATTAGCAGGCAAACGAAAGATAAAATATTGCTGTTTATATCAGGATATTAAAAAAAAAACAGTCTATGTGATAAGCAAGTCGGTGATTGCAGGTTTAGGTATCAATAAGGAGCTGGTTGTCTTGGTGAAGAGATGGGGCGCCACCTAGTGGCCATTGCTTCGGTACACTTTCCCTCCCACTTTTTTTTTCTTTTTTAACACGCTTAACACAAAAGGTCCATAAAAGTGTATATCTGGAGTGAAATTTACATTTTATTTCAGCCCCCCCCCCACACACACACACACACACCCCACCCCCTACCCCATGTCGATGCTGTGCTGTGGGTGGTTGAGTGGGTGTTAAATATCTGCATTAGCCTGTGAACCCAACTACAGAGCCTCACTGGCTTCCCATCACCCCCCCCCCCAAAAAAAAATCCATAGTACGTACGTTTTTGACCGAGTGGTTGTCTCACTGCCAAAGAGTCGCATTAGAAGAATGATGATTTGCATAGAAAAACAAAATTTGTTTGGAAGTTCTACACAGCCAAAATAGGCTGGCTAATGATTGACTGGTCCGGTAAAAGGGCAACTCCATTTAAATGCTGCAAAGATTACATGCTTGTGTCATAACACTTACATCATATATTATTTGCATGTTCTTTATGCAAAGGAGTTCTGCAGAACGCCGACGGATTGGCTTGAGAAATTTAAAACTGGTGTGATCGTGTGAAGTCTTTAAAAAGTTCACGCAAACTGTAACTTTAAATCATCAGTGAAGTAAATGTACTGAAAATTGAGGATTTCACACCCAAAAAAAGTGCAATTAGTAGAAAGGAGGGATCTATTTTTGGGTGGCTGCTAATCCGCCTTTCAAATATTAAGTCTTTGAGAAGAAAAATTCATGGACAGTCTTTTTAAAAAAATAAATAAATAAATAAATCAATAAGCAGGTTTATGTGTTTAGGCAGAACATTATACTTCTGGCTACAAAAACAAACAAACAAACAAAAACAATATTTCACTAAAAAAATATAGATACAGTTAGTACAGTAATAGTAAAAAAAAAAAAAGAAAAAAGTTTTGTGCCTTCAAAATTAGATTTTGTTTATTGCCTTAAAATTTTAAAATTGGTTGAAAATATAACTGATTGAAGCATTTTTATTTAAAAAAAATAAAAATAAAATAAAATAAACTACAGTGGAAAATCACAACACTGTGGCAAGGCCTCTCCCGTTGTGCGGGATAAATAAATAAATAAATAAATCTGCTGATTTATTATTATATATTTTATTTTTTAAATGATTTATTATGCACTGAGATTGGCCGGCAACCAGTTCAGGGTGTATCCTGCCTACTGCCCATAGCCTGCTGGGATAGGCTCCAGCACCCCCCATCGACCCTTGTGAGGCGCAAGCGGTTCAGAAAATGGATGGATGGATTTATTACACATCAATGTTTTGGTATTGGTGTTGTTCCAATACCGTTTTTTGGCCCCTGATACCGATTGCGATACCGAGCTTTGCAGTATTGGCCGATACCGATACTATACAATACCTACGTTTTTTTTGTGACCATTTTTTGTATCACCAACCTCCCACAATATTGTGATAATTATCGTATCGTGGCCTTCATATCGTGATAATATCGTATCGTGACGTTTGGATATCGTTACATCCCTAATAAATATAGTCATCAGCTTTTTTGTATACGTTTTCCAGAGAGAATTGATAAACACTTCAAAAGAAACAATTACATCATCGGGACAAATTGTGCAAAGACAGTGGCTCGATGGCAAACAAGCCTCTGCTAAGTGAACGCAGCACCGAGATGAACGAGCGAGCGTCCCGATGCTAATTGCCACATCAAACAAACGGGTCCTAATTGGCAAAGGTTGGCGCCGGGTGCTAAGTGGACAGGGAGTGGGCGCCGCCTCTCGATCGCTCCCTTTGTCCGCTTTCATCAGAGGGTTAAGAAGACCACACTGGACTTTGTTTGCCTTGCCGCGTAATGAAACACACACCTGCTACTCGACCGCCTATGAATAGCAACTTGAACGTCATATCGCTGTCATATGCCTTCTATTAGACTTTTGACAATGCCGGCGCGCATTGCGCCCATGTTGTGTTTGGACACACGATACGACCGCGCGCGCTGCACATCGGGGAAGCGTGCCAGCAAACGAATGTGTGAAATTGAGCGAACGACGCCAAGAGAACGAGGGAGGGAAACCATACAGCTTAACGACGCTGTTTAAATCACACGTAACGCACTCGGTATCCGCAGCAGCAGCAACACACGGCGATACGCTGCTCCATCTTGAAATGCTAATCTATGATTAGCGTCATTATGCGGCGGCGTAATTTCACAAAAGCTTTCCCACAGTGGCGCACAAAAGGCTCATTCAGTGCCAGCGCTCGTCTGTGTGGCGAAGAATTATGGAACGCAGATGAATTCATTCAGACGGGAGGGGATTTATTCGCTAATTATGGACCTTCACAGTTTTAATGCCACTTAATGAGGCGCTTGCATAGTGTGATTCCTACTTGGGCTGACGAATGGAGGCTGGCTTTTTTTTTTTTTTTTTCGCTTGTTTTTGTTTGACTCCGTACAACATCTGTTTGCCTCTTTTATTTTCCACGTTTAGAGGCGCTGCTTTCGGGGACTGATTTTGCGGTATTGTCTGCAGTCAAAATGTGAGATTTTATAGCGTTTTTGGATGCCTCAATATAACCCGTGTACGAATACAAACACAAATCTCAATCGACGTCTGTCAGATGTAAACCCAAAGGCCAGACGCACGGCGAGCAACACGGCTAAACATGGCTAACTAAACAATTCTGCGCAAATTACAGTCAGCGACTAACGCCAACAAACTGGCGATTGACCCTCGCACGTGTACCAACAGGCCGAAATGGAAGAATAGCACCCCCTGGTGTTTTTATCATGAAACAACATTTTAAGTCTGTTTTAAGTTTATTATATTACTTTTATTATTGAACCCCAGACAACATGGCACCATTCTCAAAGACGAAGCAGATTTTGTTGACAGAGACTCTCCATGCTTCACTTTTTAGCCACAGTTACATCAAAAAATGAAATTAACCTGTAGTTAAGTATTATTTAAAAAACAAAGACATATTAAGGCTTCATGGCAGCCAGCTGGATCTTGTTTGGTTTTTATTTTTTGGGTAAAACCAATGTTTTACGACAGGATATTTTTGATTGGTTGTTATATTTGCAACATTACCAAAACTAGTTCTAACTAGAGCTGTCAAAATTAATCGAGTACTCGACAAGTAACTGATTATCAAATTAATCGACAACTTTTTAGCATCGAGTAATCGTTTAGAGACATTTTTTAATTTAAAATTGTCCAAAACCTCTGATGTCAGCATATCAACAGTAACTGATTTCTGTAGTTGTTGATGAAGACTGTTTATCTTCTGTGTTTAATCAAAATCAGATTTTTGCAAAAATCTGTTTACTTTGGAAAACAATGACCAAACTGTTAACATAGTGCAACATAAATTTCCACACACCCACTTTTTTTTTTTTTTTTTTTTAAATCACTATATATATATATATATATATAGATATATATATATAGATATATATATATACGAAATAGCCACAATTCACTGGTTAATAAACAGTAATCAGGTGGGGAAAAAGGCTTAAGAATTAGATTAGTCGATTAATCGAGTGAATAATTGATAGATCAATCGATTCTAAAAAATATTCGATAGTGACAGCACTAATTACAACTTATCAAAGCTAGTTGCAGAACCCCACACACTGACAGTTCAGTGGCGCTTAAGCGGGTTTTAAGTGCTGACAACATCAGAAATAATAATAATGAAAAAAACAAGTCAATTTTATTTGTTGCACACTTACAGCAAGGTAAAAGCATGTTAAAAGCATATTTACAAATAAAATGTAAAAATAAATGGCTCGTCCCGCCTTATTTTCCATCTGACGTTTGATTCCACTGAGCAGGCTTAACGCCGTATTGTTTTGGAGAGGTAATTAAGTTGCCAAAGTTTAATTGCTCAATCATCGCCATTTCCCCCCCTCCCCCACCCACCGTCATACTTTTAACATACTATATTCATAATGGCTAACAATTACGACAAGGGCCCTTTAGCTGGGGTAGCAGTAGTAAAAAAAAATAAAAAAATAAAAAAAAAAAGCTGCCGGCACAAAATGAGAAGCTATAATCACTCCGCCCACAGCAGTTATTAGTTACAAATTACGGGTCAGTTGAGGGGCCGGCTGTTATATGCATTAAGATAAATAACGTGGCGGCTTGCGGCAAGTGCACCAGCAGCTGAATGAGTAGCAATTCAACTTATGCATTTGTATAGCATCTTTTCCTAAAGGCTGTACAACAATTAAAACTGCCACGTCTGTCATCACCTCAACTAGAATTGTATAACAACACGGTGGACGTTATTAACGCAACGTGCACCGGTCACGCTGCAGATGCGGTATCTGTAAAGCTGATTTTGAAAGAGAAAATGATGTTATTCGAAGTCATGTAGAGTACATTTTACTCTCAACACAGTCTATTTGGTCCCACTCTAAACAGAGTAAAATTTACACTTGGAACTGAGTACAAATATTCAGTCAATTTCATTCAAAGTATTTTTACTGTGTACGAGAGAATTGGCCTACCCCATAACAAAAATCTAATTGTTAAAGGAAATGGGTTTTATTGTTATTTTTTTTTTACACAAGGGTTGAGAAACGAGCTCACCACTTTCTGCTTGGGAGACTGCCACTCTACCACCTGAGCTATGCCAGTCCTACTGTTTGCTATAGAGAATTGTTGAACCAACTCAAGTTTAAAAGGAATTGTTGACCAACTAAAAAAAAATTAAAATAAATAAATAAATAAATAAATTGCTTCAGTTGGTAACGCACGAATGAATTAAATTAACCTAATTGTGGGAATGCTGATAAGAATGTGGGAATGTTATTCGGATTCTTTATTATATTTCAGGCACATTTTATTCTCCATACTTTTTTTGATGTGCAAAAGCTCCCACATAATACATCCGATTTATATTGTTCAAATTTCAACTTGCTTCAAAAATTCATGCCATCTTGGGTATATATCATCTGATTCCACATAACTTACAGTAATCGCACAATTTAACGCTAAAGATCAACTCAAAAATTCATTTTCAATGGGACTGACATTGAACATTTTCCAAGTCCCACATTCCACACCCACTTCCATACATACAATTTCTCATCATTACCAGCTCTCTGATACTGCTCAGCAAATATCGCTTGGGAAATGTTTTATTAGCATTCAGGTTTCAGCATTCCCATGCAACTTCTGCAGAAATTGCACTTTGTCTAGTTCAATTGTGTGTTACCAACTGAAGCAATTTTATTAAGTTGGTCAACAATTCAATTTACAATCTTAAATTGGTTCAAAAATTCTCTTTTTAGGTGTGAAAAGGAGACCAAAAATTATTAGTCTTGCAGGTACAAAGATTCCAGCTAACACGAGTGATGTACTAACACAGAGTAGGAGCAGCATGGCTTATGGAGTAGATTGGCTGTCTCCCAACCTTAAGTTGAGACTATTTTTTTTTTTATATATATATATTAGACAAGTAAAATTTAATTTAATCTTTTTTTTCCCTATGGGACAGGCAAATTCTCTCATACACAGTAAAAAAAATACTTTGGGTAAAATTTACAATGAATATTTCACTCTTCCAATTTGACTTTGTTTAGAGTAAAATTTACTCTACAAAATTCACTGATACTGACAGATGTAACTGATTGTCGCTGCAATGGAGTAAATAACAGTAAAGTTTCTTCAACTGCAGTAAATTCTGTTATTCCATAAAAACACAAAAATGTTCTATAAAAGGCTTCCATGCTAATTGTCCGTCAAACTATTCAACACATCTGGTGCAGGTCAAGTAAAAATATGTTTTAAAGGGGGGGAAAAAAAAAAAATCCTAAAGCCAGTATTACTATGCAAGGTAGAGCGAATCCCTTTCTTATCCGTCCATCCTCCATCATGTCTTTTCTATCTGGTTGCCCCGCCAGGCCCACTGGAATGCTGCGCCTCTTTGATCAAGTCTTCATTATCAGTGACTTTTGAGTCACTTGGACGCCGAGCGAAAAGGAAGGAGCGTGGCCTTCCGCGTGGAAAGAAGAGGCCTCCTTCATACGAGGGCGAACAATCAGCAGGCAGGCATCCCGATGCCTGGCATTCATGAGAAGCGTCCGCATCCAAGCGCAGTCCGCCCCTCTGGCAGGGTGGAATGTTTTGGCCCCCCGTCAGTCACGTCGCTCGTTGCTATTAGCGATTCATTAAATGACCTGGCTGAGCGGCCGCCTCGCTGTATCAATTAGGGGAGAGTTGATATGTGTGTTATTGTCGAGATGGAAAAAGCTTTTCATCCCTTGGCTGCTTTCACGCGTGCGCACAGGCAGCTCAGCTTGGCTGATGTGTGGTCTTGGCATGTTGATGACTGCGGGCAACAATTTGCTTGTATCACTATCAATAATTACAAATAGACTGAGGTTTGGTTTATTTTTAGAGCTGATACTAATACCGATTAGTCAAAGACGCCGATAAACTATTTGGAGCCGATGTTCACTTGCGGGAAATTAATGTTCGTATTGAACAACAAAGCAAGTTGTTTGAGTTGTTCTTACTTACAGTATATGTAGTTAGGGAGTACAATCAAGGGACATTTAGTTCTTTAAACACTTGTTTCAATGTTGTGAAATGTGGGAAAGCAAATTTTCACAAAATTAAAACTTGAAATATTTTTGTTGAATAGCCCAAAATTTTATCCGTTTTTTTTTTTTTTTTTTTACATTGCACAAATGCCAACACTTAACTTTGAATGTCTTGTGTTGTTTTTACATTGTGTAAACACTTAACTTTGAGTACCTTTGACCATATGTTGAACATATTTTTTTTTTACATAAATTCCTAACTATTTAAAACGACTAGATTAATTTACTGATTCAATTTATTGTAAAATTTGTGAGGAGTAAGCGGTTCAGAAAATGGATGGACATATATTATGTTCATATTCATAAAAGTCCAACACAAGGAAAGAGGGCAGCCTTTTGGCTCGGGTGCTGCCAATAATCCAGTTGTATACCGATCTCTTATCAAACGATAATATTTATCTTGCACTGTATCTGCTCTCCTCCAAATAATTAGTCAATCATTTTATGAGGTCCATGCAGTATTATTGTCGCAGCAAGAATCAAACAGCAACGATAACCAAATCCAAGGCACTTGCTGTTAATATTTTGACAAGGCGCAATAAAGTCAACAAGGGATTTGTTTAACTGCCGACACCCTGGAGGCCGCGTCTGGCTAATGTATAAAAATGCCCACTGTTGTTTCCAGCCTGCCAGGCAAACTTCAGGCAAATCTGCCCGCTCTCGTTCACCAGCACCATTCCTCTTTTCACTAACTTTCTTTTGCATATATATCATTCCATCATGTCATTCCAAATACTAAAACCGTGTGTGATGTACCAGCTCAATTTTTTATAAAAGCACTGACGCTCACTTTGCTCTCTTATTCCATTCATCCATTTTTGCGATAGTGCTTGTTGTTCCTACAAAATATGAACCAACAATAAGTGCAACAGCCCAGTTGAGCAATCTTGGTGTTCCGGCAAACCCCATGACTCAATTCTGATGGGAACGGTGCAAGGTAGAAAGAAAAAAAAATAATAATAAAAAAAAAAAAAAAAAATAGTCCTGATAGTAATTGTTGTAATAATTGCATCAATTACCATATCACGAGGCACACCATTTTTTTTTTCCAAGTTACCATAACCTGATAAATAACGGAACAATTTCCCCCCTTTTCTGCTGTGAAATGGCCAGCCATTAGCACCGCATTGTAGCGCCAATGATTGACTAGCCGGCTACTTAGTAGTGACCCGGGATTTTTTTTTTTGTGGCTGTGCGTATGTGTGTGTGTAAGAGGAAAGGGTCAGCAGACTAGTGAGGGGGGGGAGGAAAAAAGGGCGGGGCAGCAGAGGGGATTGATTGGGGTCTCCGTTGTTGCCAAACGGCGCGCGAGGCTGTATTGGCGTGTAGACAATGGGGCCCGGGCGAGCGCTGAAAGGCCTTTTCTGTGGATCCCTGTTAGCTGTCTATTATCCGCGGTCTCCAGGGGGCTGCTAAATAGAGGGCATGTGTTAGGCAGACATTTATCATGTAATTACAGCACTAGGATCCGTTTCTGATGGTGTGTGATGATTACTAATAATTACTGTGCATTTCACGCCTCCGAAGGACCCAGATGGGGTCCCAGGACATCAATACAAAGAAAGGGGAGGGGGGGGCAGCCGGAATAAAAATGGGATAAGCGAGGGAAAATGTGTAGAAATGGAAGGACTGATGAAGAGGAAAAGGAAGGGCGCCTTGCCTTAACCATTTAGGAGTGCTCGTTAGGTAAATGAATTGAACCATATGTGTCCAAATACTAATGTAGTCATGGAGTCAATGAGAGGAGAGGGCTTCTTTTTTGTGATTGTCAGTTACAATATACACATTTGTGTCATGATATTGCAATAATTGCAATCCCCCAAAATTGCTTTTCACCAAGGTATTATTTAAAAATATTTACATTCTAATAAATCAATAATGAAAATTATATAAAACAAAAATATATATCATTGTACTGAACTATATTAATATTTTTCCAATGTTATACACAAAGACATAAAAAAAATACATAAACATAAAAAAAATATATAACTCCTTAAAATTATGGAATTTATCTACCATTTTAATAAATTTTATATTTTTAATCGACATTTTGCACATATATTAATACAAAACCAGAAAGCTGCTTATGAAACTACCCTTCTTCAAATGGCTATATGACTGTATTATACTGCCTCCTGCTGGCCAAAGTGGCCAGAAGGAGCAGCACAATTAATTAAATTGATGCATTAAATCATGCTGCACAAATTGCGTTGGCATAAACTGTTGGCATACTGTTTAATTATGTTACTATTCCATATTTGTTTTTTGTATTGTTTGTATGCGTTTTTTTTTTTTTTTTTTTTTTACATAGAACATTATTAGAGTGCCATTTTCTTTACTAAAAATCACATCACAACAATTATTTTTGTTTTTTGGTGGGGAGGTGGGATAGGGAATGGCTTCATGTAATTTTCTATAAGCTATAAAATGGATGGAATTATAAAAAAAATAAAAATAAATAAATAAATAAATAAATAAATACAAATATCGCACTAGCTGGATTTATAATAAAAATGTCCAGCAGGTTGAATGAGTCTACTTGGAAATGGAACCTGTGTGCTAAATAAAAAGGATCAATGCTACATTTCTGCCCTCTGCTGGACTTGAGAGAAATCCAGAAGCCTCAAATAAGGAAAGCATAGTCCATGTATATGAGCAGATGCAGCCATATTTCATTGAATTACCCTTTCAAAATTGTGCTCTCATCCAATCTTGACTTTTCGATATAGCTAAATGCGCCTCACAAATGACGGTTATTAGCATGCCTTTGGTCAAGACTAGCAGACGAGCTCAAGCTGAACCCACAGAATGGCAGCATAAAGGCCCTGTGACTGCAAATGCAAAGTTTGGGGGGGGGGGGGGGGGGGGGGGGGGTTGGGGTCAGTCGGGGAAGATGAGGATGGTCCCGTTTAATAGAAACAAATTGCTCTCCACTTCCCGGTGACACAGATAGCGGCCCATTTGTGCCTGCTAGCCTTTGTGGGGGACAACAGAAAGGAAATGTACTCATCCTGGCCGGGGATAAAGTTCGGGGCTTTTTGTTACACGTCAGTCACCTTAGCCTGGCTAGCCGCCCCCCTTGAACAAGCATAGCGGTTAAGTAGTTCAGGTGCCGGCTACATTCTGTTAGATTAAAGGTCCCCCGCTCCTGGCCCCAGTTGAATTGCCTCAGCTGGAGACGGCGGAGGATGGAGCGACGCGGTTGTCGGGCCATGTGGCATGAATGGACACCTTGTGTGTGCTCACGCAGGCAAAACGCTTCGGGAGAGAGTCGGTATAGGGGTGCTGGGAGGGGGGCTATAGGTGAGGGGAAATGAGAGGGAGAGGTGGCCTCGCCCCTACTTACCCTCACTCCAACCGCGTTTCCACCTGCAAAGTGGAAAGTAGAACGCTCGTTTGCGAGAGGGGCTCGGGGCAGGTGGATTGTGGGCCAGCAACTCAAAAGATGTGGAAAGCCCAAACACAGGTTGCCCCCTGTGCAACATGGACATCAATAGAGCACACATGAGATGAGAGGGGGGTGGGGGGGGCAGTCTGGGTAACTTTGCGCCAATGCGCACCTGTGCTGCCCACTCGCTTACACGGCAGCAGTTGGTGCAGGGTCTCCGGGAGAATGAGTGGAGTGGAAAAACAAAAAGTCATTGTCATCCGACACACGATGCAGGCTACAGCTGAACGACTTTGAAAAATAATCAAATTGCGTTTTGTTTTGTTTTTTCAACTCAGTATTGCACTTGCGGTTTACAGTGCAATCATTTTTTTCAAGGTGTACGGAACGAAAGCAATAAATAAATCTGTATTACAATAAACAATATCTGATTTTTTTTTTTTTAAACAGAAATATTTTGGTCTGACAAGTTAGGCTCGTGCTAAAATAGAGGCAAATGAACCATGAATTGAATCAAAGATAGTTTACTTTAAAGGGATACTTGACTCATTGAGCCATTTTCAGCAGTAAAAAGTTAATATTTTGTCTATAATTAATGTGGTAACTTCATTATTTTTCAGGTACAATTAGTACCTTTAAAATGTAATTTTTCTACTTGCTGTCGACTGATGAAGTTACCACCTTAATTATAGACAAAATATTAACTTTTTACTGCTGAAAATGGCTCAATGAGTCAGGTATTCCTTTAAAGTAAACTACCACCTAGGTATTAAAACTATCTAGACAATAAATAAATAAATAAATAAATAAATAAATAAATAAATAATGCACCCAAGCAACGGATAGTAACTCAAAAAAAACTAATGCACAACCAATCACAGCTCAGCTTCAGAAAACAGGTGAGCTGTGATTGGTCGTTGCCCAAGCAACTGTGATGTCATCTTCAGTCGACAGCAAGTGGCAAAATGGCCGCCCCCTGAGAGGGATAAAAACGGCTGGATTTTGCTTCATAACTCTTATTCCACAAATGTAATATTAATCAGAATCTCATGTTTAGACTAGTGAGGTCACATATATTATTGGCAAGAAATGTTAAAGGTTGACTTCCACAGTTACTGCTGTACTTGCTTTTTGTCATTTGACTGTTAAGTTCAAATTTGTGTTCAATCGTTGCCATACTGCGGGAAGTCAATCATAAATCCTGAACGCCTCGTATCTGTAGTCGATTCATCAATCAGCGATTCAGTCAGATCTCTGTTTGAAAGCGGTCAAGCGGAGATGCACAACAGAGTCTGAACATGTCTTGACCTCGGCAAAGTCCATGCTAGGGGGTCAAGTACGAGAGTCAAAGGTGACGTCTGGCCCACAGGGTTGGATTCCAGGTAAGGAGGAAGCACAGTCTCAACTGTCTGCCATTTTCAAAAAGATTGTGCATCGGGGGGAGGTGACCCTTAGCCACCTCCAAAACATCCTTCCACATAATTTGCTTTCCGTTCATTTTCAACTTGTGCTGTCACTATCGAATATTTTTAGATTCGATTCATCTACAGATTATTCAATCGACTAATTCAGTTTTTCATACTGCTTACAACACTTTAAAAAAAAAAAAAAAAAAAAAAAAAAAAAAAAAAAACATACGGCATCCTGTGTGCGACACAAGGTAGAAGTTTGGTAATCCGCATCCTAATCTTGCGCCATGCCCGGCGCGGCTTAAAGAAAGCGATACTCCTGTGACTACTTTAGCGGATGATTGTGTTACCTTTACAATTGGGCTTCTCCTCCTTCCTTGTTTTGTACTCGTGGAATGCCTGATAAAAGAATCCCCGTAGCGGCCTTCCACCTGCAGAGGCGAGGAAAGGGCCGCTGTCCTCAGGTCAGAAGTGAAATGCAGTCCACTGGGAATCAGAATAAAAAAAAAGGTCACAAGTGGAAAGAAAAGTACAAAAAATACAAAATTGGAATGTCTAAAGTAGCAGCCAGAAGCGACTTCAACGCAATCGTTTGAAACATTGAGTTGTACGCTGTTTTTGATGTTTGATGCTCCCTTGAAACAATAGCAGGCATTCATTTGCAAAAGCTGCTACATATTTCCTTTCTTCCTTTAAATTGTGTTTCGGTCTGTCCAGGAGGGGAGACAATTTATCTGTCATGGCCTCCAAAAGAGCGAGCCCCCCCCCCCCCCCCCGGCCCCCCGCCTTTTAGTGTATTATACTGACAGCAGCGTTATTAGCCACAAGGGAAAGCGGCTGCCGCATGAATTTGGCCACTGTTCACCTCCGGGGCTTAGCCAAACCTCTTTTGACAAAAGCGTTGATGGCAGAGAGATTTTCCTTTCAGTTATGAATTTGATAAATATATTAATTATGACCCGGGGATGACAGTCCAATCAGATTGTCAGGCGCCCTGTCACGGGGCCTCCAACCCCCACTTTGGTGATAAGTTCTCAGGTTTCCAGAGCTGTCATCCAGAGGGCTTTGACTTTCTTATCATGGCCGGGATAATTTCCTGTGTGTCATAATTAAATGGTGGCTCTCTGACGGTGAGTGCCTCCCAGTTAAAAGCTGGAATCTCTTGACATCTGTCTTTGTGGAGATACGTTAGGCTTTTATGACGGTTTGCAATGAGAAGGTTATGATTGCGTTATTGGTCGACGGCCGTGGGCATAAATTTTCATAATTTCAGCCATTTTCTACTGCTTATCCTTTTTTGTGTCATGGACGAAATGGAGTTCATCCCAGCTGTCTTTGGACTGGTCAACAGTCAGTCACAGGTTTACTTATTTCACAACTATTAATTGAATCACATATTTTAGTGGATGTATTTTTTTAGCTACTCTACTTCTACATTGTTAACATCCCATGAAGCTAACATCAAATTCACAAATACCCATACTCCAGATAATCGACTGAGCGTATCAGGGCCACGTATAAATATATTTTTTTTTCAGAGAGAGGGATAATATTCCAAGAATTTTTTTTTTACAAATTTACAAGAAAAAAAAAAAAAGTCACAGATTTGTGAGAAAAAACAAAACAAAAACAAATGTAGCCTACTTGTTTGTGACAAGTCACGATTCCCAAGTGTGCAAAATGCTTACGGTGGAAGAACTCGTTAAATTATACTTTTGGGTCGGGTTTTTAAATAATGAGAAGTAATTTCTTTACCAGAGATTAACCATATTATATTAACTCATTCACTGGCAGCCATTTTCACTGAAGCAACCCCCTTCGCTCGTGGCTGTTTTACTGGATTTTGACTGATTTTGCACCGCTCACAGAATATTGTGTTTTATTGCTATAGAAACATGGAACCGAACAAAAGAAAGATTAAAGTCTCTTCTTTCATCAGAAAAAAAAAATATTTCTATCTGTTTCCGTTTTGCAGCAATTAGTATTAGAATACAGCTGAATTTTATTATGATTTACAAATCTGCTTAGAATTGTGGGGAAACATCTTGTTTTCATCATAACCCTGGTTGATCTCTTATACTCTGCTGCCACCTGCTGGCCATTTTTTGTAATTACTACCATTTTTTTCACCACCAGTTCTCTACATTTGAGAGGCTGCATCAAAGCCTTCTGTATTCCCTAGCATTTAAAAAAAAAAAAAAAAAAAAAACAGATAAATGCGTCTTTGGGACACATACATTTTTGGGAGCAAATGGTAAGCATTCACACTTTGAAGATGCACTGCCTGTAATAGGTCTGTTGTGTCATCAATGTCATGCAAGTTTACCACTTTTTAATGTCGTAAATATGCGGGTTTATTTCTCCTAAATTTACAAGTTTCTCTCAAATTTGGCAGTTTACGTTGCAAATATTCTATTATTTTTTTCTCTAAATTTGTCAATTCCTTCTCCGAATATTACTCCCCCTTTAAAAAAATATATGTAATTGTATGTGGCCTTAATACATCGTCGAAAGGAATGACCACAAAAGAAAAGTGCCAATTTTTGTGATATCTGAGCCTAGACATATTTAAACAAGAATGATAACTTAATTTCTACTCATGTCAACACTAATGGAAGAGTTGAGCAAACACTGTGGACCCATTGTGTGTCTGCCCTCCATTTTTCTGGCCCCAAGAATGAAAAATACTCAAGTGACTTTGATGTGCCGGATCTAGTTGAAGCTATTTGAGAGTATTTCTGCTCACCCTCGCCTTGAGGAATGTTTGTTTGTCGAGAATATGTTGCACGGTCAAGATGTTGGCACACAATTGAAGCGAGCCCAAACACTGAGAATTTCGCTGAGCTGGATGAGCGCTGACAACAGCTTCTATCTGCCAATCTCCCTGTGGATATTGTTGCGGTAGTACCGGCAGACAGACCGCCAAGGTTTGCGGGCTGACAGACGCTCTCTGTCGGCGGCTTATCATTTCCAATTAAAACCCCTTTCATCTAAACGTACAGTCAACTCCTTGGCCAGCCCTCCAAAAATGACCTGAACAACCTGTTATTAGTCATTTTCAACAGGTCCCCATCTTTTCAACCTCTGCCCTGTAACAGGAGGGTCTGGACAATCGTTTCAAGTCTTAAAGTTTTGTTTTTTTTAAACCAAGTCCGAATGTCAGTCGTTGACGGTGGTCATCTTCTGTTTCGAGATAAACTTTCAAAATTGCTTTGCCGTCCACCAGAGCACGTGTCTTCCAGCACAAGGGTCTTTTTGTCCGTGACTGCGTTCCGTCCGGGCATGTTCTGAACGGTATTGCTCCGATGCTCTTCACTGATGGTCTCTTATGCATGAGACACACACACACACAAAGGAATGCGTGCAGAGCCAAGCGGGCTCACAACATCTTATTTCCTCTAATAAGGTGGCCCCTGAGGCATCCGGATGGACCGACAGATTAACCTCAGCCTCATCAAGTCAACACGGTGGACTGATGTGAGCAAGTGCAAGCGTGCCTACATTTTCACTGGACAACACGAGCCACTGATTTTGACAGATTACAATATTTTTACCAAAATAGATATGACCATAAAGTGCATTTTTGGATAGATAGATAGATAGATATCCACAGATGGTTGAAACTTTAAAAAAAATAAAAAATAAAAAAAAAATAATAATAAAAAAAAATAAAATAAAAATAAAATAAAAAAAAGACTCAAAACCATCCTAAAAAAAAAAAAAAACTTTTGATTTGTATTTTTGTTTTGGATTATTTATTTATTTATTTTTACTGATTGTTTTGTATTTTTTTTTTATTCAGACTGTGTGCTTCCATTATTATTATTATTTTTTTTTTTATTATTATTATTATTATTAAGAAATTGACAGAGATTGAGAGGCTGATAGAGAAAAGGAAATACTGTGGCCCACATTGGAGGTGAGAACTCCTAATTTGTAGTTTGGGTTTGAAGTATATTTTTCGTGACACCAGTCCTGGAACTTGTTCTTTTTCTGTTACTGGTACATGTGAAGGGCAGAGAAATCGTGTCAAGTGGATTTGACCGTGGGGAATCAGTGGTTAGAAGCATTGTTGCGCCCTCTTCGGGCAGCACCGTGCACTACAAGCAAACCTGCAAAAGGCTGTTTTTCCATCTCGTTTTACAAAGACGCTTTTCAGTGCAATTCAACTCACAATTTCCGCCTTTACATCAACTGAAATGTAGCCACTCAAACTTCCTGCTCAAAGTCTCCAAAACCCAATTTCAGATCGTCTGCCCTTCCATCTGTTTAATCTGATTTTAATCGGGACATAATACTTTTATTTATTCAGGGTGGTGGGAGTGCAGCTGAGCGTTTTTTTTTTTTTTTTTTTCTTTGTAAGGTACAGAGGTTGCACTCTGAAAATGCACAGGGTGTTACTGGACCACCTGTATGAGCGGAAAAGGAACACCTTCAGAAACACGAGGATAATCCTGTGGTTTTGAATGCTATGACAGATTAGGTTAAGAGTGTATTTGATTAACGGGGGGGAAAAAAGAAGTCAATTGGCCATGGAGCGTGAAGTGGCACACAAGGCTCCTTTTATAGCACCGTGCTGCACGTTCTATCTGGGAAACCTCAGGAAGGACAAAGATTTGACAACCATTTCAAGTTTTGATGTTGAAACAGATCACGTGGTCTTGGATTTTATTCTTTCGTTGAAATGCTTCACTTACCACTGAAAATGTTGAAACCTTTCTCTACCCGTTTCATATCTCCACTTAAAGGTCATCGCGACCAGGTGCTTGCCCTCCACTTGACTCCCTTCCAACAAGCTGCGGCTAAAGCAGATTTTGCACTGACCCGGTCTGACTCCGTGTCATCTATGCATGAACAAATCCCACAAAAACAGCTTTTTTAAAAAAAAAAAATTTAATTGATTCCATGCAGTCACCATAATTGCCGACTCGTAATACAGAACTCAATTTTAATTATTCAAAAAGTGCATCCACACAATTATACAAACATTCCACGGTCAAAATGCATTTATCAAATGGAGAAATGTAACAAAATGAAACTTTTCTCAACCGATTTAAATCATACTAACCTCGACAAGGTTAACATTCCACAAAAAAAAAAAAAATCCACATTAGCAGTCAGAATATGTCCTAAATTTTCCAAATTAATGGGGAAATCAGCTTTTCTTCTTTCATAAATGCCTCAACATTTCGAACCCACAACATTGTAATTGAACAACTATTTTAACAGTTTTTCCATTTCCTTTTTTTTTTTTTTTTTTTTTTTTTTTAATTGACGATTATTTTTATAGCTGCGCGATGGATGATCTGGCGGCTAGTCGGGATAATCCTTCGGAAAAAAAAAAAGGAAAAATGACTCGTCAACAGACACGGACGATTTAGCAACCGCCGACGTATCGGTGAGTATGCTGGATTCCATAAATAAAAAACTTGACGTCCTCTGTCTTATCCGCGAGGACGTCAAAGAATTAAAGGCAAGTTTGGAATTCGTTAGCCAACAGTTTTTCCATTTCCACATCATCAAAGGTTGCCTTGCGTGTTTTCGGAAGATACTTGCCTAGTAAGCAGATTAACTGTTAAACAAAACAAACACACTGACTTTTTGTGTTTGTTTGGGCCTCTTGACCTCGACCTTCTGAACTGAAATAAATTAACCGCACAGCGAGCAGAGCTGCATTAACCACTTTTTTGACTTTAACACTTCTCATGTGATCACATGCACTTGGTTACTTGCTTAGCTCATGATTAAACAAAATACGAATACGCTGCTAAAATTAGCAGGGAAGGTACAGCATATTGGGACACATTTCTGTATATTTCATTGACTCAAAATAGCACAGAATTCACAATGGTCACTAATCCCCATTCTATAGCCAGAGGCCGCACAAAGCAGCATAAGCTCCACTGACGTTCCTGCTATCACCTGCCTATTTTATGCCATGCCGTCCCTTTGGCGCTTTCTTTCCATCCGCTAATCCTCTTTAAGGACATTACCTGCTAATATGTCCATTCAGGAGGTATAAAAGGACCGGCTATCTTTTGACCGCCATCGGCTGTACGCTAAACCATCCCATTAAAAGGAGGAAGGCAAGGGGGGGCTTCATGGTTTTGACCCTAAATACCATACAGATGAAGGGCTGAGTGAGAGGAGGTCTTCTAGAGTGCTGAGAGATGGCTGGCCTTAAATAATAAACCTAATGGTTCATGTCACTTATTTAGATGCCACAATACAATAACTATCATGCATACTGTGTACAGTATTTTGACAAGAAATGTTGGAAAAATACATTTCAAACTTGTGTCACAATCAAACAGAAAACAGTCAGATAATAGTTCTGTTTGGCTTTCTTTATGTACTAAAAGTCGTGATATTACATAAGAAAATAGACATAATAGCACAAGAAAAATATGTCATTCTAAAAGGATAAAGCAAGACAATTTTACAAGAAAATAAATTGTTTAATTATAGCACTTACGATTGTATTGTATTGATGTTTTATGTTGTGTTTGTTTTGTTGTTTTTCTGTAAAGCGCTTTGTGACAGCTAAGGCTGTTTGAAAGCATTATAAAAATAAAGATGACTTGACTCATCAGAAATTTACTAGAATGAAGTGTTCATAGAGAGACCATGAAATATAGCACAGAGCGACCTCTGGTGGTTCAATACCAATCCCCGACTGAACATTTCATTCAATCCTGTCCACTAGAGGGCAGCACCTGATCAAAAGTATGCAGCTGCTAACTTGAAGCTCACTCTTATCCATTAGGAGATTGGCACCTCTGAGGTCTAGTACAAGCAGATGTTTGCAAATGTCTTATTTTGATTAATACAAAGATCATCAGTCTACTTTGATGGATGACGACATACATCTGAGAAGATTAACTGCTGAGAGGCTGAAATTCCAAAGACTTTTTAAGTTCAACAAGGTCTTTAAACGATTACTTTACTTGGTTATTAAATTGGCTGTCAATTAATTTGATCATTAATCAATTGTTAGGCCTACATTTTATTAATTGTTGTTGTGTGCAGCCAGGGTCAGCAGTGGGAATGATAATCTCTTCTCAATTGTCTTTTCTGGACAAATAAAGGTGAGGGAAAAAAATAACAAATAAAAATAAATAATAGATATGGTGTTGCTTAATCACTCCCCAAAAAGAAAACATTGAAAATATTAATGTTTCCTTTTAAAAGTCACAAAATCTGTTCCTGGTTTCACAAAAACATAAGACAATTTCATTTTGTACTCTTACCTGCCTGATTGTGAACCGAATCATGTTCAGCTGGAGTCTGGAACGGGGACCTTTAAGTGTCAATGTAAAACCATGACGCTTGGGCTAGAAAGCAGAAAGCAAAAGAGAAATGTCAGGAAAGCCTACTAGAACATCTGAACTTTGTCAGGGGTTAAACAGAGACACAATGGTGACTGGGTTGGTGTGATGACTCCCATTGAACATGATTTTGAATGTGATTGGTTAATTATGAACACGGCCACAACTGCAATTATAGAGTATGAGGGTGTGCGCACTTCTGCAACTAATTATCTCCGGGTTGTTTTTGTTTTGTTTTGTTTTCCAATTGATTTGTACAGGACAGGTTATAGGTCACATTACAGTTATGACGGAAAAAGTTTTGAACTGGGTCTCATTTTTCAAGTTTAAAAACATGGGAAATGAACAGGGGTGTGTAGACTTTTCTATCCACTTCATGTGGTTTCATAGTTAAAACCATCCCACAGAGGGCAGCCATAACAAAACGGACCATGATGACATACATTTCATATTTTTCCAGATAATTTTTGTATGACTTTTGGGGCATTCCAATGTGATATGAGCAGAAAAGACCTGCACTTACATTTGGTCAAAACAAACAAAATAATTGAGTTACATAAATCCACTCTCCACCGGCGTTTGACCTTCACTGGGTGCGCATTTACAACATCCCTCCAGAGAATAACGTGCAGAAAGACAGCAGCATGTTTCCGAGCGGAGTCGTGTGTGTCACCACGCCGGCCAACATTTGAACTTATGATTATGACTCATGGCATGCACAAGCACACAGACCATGTATGTATATATGAGCATGTAAAGTTTCGCCTACAGACGGGTGACGGCCGGTGCAAGGCACAAATAAAAAAAATAAGAGACGACAGGCCAGGCGTGTTTTCATTGAGCCGCGGGCGCGAGTCATCCTTGGCCGCTCGCGCTCTGCTAATGCGTTTTTCTTTTTGGTGCCACACACGAGGGAGGACATTTCGCTGACTAACTTGTTCCTCTTTCCTCGAGGAACTTGAATTTTTAGAAACAGTCATCGTAATACAGATGATGAAGCGTTTTCCAACACTTTACATACGTCTTCATGTACATTTGTATGCGCAAATATACAATTCCGCAAATGAAAACTGATACCACAGCAGTTTAAAAATAAAATAAAATAAATAATAGCTTAGATTTAACCATGTACAGTTGTACACATGACCGGACATTATGGGACACTTTGGGATGAAATGAGACATAATGTGAAGAAATCTTGGACGAGAGGACAAAAAAAATTACAATATGGAACATAGGACCTTCTAGACAACAAAATGATTTAAAGGACATGATGGGATATAATGGAGCATCATGGGACACAAAACTGAATATAAAAGAACACTATTGGACAAACTGGAAGATGAGCTAAAATATAGGGCAGAATGTAACGCAATATTGGACATTGTAGGACAAAATGGCCACAAGGATGGGACAACAAGGAGCGTGAGACATAACTGTGGACATTTAAGTTCACTGTGGGCCAAATGGGACTTTGGAGGACAAAATGAAACATAACAGTGGACATTATGTTCACATTACATGTTAACAGTATGACATTATGTACTTAAAACTAAGACCAAATTAGTACATTCAAACAAACAAATTTCGATTATATGGGAGGGAAACTGATGTTCCATATTCAAGCTAACTATTCAGTCAGATAAAGACATTTTTATTCTGGCAAGAACGTTTAGAACAATGAGAATTTCATCACAACGAGCTTGAAAATATTTCAATTTGGTTTTACCGGGGATTTTATGATCTTCCTTCACCAACATGACTGCATACAGGCATGACATTAATTAAGCAGAACCGTGTCGATTAAACACGGTCAAAAAAGCGAGTCAGTTAAACAGTTTTCACACATTTACGAAACTCAAAAAAAGTCAGAAGAGAAATATTTCTCACCATTGTTCGCCAGTTTGAGGCACAAGGACAGAAAACACTTTTATGGTCGTTCAACTCGACGCTATAAGCAAATGGCAGCCACCTGTTGGACGGCAAGCTCTACGGCATGGATACAGGTGACGACATCTTATGTAAACAATTTGATTGGTCAAATATTTTTGGTTGGGAACAATTCAGCAGGTGGTGTTTCGCCAAAAGATTTCCCCCACATAACAAACGTTATAAATACTCTACAGAAAGTCGTTTTGACACTTCATCCGATTATTTTCAAAATAAATAATGTCCCTTGATTTGAAACAGCTTTCAAATAAAATTTGTCTCGAAATATAGTTTTAACGTAATGACATTTAGACAGGACAGGGTAGAAATTACCACTTACTAGTTGTACTTGTTGGATGAATTTAAGTTAAAAATGACTTTAAATGTTTTCAGTTGAAATGTTTAATATTTTCTAAATATTAACAAAACTCCAACTGGGTCATTTGAATTACAACAACTGTACATGCATGTGAACAGTGATGTCAGCGAATGACCAAAAATCCTGTGACCTGCAATTATTTGCAAACAATCCTGTGTCTACATTAAATAGTAAGAATAATAATAATTTGCTTACATTAATCATTTAACCTTAAAATATGCCTGAAACTATGATCTGAAAGCACTTTAATATCAATCAAATTCAACTTACATTACCCATAAAACGGAATAGTTTACAGATGACCTGATTTCAGAAATAATACTTGCCTCCAATATACCAATTACTACTTTCTTATTAGCCACTTTATTCTATTTTTGCCTCTATTGCTAATCCCAATTTTTAAATACATACCATATATCACAAATTATTTTCTCTATTTACCATTGATTAGACAGCTGTTAGCAGCTGATTAGCTGTTAACTTTCACCAGTGACAAGTGATTTGGATGGACCTTGGTCTGAATCAACTTGAGAAATTTACCACTCTGCTGTGTCAAGGACAAGGAGCCTCCCCTACCATGTCAAAACCGCCACTGGAATCTTCCATCACTTTGCTTTTCGTTTTCAAAAGATTCACATTCTAACATGTCTTATAAGGAGCATTTCTTAAAAATTGTTTCCGAAATAGGACAGGTGGATAAACATTAATGGGTTTGTTTTTCAGCAGTTCTACTTTTGTTTGAGAGAAAGAAAAATTGTGAGTTATAACTCACTGGTGATTTGTGAGATAGTGGATTAACTGCAAGTAGCTGTTGTAATGTTTCACCAAAAGTCTCCTCATAAATTAAGCAGAGCTTCAACACCCTGTCTGTTCCTTCACTGTGTAAAGGGCATGATAGGATTTAAAAAAAAAAGTCTCTATGTGGAATTCATTAAGAATGTTCTATTGCCAATTTGTCATGCGTAATAATGCGTTGCCGTCTACTCTAGACAGCTGAAGTATGTGACAATGCCGTTCTAATGAATAGACTGATTACTTTTATGCTGGCAAGTGGGTAGTGTGAAAATCCCCTTCAATTAAAAAGAATACAGCTTTTAATTTTCGGTCCTGAAACTAATCAGAGCCAAAAATGGAACATTAGGTTCACGTTCATTTGCGACAGTGTTAAATGAGACTAATCGGTCCTTACTGAAGGATTCTGATTAAACAAGAACATGCTATTTGGCTAGCATAATGACCATATCCAGCAGGCCTCGCGTGTGGAGTCTGTAAAAATGGATGACGTACATGTTCAAATGATGTTGTTTAGCTTAGCACGTTGGTTTACATGACTGCCTAGCGTTGACTTTACATGGATAATATGGTGTTGTTTTGACCATTTCTTTCCATAATAACAGCGAGCGAAGAAGCACAAAACTCTAATTTGTTAGACTGGAAACGTCCATTAGCTGCTTTAGCGGAGGAACACGCCACAGTGCAATTGCATATTGATGCCACAAGATGGCAGCAAATCCACACAGCACGAACAAAATGCATCTCGATTACACAATCATGAAGCAATCATCAACCCCCCACATTAATAAATTCTTTCGACATTTAATGTTATGAGGACGTCTTCAACATTTTTTGATCCACTGCACACTCTCATCCTCTTTTTCTATTAAGTTTATTACTTATACTTAAATTTATTGATCACTTTAGGATAGCTCCCTCTGGGAAATTTACATTTCCAGCAGCAATGAGAACAGATGCATGCAAACAGGAAGGAAAAAATAAATAAATAAATAAATAAATAAATAAATAAATAAATAATAATAATAATAATAATAATAATAATAATAATAATAATAATATTAAAAAAATCTAAATTTAATCAATCAATAAATAAGGTTATTGCACCAGAGATTGAATTAAATAAATAAATAAATCTGCATAATTTAAAATGGGAACAAATGACCTGAACAAATATGAATGTAATGAATGTCATGCGCAAACATTTATTAAATGCTTTACTTTAAAGCATGATGTAGGCTATTTATGTAGATTGCTCAAACACAACCTGTGCTACCTTTAACATAACCATCCTCTGACAAGCTAAAGGATGATTTGCGGTCAAAATTAATATTGTGATTAATCTGTGTTAGTACATGATTAATGTGATTTTTTTTTTGTGTGTGATAAATAAATGAGTTAACTATTTAACTTTGACAATATCTACAAGGTTCACTCCATCTATTGTTCTCTATTGATGCCTTTCATACATCTCTCAAAAAAAGAAATTGCAATTTCTACTTTGGATGTTGTTTTGCAGCTTTCTTCTAGGGATCATGTGGTGTGAGCATCTCACGCTGGGTGCAACGTGATTCCTTATGATACAAAGTGTACAGTATGCAGAGATCACAACAAAGTTGGTCGCCATGGCCACACGTGCTGCGGTGTTGCTGGCAAACACCCGCACAAGCCATCACAATGGTTTTACGTCGCACAACCGTGAAAACATAGCCAGCCATCAACTAAACGAGCGCTGTACTGTTAGACATGCCAAAGGCAGCCACCAAGGGAGTAGAAGAAAGAAGTCTATGATGGATTCAAAGCGACACATGAGACAACACTAATCGGGTCTGTCGCACCGAGATGAAATTGCGTTTTGAGAGCTCAAGTGTTGAGGCATTTTAACCCTTGATGCATGCTGAGGAACCATATTTGGTAACGCTCATGCGCAGTTGTGGGGAAACCTTTTGCCCAAGTTCCTATGAGGGCCAGACTAAACTTATGAAGGAATATGATGCAACTAGAATTTTTTTGGTGCTTTTCATAATATTTGTCTGGAGTTTTGTTTGTAAAAGGATCAGACGAGACCAATACCACCTAATATGGCACGCCTTTGTTTTTACAGGCAGAAAAAGGCAAAATGATGGGGTGACATTATATATATATATATATATATATATGTATGTATATGAGAAAATACATTTGAAATTAATGAATTATAATATAAAAAAAAAAATTAAACTGCTCAGCAAGGCTTTTTTTTTTATTTTGTCTAATACAACCAATAAAAGTTTGCATTTTATATTTCCAAGGGTCAACTTTAAATGCCCAATAAAGTCAAAAATAAATATCATGGCACTGATATAGGCTCTATATTCAGTACTTAAAAGTTAGTTTTATTGTATTTTTGGATTGTTTTGCATCATTTTTTTTTTTTTTTTTTTAAATACGTGGGAAAGTTGCATAAAATACAACAACGGTCATTTCACACCTTCATTGGAGTTCTGCAATAAGAAAAACTGTTATAAATGTTAGGGGTATAAAAAGAAGTCCGAAAAGTCCAACTTGATCGATCATTATTGCGTTGGTGATTGGGTGACGTCATCCCGCAGCCACGCAATCGTGCGTCTGCTGCTATTTTTTTCCCATGCCAAATGGGTCTATTTTTAAACACATTGGATGCTACAGTCTGTGATGCACTGGCGGAAAAGACGAGTGCGATGACACACTCGCTCACTCGAAAGACATAAAGAGAAGCTTGGACTACTTTTTTTTTTTTTTTTTTTTTTCTTTTCCTCCCCCCGGAGGATGCTTTTTGCATCGATGCGTATTTGCGCATGAGCCAGCAAGATCCAGTCAAAGCTTGGGAAGCAACAGCCAGCTCGTTCCTGCGAGCTGATGACGCATGATGTGAGTTTTGGATGACTTGCATGCGGTTTGCGATGAAGGAAAGCGCGTGAGGAGGCAGCACCATGCACGCAGCGGACGCGGCGTGCGCCGCGTTGCTGCTGGCTCTCATCGCGGTGTCGCTGCTGTCCAACCTTCTGGTGCTGATCTGCTTCGTGCACAACCCGGAGATCCGCAAGCAAGCCCCCGCGCTCTTCATCCTCAACCTGACCTTCTGCAACCTGTTGCAGAGCGTCTCCAACATGCCCCTCACCCTGGCGGGGCTCCTCGCAGCCGGCCAACAGCAGCATGGCGGCTCGGGAGGGGGTCTCTGCCAGACGGCGGGCTTCCTGGACACCTTCCTCACCACCAACTCCATGCTGACCATGGCGGCGCTCAGCATCGACCGCTGGGTGGCGGTGGTCTTCCCGCTCAGCTACCACTCCAGAGTGCGGCGCCGGGACGCGGCGGCGGCGTTGGGCTACACGTGGGCGCACTCGCTGTGCTTCTCCGCCGCCGCCTCATGCCGCTCCTGGGTGGGCTACCATCACCTGTACGCGTCGTGCACCCTGCGCGGCTCCAGGGACAAGGGCGGGGGCGGCCCCCACTTCGTGGCGTTCACATTGGCTCTGCACGGGCTCAGCTTCCTGCTCGCCCTGGTGGCCATGTGCGTCACCTACTTGAAAGTGCTCCAAGTGGCCAGGTTCCACTGCAAGCGCATCGACGTCATCACCATGCAGACGCTGCTGCTGCTCGTCGACATTCATCCCAGGTAGGAGGGACAATTCTTCTTCTTCTTCTTCTTCTTCTTCTTCTTCTTCTTCTTCTTCTTCTTCTCATTCATTCTTCTTCTTCTTTTTCTTCTTCTTCTTCGATTTCATCTTCGTCTTCTTCTTCCTTTTCTTCTTCTATGACTACTACTTCTTCTACTTCTTCTTCTTCTATTTCTTTCTTCTTTGTCTTCATCTTCGATTTCTTCTTCGTCTTCTTCTACTTCTTCGATTTCATCTTCTCCGTCTTCTTCCTTTTCTTCTTCTATGACTACTACTTCTTCTTCTTCTTCTTCTTCTTCTTCTTCTTCTTCTTCTTCTTCTTCTTCTTCTTTCTTTCTTCTTTGTCTTCTTTTTCTTCTTCTTCGTCTTCTTCTTCTTCTTCTTCTTCTTCGATTTCATCTTCGTCTTCTTCTTCCTTTTCTTCTTCTATTACTACTACTACGTCTTCTACTTCTTCTTCTTCTTCTTCTTCTTCTCATTCATTCTTCTTCATCTTTTTCTTCTTCTTCTTTTTCTTTCTTCTTCTATTTCTTTCTTCTTCGTCTTCTTTTTCTTCTTCTTCGATTTCTTCTCCGTCTTCTTCCTTTTCTTCTTCTATGACTACTACTTCTTCTTCTTCTACTTCTTCTATTTCTTTCTTCTTTGTCTTCATCTTCGATTTCTTCTTCGTCTTCTTCTACTTCTTCTTCTCATTCATTCTTCTTCTTTTTCTTCTATTTCTTTCTTCTTTGTCTTCTTTTTCTTCTTCGATTTCTTCTTCGTCTTCTTCTTCCTTTTCTTCTTCTATGACTACTTCTTCTTCTATTTCTTCTTCCTTTTCTTCTTCTATTACTACTACTTATACGTCTTCTTCTTCTTCATCATCATCATCATCTTCTTCTTCTTCTTCCTTCTCTTATCATTTAAAACCACTGATTTTAAAACCCTTTATTGAAACCCTACTTTGAACCCGACACGGACTCCTTGAACCTTACCTTAAATTTACACCCCTACTTTTACACCCAAACCCTGAAGCCCTTAATCTTTGACACCCTACTCAAATTCTGAAACCTTACTTTGACACCTAACACTACCTTTAAAACGCTAACCTACCTAGCTAATTTAACACATATTTTTTTTAAGTTATTAATTAATTAATTAATTTTCTTGTGCTAATTCATTCGGACAGCTATTTTTTTATACTTAATTATATAATTATTGTTATAAATTGTGACCCAAATAAATTTAAATCCCTAACCCTACTTTTAAAGTCTTAATCCACGTAGAAATGCACTTTTTTTTTTTTTTTTTTTGCTGTCAAGCACCTTGTTTTTAAGGCACTATACAAATAAATTTTATTATTATTATTATTATTATTATTATTATTATTATTATTATTATTATTACAGAAACCCTATTTTGAAACCCTAAACACAAAATGCATATTTGTAATTGTGGCTTATTACACTAATATAAAATAATTTACAATTTTTGATGTGGTAAAAAAGTCTTAGACCCACTGTATACATTGGTCAGAGTTTTGAAAAGTAAACACAAACTAAAGAAAGTACTTCAAAAGAAATGTATATTCATGTACAGATAGCCATGACAGATAGAATGACATTTCCCAGCATGCTTTTGCTTCATCTCATGATTTCCTCCGCAGTGTTCGCCAGAAGTGCCTGGACGAGCAGAAGCAACGGAGGCAGCGGTCCACCAACAAGATCAGCACCTTCATCGGCACGTTTGTGCTGTGCTTCACCCCGTACGTCGTCACCAGGTGAGCGCCGAGTTTGCCAAAAAGTGCTGTTCATTAAACGAAGAGAAGGGCGGATTGCACAAGGGACATTTCATGACATTTGATTCGAGACTCAAAAGACTTGGCATTTTAATATTGATTTGCTCTTCTCCTTCTAAGTTGGTTGGAGTTTATTGATGGTAATAACAAGTGAGCAATAAAGCAATTTCAAAGCAGAAGGACAATGTGACTTCTCCCATTCAAACAGCAGAAAAAAAATAATCAAACTTATTGACATGAAACACCATCAACCGGAAGAATGATCATAAAATATCTCTCTAATAAAAGACAATTGGACATGCATCTTGATACATGTGGTGTGATTAATTTGAATGTTTCATGCCAACATAATGCTCCAAATAACCCCAAAATTAATCACAAACATCGCTTGACTAGATGGACTTTATTCACTTGTGAAAATGTACATTTTTTTTTTCTAAATATTTGGATTAAGCTGAATGTTCTGAACTCCTGCTTCCATGCCAATATTTGTATCGACCAGAAAAACATTATAAGCGTGTGGATTTCGCCGCTGACAAGTTGTTCTCCCAACAAAAGACCAAATGCTTCAAGCTGTTTATTTGTCTCTCCAATTTTAAATTTACTGTAAACTGAAACTTAAAACTCTAAACCTTGCATAAACAAAATAAAATAAAAAATTCAACCAAGCATTGTTATTTCATAAAAAATATGATAGATAAATGCTAGCATATTGTGTGAAATGCCATATATGGGCTAATGGAAATTAGTGCTGTCAAAATTAATCGATTAATCGACAAGTAATTGATTATCGACTGATTTAATAATCGAGTAATCGCTTGTAGCCATTTGTAATGAAAAATGATCCAAATCCTCTGATTTCAGCATATCAGCAGTAATTGTTGACTTATTTCTGTAGTCCTTCATGACAGAAGACGGATTATCTTCTGTAGTTCACATAAAATAAGACATTTGCAAACATCTTGAATAATCGATAGATTAACCGATTCTTAAAATATTTCTCTGCCTCTTCTTCCTGCTCCAAATTAGTCTGCATTGACATCCAGAAGACTCCTGTGTAACCGCATGCTACTTCATTCTAAATTCTGACTTGATATTGTTAAAAATAAATAAATAAATAAATTAAAAAAAAAAAAAAAAGGTTAAAATGTTCACAGTAGCCCATAGGCAGTATCTTATCTTGAAATGGCTTGGTCAGAACCATCAAAAAGCCCAAAACGGGTCACAATACCGCCTACGGGTTTTTAAAATCCACAATGTGGCGGGAACCCAAAAGATGAACGGATTAGAATTCTCAACGACCGATTAAACGCCGATAACGCCAATCGCTACTAACAGCCATGAGAACGGCGCTCACTTGGAGTCGAATTGAATTTGCGGAGCTCTCCTCCTTATTGTGCTGATACTTGATCCCCATCATGGTGGCAATAAGATTTCACTCTCGCCGCCCATCGATCCTCTCAAGCACGCTTAATCCTCGGCGGCGAAATGAAAGTCGGGCGGGCGGGTGGAAGCAAATGAGTCAGCTCCGCTATCGGTAGCTCTCATTAGTATTTGGCCGCGTGCATTAGCGCCGGCGACCTGTCACAAGCTGTTAGATTGGGCGGGATGGAAATAGCCGGCTGGCAGAATGGAGGAGATGCGCGTAATTAAGAGGACAGATTAGGCACCAAACAAAGCGTTTGCTTGTTCTTCACACATGAACACAATCGAGCGCAATAGGACGGCTTGATATTTGCAGACATTGTTATGAAGTTTCAACGCAAGCTCTTCCACTCAAATTAAACTCATCCAATAGATGGAAATATAATATAACGTAAGTTACTGTCCTTAAGTCAAATTTTCCGTTATCTATAGTTTACTTGACTATTTCCCCCCCCCCAGTGACTTTTATTTTTGACTATATTTGTACTTTGTACACCTTATTTTGTCTGGCATAATACTATTTTCTTTATCCTCAGCATAGATCAACTAGACTGTGGCTGTTTGATTCAACCTCTTTGGCACAAATAGTTCTAAATAAATAATTAAATAGTATTTATTTTAGTATTGTTGTACGTTTGTACAGAAGAAGGAAGTTCAAATATTTGATTATACAAGAGTCAGTGACATTTTTTTTAAATCTTGCACTCAACAAATACTCCATATGTTGACGCCTTCTTAAAATAATCGCCTAATAAGTCTTTTTTTTTCTTCTGATTTTTCAAGGAAACACAAAAAAAAATTGAAGCATATGCATGATGAGGAGACGATTTTGGCAAAAAAATGTTTGCAAAAATTTGACAAATACAATAATTTTAAGAAGTTGACGATATTTAAAAAAGGATATTAAAATAACAAAAATGCAACAAAACAGAGCATTTTAAAATAGAGGACTAGCAAATCTGCCCTAAAACCTAATTACAACTAATTGAATAAAAAAAAAAGAAAAGAAATTAAAATAAAAACAGAAACAATTTTAACCCAACCATACCTCATGGTGCCACTGTAAAAAGTAATTGAGAATAATAATAATAATAATAATAATAATAATAATAATAATAATAATAATAATAATAATAATAATGATAATTTCTGTTTTAAAATACATTTATATTACTTTTTTTTTTTAAATTATTGTTTTAAAATATGTTTTAATAAATTTAAATGTGTTGACAGCACGTGAGAGGGGTCAAACTATAAAAGTATTTTTTTTTTCTATATACTGTCTATATCATAGATTTTTACCAAGTGACTGTACATAAGAAAATGAGTTGCATCAAGTAATGTGTAGCCCCAACTGCCTGCTATTTTCAGTTGACTTTTCTCTTGCTCTATTGGATGTAGATTGGTGGAGCTGTTCTCCCCGGAGCACATCAGCGCTCACTGGGGCGTGCTTTCCAAATGTTTGGTGTACAGCAAAGCGGCCAGCGACCCCTTCGTCTACTCACTGCTCCGCCACCAGTACAGGAAAACCTGCGGCCTCCTGGCTCGCAAGATCCTTGGCAGGAGCCGGAGGGATTCCATCTCGCCCGCGTTGAAGGCCAACGCCAGGAGGGATCAAGACGACCAGCTCGCCGCCAACGCTGTGCGTGATCACAGCCAAGCGCCCGGCAGATAGCCATCACTTGGCCAGTGAAGCAGAGACCGTGATTGGATTTTCTCCTTGCAGAAAAGTCTCGGTGTTCGGTTTTGACAAAGGTGTGTTGGTATTTCAACCCATGCGACGTACAGCAATTCAAAATGTGGGCTGAAACCCGCATTCCTGAGATGAAGTCTCATGCTCTACGGACTCAGCTTACTGGTTTCTTCTTTTCAGTCTTGTTTTTCTGGAGATGGTGTCAAAATACACCTTTCATTGGCAACAAGACATCTAAGGAACTACCACCGAATGTGGGGGTTGAACCCACAACCTTGAGATTAAGCACCTCATGCTCTACTGACTGAACAAAGCAGGCTTCGACTTCAGTAGTACTGTGTTTTTAAATCAGATATGGTGTCTAGAACACACCAACCGAACATCCCTCGAAACAAACTACCACCCAATGTGGGACTCGAACCCACAACCTTGAGATTAAGGCTCTCATGCTCTAGCAACTGAGCTAAAGAGTAAGGATGCAACAGTAATGGCATTATCGTGATATTAAAACTGCAACATTCACAATATTGCCTCTAAATTGAGACAAACGATACGACCGCCCAATGTGTGGCTCGAACCCACGACCCTGAGATTAAGAGTCTCATGCTCTACCAACTGAGCTAATCGGGCTTCTGCGCCATCAGCATAAGTCAAAATTTCAGACAAAACATCTACAAAAATATGACGAAAGGCTCCAACCCACAACCCTTGTGCTTCAGCAGTGTAAGTAAAAATTTCAGACAAAACAAATGCAGTGCTCAAACACAACCCTGAGATCACATGCTCCACTGATTGAGGTTTGAAACATGGTAAGATCAAGCGTCCTCTCGCGAGACACTCACTTATCACGATGGTTGGTGCGTGCCAAACTACCACCCAATGTGGGACTCGAACCCACAACCCTGAGATTAAGAGTCTCATGCTCTACCGACTGAGCTAACCGGGCTTCTCGTGTATCTGTACTGTGTTCTTAAATCTGGTATGGTGTCTAGAATAGGCCTGACTTCAGACAAAACATCCAACCACCCAATGTGGGGGCTCGAACCCACAACCTTGAGATTAAGGCTCTCATGCTCTAGCAACTGAGCTAAAGAGTAAGGATTGCAACAGTAATGGCAATATCGTGATATTAAAACTGCAACATTCACAATATTGCCTCTAAATTGAGACAAACGATACGACCGCCCAATGTGGGTCTCGAACCCACGACCCTGAGATTAAGAGTCTCATGCTCTACCGACTGAGCTAACCGGGCTTCTCTCTTGTCATTACTGTGTTCTTAAATCTGGTATGGTGTCTAGAATAGGCTCGATTTCAGACAAAACATCCAAGAAAATAAACTACCACCCAATGTGGGGCTCAAACCCACAACCTTGAGATTAACTCATTTGCTCCCAAAGACGTATTTATAAGTTTTTTGTTTATTGTTTTTTTTTTTGTGCTAGAGCATATAGAAGGCTTTGATGCAGTCTCTGAACTGAAAAGAATGCTTGAATCAAAGGTAGTTATTACAAAAACGGCCAGCAGGTGGCAGCAGAGTATAAGAGATCAACCGGGGCCATGTTGCAAAAAACTCTTTTCCCCACTGTATTAAACAGATTCGTGAATAATGGTTAAACTTAGCTACATTACAATGCTAATTGCTGCAAAACGGAAACATAAAAATATACTTTTTTTTTTTTCCTAATGAAAGAAGAGATGCTAGATGCTTCTTTTGGTAGGTTCCATGTTTTTATAACAAATAGAACACAATATTCTGTGGGCCTTGCAAAATCAGTCAAAATGCAGTAAAACAGCTGGGAGTGAATGAGTTAAGAGTTTCATAATTGAGCTAACCGGGTTTCTACTTGTGTTTGTAAATTGGGTATGGCATCTAAACTACGCCTAATTTCAGACAAAAAAAAATTGCACAAAATAAACAATGTGGGGCTCGAACCCAAGAACCTGAGCTTAAGACTCTCACATTCTATCAACTGAGCTAATCAGGCTTTGACTACAGCAATACTGTGTTTTTAAATCTGTTATGGTGTCTAGACTCCGCCTACAAACCCACAACCCCAAAATTAAGAGTCATGCTCTACTGACTGAGCTAAGTGGCTTTCTTCAGCCTTTCAGACATGAATTTGCATTTATTTAATCAAAAACCTTCGATTACCTTCGGGATTGTCATGCAGGTGTGAGCATGTGTGTCATTTTTTTTTTGTGGTTACATCAGGCAAAACAGGGTCAGGTGTGTACCTCGTCTCTACCTCGTGACTCATGAGGGATTTGTGACGAAACGGGATGTTGACTATAAAGCATTTAAGTGGCATCCATTTATTTATTTTTATCAAACTGTCGATGATGTTTGCAAACTGTGAGTTTTTGTGTTAATAAAGTATGTGTGATGCAAAAATAAATGTGTTCATTGTAAGGCTGTTACGATAACTGCAGTATCGTGATATTGAAATTGCCAAAATTTAGAGCAATCATATCCACTAGCTTAATGCTAACATATAATGCAAATGCTTTAGAGGTGCTAACGGAAATAACATAGATGTTATGTTAGTTATCTTCCACATACAAACAGAGCATACCGCAATACTCACAGGGGACCTTACTACTGCTTCTATATGCTAGCTTTCGTATTTCCGCGATGGTTGGATACGGAAAATTTCCATATACTTTTGTCTGTGTCATAAATGTTCACTATATCAAACTGCGTGAATAACACCTTGAGTCTCCCACACTGATTATGAAAGAAAGGGTCTAATGAATAGTGGTTCCCACCCACTGCCTCTGCATCTGCTGCTGATGTGGCAGCGGGACAAAGACTTTGAATAAGGCAGCAGTGTTGAGTTAAAAGTGTTCTTGATTGCAGTGTGTGAAAAGAAGAGAAAAAAAAAACAATAGAGAGACTCGACACCTTCCCACTCATCATCCTCTATGAAATTCTACCTATCTTGAGATGAAGTCATGCTGATGTTTCAATGAATATTGGCATCACGGTTTTTTCGTGATCAGCATGTGTGCCTCACATTTCTGATGTTTGGGTTTGAATCTCGTACTATGCCTTCTTTCTACTTTCCAAAAACTTTTTGCAGAAAAGCGAAAATGTCCTTCATTTTAGTCTTTGATAATTAATTTAATGCATGAGCCTTTGGGGATGATTTTAAATGTGATCTTAAGTATATTTATTTAACCGGAAGACGTTTGAAAGTTTGTCACACGGAAGTGATGTCATCTAGTAGCAGCCAATAGAAAAGCACCTTCAGATGACGTCGCTCCTAGGAGACAATTCTGCTTGACTTTTTGGCTCCAATGGCTCGGCTCGCCTGCTTTTTCAATTAAGTCATCCGAAATGCAATGCTAGGTAAGAAATGCATTACTTTTTCATTTTATCATGGTGTTTATTAAATATTGTGCACAAGGAATACACATTTAAAAAAACTAATACTAAAACTAACTATAACTAAACTAAAATTAAGCATTAAAAAAAAAAATAACTAAAACTAATGCAAACTAACAGGACTACCCTGAAAACGAATTAAAACCATCCATCCATTTTCTTAACCGCACAAGGGTCGCAGGGGTGCTGGAGCCTATCCCAGCCGGCTTTGGGCAGTAGGCAGGGTACACCCTGAACTGGTTGCCAGCCAATTGCAGGACACACAGAGACAAACAACCACTCACACTCACAAACACAATTCAGAGCACCCAATTAACCTGCCATGCATGTCTTTGGAATGTGGGAGGAGACTGGAGTACCCAGAGAAGACCCACACAGGCATAGGGAGAACATGAAAACTCCACCCAGGAAGGCTGGAGCCCGGGCTCGATCTTGCGTCCTCAGTGGCGAACATGCTAACCACTCATACACCATGCTGCCTAACTAAAACTAAATACTGTAAATGGAAAAAAAAAGAAAAGAAAAGAAAATTCCAATAACCATTCTGTCCACCAGGCCAGGGTGTACCTCATTTTTCTAGCCAAAAGTCAACTGAGATCAACTCCAGCTCACCTGTGACCCCAATGTGGAAACACAATAGAAAATAGATGGCTGTGCACTTAATTAATACATCCCACATAACTGCGCCGTATCATTTCCGATAACCGAACTCCAAGCGTGTCTTGCAAATCGTGGGAATGTCGGAGTCAAATGTCACAGTATTCCCAACGGGCCACCCACCTCCCCCTCCCGGCAAACAGGCATCACGGCTCATAAAAACAAGAATCAGAACAGATTGTCTATTTCTGTACAGGAATGCTTTGCTTGTTTTCGGTTCTGGCACTTCATTTTTTTTAATTTTTTTTTTAGGTCCCTGCAGGCACTCATGTGCACTCAGATGAAAAGCGGCCCTACAAAAAGTTTTGTTTTCAAAGGCTTCAGATTACAATAACTTAATTATCTTGAGCTTCATGCCTCATTAGATTAGGTCTTGCGGCCACCAATAGAAGAAATGGCGGCTTTAAATTTAGTTGCACTGAATTATTATTTTTTTTAAAAATGCATGCAGTTGTGCTTTGACTTAAGGGGTTCAAATCAAATCAATTTATTTCACTCTTTAAAATAAAAGAAATGAAAGGGGACAGAAACAAGTAAAACTTGTTTTGTCTGCCCCTAATCAGCACACACAAAAAAAGAATCAAATCCACTTCATTCAAAACGGATTAAAACACTGTACATTTTCTTGCAAGTGTATAATGTAGTCTAAAAAAAATTGTCATGTAATTAACATGCCGGCCATGTTGGCTCACCAGCCCTTGCCAAAGCGCAGATTCGCAAAGATGCCCCCACCCTCATTAATCGAACAGCGCATGCAGACCTCCCACTCGCTCTGACATCAAATCAAAGGACGTGTCCCCACCCCCGGCCTGGTGCAAATAGTCTATAACGCTGCCTGTCTTCTCACCACAAATCAAAATCAAAATCCGTGTGACATGCAATCCGACTTTATATCCACTTTTTCCATTACATTTCTGTCAAACGCTATGTGAGATAAAAAGGTGTCAAGAATGGAGGAAAAACAGCCTGACATGAGACAGCTATCAGACAAATAATTGAGACCAGAGAGGGTCACATCTTAACTGACAGAGAAAAGAGACTCTTCTTATATCAAAGGGTGCCAAAGCTTCTTATCCTCCGAGTTCTATAAAGTACTCAATTTAGGTGAAACTATGCTTTTTAGTAAGGGTCAGGCTGATACTGGCCTTATTTTACGGTATTGGATATTACTACTACTACTAATGGCAAGAAAGAAAGAAAGAAAGAAAGAAAGAGAGAAAGAAAGAAAGAAAGAAAGAAAGAAAGAAAGAAAGAAAGAAAGAAAGAAAGAAAGAAAGAAAGAAAAAAAAACAAATCTGACTTTGAGTTAGTCCTCCTCAACAGTAGTTGGCGCTATATTGGAGAATCACCATTGTAAGAAAGAAAGAAGAATTTTTTGACAATGTGTTATATGAAATTTCATATATCAAAAGTACTACAAATTGCGAGTACTTGTGAATAATGAATACTTGTACTGGTATTTGTCTGGAACAAAAAAGTGGCATTGAACATCCCTACTTACAGTATTAAATGTGTATAATGAGAATCTGTGCATTGTTGGTTTTGGGCTTTTTAGAACAGTACTTCCAAGGAAAGCATTTTAACTCGCTGAGGCAGAAGTTCATACACTGCACATAAACTCTGTTGCTATGCGGCACATGGACACATTTCCAAAAACAAATGCGGTGCCTTAAAAATAACCCAACTTCCAAGTGGATTCATCTCAAGTCACGTGACAATAAACAACTTGTTCGGCAGATCATAAACAAACGGAGAGGCTGAAAGCTGTTGCGTCTCCCAGTTGAAGCTGACTGTCAAACTAAATATAAAACCAATAATTTCACGTTGCAAATGCCTTGTTTCTGTGTCAGTGGATGTAGGTGGAGCATACATAACCTTAAAGTTAGATCATTTCACAGATTAGCAAGCTAAAACGGTAATGCGCCGTGTAGAAAAGGGCACAACAGGAAGTGGCGGTATCACCGTTTGATTCAGTCAGTAACCGCAAGCACGCGGACAATGCAACAATACAACGTGAGCCGATTACCATCGCGGCGGGATTGGGAATCTATGCCCACAAAAGCGAGCCACTCGGATATTGTTTCAGTCGGCCAAGAGCGCTCAGCTTAGCGGAAATCCATCAGGACGTTTGATTAGAAGACACCTCGGCGGTGAACGAGGAGGTTACACCAACAATCGAGCTAGCGAGATGCTTTCAAAAGGAAGAATTACTAATCACCAGGTGGGCTGTCTCAAGCCATTCAATGCGCTGCGCATAAAAGGCATTAATAAGTACTTAAAAATAAGTGGGAATGAGGTGAGAATTAGAAGGAAATGGTAAAGGCTAGATTGTAGTTTGATGGGCAAAAAGTTTAACCTTGGTTACATTTGATCATGATATATTTTTTGGGAAGATTTAATTTTTTTAAATCTTTGTAATATAGAGCGATTGTTGTCACATACTTGCCAGAAATTCCTGCAGTATTGCTGGCAGCCTTTCTGACCAGTTTTTCTTCTTCTGGAGGCAAGTCCATCTGATGACTTCCTTTACTGTGTTCCGTAGTATATTTAATACCTCAGAAATTCTGTTGTACCCGTCCCCTGCCTGAAACCGATGGCAGCTCTGGCTTTCCTTCTAAGATTTAACGAAAAAAATGTTAGGAAAGGCCTACTAGAGCACCATGAACTTTATAGAGGGTTAATCCATGGCACGTTAATTTGTGCTGACTCCCATTCAACAAGTGATTAGATTACAGAAAACAGTTATTATTAAGGGGGTGTGTACATTTACGCAATAACATGCTCTCACTTGTTTGCCCCCTCAAAAAAGATATGTTTTAAAATCTTGCCACAAAAACCTGGCATTTGAGGTTAGGTGTGTAGACTTTTTATATCCACTCACGGTGATGTTTTTGAGTGAGGCCAGGCCTGGAAATAGAAACACGGAATAATGACACCGGTTCATGCAGGCAGAAGAAAAACAACATCAGCATCGTCACCTGCTGTGACGCAGCCAGCCTCCTTCTATTGGTCCACTGCTCACATTTCACACTCATTAGGACACAGATGAGACAAGTCAAGTGCGTGTGTGGAACAGATCGTTTCAGCCCCTGTAGTGCCACCCACCTTCATCTGTCGGCCAATCAGGTGCCTGCAAGCATAAAAAAAACAACCGCAAGCATCTTTAAAAGTTTAAAAGCAAATAAATTGTAAAATGTAACAATAATGCTCGCCTTGGAAATGTCAATGTTTCCTTGCCAGCTCTCCGTGTCTTTGCGCAGCTGCGTGGAGCACAAATGTTTAGTTACCCATTCAAAATCTGCCGAGCAACAAATTGCCAGAGAAATGTACCTACTTCTGAAAGGTTCAGAATTATTCTTAGATGCCACAAGATGGCGACAAAGTGCTACTTTTCACTGAATCAAGGCTATGTTCAGCCTAAATTTGGGGTTGCCCCAAGGACCACCTAAAGTAGATCCTGGGCCTGTTCTAAAAATAGCTCACCAGTGATGGGACATTTGTGATTTTCTGGTAATGTTGAAGAAGTGATCATTTGGAAATGTAAATTGTAGTTAAAGGTTAAAGTTAAATAAATAAAATAAAAAAAAATAAACATAAATAATGACACTAGAAAAATAATTAATAATAATAATAATTTCTTCATCTGAGTCTGTTTACCCCCAAGCATTTGTTGCAACTTTCGACAACCTCCGAGGACAGGCTGTCAATATCACCCAATTGCTTATCAATGCTGATTTTGTTCCTTCCCTGATGGCGCAGTGGAAAATGTCACCGTGCAAGCCTTAATGGGGGACACACTTAATGGGGGTCTAATTAGGGTGGCTCCTATGTGCAGTTCACGAAGCACTCACACATCCATTATTTTCATCTCCTAACCGATTGTGGATCAGTCAGATACATGAGGAAAATTCATCTCATGTGGTCTGACTGCGACCGATGTTTTTCAGGTGTGGATGAGCGGGTTTCAGTTATGTGTGACAATAACACTTTCAGTATTGTGTGCGAGAGAGCATCTCAGCAATGAGGTTGAGACAATTTCACTAATGTGTGAGAGGGTGTTTTAGTACTGTGTGTGAGAGTGTTTTAGTTGCGCCTGCGACAGCATTTTAAGTAATGTGTGAGAATGTAGTGCATGTGTGGGATGCAATGTCCAACCTAATGCATATTAACAATGAAATCAAAGTATTTCCTATTTGTTTCTTTTCTACAAAATTTAATGGAACATTTTTCATTTCGGTTGAAATGGAAATCAATACAAAATCATCTGTGGCAATATGACAAGTTCCAGGAGTCACACTTACGGGTCATTTACTAGTAGACTCTGTCCTCACTAGTAAGACAACAGTGCACTAATGTCTGCACACAAGTAAGAGAACTTTGGCTACTAGTAGGATAACTAGGTTTATGTTACTAGTTAGGCAAAAATGTGCCCTTGTTGACATTTGCGCGCTACTGGTACTTCGAGAGACATGCTAGATGTTAAAAGAATTTCGTAATGTCACTTCAAGTAATAGTAGCGCACAGTTGTCAACTTTTTGCGTCACTAGGAACATGCAGTTGTCCTACTAGTGAGTCAAAGTCAAAGTGATAACAAAGAGCTGATCCAATACATGTTCAAACAGCTTTCCACATTCAACTTTGGAGCTTCCGCTGCTTAACATCAGCACCACATCATAGTCAAGTTGTATTGTTTTTCACCCTAATATTTGTAAAATCATATTTTTTAAAGCATTGTCAAACACAAAAGAAATAAATAACACATTTAATACACACACACACGCGTCACCCAGAGTGTCTTTTTCAAGAGCAGGAAGTCACATGTTACTCCACAGGAAGTCCTGATTGTCCAGCACGCTGGCCAGCTTGCGGTTGAACGCTTGGTGGAATTCCCACAGGAGGTTCCGAGTGGATGGCAGCATGGGGCCGAGGCTCCTGTCGGCCGCACGTCGGGCATTGGACAACGGCCGCTTGCTCAGCGCCGCCTCCGCCTGTTTGGACAGAGGACCTGACCAGAACATTGAAAGTATTCATTTGTATTTCAATTTTCACAGTTTTCGCAGTTTCAAAGTGCTTCATGTAGGCTAAAATACAGAACTATTGTTTTTCTATTTTGTCTCATACTTCCTTCATGTTTCCTTTTTTAAGAAAATCAGGGCCCCGTTTTGGCGACCCATCAGGCTTCTCCGTTCTGTCTTCTTTTTTATGTCTCTTGGACAGGTTGTAGCTGTGAATTTCTTTGCGATAGTCCATACTCATCAATGTGCAGTAACAATGAATTAGTTTCCAATCCATTAAACACAAAAAAATAATAATAATTAAACAATTAATAAATGACTTCACCCGTAGGCCATTTTTCTTTTCGGATGTTGTGATCTAGTAAATTTTGTGTTGAAGGCTGTTGTAATATGTAGGAAAGGAAAATAAATAAATACATGAATAAATAAAATGAAAAAAATATCTCTAATTGTCACTCTAATTGATTGACACTGACATTGAAGGGTTACATACCTACATTCAGAAAGTCAAACACTTTCTCTACAGTCCCTCGAAGGTTTGCCGCATAGTCCTCCAGCCGCAGGACCAGAATCTGCTCCTTGTGGAACACCGTCAGCCAGTCCAGCAGGAAGACGATATACATGCCCAGATTCAGCCTGACCTGTGCCGAAGCAAAAATAAGCAGACGTTATTAGTGGGGTGACGCTGAAGGGTTTTGGTGGTGATATTACTTTTCAAAACGTCATGGCACAACCTCTGAAATATTAAAACCCGAGCAGCCAGGTGCACTGACAAGTACAACGCACCAGGGGGAGCCATAGCTCTGAATTAGCCAGCAGGAAGTTTAAACTATTATTATTATTATTATTATTATTATCATTATTATTATTATTATTATTATCCCTTGCACTTCATTTTAAGTTTTTTAGAATTTGATAAAATTATTATTATTATTATTATTATTATTATTATTATTATTATTATTATTATTATTATTATTATTATTATTATTATTATGATGATGCCTTGGCATAGGTCTGACTGAATACCAATTAAAAAGACCTCAGTATTTGTCAGGCCCAAATAATAATAATAATAATAATAATAATAATAATAATAATAATAATAATAATAATAATAATAATAATAATAATAATACAACCATTAACATATACTGTACAACTGAGTATCGTGGAGTGATGATAAAAGTTGCATAAATGTTAAGCTGCTGACCGGCATGGAGTTTGAGAGGCCGGTGCTGTAGACGCAGGATCGAAGCGACCTCTCCGACAGGCAGGACTGGAAGAGCTGCACAGACTCAACCACCTTCTGATGGAAGTCCTCGGCCGACTTGTTGGCCATCTTGAAGTACAAGTAGTCCGAGTACAACCTGGGGACGGGCGACAATCTAAACTGAGAGGAAATGACAGCATTTATTGCGCAAGAGGTGCTGTGGTGGTTACCTCTCTGCGGGGTCTCGTAGCATGATGATGATTTTAGCATCGGGCTGCACCTTGTGGATAAAGTCCTGGGCCAGGAAGGGTGGTTCTGACTCCTCCCTGTCGCCATGGAGATAGCTCCACGCTTGGTTGTCCCACATGGTGGAGGCGCTGGCTTCACCTTTGAAAGATATTGACAGCCATGCATAACATTTAAAATACAATTTGCTACGTGTATATCATACCAATATTGTATTTATCATGTGTTATTCAGCAGATTTCTGCAATTGGCTGGCAACCAGTTCAGGGTGTACACCGCCTACTGCCCGAAGTCAGCTGGGATGGGCTCCAGCACCACCCGCGACCTTTGTGAGGAAAAGCGGTTAAGAAAATGGATGGATGGATGGATGGATTCAGCAGATTTGTCCAATCAAACACATGAAGGTCAAATTTGTGCATTTATTTGCATCCCTAAACACTATGATTAAATTTAAACATACTATGGATAAAACAAAATCTTAAAAATAAATAAATAAATAAATAAATAAATAAATAAAATGTATGTGTGTTTTAAATATTGTCCTTTCAAGGATGATATTTGGTGACTTGAGCTAAAAAAAAAAAAAAAAAAAAAATTAACTTAAAAAAAAAAAAAGACAATAATGTGACTTCTCCATGCCCATTGGAAGCAACCCCATTAATTACGAAAAATACCATAATCTCAAAAGTTTACAAACATGTTAAAAATGCTGAGGAAATTTAGACGTGTTTCCTGGAACTTTAATGAGTAGGCTACCCTTTGAAGAGCCATCTAGAGAATAAAGCCACTTTTATTGACTCAAAAGTTGGACAGTTTTGAGTCAACCCGACGCATCCCACTTGCATGGAACATTCAATCCATAGCGAGTTGTTCCACTGTAACCACAAAATATTCACAATTTAATATGATTGCATTTCCATCTGCTTGCATCTGAGCCTCTTGAGGGAAATCTAGTAAAAAAAAAAAAAAAAAAAAAAAAGGAGCAATGAACTCTCAGTGAAACCTGAGAGTAGTACGACAAAGCCGATGCAGCACACGCACACACGCCCGCACCCACACACACTTTCACATGTGTTCACCTGTTATGAGCTGCGCGAGGTGGTGTCGGTCACCAGGGGAATTTCCAGCGCTTGATTCTTGGATGTTGTATGCAGCCAAGTCAAACAGGTCCAGGTAATCTTCCACAGGGAAACTTTCCTGGAAGCCATCTTTGAAGCGGATGTAACCTGGATGAATGGCACAAAAAAGGCCAAAAAAAACAACAACATCAACGTATAGACAGCTTGGCCTATTAAATTAGTCTAAAAGCTTCCATAAAACACAAAATACAATACAGTGAATCCCCAGCATTCGTGAGGGATAAGGACCGAGCTCTGCAAAAATTTGCGAAATTACAAACCATCCATAAGGGGTTTTTAGCAGCAAAGTACTTAAAGACGATTATAAAGCATCAACTCTACATCAAGATTGTGCAGTCATTAACCCATGTGACATAAACACGTATTTTCAGTAGTTTAGTTATTACAAACTAATGTGATGTCACACAATTCAAGGACATCTCAAATGCAGACGAAGATACCATTATATAATTCAACCTAATAACACACAGATACCACTAGATGGTGCTAAAGTACATGCACACAAGTGCATGAAAAGTGACTTGATTTTCAATGAATAAGAGTTGGTAGCCCCTCTACCCTAGTAAAAATAAAAATTAAAATAAAATACAAATTCGAGAATATGTGAGGGTTCACAGTAAACCAAAGAGAAAAAAATCTTAGGTAAAATTTAACTAATTGATCATCTTTCCTTCAGCAAATGATTAGATGATTTCATTTGTTTCGAAAAAAGTGAACATTGTTTCTTTTGTAACAGAAGATATCTGACTTCTCAGTATGGAAGCATCTTGAAAGTGCATCACACGGTACATTTTTGGCTTTTCAGAGATATCTCGTAAAAGAAGTGAGTAGTTTTCAAGGCAACAGTTAGAATACATGTTATTGATGAGATGCGATCATCTGCCAGAGTTGAAAGCAGTTGTAAAATTGAGTTTACCAGTTTGTGTAGGTGAGGATTCAGGTCAGGACACAGAGGAATACTCAGTAGGGATATGACATCAATGCAGATCAGTTACTTGAGCACTTTTACTCAAGTAAATACTACAAATGTTTGCCGAAGTCATTTCATGTACGCTTTCAGATACTTTTTTCCTATTTTTCCACACAAGTACAACATCCATACTTCTACTGAAGTACACAATTTCTGTACTTTTTGCCACCTGCGGTGCCTCACCAAATCGTTTCCTGGTCCACCAGTGTGGTTCCTTCATAATGTTGAACTTGACGTCGGGATGCAGCAGCAGCCTGTGGAACAAGTCGGTGGTGCCGCACTTGGGTTGCCCGATGATGTAGAAGTAAGGCAAGCAGCGCATGCGCGAGAGCCCGCCACCGTTGCGCCGGTGCGGGCGCTGCCGGAAGGCGGATGCCAGGCGCTCGCATATGATCTTGACGTTCTTGGAGCGCACCGCGAACAGGTTCCCCCCGTACGGATCTCGGCTCTTTTCCGTGGGAAAGTCCTCGTACCAGCACGGGCTTTTGACGCCTGGCAGGAAGTGATGAGGGATTGCGGAGAACAACTGCGGACAGAGAAGTGGATCAATCAAATAGATGGATTTTGAATGAGTAGAAAATAGGAAAATAAGGAAAATTCCTGACGGAATACTCACATGAGAGTCCGTCCCGATGATGTCCTTCTCATCGGGAACCCTCCGAGGTGGGTACTCCAGTTTGGACTGTATCAACCTTGTCAATTGCTTCATGTCTATGGACGTCTTTTTCCTTTCTACTGCCGAAGCCGCTGCTGCTGTGGCATTGGTCAGGACGTTGGCGGTTTTAAAGTGATACGGCGAGGGCGTCAACAGGAGTCCTTTCTTGTCCCACGTCAGGACGTAGGAGGCCAAGACGAGGAAGGCCAGAGTCAGACCAAGCAGGAAGACCACCGCTTGAACTTTGGAGAAGCTCGCCAGGTTCACCCTGGACCACTTCAGACACACATTTGCATACAAGTGTGCGTGCCTGATGTCCATATATGTCCTAATCGACGCATTTCCGAAATGTTCAACTATAGGTGAAATGTGGGGGTCCGACTGGGTGCTTCTGCCATGCTTGTACCCCAACATGCTAACATGAAGCAGGCATGTGGAGGGAGAAGCTCATTGATACTTCACGTCTTCTGCTTTCTGCAAAATTAGAAACACTTGTTAAAGCGAAGGAAAAGACAATTTTAATATTTTATTCTCCCACGGAGGCGTTGCGTGTCAGTGTGAAGCTTCCTAATTTTAGCTGCATAGCGAGCGCACGTGTGTGTGGTCGTTTGAACATAAAAGACCGGCTCTCGAGGTCAGAATAACAGTTACGCTGTAATTCAACACTGAAAACAAAACACGAATTCTCTGCGGACTCAAAGGGGCCGCGTCAGAGCTTTATTTTGTTAACCCTATGAGGATCATTGTGGAGCTCATGAATGAACGCACTTGGCATATTGACACAGGTGGAGCAGCAGGAAAAAGTAAGAAAGCAGCAATTCTAACAACGCTTGTAGCGTACATGGTCGCGCAACAGAGCCAAAAGACTTTAGCAACATTTGATTGGGCAACTTACGTACATCCGTCATCGCGCAGCTGCGGAGTGTTGGATGCCAGCCAGGAAAACATGACATCACGTTAGCAGTTATGTACATTATTACGTATTGGCCAATCAGTTAAGAAAACAAGAGCACCTCACGAACATGCCCTCACTGCAAAGGGAAAAGGTGACAGGAAAGCTACCATCAAAACTGATTAGATAGACAATTATTAGCAAACTACCATCCATGTTTGCTTTTAAAAAGGGGTGTCAAAATGAGTGCGCTAATTTTGAGTTAATTTAAAGTTCCTTTAATGGCACTAATTTTTTTGAATGCACGGTTAATGACCGTCCATTATTTAGAAATCCTGTACTGGGGGAACTCCAGTCGCAATGCAGCAGAAACTTCCACGTCAAGATATAGCAGTAATAAATTTAATAATAATGCATATATTTGTGGAGGCTGGGGCCAATTAAGTTGTATTTTACAATTTTTAAAATGTGCAGAATTTCAGTAGTTACTTCATGTTAAAGATTAGAGAGTATGAAAAGTTCAAATGCACAAAACTGTCATTGTCTTTCATGTGCAAATATGCCATCTAGTGGCATTAAAATGACCTCAACACAAATTAAATCACATTAATTCTTTGCAGTACAGTAAACCTTTTTAATTTTAACTAAATTTGATGTATTGTGAAATTACTGCCGTGTCGAAAAGATGCAGACATATTTCTATTAGTTTAACATATTTTCTCCACTTTTATGTTAACGAGTATGAAAACTTAAGAAAAAAAAATACTGTACATTTAGAACAGATCTAAGATTTTCCTGAGTTAAGTCATGCCTGACACCACTACTTTTAAACAACTTTGACACCTATACAGTGAATCTGTATTTATCATGGGGGATATGTTCAAGAAGACCCACCTGCAAGATGAGAAAATCTGCAAAATAAAAAAAAAATAAAAAAAATAATATTTTTTATATAGTTTGAGTACCTTGCCAACCACAAACTTGGGGAATCTATAGGCAATTATAAAGCATTCTAGGGCGTTAATTTAGTCAAGTATTATTGCTATTGATGGCAGGGTTCCGTCTCTACCAAAAAAGAAAAAGACATTAACAGCGTATCACGTCTGGAAAGTGCTGTGAACTCTCACCAACCCAAAGACATTTTAGTAGGCGAAAACTTGTGATGAGTGATGTCAGCTTTGGTTTTGGCTTGTTTTAATAAAGTCTACGCGTGTGCCAACAGGCAGATTGTGTGAGAAAAAAAAAGGTTATGAAAAGAGCATGTGTTTCAATAAAACAGCTCAGAGCCTTCTCAGGCTTATTGGAGGTGCTCGAGGGCCACAAAGTAAGCCACCTTACTGTTATTGTTCTTGTTCAAAGTAATGTGAGTATATAGCGGTCTCAACAGCTAAAAGTTAGCATCATTCTTGTCAGATTTCCCGCTGCCGATTGTGGAAACTATCTCAATTTCTATACTCTGCTTCTTGAGCTCATCACGCTCTGTTTAGCATCAGCATTATAACATGCACTCTGCATCAAACTCCTACAAACGTCAGGGTCCTCTGTGACAATGCGCAGGTGCAAGACTCTCACGGAACGTATGACGTGTCGATGTTTATAGCCGCGTAAATACGCCGTGACCTCCTGCGAGTGTGACTTGGCTACGACTCAGCAATGGAAAGAGAAAGCACAACCACATAAGGAAGTTAAAACGCGGACACACAGCTACATTTCTTTTTACATTTAAAGCATGCTATAGACATACGACAATGACGATTGGGCCAAGTTTTTTTTTTTGTATTCACTGACGACTAATTGATTTTCTCAGGTGTGAATTAGCTCAGGGACTTACTGATTCAATCACAGACTGAGTAGAAGCATGAAGAAGATTTTTGCCTTGAAGAGTTGAGAGAAACACGAGTTGGATGTTTTTTGGGGGAGGGTATGAACAACATCAACCGTTCATTTACCAAATAAAGAGGTCATGAAGCAAATTGAAGAAATTCAGCCTGATTATTGGTATGTGCATTGTCTGCTTTTGGAAGCATCTGCTTGGATGGCAATGTGAAGCAAACACAAACTGCTGCAGCTGGTCGAAACAGTGCTAGCGTGCTAATAAACTGAGTGTCGAATGTAAGATTTCTATTTTTGGATAATTCTGTCATACCAGAATGGTTCTCATCTCTGATTTAGTCATTGATGAATGACGGCTGCGTCCCAGGAATCTGACCTCTTATAATCTGTTCAACAAACACGCTCAAACAAAAACAAGACACTTCCAAAAAAAGTCAAAGTTATGTTAAACCTCTTGTATAAATATGACATCTGTCTCGGGAAGCCCACCTTGCCATATGGATCACAGATGTGCTCCAGTGTGTATTTGCACACGCGTGTAGGTGTGTATGTGCATGCACGTGTATGTTTTTCTTTTAGCGGCTCTTTAAAGCCAATGTGACATTAATAACAAGCAGAGAGCAGCTGAAGATGTGTCCTACTGTGCGGCATGTAAGGAAGAGGCGGCGTAATTGCAGGTAAGAGAGGGTCATTCGGGTTTATTACCACTATTTTGGGAGACAAATGGAGCATTATTCTAAACCACTTTATTTGGAGAAAGTAGGGAGAACGTTTAATGTTGGTATTAAGGTCTCATAGTGGAAGAAAACTGCTGCCAAGTAGTCTCACCTGCTAAATAATGAAAATAAAACAATATATTCAGCTCCAGCTCTGTATGGCTGCATATGGGTTTTGGTATTCGTGCAAATAAAGGCTCAATTACTTACACATTAGCATCACCTCACAGCCCCCCCAACACTGCTTCAGGCAACTGGTCACGGGTATTTTTTCTGTGGAAAAAAATGGTAAGGTATCAACTATTTTATTAGACTGCATGGGGAAATTAAAGTAGTCCTCCTCACGTTTTTTTCTCCTCATAGTAAAGTAGGCAACGTGATTTTACCTAACTAGCGTGTGCACATATCGGCAGAATGTTTTATTTTTCATGGTAACTTGTTGCTAGGCAGATTTCATGGGGCACAAGATCGTACTTTCTAAGCCCAATAAACCAATCAATGTTGTTTGGAAATTTGGGGTAGAGGTGCTGCACAACAGGAAACTAAGAGCTTTGGTCACAGAACAAATTAAACTCATAAGGAACCTGCTTTAAAATATTACTAAATCCATGTCATCCAGTCATCCAGCCATCTTAAGAATTCAGTTGATGTGTGTGGGACCAATCCAATCTGATTTAATGTTAAAGATGAACTTCCATGGATTTAGTGCCAATCAGGTATGTGAACCACTACACTTCCAGTAGCCCAGGACAGGTCTTTGCATAACTTCTTCATTTTGTTTGAATGTGAAAACGGCACTGGTGCTTGAACCTGGAACATGCCCGTTCTTGGTTTCAACTCAACGCACACTTGGCTGTTGATTATGTTAACAAAAAAAACAAAACAAAAAAAAACTGTCAACACTCTCAGACATGCGAGTTGAATGAAATCCAGTGTGCGCACATGACATGTACTAGCTTGATCCCGCTTACGTCCTCAGATTCTATCGTGAGTCATTCCCCGCTCACGCACTTGAAGAAACGACTCAATGTCTGCGAATGCACTAAGCGCCTTGAATAAAATTGATGATATCGTGAAAATATTTATTTTTTGAAGCAGACGGAGAACTAATGGAGTCCTTACAGTCAGTATGGACACATCGAACTGATGGCATGCGGTTTTAAGACTGTGGAAAGTTCTCATTTGTCACGGTGTAATTTATGCAATGTCAATCAAAAAAGAAGTCGGATTGAATGAGCTTGAGTTGAAAAACATATTGGATGGGACCTTCCTTAAAACAAGACTTAGCAATAACACATTTGAAATACCATCACGTGGAATCGAAAAGGAATTCCAGGGAAAGTCATTAGCCATCGGGAAAATGACTTGATGGGAGCAGCACGGAATGACAAATGCAGATAAGAATGAAATTATTGCCAATGGTTTGTAAATACCAACAAGTAAACAATCTACTCTCAAAAAAGACACTTTAGACTGGCTGCCAGAACACTTGAGCATAACGCTGTCCTCCCACATTCCCGATGCTACACAAAAATTCTTCTCTGCAGCTTGTAGTGGATCACGACTCTCAAGTCTAAACAGTCAGATAGCACTCTCTCATCCTCCTTCTCATATTTTGAGCATTACCTCAAGATTTGAGGTTGCCAAGAGAAGCATGGTTTTCACATCTAGGGAAGTTCTTCCACTATTTCAAGGTGATAGGCGGGGGCTTGGTGGGACAACCTAAAGTCTTCCTGCCCAGCAGACCAAATAAACCACAAGGCAGCAGCATGAGGGAGGTTAGTCTTGGGTGTGTGCAGTTGTGGTGCATTAACACAACATTTGCATCTGCTTACCTTGGTGAATAAAGCCCTATTTCCACTAGGCTGTACATTTTGGGCGTCACTAATAGTATCAGGCACATACGCCTGACTGCGATGCATGCAGCAGGGGTTTAGTGCCCACTTAGTGACTGCGTGAAAGTGTGATAAAAGTTGTAAAGGACACCTAATAACCACATTGTACTACTTTTAGTGCCAAATAGAGATGGAAGAGAATATAACAGGATATATATCATATGTATACGGTATCGATACACCATTCAGAGAAATTGTGCTTGACTTTCTAGACTAGATGCACTGTAGTAAAATATAATTTTATTTATTTATTTATTGCACTAGGGCTCGGCCTGTATTTACCATTAACCTACCAATGGTCCTCGCTTTTTATCATTATCACAGGAATACCACATTCACCATAATCCAATTTTATTGCGGTTAAGACGAATTTGACATTCATCCTAAACATCACTGATGTAAAAGAGCATTAAAGAGCAGGCATCTTGCACTAGTACAAGGAATCTGCAACTGTAACCCGTCCAACACTCAAATCTAAACATGCCATGATAGAGCAAACAGAAAAACAATCAAATGCACAAACTGTCGCCCGCATAAACGCGAATATTTATGTTGTTATCTGTTTACTGCAAACTGCACGCCGCAATGTTTGCAGTTCATTCTCCGCTAGGACAACATGTAATAACACTGACACTGTGCAGCTGTTTAATGAGCTGGGGGTTATCTTTGAGGATTACAACTCAACACACACTCATTTCAAGAGCTTCTGCCAATATTTGAGGATTTCTAATATCACAACTGGGAAGCAGTGTTAAATAGTTTTGCTTTGTTTTTTGTCCTTTGGTATAGTGCACCCCACACTGTTTGGGGGGGATAAGAACTGAACCCAAAATGACTGGAGAAAATCTGCAAATAGTGTGGTGGGGAGAGGTCACCCAAACAGTGATTATAAATGACTATATAAATAGCCTGGAGGGAAAAAAAAAATATCCTTAATTTAACCAGGTAACGCAATGGAGAATATGACACTGATAAAACAGTGCCATAATGTTTACAGCCAGATTTGATCCACAAAAGATGTGCTCTATCTTTTATGCAGATTAATTTTCAAATTAATGAGTATAATAATACAACCCACAATTGAGAATTGTTTTGGGAATAATTTCCTTTGCAAATATTATACATATGGGACTGTTGTGAATTATTAAACCCTATGAACTCTGCCTAGCAACAAGTGATAGTTTTGACTTGGAAAAACATCCCTCCATCCATTTTCTTAACTGCTTAATCCTCACAAGGGTTGGAAAAACATTCATGACAATAAAATAAATAAAATAAACTCTTGCCAAAAGTTGGTGTCGACTTGATAGCTGCAATGTTATTTTGGTTATGTTAAAAATGAATAAGAAATTTTAATAAAAGAGAACAAAAACCAATACAGGCTACTGTAACCATTTAAGATTCAATCATATGAGATTTATATGGCTAATTAAAAAAATATGACTATTATTTATAACGTCTTATTTAAAAAAAAAAATACATTAAAAACAAAACAAAACAATACTCACAGTTAAATTGAGCGTCTCGTCGTTGTTTCATTCGCAGCTCGCCAGACATGATCAATCAATCAGAAGATCCATGCTAATCCCAACGAGAGAAAAGAGGACGGGGCAGGTGTCTGCCTGCGTGGGATAGAAAAGAGCACGGTGCGTGTCTCGAGCGGAATGTGCTCGTGGTCGGCTTTAGCAGCACAAATGAGAGACTTTCCGCTGCCTCCATCTGACTGCTGGAGAGAGGGGAGGCGCACCTACGAGCAAATCTGACTACACTCATCTCATTACTAATCGTCCGCTACCGATGCGGGATCGATTAGGTGTGGCCTGTTTTTACCCACAATCCACCGCGCGGCTCGAGGGATTTGGCGGCAAGGTGAGTTGTGACTTGCGAATATGGTGTTTGACTATTTTGTTTTTTTTTTTGTTCATAAACACACATAAAATGGATGCCATTTGCTTTAAACGGAGAGTGTTGTTACTATAATTTTGCCCTCATTCATGCAAAAGAAAACTTTGTACAAGTGAAAACGAACTGGCCATTTCATTCGGCACACCTGGCTAAGAAATTTGCCTTTTGAAAACATTCAGTTAAACTGTACTTTGCTGTGGTGCCACTGTTGTTTCATTATCCTCCACAGCAGCACCACTAAATTTACTGTTAATTTATTCAAACCGGAACTGGCATTTTTGCTTTCATGGTAACTGGTTGCGCTATCCACTCTCCACAATAGTTATGTATAGACTAAACATGAATAAATATTAACTGAAGTTCCACTGTAGTTTTCTGACTGACTAGAGGTGTAGTTGCTAATTCTAAAGGGACTAACAGAGAAACAAACCACCATTATTGGAAATCAGTGGGGTTTTCATTTTCTCACAGGTAAGATTTTGATTTTTGCTGTTATCATTACACCGGTATGGACAATTCAAATGCAAATGGTTCCCCTTTACATGGTCAAAACAAAAAATGTATTATATTGATTTTGCCTGTGATTTACTAGCATACAAACCAGGCAGGTTGTTATAGTAGTCAAATGACATTTCATCATATTTTTAAATCAAAATAATAATCCTTATACAGCTAATTTACTGCACATAATCAATGTAATCCATAAATATTCCCAAAGTATAATGAAGAATAGTTGCATCCTATTTTACAGATTTGTTGGTGGCCCTCCGAGGACTTTATAAGAACAAAACGGTGAAACTTCGACAACGCTGAGTAAATGTTCAAAGCACCTGCTGACCTGCTCATTGCAAAAGTGTTCCCCAAGATCATCTGATTTGAAGACTGATAAGCAGCAGAATATACACAATTGAGCCATTTAGTAAAAAATGTATCATTGCTTGTGTTCACATCAGTTCCTAATGTTCTTTTAAGCTTCTTTTTTTCTGCATTAGTTTGCTAATAGCTGCAGATGACTCATTTTTATAAGTGGGAGTGAAGTTTCATGAGTGTTGTCTAATGGCGTAGAAATGCAGGTTTCTACAAGATCGAGTTAGATGTATTTCACACACACGTAGTTGCGTCTTTCCTTCCTTTCTGCTGATTATTTCTTCCTCTGTTAATCTGTTGATCTTATGACAGTCACTCTTTTTGTCGCCTGATGTGTGATTGACACCCTTAAATATGTGTAGAAAAAAAAGATGCCATTGCACACGAGAATTTTCTTGAACAAGCTCGTACTGATGTGAAAATGTATTGTCCTTATTTGTTTTCTTGCAGGAATTAACGAACAAATAAGCAACACGAATGACTGTTTCCTGATTTCCATGATATGATCCCGTTGAACTTGTTTACACCAAGTAAGACCATTCTCTTCAAATGATACTTCTTTTGGAAAAAGGCTAAACTAGACTGAATTAAGTCAAGTGTTTTAAAACAATTATCTCATTTGTTGGCAACATTCTGAAATATTTGAATATTTATTGTGAGTATTAATGCTTTTATGGAAGGAGAAAAAAATGTTGCTTCGTACTTGACACACATCACTGATGCTTTTATGAGGGGGGTTTGAACTGCATCCACCAACACAGCAGGGAGTCCATCTCGCAAAAAGCTTTCAAAAAGAGCAGTCAAGAAGCTGGAGGAGCAGAAATAATGGTCTTCTAATCAACTGTTTAAAGTGCAAGTCAAATTTAGGAGGAGTCCTCAAAGGGGTCAAGGCTCAGGAATTCAGATTTAAGATGTACTACACCTCCTCATCCCCTCACCAGCAGGAACATTTAGATAAAGTCATCATTAGCAAAGAACAAGTCCAGTTTGTTAGGCACTACTTAACATGTGGATCATGATGCCAGCTGTTTCTGTCGCTCTTCCGTTTGTTATCATAGAAACTGTCGGGTACAGCTGCTAACAGCTGCTCACTGCAAAATGTGATGACATTGTTGCCATATTATTAGTAATCTCCGTTTTGTATTCATAATGAAAGTATCACATGGTTTCAGGCAACACCGGCTTAGTATGTCATTCAAAGTCAGACCTTTTAACTTTAGCCACACTGGCCATTTTGCGTCGGATGTCGGTTGAAACCAATGGTGTTCCTACTATAATACACTACTAGTCTTTTAGTAGACAGAGTTCTTACTTTGACATTGAGAAAAGAGCATTTCAGTTATGTTGGTTAAAAGTTGTGGGTCGTATAGTTTTTACAGGCATACTAGCAGACTGTGGCTGTCCTATGTTGGCCTCGAAAGGAAAACAATCCGTTTTTCCATTTGGTGATTGGGTTTTGAATGGGTTTGTCTTTTGGATTTTCCAGACGATTCTCAACAGTCTACGCATTGTCTCTTTCTCCTTCTTTATGTCATTGATATATTCCTTTTATGATTTTTCAAGCTAAAAAATAATGATAAAACAGTTTTATTTGACTGGCACAATATTCAGTGGCAAGACAATAAAAAGATTCTCAATTGAGCACGAGCAGGTCCTGACAGGCTGGCATGATTTAGTTTGACACAGGGAAGTACTTGGACCACTTCCCAGGCAGCAAACGCTCAAGACAGTTTGGGAAATGCGCGTCTGGGTATGAATGATGTCTCGGTCGGATCTCGATTAAGTTTGTCCACTCGACGACGCTCTCACCTCGCAAATCTTTGGACTTCGTGTGCCGTGCAGCCCAATGCACACACACACATGCACTCATACACTGAGTACATAATCACTGGCACAAGAAGCGAGAAGCTGATGAAAGCACATTTTCCGAAGGAAGGCTCTGTGGTTTGGGAAGAGCGTTATGTGATTTTCTCAAATGGGGGGGATGTGGATTCCATATCCTCGTATCCTCCTGAACTTCAGGATGAACTCGAGCAGAGCCCAGTGTTTCCTCTCGTCACTTTGGCAGGAAGTTGTTTTGTCTGGTAACCATTTTAGCTTGTGACATCAGTTAAATCCCCGCTGTAGAGTATTGTTTTGTTTCTTCTGTGTTGTTTATAATGGAGACTTCTATTGAAGACATGTTGGTTTTTCATATTCTCTACATGTCTTTCCATTCACTTAACTGATGCTTCCAATCAACCACTATGCTAACAGCACAAATGAGCAAATATTGCCGTTAATTACAGTCTGATTCAAAGACCACAATGCCGGAAGAGAGGTCAAACATACTCAATCGCGCACACACCACGAGACAGTCTAGTAATTAGAGGACATTATCTCAGAATGGACCGCTGGCAGGTTAATGAACTCTGCTGCTGCCAGTCTGATTGGGGGAAAAAAGATGCAACTGTCTCTTGGCCATCTACTCCCATGAGAAAATAACCTCTCAGTTTTAATTAGTGTTTGTGGTCACCAGCAGGGTGAGTGTGCCGTTCCGCTGTTGGTTTCCAGGCAACTACAGGCCAGGACTTTGACTATCAGTTGATGAATAGAACAGTGGTTTTTGGTTACTGATAGTGTGATGTAATTGTTAGATAAATTGTTTATAATGGATGATGGAAATCTATTTTTTTTTTTAGCACCTAAACAAAGCAATGCCTATCCCTGTTGGATGATGAATGGATTGGTGATTATCTACCCACTACAGCCCTGTCACTCGCAAACTACTTCCATTCATTTTCTCAACGGGAAGATCGATGGATGGTTTGCGGTCATGAGATCAGATGGTTGCTTGGACAGATCAATGGACGATGAATGGATATAATGTATTGGATGATGGATTGATCTGTGATCGAGTGTGTTCGGTTACAAACAAATGTATATAAAAATACATTTACAGTATCTTCTGTTTAAGTACTGTTTTGGATGGTTCGATGGACATGCAGATAAATTGATTACGATTTAAATGAATGGAATAGATTTGTTGGTGTAGTGATTTCTCATTCGGATGGATGGATAGATATTATAAATTGGTCTAGCTGTGATTGGATAGTTGGAATGACCGCTCAATGGATTATGGATGAATGATGGAATGAGTTAGATGGTGGACTGACTGAATGGCGTAAATGGATGAATGCCATTAGCAGTTTGGGTTACTGAATGGATGGTTGTGAACTGGCAGGTTGTGACTGTCATTGGATGGTTTCTTAGATTGATCAGTGAATTGGAAATTAAGGGATAGCTGTGATGGGTTGACTGGATTGATTGGTGACTGGACCTCTATGGTAGCAAACTGACTTGAACAAGATTGATGCCATGGATGGTGATTTTGGAACTATAGATAAATTAGATCAAATGGATGGTTTGGACATTGGATTGATTACACTGATCTCTCTTAAAGCATGCAGATAGATGGAACTGAACTCAAGTTTAACAAAACAAAACTGAACATGGTGTGAGCACTTCTTTTAGAACATGGAGGTAAGTGATGGGAAATGGACAATGACTGGATAAAAATGTGACCCCCTCCCCCCCATCCCCCAAAGAAACAGATGTTTGGATGTTTCACCCTTCTGGGAACAGGATGAAGGTATCTTTTGTGGCCTGCGCAACGTACTAAATGTACTTTCAGTGTGCAATCGTATTTCACAACATGTCAAGAGGCTTGTCGTTGTGTCCTTCCTGCTGAATCCTACCGAAGCCTTCCTGCCGTGTTTGCATCGCCATTTATCCACCTCCCACCATCCTTCCCATCTGACCCGCGACCCCCGGCGGAAAGGATTCTGTTCCCCGTAGACTGAAATACTGAAGATACCACACACACTTTCATGCCAGGAAGTCCCTTGCTCTGAATGCTCTGTTTGGTCCTCCCACTCGTTTCACTGCAAAAATACAGCAAACAACGGCTCTCGGTGGAATTTTCTCACTACATCAGTGAATGTCCACCAGAACCATAGCTAGTGTCAACACACAAAGAACAGATTGATGTTGTTGTGGTTTTGACAGTGGTGACTGGTGAGTAAGCTCCATCTAAAAAAGAGAGATGCATGTCAAACTCTCAGACTGTCAAAGTGATGTCAGGAGCAAATTGACTCCTCTCTGGCTCTGATACGGGTTCTCTTTGTGCAGATGGAGGTGCTTGGACCAATGTGAAGCAAAGAGCATCATTCTAAGTTGGCTGGTTATGAGTTACTCTGACTCTTAACAAGTCATGAACACATGGGAAAATGAAGTGGAATAGGTGAGTTTTCTTTATGATGTATATCTACACAAATACGGCCTCCGATCAACTTCAAACTGTGACATTCTACTGTACTCCATAAACATATGTGGGTAATTGCTAAAAACATTACCTGACAAGTGACAAATCCAAGAGACCGAAACATGTCATCGCTTGAAATGGGCTTTGAATTAATTGGGTGTAAGGATATAGTGACATCGTGTGGTGACAGAATGCAAGCACAAGATTAGGGTGGGCTGATTCAATTATGCATCAGACACAAACCAATTTTTTCGTTTTTATTAATTAAATAACACTGATATTTTTTATATAACTGAACACCAATGTGAGCTGGTTGGTTGCAATATGCCACAGTTTGTGTTACAAGATCTGTTGAATACAGTTTCAACAAACACAATGACAGACAGACATTTTTTTTTTTTAAACCCACTTGGACAATGTTTTGTGTTTCGGAATGGAAAGGAGGTCCATTGCAACATCTAGAGTCTTCAATGACAACAATCTGGATACTATAAAAGAATTTTCAGTCATTTTTTTTGTAATATGCCCCATTTAATAAAAAAGGCTTTTTGTCAAATATTTCACATACCCCGTCAACAAATAAATGAGAGTCCAGTCCTTCTCTCATTGGTGTGAATTAAAATAGGAGGGCTGCATAAATCCACTGGATATAAAGGGGTGCAGGAGCCCTCCAGTGGATGAAATTGGAGCAGCCGCGGCAGTGTGAAAGATGACATTCCCAGAGCTGAGGTTGGGGAAAGACTGGTGAAAGCCGGCCTGACCCGAGCCGCACGTGGCCTGGCCGGGACTGATGAGCGGGCTGGGGGCCGGTGGCAAGGTGCTGTCCACGCCAGGGTTCTGCTTTTTCCACTTGGTGCGCCTGTTCTGGAACCAAATCTTCACCTGAGTTTCTGTCAGACTCAAGGACAGTGCCAGATTGAGCCTCTCGCACACCGACAGGTATCGAGTGGCCCGGAACTTGTTCTCCAGTGCCACCAGCTGTTCATAGGTGAAAGCCGTTCGGGCGCGCCTGGGCTTGGCGCCGTTCTGGTCTTGCCGCCGCCTCTTGATGTGTGTTGACGGCGGGTCCTGTAGGGTGACAGTCATATCCTTTGCCATGTGGCCCTGCTCCTCGGGTAGGCAGTGCTTGCTCTCGGCTGTGGGAATGATCACGAGCGGGTCGACAAGAACCGGGTGGTGATTTGAGGGTGCAGACTGGTTGTCTTCTAGTGAAGGAATGAAGAGAAAACATGAGCCCATGAATTAACTTGCGTATTTTTCAGACTTAAGTCACACTTTATTTCATAGCTGAACTGGTCTGCGACTGATACACTGGTAGTGCTTGTATTTATTCAAATTAAAGCTCAGACTGGAACGCAAAATCCCTGTTCATAATCATGTTGCAGTTGGATTCAAAACTACTAACTAAAGAAAAGTTGTTGTTTTTTTTAAGTTTACCTTACTTGCTTACCTTACTTAACTAGAATCCACCATCATATTGCGGTCAAATGTAAAGGAATCCTGTTTTTTTTTTTTTTTTTACCCCATTGGTGCTGTAAATAGTTAATCCTTGTGGTGGATGCCGCATGCTAAAGAAGGTGGCGGTAATGCACCAAAAGCATTTGTCAATCTCCAAAAGAAAGTAGAAGAAATGGAAGAAGACGAAATAGAAGTAGTAGTAGTACACATTAATGTGTGACATACAGTATGTCAATACTATGTATGTCAATGCAATAAATTTACTCCCAAAATGTGACGTATACTCCGGAGCGACTTATACAGAATATGTTTTTTTTTCTTCATGATGCCTTTTTTGACTGGTGCGACTTATACTCCGGTCGGAACAACTTATCGTCTGAAAAATACAGTAAATATCACAGTCAGTCGATAGCAAGGTGGACTAATGGTTAGCACAGCTGCCTCATTGTCAAGAGGTTCCAGGTAGAACCTTGGCTTCGGATCTCCTTTGTGGAGTTAGTGTGTTCTCCCTTTGCTTGTGTGAGTTTTCTCTGTCTTCCTCTCTCATTGAAGCCTAACTACTCGTCGGACAAGCTCTAGAAAATGGATTGATAGATATCACAGAGTTCACTCTGTGAATTGTTAGTGGGCCCGCATTGATTCAAGGACAGGGGACTGCCAGATTTTAGGGGCCTTGTGAATAAAAGAAGAATCAATTTGGTTCCCACCAGTTAAATGCTTCAAACTGACAATAGTGTTTTTTTTCATGCCCCTGTCAGTAATGAACACTTTTCTCCCCCTTATGGCCTTCCAACTGAGAGAGTTCCTTAAATGAACCTACCCTGCATGTTTTGGGAATGTGGGAGGAAGTTGGAGTACATGGAGAAAAGTCTCGCAAAAATGAGAACATGCAAATGCCAAATATGACTGTGTCAGAAAATCGAACCCAGGACTTCTTGACACCAAGACTCTGTGCTGCCCTTGTCTAATGGAGTAAAAATTTAGAAATACAAAATAAATAAATAAATTTAGAAATAAAGCAATACCGTACATCGTTTTCTTGGAACTCTCAGAAGTCAGAAGGGGACCAAGTTCGTGCTCTCAACCAACAAATGTATTTAAAATTTGTAAACTATATATTTTTTAAAAATAAAATTATTTTAATGATAATGCTTTATTGATACCATTGGTGAACATCTTTTATTGCCTGATTATAGATTCTTGTGAAGTTCCCGTTCCATATTCCCACGCTACTTATATCTCCCAGTCCCACATTTATTCTTGTTTTGTTGTTTTTGTTGGTTTATTTTTGTTTCTTGTTTTTTTTTTTTTTTTAACACGTAAGGTCACTTGGGTGTCAGGGTGAATATGACCAATGGGTGACAGTGCTGAATGGACAGCTCCAGCAGGCGAACCTGTTAATTTTTTTTTTTTCCCCAACTAATGTCCATTCTTATTTATCATGTGAAAGTGGACATACAGAAGTAAACTCTTCCTGAAGTGTTGGTGGTGGTGGGACTCTGCTACTAATCCTTCAATAATTTATCAGCAGCAGATAGCGCCTCAAATGTCATGTTGCGGAAAGAAATCCCGCCTAAATCCAGCCACGCCATCTCAGCCGTGACGTGCTAATGGATTTCATATTTGCCCGCGGGTCGATAAATGTCATCTATTTAAGAGGGGTGGGGCGGGTGGGGGAGTTCGAATCGAGCGATTTTTGGGATCAGACATGGCTGGGGTGTGCGGGTTTGTACCTGCAAGGTGCTGCGAGGAGATATGCAGGATGCGGTAATGGGATATCGATCAAAGCGTCCTCAATGGGACGATTTAAACAATTATCTCAGCCTGCCTGCCCCAATGCCAATCACACTGCCGGGGCTGTGGGATACAAGCCTTTGTGGCTTCCTTGAAAGAGAACTAACCGTGGAAATTAAGGGAAGGTCATACAAAGATGACTCTGATTTAATTAAAAAAAAAAAAAAAAAACACCTTTAGCTTAACTATACTCACTTCCTGCAAATAGTCTTTCTTCTATAAACGGTCTTCTCAGTTTTTATCCAGGATAATTACTTGCTTATCTATGTTTTTGTTTGCTTGTTACCAGGCTTATGCATCTGTTTAACAAATTTAGTGTTCTGTTGACTAATATAGGACACAGTTGAGAGCTGTTCATAATAGCGTTAAGCCTATAGAATATTGTTGTAGTTATTTTTCACTTGAACAATCACAATATCAATTAAGAATACCAGTATGCTTGATAACATGTTTTTTTTATTTGTCTTTGTAGATTTTCTGTAGAATCGAAGCAACCTGACTCTTCTCGTTCGTTCAGGTTTTTTTTTATTCTCTCTCTTGTTTTTGGAAAACTTTTAAATATACCAGTAACTTGGGCTACTATGCTTATTAGGCTAACATTTTCTTTGGCCCCTTCTTGTGAACTTAATAAGTTAACCAAAATCTGTGAAACATCTTTTGCAGTAAACCTCAACAACATACCAACTACAGTAGTAAACATGTTTAATTTACTTCAATGATTCCCAACCACTGCACCTGCAACTGCTCTGTGCGGAAGTATTATTGTTCAACGACCTTTTTTTAATGACGTGTGCTGTTGACCTCTTGGCCAGGTCACCCTTGTAAAAGAGATCTTGATCTGAATGGGATTTTATCTGGTTAAATAAAGGTTGAAACTAACTATGCCACAGACGTATAGTGACAGCCAGAACAATTAATTAAATTCTCTTCTTCAAGATAGCTGAATGTAATTAACCTGTGTATCATTTTTTGGTGACATTTTTGTTTGGTTGTGTTGTGAGAGATTTTTTTTTCCGAATAGAAAGTATTGACGTTAACTTGATAAAGGTTGGGGGGTTAGTCAGCTTAATTAATATTATTTATCAAAACTGAAAATTATTTTAGTTGATTTGATTTCGCAGGTGTACAATATTTTAGACACAATATAATTGACTTTTGCTGTATTTATTTCTTGTACATTTACTGTAATTTCTCTGTGACTGATACAACCATCAATAGTATGACAAAATACAACCCTACGCAAGATTTATGCAATTCACTGTTAATGTGCAAAATGTTTCGACCGGTTTCTTCTTATTATTTACCTTCTGCTATGTCGTCTCCTTCCACGTCACTGTGCGTCTCCAAACTAGTCCTCTCCTCGTCCGCAACTCCAAACTTGGTGCGTTCGCTCACCTTCTTGCTGTTGAATTTGTTTGGGTCGAGGATGTCGACGATCGAGAAGGAGATCTTGTGAGTGGATGTCATGGTCACTCCGCACTGCTTAGAATCCAACATGCTTAAAAAACAGCAGCAAAGAAAAATAGACCCTTGAAACGGCAGGGTGGAAAAAGGCGATGCGTAATTACGCGCGTGAAGCAGGTCCTCTCATAGTCTGGTTGCGTCTTGGAACCGGATCGGATCATCTGCGCTCTCCCCTCGTCTTTCTAGTCCTGCAGGAGGGGTGTGAGTTGGCTCTCCTTTAAAGCGGCTGACCCCCACCGGCACCATGCGCGTCACACAAACACTATTAGTGTTTCACACGACCCCCTAATGGGCCCCGGGTATTGCTCGATAATCACCCATATCATTAAATTCAATAATGCGCAAGCTGAAAGTAAATTGGCCACAGATGGTGCTTGGATGGATCCGAATCACCGAATTGAGAATTTTTTTAACCTTCATTGGGGGGGGTTCATTACATTTTGGCCTGCATAAACTCACATCATGAAATTATCCATTAAAAAAATCCATTGTACTCCTTCCACACTTCTATGTGAACCATTCTAACTTCAACATATTCACCTCATTCAGATATCTGGGAAACAATTTTCTGTTTTTCCCCACTTCTCCCAAGTTCCGCATTTTCCACACATGCACGCACGCACACACACAAAATAAAACATTCAACAAGATGAGACATTCATCAAAAAAGTTCATCATCTTTCCCATTCCATCTTAAACTGTTCACATTATTCAGAACCCTCTGGGAAGTATTTTCCACATTCCACTAATTCCCACATTGCCAAAATTGCCAAATTTTCCAGCAAGCCTTCGTCAAGGTGGAAGGAATTATGAACACCAGCCAGAGTAACTTAGCACAAAATGCAAAAAAGAAAAGCCAACTAGAACATCCAACTAGAAGAATCCATGCAAACCAAATTACAGGCACACAATGGTCGGCGCTGATTGTTTTCTCACCTAGGCTGATAGATATATATTCACAATCAATAGGCTCCCCGAGTCGCTGCCATTAGTATTCAATATAAAGTGACACAAGGGTTGTTTAAAACCCTGACGCCTGATGATGGCTAAATGGTGAAACCGCCGTGGGATCAATAGTCCCAGCAGGTGTCAGACACAGATAAAAACAAACCGATGGTGACCAAGAGCGCCGTTTTGATAGCGGGAAGCCAAACCAATTACTGCAATGGCAAAGCTTTATTTAACTCATAACCACCAACGATTTCAGATACTTTCAAGATAAATTCCTTAGGGAAAGTTTAGCGGTCTTATTCTTGTTGTAATAAGTAGATGATGCATGATAGAGGAAAATAAATACTGCCATACATTTACATATTTCTATTTACTACAGAGTAAAGATTTTAAAATTAATGTGCATCTCTAATTTAGTCATGTGTGGTTTTTGTAGTACTTTCTTTGTTCTAGCTATATCGCCCTGTCCTGCATTGTGAATATAACGACAACATGCAACGTTTTTTTTTTTTTTTCTAATGGCGGATTCTGCTTAGCAACAAGCGGCATACATATGATTTATCTGATAAAAATAATGCAAGCGACTCAGTCTATCTTTCTGTGGTAAAATTGTGTTGCAGTTTGAAAGTTTAATAAAAGCAGACAATCGGGCCAAATTCGAGCATTTTTCCTCCTTTCCGATCTAAGTCAGCAATGACCCAATTCCAGCTAAATTATCTTGTGGTATGGCACGTGTTCCACAAATCGGGAAAACATTTTACGATCCATTTGTCGATAACTAGGCCCATCTTTAATTATTATTACAGTGATGTCAAAGGACTTTCCCAGTCTTTTTTCTACATTTTGAAACAGGGCAGCCCACTACCCCAAGTTACTGTTAATAAAGTATTTTTTTTAATGTGACTTTAAGGTTGTTTTTTTTTCTTTTTCTTTTTTAAATTGAGGCAGAGACAGTTGGTCATCACAGATGAAAACTAATCAAAGTGATTATGTTGATGCTTTCATTTTGTGTTGTCTGTGGTTTAATGCGTTAACATAGGATGAGAGTTGAAAGGAGTTCCCTGGAGTGTAATCTGGCTACGTGTTTGAACACCACTGTTCTTTGGGATACCACTTGGACATTAGCTTTTTTTGAAGTGTGTGAGGTCCAGATTATGGTCTTTTCTTCTGTCCGTTAGGTGTTTACACTGTCTCTTTCTTATTCTTCCCTCTGCCACTTCCTGTGTTATCTGTGATTGGTGTTCTGCATTGAGCTCCAGCCGGTCATAACTTGGTGGACTGGTTAACTCTGCCGCAGTTACATAGTCAAACATTTGTTAAAGCCTCCCCCGAACCGGGGGAGCCCTGCTTGTCGACATTTGCATGTGCATGGCACTCGCGCAGGCACCACTCTGGGCCTTCCATATGAATGGAGCCGGCCGCACGCTGGAGGTTTACAACTTCCTACGAGAAAGCCCAATGGCCGGACATCTGTTAGCGCATGTGAGCGGGACAAAGGAGGACATAAAGGCCCTCGGGTTGTCTTCACACTGAGCGGGAAGAGTCTGTGCTCCCCTGCGCGGGACATCAGAGAAGGCGGAGCGGGCCCCACGTCGCACACAACGGGGAACCGCGGAGACACACTTCCATCCGAGGGCCGTAAAGTCATCACTTGGCAGGGAGGCTAGCCCCAGTCTGCTATACATCAGATAATTTGTCTAATGGCAGAGGAGGCATGATGAGCTGCACTTCTGTTCGCAGACTGCAGTGTCCATTGTTATCTGCCTGAACTCTGCTGTAAATTGGGGGTCCAAACAAAGGAGCAGCAAGTGTCTTGTAGGCTGTGAATGAGAGTTGTTTGATCCTCTGTGCCAGATTCAAACTGTGGCTGCTCAATCACCTTCATGTTCCATGTTGGGGTCCGGATGTTCTAGGAATTGCTTTGTAATGTAATTTTTACTGATCTGTACAATTAAAAGGTTTTTTAATGTTAGCATATTCATTTTTGCGGGGGTGGCGTGGCTTGTCTCCCAACCCAGTTTGTGGGTTCGATCCCATGCCAATGTGATCACGCCGAAGTATCCTTGAGCAAAATACTGCACTCCCATGTGCTCCTGATGCTGCCTCATTAGTTGGTGAATGAGTAGTCGAATGTAAAGCGCTTTGATGGTCTTGCAGGGTGGAAAAGTGCTATATAAATGAAATACCTTTTACGGTAAAAACAGATATAACATGATGTCGTTGGCCTTCACCAAGTTGCATCCACCAGTTGCTATTGAGTGATATACCAGGTTGTTGTTGTCGTATTGTTGTTGATAAAATGGAATACCCTGAAGTAAGTCCAGAAGAAATGGGGGACATCCATACGTTTTGCATTCCGCCACGATAGCTTTTCAGAGACCCGAATCACTATGTCCACAGCAACTGCCAACGGCAGCCAGAATCGATCCAGATTTGCCTTTCAACGACGCTATGTCATGCCTCCGCTTCCTGCAGGCAAAAGGATCAAGTATGTCTGTGCACGTTACATGTCCTGGCATCTCGGACAGATAGGTCCCGCAAGATATAAGCTAAATAAATTAGACAAACGCTGTATGCATCATATTCACATGGTTAAAATATATCCATTTAGCAACATCGCCAATAATGTCTTTGCGAGTAGCTGACTGGCGCCCTGCCACTCACTGTTGTGCACGTGCTGGTGTGACTCTCAGAGACAACAAGGTCAGTGGCATTGCCCGGTAATTGTCCTAACGGTTTGTGTACCTGTTGGGTGGAGGCGAGTAATGAGAGTTTTTCATTATGTGCGGGACGGGTGAGTGCGCCTGGCAGATGCTGACAGGCAGCAGATGTGGAAAGTTGGGCGGTGAGTTGTACAGAGGGTCAACTGCATCGCATGGCCGATGGAGAGGGATGGAGAGAGGCGGGGGCTAAATTACGCTGAGGGACGCTGTCAGTCATGCCTCGCCCCTGTCAGAACAAGGTAAAGGTCAGTTCACGCGCCGACGTCACCTGCGCTACCAGTACACAGTCAGCGTGTCAGCTTAGGGTCCAAACTTTTTACTTCTTGGTCATTACAGCAAGCTTTTCCTATCATTATTGAGCTGAGGCATGTATTTTACATTTGAGAATTTAACAGCACACCACCAAATAAACAATTGCTTTGGCGCTATGCTGTGACACCTTCATGCCAATTAACTATTGCATATTGGAGGGCAGTGGGGAACTTCATTTAAACAAGACAAGTTGAGTAGTACTTCTCTGTTCCCAACACTGTATACTTATAATTCATCAAAGCTAATTTTGTCATATGAATTGTAACGGCTGGCTACGCAGATTAATTGTACCTTCTGTCATCTAGTGGAAGAGCATTTAATTGTTCTTCTGTCACTGTGTTGGTGGCATGGATAGATTAGCAAAGATAAATCATTCGTTGTAAATAAATAAGGATTTTTTGACCAGTTAAGTAAAATTTGCTAATTTTCCATAGTACTTGTGTGAAAACTCACCAATTATTAGTGCATGTAGTCTCTAGAAAAGTTATATTTTAGGGCTTCCTGAGCACAACCTACAACTCAGTCCTTTGCGGTTCGGTTTTAGGTACGAGCTCATTCCTGTCATATAATCGTAGCCTCAGTGATACACTGATAAATTTCTCTTTCAAACTAGGTTTGTTGATTCATATGTCCTCCTCTTCATCTCTCCAGTGTGGCGTCCCTCAAGTTTCCGTTTTAGAGTTGCTGCTGCTTTCACCAAGACATATTTTATTTGTCCATTGTCATTTACCGGCTGTGTCGATGATTCACTGATGAACCAACGGACAAAACATCCAGCGCTCTTTGGCTTTTCAAAATTTCTCCTTTCAATCAGCGAGAAATCTCAAGCGACCTGTCAGCCGCAGGTATCAGATAAGCCATGTTCTTGCAACTCACCAATGGCATCATGTAGAATTCCAAGTAAGCTCCGCCTGATCCTCCTGGTTACAAACGGGATGCCCTGTAACCTTGCCCCTGGCTCTGTTTGTGACCTCATCATTCCGCTTATCAACTACTGCGATCCTCCAACGCTGATTTGTTATCTATCTCCCCCATGATTCCAATCTGCTCAATCTTTGGTTGTAGTGCCTGAAGTCCTCATCTTGTGTCTTCCAGTGTGCTGCTGTGTGCTATCCTTTAGCTGTCTATCTGTGTTGCTTTTACGTAGAAATCAAATCAAGTGTTTATTTTTTCACACTTTTTCTTACTTGGGCCTGCTTGCTAGCATGGCTGGCATCTGCCGCGGTCGCACTGTCACTCAACGTGAGCATTGATTAGCCATTGTTCTGAGAAGGTCACATCATAATTCATTAACAGTAATTACACGCGCAGTGCCACCTGCACTCCTCTCGCCGAAGCGCTAAATTACGAGCGAAGCCGTCGCGCGGCTCGCGCACGGAAACAATGAAGATGTAAAGGCGTGGGAGCTATTAGTTACATTATTTAAATGGGGCCGTTTAAACCTGGGGAGCTGTCTTTATGAAGGGCAATTAGGCACTAACGGTAATTGATAATTCCTGCTAATTACAATTAGGAAATATAAATAGTGGCTGGAGTATTTATCATCATTGCAGAGGAGCGGGGAGCCGGCATGGCGCGGGCTGGGAAGGTGTGATGGAAGGCGAAAGGATTAAGCTCCATTCATCTCCATCTAGTGCACCAACAGATTGTGTTTGTCCCTTTATATTTCGCCATTGACCGTTAGCTCTCTTTATTCCCTCCTCTCTCACTTTCTGTGCCCTTGCCAAATAGTGCACAAGGTTTTTAAATTGAGGAAATCTGCTCTCAGGAGCTGCTATTTAAACTGCAGGGTTCGAAATACATCAAAATATACTTTTTTCCCCACTTACTTTACTTGTAAAAGTTTTAGTGTAATACGTCTCATTTCAATTTAAACAGGGAATTTTTATAATAAATTTTGATAAATTATTGAGGTGTTGATCTCATCATTTTGCCACATTAATTAACTCATTAATTGCTCTTCAAAATGTCTCTTGAAATAATGTGCAAGAGAGCAATGCATACAATATTATGCATGTCGCTAGATGTTTAGCATATTACAATTCACTACACTGTCAGGTGGGTACACACACACACACACACCGCTTTTTATTTATTTATTTATTTATTTATTTATTTATTTATTTGCATCTAGACCAATTTCTAAAATGTGGGCAACCCCAAACATAAAGAATATAGTTAGCTATATTGTCCTGTTTATGCCCTGGTATGTGGAGAAAGGAGAGCCACAGTCGCAGATGCAATTTTCAGCCGAACACATGGAGAAAAGTAAATCGCATAAACTCAGTCAGAGCACTCACACGCAGAACCTGCTGTGGCTGTGGGCCACGGCGCTCACCCAGACACATACAGGCAGACTTTGCGACATCCACCAGGCCACCCTTTAAAGTCCATGTTACTATTTCCAACAGTATTTATATTAATTTTTTTTTATTTGTTTTTCGTGTTTTAATACATTCTCAATATATTTAAAGACATCGTATCATTTAAAAACATGGTAGCTCTTCTCTTCATCATCATAAAAAGCCAGATTAGAACATTTTAAATCTGAATGTGACAATGTATTCATTTATAGTGAATGATTTTTTTCCAAACATCCAGTTTTGTAATGACCCTCTTTTGGGCCCAGAAATCCCCACAATCGATTCACGAGCAAGCAGAAAACATGATTTTCTGCACCAATCATTCTGTCACCCAGCATCGCATTCCAGATTAAATTTTAGGCCATCACCTCTAATTGAACGCCTCATTTGACCTTTGAACCCGCTATCTTGCAGGTAAAAATGCCGGTTCCTATCCTGTTTGCCTCCACAATGACCTTTTTTGACATTCAGGCTCTGGAAGCGCCGCAATGCAAAGCCAACGGCGTGCGATTGATCGCCGTCATGGCGTTCCCCTCCAGCAGCCGTCCCCTCCACTGACATCGAGGTTCTTCAAAGGGACAGCAGGCAGACTTAAATACAAATACGCTGTCGCCTTAGCTGAGCAAATGGAGGAGGATGTTGGCATTGTACTGTCAACATGTTGTCTCAGAGGTTGGCGTTTTATTGCTTTATTCACAAGGAATTTACATTTATTGTGTTGGCCAGATTGGGTTGTTCTCTTCTATGCGGCCTTCTGTTCCTCATGTATGTAAATACACACTCACCATAAATACACTGGGGAACCCCTATGGGGCAGCACATGTGCCATTACCATTAGCTCACTTGATGCCCTAGAACAAAAGCTATAGAAAATGAATTTTAAAAAAATGTAAAAAAAAAAAAAAAAAATGCTGAATTTTCACAGAATTCAACATTTCCATTGTTATTTTCTTTTCATTATTTTTTTTCACTTCCTGTCCCCTCCTGTGTGGGTCTTCAAATTGGGCCCCTGCACTGTGACTATTACAAATCTCCCCCCGCTCTCCCTGTGGATGAGCCCCCCCCCCCCTTTTCAGCGGCGGCTGGTAATTGCTACAGTGAGATGTGGATCAGTAGAGCTGCCCTAATCAATAAAGTCTTCATCAGCTATTTCCCCTGATGATTCTCCCTCATTTCTGCCTTAATTGTTCTTTTTCGCCCAACAAGCTCTGCACCGTTATTGTGTGAGCGTGTTTGTGTGTGTCTCAGTATGTGTGTGTCTCGACGGACAAACAGTTAATGGAGGCCGAGCTGAGGGAACCGGATGATGACTGTGACCTCCGTGGGAGCAAAATTATGGCCGATCCTGCCTCAGACTTCCCACAGAGAAGCTTCATGACCGATGGCAGAGCTGTCCCAAAATCAGAGGTAGATTTAAATTGTGTTCACTCGACATCTCCACTGTGAAAAAGTACGACAATTAGTTCTAAATGCCTTGAATTCTGCAATAACACAGAGTGTGGAATTGCTGCAGATCTGTTGGCACCAGTCACTAATAGTCCATAAGGCTGTCCAAACCCTCCAAAATGAGTTTAAAAACAAGAAAGAAAAGAAAAAAAAATACAAATCATTTAATTAAAAATAATGATCCACATTATATATTTTTGTGAATATGATTTGAATGTCATGCAAACAAAAATGTATATAACTGTAAAGATATCATACTTTATTTTTTATTTACTATTTATTAATGTATTTCTACATCTAAATGGCTTTTGTAATTCATGTAAAAAAAAATAATGTAAGTCACGTAACATATACTTAACAGACCAGGTTTGAATTTTAGAGTTTTTGTCTTTGAGATATTTCATAATATATGATATTCCTCCCCTGTGGATGGTTCACAAGCTTGGTGGGTCAAAATGTTAGAAACAACCATGCTACTGAATTTGTACACCACTACTACCACTACAGTACAACCTAAGTGACAATTAATTGTTCCTCTCTGACAGTGCCAATCAAAATGGATTATCATTTTATTTATAAAGGCAAAAAAAAAAAAATTGCTACAGGTCTTGCATTGAGTCTTATCAGATTGTTCCTAATAAAGTGACATTTAAGTGTATTTTCCAAATTTTTCCCTCCACTCCCCTGTGACCTTCATCCCCGCTCCGTTTCGGCCCACAACTCCAGCGGAGAATCGGAAATGATTGCGGTATAATAATTGTGTTCCTTTAGCACTTATTGCCCTTCTGTGCCAGTAAAACGGTGTGGGACCGCCGCTGTCCCCGGGGGGAGGGGTCGCCGTCTTTCACAGGACCCGCTCTCCGGGCTGTCTGGCTCTGCAGGCATTGCCGCTCATGTGGAAAGGTGGGTTAAAGTGGGTTAACTCAATTTTTGTCATTAAGCTAAAAAAAAAATACAGATATAATTACAGAAAAGCTTGATCTTTCAGATCAAGGCCAGTTCCCATTGTGACATATAGGGGTCAGTAATGACAATACTTTCATTTTTAAATGAGTGTCATCATACCTCATGAAACCTGAGGGAAACAACAATTCTGTAAAAACAGATATTCAGAATACGGTTGTGTAAATGCCCAAGTTCAAATGCCCCAGATTTTATTGTAGTCATAAAACTGGAAATCTCTTTCCAGCAAAATGACAGAAATAGAGGTAGCCCACTCAAGTTCCCAGTGCTTCGTCATCTGAAAATTTTTGCCCTTATAAAGATAATGATGCTCAATTTTGATTGGCGCTGCCTGTTTCTAATATTCTGGTTCCTATCCCGCTCAATTAAGAGTTTTAGTGAAGCTCTCGAGAGGTCGATGCACATTAAGAATTCTTCACTAAATACTTGAAAAGGGCCTCCATCAATAATTCTGGCAAGTTGAAAAGAGGCTCATCTGCCCGAGGGGCCGTTGCTCATTAGCGGCTCCTAATAAGATATGACTGGACATTCCAGAGAATTAATAGTGGGGAGCCATTCCCTTTAACCTTATAGATTTTTGCACTTCACTCCAAAACAGGTTTTTTCCTTTCTCACAGTAGTAATAGTCACTTTGAGTAATTATTTGGCTTTGGTTTACTTAAATTTCGACACAGTCTTTTGCAACTAAACTGAAGGAATAATAGGGTTGTTGTTGTTTTTTGCAGAGGACAAAGAATAAGTGCCTATTCGTATTGTAATATTGTCTGCCTTTTTGTGTTGCTGTACAATTCATATTGAAACATCTGCCACTTAAAACATTACAACCACCGCAACATGGATGCTAGTGTCGTTAGCCTGCCAATGGTGTTTTTCATTGCGTGTTATCATTGAGCTAGTGGACTTTCGTAAGGGAAATATTATAGTCTAGTTAACACTGCCTTTGACAAGTATACTTGTCAATTATATTTTTTTAAACGGGGCTAGACGGGGCAGAATCTGATGGTGCTCAATTGTAAATATCAAACTTGGAAACAACTTTACGAATGCACAACCACCAGTAGTTGACATCATTGCCCCATTCTATACGAAATACAGTCTGAGAGTCCATGCGAGTAATGGCTGCATTTGGTGCAACCTCAAATTTTCTACTGTCAATTATAAAAGAATGCAATAAGACAGAAAGGAGTGAGTCTAGTCTGTCATTTGGTAGATTCGGTTTATATATATATGAACATAATATAGTGCCGGTATTGAAAATATTGAAATTTTCTAAAATGGCTGGCAGTGAATGAGTTAAATATGGAACGTTTAACGTCTTGTTCTTTATTTACCAATCTGCTGGTTGTTGTAAAGTTTGCTGACACGTACTCATAGGTGGGGTCACTTATTTGTAAATCAAGGTGCCACTGTATATATTTTAGCGTACTCCAATAAGTGTCGTTTTTGTATCTTTGAATTCGGCTGTCTTTGTCAAAATGTCCTATTGTGCTTATGAAAGCATCTTTAATTAAAATGCACTTTTGCGCCATCGTTCAAAGTGTTTAATAGATAGATATACTTTATTACTCCCCTGAGGATAATTAGGGAAATTAAGTCTTAAATCACTCACCAAAAAAAGGACTAATTTGACCCATTCAAGTGCAGAAAAGCATGAAGTCTGCCATGACGGTGATGAATATGCCCCTCTCGCTTTTGCTTCTTTGTGTGCCTCGATGATGATTTATAGAAGCTTTATGGTTGTTGACTCGCCGAGGCTTTATGGGGAAAATGAGATGTGAGTTGTCTTACAGCCGGGCCACTCGTCTCCTTCGGTAAGCGACAATAGATTGTGTGAGAGAGGGGGTTTGGGCGGGGGGGGGGGGTTCCTTTATCGACACATCCCATTACTGAGGTCTTCACGTTTTACGGCCATTTCCATAAATTCTGGCCCCAGGGACAATCTCCTGGCCTGCGTGGGGCTGATGGGGAGATCATATTGGGGCTGGCGTTTGACGCTTCAGCACACAACATACGCACACACACACACACACGCACGTCCACCTCCACTCGGTGATGGAGGCCGTCCCGTCCAGTGTTGAATGAGTTTACAGATGATGAGAGTCTTAGTTCAGGTCAGTGTGTATTTACAGCTCAGTGACTCCGCTCCGTCGGTTTAGAACGCAAACAGAGAGGGTTAGGGTTAACCGATCAGACCTCTGGGAGCAATCACGCAGGGTGGCGAGGGGGCCGAGGGTGAGGGGGAGCGCCATTGTCCTCCCATCAACACTGCACTATTAATCCATTACAAGCAAGCTTTAACTTACTGGTCAATTATAAGACAAACGGCTAAATAAAGTTTAGAGGGAAGACAAGGCAAAGGGTTCTGTGCACCTTTTAGATCGAGTAGTATATTTCAATTTGACTGACTGATTGTTGAGCTCTGTCTGTTTATATTATATGGATCTATCAATCTGCCTATGTATCTATTCTATCCATGCTTTTTACGTCATGTTACACGGTTTATGTATTAAATTCAAATGAAATGCTATCATGGCAGACATTTAAATTGCCAGCATATATTTTTTGTTGTAAATACAGTTGTATGTATATAGAATCTTTCCCCTTCTCATGTCGCTTAATATTTCAAAAATTAGAAACAGACTGATGCATTTTAGTCCTGCATGATAACAAATTAACAGTCATAATGTTAAAATAATAATAATAAAAGGCATCATTATGTTTGTGAAGGCAATGTATTTGGTACGGTATACTGTACCGGATCTCATTTTTGTGTATCCCGCCATTTGTCAGAAGAGGGCGCTGTGTGCTTAATGTTCTGTGGACTAATAGAAAGGACTAAGTAACATGTTCTTTTTTTTTTTTTTTTGTAGTTATCGGTAAATTTGAGAAGTAATATTTTAACTGTGATTAATTATAGTTTAAAGGTATGGCCTCACTTTGCCCATATTGTTTTGCTGTATCATTACATATAACTAAAAGTCCAAACCATTTTTTTTATTCCTTAAAAAAAAAAAAAAAAAAAAAAAAAAAAAAAAAAAAAAAAACTCAATATAAAATGATTTTGTAAGAAAATTGTGTTTTTAGTGTCAATATATTTTTGTACATTAACTGCAAAGAAAAAAAAGTTTGGAAAATGATGCCATCTGCTGGTCTTTACGGTAGTGAGTTTTGTTTCACCCATTCCCTGATTAGTTATTTGATGAAAGTGTGTGCTTACACCCGTACATGTGACAGATAATTAAGGAGGCCTGTTTGCAGTTGACATGTCAAACGCCTGCCCATACACGCACACACACGCACGCATCCAATCCTAACACCTGTGTTTGTTAAACATTAGCGGCATCATCATACTGGGTCATTTCAGTAATTGAAAGATGGCTGGCTGGCATGTTATTCCACACGCGCACACACGCAGACACATGTGCCTCCTCACTAAGTATCAGCATGGGTGTGCAAACACTGCATGGCACAGTCTAGATGAGGAATTAAAAACTCTTGTTTATTTAGTTTAATTTTGCTGCCCATCAAAGGGTCAGCAGCACCCTGATGAGGGCTTCCTGCTGAGGAGCATTGATGTTGGCCAGAGACTCGACACTTTTTGTTGGAGTGGGCTCACAAAGCAGAACTACTTTTGCTAAAAGCAAAAAAAAAAAACAAAAACGTGGCTGTATTGTCAGTTTTGTTATGGTTTCTACGCATAGTGATAATCAGGCCAAATGTAAGCATTGCCCCTCTATTTTGATCAAAGGCAGCAACGGTTTAGTTTGGCAAATATCTGCAAGATTATACTCAGTGATGTGGTGCGGGGTGTGTTGTGTTTTTATTTTTGTTTCCCTTCTCTGATGTGCTGCAGCCAACAATTGTAAATATTAAACCTGTTCAATATTCACAATTGCAAATCCTTATGTAGGTGTTAAGACTGAGTTGGGCCAAGCCACGGGTTTCGTGATTGTGATGTGAATTGAAAGTGACAGTTAATTCTTTCACAATGTTACTTAAATTGTTACCAGATACATTTTTAACAAACAGAATTTCCATACATTGATGGATAGATTTATCTTAGCTGTGCGGCCACACACATTGCACATACCGGAAACCGCAAGGAGAATGAAAAGCAGGTTTTAAAAAAAGTATATTTTGTGCTCTCTGCTTTCTTTTCCAGCTCATCAAACCATACACTTGACTTTTGGATAATGTGTGAACGTTATCACGCCACACCAAGACAAACTGGAGATGTACTTCTTTGAGTGAAAGGCAAGTGTTGTCTCTCTCATTATCTTTATTCTGCTTCAATTGCTGCCTATTGTGCTTGGCGCCGGCCGAACTGGCTTTGCAGAATCCTATCAGAGTTACTGCTTCCCTCCCACAAGACGTCTCGATGCCAAAGACGGAAGACAGATGACTGCCACTCGCACGTAGAGTGCACACATGCTTCTGTTGCATGTGTTTCGTGTTAGTGGCTTTCTTTGGTTCTGCTCGACTCCCCCTCGCTATTTGGAGTCCGTCGCAGTCTTGACTTCAACTCCGAGCCTCCTTCAAATGCTCTTATCTCGACACCGAGGTGCCGTCCTTTATGTTGTCCTGTTCCCATAACATCCCTCGGACCCCGTCCAGGTCTGGCACCAGCTTCCCCGTCCTCCCACCCCTCCTCAGACCTTGACTCATGCTTACCACCCCCCCACAACCTCCCCTGGGGGCCACCCAAAGTGAGAGAGGCAGACTCTCCGCCCCCACATCTACTTGCCATTGACCCTCTAAGACCACAACAGGAACCACATTCTTTCCTTTGTGGCCCGTCTTTTATCCTTAGCCACCAGAAATAACCTGTGAGCGAGCATTATGTAGTAGAGACAGTCGCTTTTCTTCTGGTTGTGCCACAGCGTGTAGATAAAACCTTTGTCAATTGTCAAATGTAGCTGCTTTGATTGAACACTAGGTGGCAGCCTTGGGAGAACACGTTGCACAAGCTTCTTAAGTCAACCTAAACATTTCTTCATTGGTTAACATTGTGTGAGTGGAATATGAGTCAAGCAGCAAAATCCAGCCGTTTTTATCCATTTCGGGGGAGGGGGGCATTTTGCCACTTGCTGTCGACTGAAGATGACATCACAGTTGAGCTATCCCAGATCACCTGTTTTCTGAAGCTGAGCTATGATTGGTTGTTACCTGAGACCCCTCAGTGGACAGCAAGTGGCAAAATGGCCGCCCCCTGACATGGATAAAAGCGTCTGGATTTGGCTGCTTAACTCATACTCATATAGAATACCATATTTAGACCTGTGGGTCTGCATACAACATTATTGTTAAAAAAAAAAAAAAAAAAAAAAAAAAAAAGTGGGGTTGACTTCCCTTTGACATCAAAAGCCTAATCCCTGTCTAATATAAAAGTGTTGCTTTGGCTCCATCTTGTGGCATCTTGGTACCAGCAAACTATGTTGAAGTGAAGGGAGCAGCTTCATTTATACAGACCAACTCTAGTAAAAAAAATAAAAAATAAAAAAATAGTAGTACTGTGCCTGATCTGATCTATCGACAGTTATAACTATTTTAAGATCTCTTTAGAATAGTTTTCACTATCCGTGTCAGGCCAAGACTGCAGGCCCCATATTAGTTGAAGAATACATTTTCCACATACACACTCTAGCTCAACGTCATGTTTAAAGTCAGCCTTTACATCAGGTTTTGTGCAACTGTCACTCGTGTTGACCCAGAGGCAACGACAGCAGCAGCAGCCTGCCAGACGCAGTGAGACAGGATCTGACAGGACAAGACAGTACAAGGTGTGGTGTGTTTATTTTGTTCGTTAGGCTTCCTTCATTACACACGCACTTCCTGTAATGGCGATAACCCCTTTGGAATGGCCGTAAACATCGGGCCTATTCTTTGCAACAGAGGACGGGTCCATTAAAGACTTTGCTGAATGGCAATACGTAGTAAAACGTAAGTGAAAAATTAAGGGCACGTGGAAATCACAAGTAAATGATTTTGTCAAAAATCTGTTGAATTTCAAGTACACAGTAGTTTGGTGAGAACAGTACGTATTGACTCCACTTGCCTGTATGCACTCTCAAAAATGTTTGGTCATCCCAGTCAAGTCAAAATGTAAAAAAACAAAAACAAAAAAAAACAAAAAAAATGTTTTTTGATGCATCTCAAAATATTGTGTATGAATACCACCTATGTTCCTTACATCTGTTCATCCCCATTAAATAAAAGTTTGTCTAAACTTCACATAACTATGCATGGTCCCTCCACTCAAAACTTGAAACTGTATTACTTTTTGAAAGGTTTTTAATGCAAGTCAAAAAAGCGCATATGAACTCCACATCCCTGTATCGTATGTACTCCCGACAATATACTGTATTGTCCACTCCAGCCATATAAAAAGTCAAACCATTATTTTCAAAAACTTTTCATCATCTTAAATTAATGCATATGAATGCAACATAACCGCCTTGTGCCGGACCACTTTGAATTCCTCCAGCATAATGAAATGTCCCGAGTGTGAGGTCCCATTCTGCTGTAAAGCCAAAGCCAAATCTACTGTGTGGCTGCTATTCACATTAAGGACAACCTCAATAACTCTTTTTAAAAGACGCATGGCTGGGATACAGAACATGTGTAGAGCACTAAGTGAGGGGAAACCTCCCCGTCCGGATTGCACAAAAGGAGGAAGAGCAACATTTTTGATCGCACCCTCTCTCGTAAACCTTCAATTTTCACATCAGGCGTGCTTTTTTTCCCCTCCCGCTTGACAGCTTCAGGTTCGACTCACCGCCAACAATCACCTAAAAAATAAACTGCTCGAAGGTGTGGAGGCCTTCTGGGGAAAAAAGAAGTCATGTATAAAAACAAGCTAGGTCATGAAGTCTGGAGTTGATCCAGTCAAGGGATCAATGATAAGCTGACAAGGATTTCAGAAAACACAATTTTAATGACTACTATTCCTTTTTCATGAAACAGTAATTATCTGTAAGATTTATGACATTAATGTTCATCAGTCAGTGTTTACAAGGCTGTGTGATGTTGGAAAGTTGCTCTCCGTTGGCATTTTTCCAAATCTTAATTGCACGTTTTTGTTTCTTTTACAAGCTTACTGGTAGTAGGAAAGCTATGTTTTGATTTGTTTCAATCCTTATATGTTGGGCCAAGTTGCGGTGGCGAAAGAGAGCAATAAGATCCAGCAGAAGGTGTCGTCAATGTTTGTTCATGAGTTTTCAATCACCTCAGGATTGTGTTAAGGATTGTTTGCAATTGGTGGCAGCTCTAGTTACTCCATTTCGCTTTTTTTATTTGCCTTTAACGTCCATATGGCTGCACTTTAAAAGTGGTCAAGACTACTGGTGGGGGAGCGGTCATATGACACACATTTGAAAACACTTTGTGGTGTCTTTGTGGTGGCGACAAACACCGTTACAGCCTCCATGGTATGCACATGCAGATAAAACAGTCGAAGAAAGAAGTTTGCTTTGCTATCATGACGTGTAGTCGACACATTCACAGAAGAATAATGCAAAAAGTCGTATGATTGAAATTGCACTTATTTTGGGGGGGAGGGATTGGAATTTTAACTTTATCCGTGAATTGTTGTCCACGGGCAGCCTTTGAAGCCGTTAAATTGCATTTTCTCCGCTATCGCAACTGCCGAAGCATTCTTTTTAGACACGAGGGTTTACTCAACACAAAGAGCATCTTTGTTGTTGTTGGGGTTTTTTTATCAGCAATGAGAGAAGAAAGGTCTGATGGGAAACAGAAATAGAACGAGATTTGTAAGAGTGACTAATGCAGACAAGTGGAGTGAAAGCTCATAAAACTCGTGACACCCAATCAATCCCTCGCTGACGTCCTGCACGCTACACAGGTCCACCCTTTAACAAGGCCTGTTCACATGTTAACGTTTTACTGATGCAACATCGCCGTACGACAGCAAACAAGGACTTTCTTTGTTTATCCGTTGACTTCCATCAGTGCGATTGGATCTCGGTGCCATTAGATGGCCTTCCATGCATGCACACATGTTGCGTGTATAAACATGTTGATGTTGCACTATCGTGTGTCATTTTCATGATTGCTCTGCCTCAAAGCCTCAAACATCCTAAAACTATTTCATTTCTCTCACAGGATGAATAAAGCCATGCAGGTATCTAAACGTGCCAGCGGGGAAAAAAATCGAGTGTTGCTGTATGCTCTTCCTGCAAGTGTTGCTACCGCTTGCGTTCAAATAAACGTAAGTTGTTTAATGTTTTATAATTACTCGAGCTCTTAATTGAATGCTCATTAACCGGCTATACATTCCCACACACGCACAAGCACTTCGGGTGTCGAAACAAGTACATGCAGCCATATGATTCTTGCCATATCATTCTGACTCCAATCTGACGATTCTGGTTTGGCATTCATTATTTATCTTTATTCAAGTCGCCACGGATTTATGGATAGTTAGTTTGGGCATTTTGCATTGGGTGTTAGCAGGAAGTTAATCTGGTTTTGGTTAAATATTCAAAACATTTAAAACATTTTTTTTTTTTTTTTTTTATGAATTGTTCACACAACCAGTAATTGCCCAAAACTTGTAATTCGGGCCATTCAAATCTCAAGGCTCCACTGTGTTGTTTTCATGAATCTAAATATTGTAAGCCACAAAACAAGCTCAGATTCCGGTAAAAGTTGCAAATGAGTTTGTGGTGGGATGTTTTCACATCATAACCTCTGACTGTTATTGTAACTTCAAAATATAAGAATGACTTGCGTGTGTGTGTGCCTGTGTCCTCTTCTAGCAGTGGTATGAATAAATGAGCTGCTCTCTCATGGCTCAAGCGAAGAAGTTTATGCCAACTCCTCTCCTACTGGCCTTGTGTTTGTTTATTTACACTTTGAGTGGATAGAAATCACAACAGTCCAAAAAACAACTCTTCCTCCTTTCATTGCACTTCTTCATGAGGCCTGCGGAGGCCATCCGAGCCATCGTCCGTGTTAGGCGGGCGCTCCCCGGAGAGGCCGCCATAATAGCCGGGGTGGAGCGGGTTGTGGGGTTTTCCAAACCCCCCCGGGGTCCTGAGAAGGCCTCAGTAAAACGGCATTGCGCTCAATTTCAAAAAGCAGCGTACGCATCATCAGATGACGGCTGAAGAATGCCTTTTGTGGCTGTCTCACGCTGATGTTGGCTGGAAAATCCTGCAGCCAGCCTTGTAAATGTGCACAGTGTGTTGTTCAAGTCGTAACACTGCTTGCTGCATTCTTGCGTCCATCGCTCACTCAACCACTTTTACTTCATTTCTTTTTTCTCGCTGAATGTGCTTGTATGTGGGGAGCATTGTACAGTAAGGGTATGCATTGTCAACTACTCCGTTGTACCCGAGATTCAAACCCTAACCTAAGAAATGCAAGGCCACATACTAGCCACTAGTCCACCGTGCAACCCGTGCCTGTATTTATAAGGTCTATCCCTAAATGACTGCGATAAACACTTGAGATTGGACTTTCACCTTGGGAAAATGTTCTACAAAGAGAGTCTGACCCCCACACAGAGCTCCCGTTCCGTCCTCCAACACTCCCTGCAGCTCCCTTATTTTGGGTGCGTGTGTGTCAAAGGAAGGAAAGACTAATGATGAAGTCGTCCAATTCTCAGACAGGCGCGAAGTGCATCTCCAAACAAAAGCGCCTGGCATTGTTTGATCGCCGCGCACACCGAAGGTACGCAAGCGCCCGACGCTCGCAAAGCACACACACGTTGTGTATTTGTGTCTTTTGTGGGACTTGCTTAACCAGGCTTGACAAACATTGGGTTACAAAGGGCTGTAGTCCTATTTGATTTTCAAGACAGACAAAGGGGCCTATTAATTCATCAAAAAAAAAGTCGAAATATGTCTGGAAAATATGTATACAGTAAATTACTGATATAAAAAAAAGTCAAAACATGTCATTCATCTTTTATCTGTTTCTCACGAAATGCTAAATGTCTTGTGATTAGTTAACCAATTAACCAATTATTTAATGATAAAAATGATCATTACCATTGTGATATATATAAATATATATATAACTAATTATTTAGTAAAGCATTTATTATTTAATTCTACAATAAAGACAAAATTTTTTAAACAAAGTAGATGTAAGAAAATTAAAATGAATCTGCCTGTTAAAAATATGTAATTGTTTATTATATTTAAAAAATTTAAATCACATTTTAATTATATTAGTTATAATGGAAGAGTTTAATTAATAAATTGTACTATTTTAATGACTGGTATATTGAAAGTACACCAATTTATTTAATGTGATATTTGAATTATTAAAAAACATAAAAATGAATACAAACATTGAAATTTAAGAAGTTTAGGGAAAAAAATAATAGAGCAAATATGGAGCTAAACCCTTTGCAGTGTTTGCTTACCGTTCAGCAATATGTGGCCTATTGCCGCTGGGCTTCCCCTCTGCATGTGGACCTTTTCACACAATGGCCCATGTTTTACATTGACGGCGAGGATCTAAAGGCGGAGGGAAAACACGCGACAGCCCGCCGACGGATGAGTGTGTACAGTAAGCCTCAATCTCAGTGTGACCGTCTATACACGAGGCTTTCAATGTCATCGGACCTTAAAGGCTTTGCTGGGCTGGGAGGGGAAAAAAATGCTTGACACATGATAGCTTTATCAATGCTTTTCTAAGCCGACTAATGGTCCTCCTTCCCAGCCAGATCAAACAAAACTATCTCGACCTATCCTTGACTCGGAACCACACCAACGCCTTTTGCGTCCATTCACACAGATTAGTGTTCGGTGGGAACTCTTGAGCAGGAAGCTACTGTCTGTAGTATTTTTGTATGTGAGCTTATCAAATTGAATGCTTCCATTGCCAAAAAAGAATGAAAATGTTTTTCTCCTTGTATTGTAGTAGTATGTCGAGTTTTGTGACTATTCATTTTTACCTCCATAGCTTTGATCATAACGTAACAACTTCTTTTTTTTCTTTTTTTTTTTGCTTGCCGAAGTCGGATTTGTGGACCCAGTTATCAGTTTCATATCCATTGGTTATCTTGCCAGCAGCTTAATGTCTGCTCCGATAACATCTCCCAGTGCTGCCCTCTCGTCTGCACATGTTTACAGATGTGTGACGGAGGCAGGCGCCTTTCCTGTGCACGCCCGCACTCCAGCAATTCGCCACCACCGCCGCTAGTGATTAGCCTCGCTTCCAATGTGGAATCCACACGCGATGCAAAATGTCCTTAGGTTGCCTCACCATCAACACAAAAGCGTATTGGTTGAATGAGTGCCTTTAAGGGGCGTGGCCTAGACAGTGACGTCGGGAGGTGTGTGCCTACAGAAGCACCATGTGAGTTTTCTGGTTTTGTATTTGTGTGTTTGACGATCTGTCATGTTCATTTCATGGCTGAAAGTACATCGCTGACTGTGACTGTCCTACACTTGCAGGGCATTGGTGCCTTGAGATCAAATCATCGTTTATATCAAGAATTCTAGCAAGCACACTAAGTGGTATTAGTGGTATTAATATACTTAACTGACTTTGTTCAACTTTCGAATGTCAGCTGAGTTGTTTTTGAATGTAACTGTTATGCTTGCTTCCCATCCGTATAGGGATCTGGGCAGCATTCTACAAAGAGCATTATTATCACTAGCACTATTCAGTGCCAGCCATTTTCACAACCTCCTTTACTCAAACACTTGCATTTTTAAAAAATATATAAATAAGTACCTGGGACTGAAAAAAAACGTTGAAAAAACATATAAAAATGTATTGCGCACTGAATTCTGTTATGCTGGGACTTCCACGAAAATCTAGTTATCTCTTGCATAACAGGTAGATTATGGCAAGTCAAGGCAGCTTTATTTATATAGCGCATTTCATGCACAATGTGCTTTGCATAGTTAAAAATACATTCCAAATTTTGCATATATAGACAAAAAATAAGACTTAAAAGCAAAGAAAAAATACAAACAAGAATTTAAGAGATTTAAAAGCAAAATCAAGAAATAAAAAGTAGTTTACTAACATTACTAAAAGAACAGAGTGCAAGAACACAATTATGTAAAATTTGATGACAGAAATGCTTTAAAAGACCACTTGGGGCTGACTTAAGTTCTCTTGGCATCTTATCCCAGTTGCATGCAGCATAACAGCTAATTGCTGATTCACCGTGTTTGCTTTGAACTCTGGGCTCCACTAATGAAGAAAACTAGAGACGAATAACAGTTGTCCCTGTGGTTTTGTTGGTGGTGTTTTTTTTACAATGAGTGACAGTCAATTGCTAAGGTCATTCACGATTATGTGAAACCTCCCTGAAGACAGTGAAACGCAATCTGGCAATGAAAGTGACAACTGTCTGCTTACGGGCCTACCAGGTTTCACCAACACGTGGAAATGTGATTGTCTTGGTCCGAGTGCTCGGTTTTACTTGTGCTTTGTTTGCACTTCCACACCAAAACTTATGTCATACATGTACAAATTGAAATAGCCGTCTTTTTACTATAAGTCCATGGGGTTAATCAGTATCTCTTCTCTCCCCAGGTGGTGGTCATGGTGTTTGGGTCATCTCAGTTCATTCAACCATGAGCAGGCAAGCGGGTCAAAGGTACGGAGACAGCTGTCCGCCTCCATCTTCATCATGGCTGCCATGTCTGTGAGTAATCTCTGATTTCACTCTGATTGCATCTCCAGAGGCCTGAGTCAGCCATGTTGGCTTTGGTCGTACGTACGTGGTCATTCTTCAGATGCTCATAAATATAATACACGCATACAGTACATGACTTTGGTAGTGTTCAGAGCAGGGATTTGCGTACCAGGAGGTTCAATTTCAAGTTAATTGTATCCCACTGGGGGATATGTGCATTAGATTCATAGTCCAGTCATGTTTTTTTCTTTTTTTTTATAGATAGTATTCAGTGACGTCGCGGGATTGCGAGTCAGCCCCTTCTGGTGGGTCAACTTCAGAGATTGGTTAATCTGTGTTAGAGGCTGACAGTTTTCCGCAAAGCCCGCGGTTTACGAGATTCCTGAAAAAAAGTACCACCGATTGTCACACCCACCTAAGTGGGGCAAAATTCATTCTCTGCATTTGACCCATCCCCAGAAGGAGCAGTAGCAGGGGCCACACTTTGGAATAATTTGGTGATCTAACCCCCCAATTCCAACCCATAATGCTGAGTGTCAAGCAGGGAGGCTAAACGGGTCCCATTTTTATAGTCTTTGGCTTGACCTGGCCAAGGATTGAACCCACAACCTCTCAGTGTCAGGGTGGACACTCTACCACTAGGCCAAGGAGCAGGTCATGCCGAGTGACCTATATAGACACACATTTCCATTTTTAAACACTGTTTTAATATATTGTGATCACATAGTAATTAATAAATACATTTAGAATATAATATTTTGATACAATAAATATTTTCCAAGTGATCTATCAAAACTATTACTAGACTAGACTGTTACTTTCTATTGTAACCAATTTCATTGGTTGTTTGGCTAACCAATAAAATTGGTATGCTCGTAACAACCCAGAATGGTCAATGTCTGACCAATCTATTGGTTAACCAAGTCATTATGAACTTAACCTACTAGATTGGTAGTTATTATTTTTTTAAACCAATACATTTTTAGAGTGTAATCTATAGGTCACAGTTTTATTTGGAGCGTGTTAAAACGTGGTGTATTAGTACCATAAAATCGTATCTCTTTCAATCCGTAATAACCTTTTGAAAATAGAAACTTTATGTTTTTTATTCTTGTCCTAATTTGGGATCCCAGTTTCCTGGAAAGTTTCGCTCAAGTTCCAAGTTGTCCAACCACCGAACCATTCCACTTCAGACAGTCCACTGTAAATAGATATTTCCTTTTCCCGCAGTTATTGTCTTGAGCGTATGACTTGAGTTTCCAGTATGGTTGAACGGGAGGGAGAGAGGGAGGTCCCCCTCAGGCAGGCAGCGCTAGTCGACCCAGATTTTATTGATGTGATGGATGGACACTAACCAGAAACAACACGTCTATTTGAGTCGGGCCATTGTGTGTCACTCGGTGCCAGTGTATGTGTGTGTGCTTGTTTCCTCTCAACACATGTGCGTCCACTGCAAAAATCCAGTTTCATAACACGCACAAACACGCACGCACACACTGGGCTGTTGTGGACTGGGAAATGTTTGGAAGGCATGGCAACCCATTTCCAAAATGGAATAAAAGCTTGGCAGCAGATGGACTCGTCTGTGGGCCTGTGGCACTCCTTTTTCCTGTAATTGGAGAGCACTTTGTGGGCCTGGCAGGAGCAGTAGTGTCAGGGCCTGTGCAAAAAAAAAAAAAAAAAAAAACTGAACAAAAACATTGGATTTGAATGAGTAGCACAGCACATCAACAGCAAACATGTGAGCCATCTGCTCCTCATAAAGCTGATTTTCAACGCCCGGGTTTCCATCTTCCGAGGGAATATCTCTCACACGTTAATGACACGTCGCATTCAGGTGAAGTGTATCAACTGCCATAAACATAAACACTTCCCCTAACTGACGTTGTCAAAGGGGGGTGGGGAGAATTTGCTCTTTTGGAGCATACGGCATCCAGACGATGTTAATTCATGGAAATTAAGAATGCGGTGGACTCGTGGTTAGCGTGTCTGCCTCACAATTCTAAGAATCATGCAGGCTACACCCAGGGCTGGTTGCCGGTCGATCGCAGGGCACGTATAGGCAAACAACAAATCACATTCACGTTAGATAATGCAATTAATCATCCAACATTTTATAGTGAATACAGAGTAGGATGTGGTGTTCCCCGGTATATTCGCAAATCACAATTTGCAGATTTGTCTCTGTTATTTTCTGAAAAACTTTCCTATTCACTTTTTTTTGTACTCAGGCCAAAGATTTCTCTCTCATGTTATTGCTTGTGCGCCATCTTGTTTCCGCGGTTGAAATAAGTGGAGGTTTATTATTAGTCACAGAAAAGCAATGCTTTCTGCCATTTTGTGGCATCGTTAGGCAATTATGCTCGCACATTTTGTTCGCGGCCGTTTGTCTAATCCACTGGTTCTCAACAGAGATGTGAAATCCAGGTCCAGAAAGTGAAAACCCTGCCGCAGTTTGGCATTAGCTACAGGTGCTTGCACTCAACTGGCAGGTAAACGAGGTCATTACGAGAAGCACCCAAGCCAAACTGGCAGGGTTTTTTTACTTTCTTGATCTGGTTTTCCCATCTCTGGTTCTCAACCCCAGTCCTCGAGTACCACTAATCTAGTTTATTTTCCATGTCTCCCATAGCCAACACAGTTGGGGATCATTGTCAGGCTTCATGCAGAACTTGATGATTAACTGATCGTTTGAAACACCTGTGTTGGCTGTGGGAGTCATGGAAAACAGGATAAGGGTACTCGAGTACTGCGATTGAGAACCACTGGTCTAATCCATGTAGACTCTTTTTTTTTTTTGTGTGTGTGAGTTTTTGATCAAGAGTAGACTCATGCTCTGCCATAGTGCAGGCTAAGCTCATATTCCCATAGTTGGCGTAATGTTTGGCTCCAATGCTGTAATATCCGAGAAATTAACAAACACAGTCACCACGTTCAGTTTTAAACCACTGAATGTAATCCATCCTTGCATTTTCTTTTGCGCTTTTGATGTTTTCCCTCAATTGTAGTCATGCAAATGTGCCCTCATACTGCTTAAGTCTGAGATTTCTCACTACTCGGGCTGGCTGGCACGGAACAAAAGCCAGCATTGGGGCACATTTAAAGAATGTAAATCATACTGTGGTGCCGGGCCAGAGGGGAGGGAACGGCATTCACGGGGAGCCATGGTGACAAAGTGTCGGGTTGCACTCTGTCAACTTGGAGTGGGGAATAGTCAATCAGTGACATGCGACACTGCCGGCCACCTGTCTGACGGCGCTAAGTGTTCACATAAGCACCTACTAGGTGCACACAGTCCGTGGAGACGAGGTGGGACCAGCCAGCTGTCCCGGACGGCGACTAAGGAGCTCACAATGTTCCTTCCCCTCAGCAAAACATTTTAATCATCCATCCAAGCGTTTCCTGTAGTGCTTGTCCTCATTAGGGTTGAGTTGGAGCTTGACTTTGGGTAATTGGAGAAGTGCACGGTAGACTGGCCATCAGTCAACTGTAGATCATTTGATTTGGTTGTATCTCACTTTTTTTTAATTGCCGATTTTAGAAATAGACATATTTTAAACAATTAATAAATCAATGAACAGTGGCAGTAGAATTGTTTGGCCTATCCCGGTTGACTTTGGGACGGCGAGAGGTGGGGTACATCCTGGACTGGGCGCCAGTCAAATCACAGGGCACATATAGACAACCATTCATACTTACATTACATGAAAACCCCTCACTAACTGGTGAGGACATGCGAAGTCTACACAGGAACACCGAAACCGCGATTCGAAATCTGAAACTCAGAACTGTGAGGCAGACATGCCAACCAGTAGTCCACCCTGTTTCCTCATTTCAGGATAAATAATGAAATGAAAGCTTTCTCCACATCTTGCCTAAACTCAGCTGGGATAGGCTACAGTTTACACATGACCGTCAGCTTTAAATAAAATAAAACAGCGTCGTTTCCACTAATAAATAGATTGCTTTTTAAGACTGTCAAGATACTGTTTCCCCATCTCTCGTTTAAATGATTGATGGCGTTTTCATCCGAAACTGGGAGACAAAAACAGCTATTTTGGCCATTCTGTTACACAGCAACCACAATTTGGAGCCGGAAAACATTTGAAAATATGTCTTGAAGTGGAAGTTGTTGAAAAAAGGGACTTACTGTTTCCGTGTAAACGCCTGAAAACAGTTGTCTGTGAAAATGAAAAAAGCGCGTCTACTTCACAGCCAAAGTGTTTTTTTTGTACATTTACAACACCGGTATGTTCAATGTAGGCACTTTTTGTTGGCAACCCACCGCTATGCTATGATGCAGAGTACAGAGGGACTTGTGAAGATTATTAAATTTGTATTCAAGGATTATGTTGTTAAAAAAAAAAAAATGCAACAATCAAGGTTCACAAGATAAGAGAGACACAAACTGCGACATCAAACTTTGTCCGTCACTATAAAACTCACAAAGACAGATAGCTACGTTAACTTCGCCGGCAGTTGGTCACGCATTAACTGAGCTAAATGTCGGCAATGCGTTTAATTGAGAAGACAATACGGTCGGAGATTGGTCTGGAACCATTAAAAAAAAAAAAAAAAAAAAAAACTGTGATTGCGAACATGTAACATGTTGAATGTAGTACAGCTAACGAAGGCAAGTACAGATGCTACATGCTAAAGCGTGAATGTACAGTTGACTTTATTTCTTTACATTCTGCTTTTAGAATGTTTTTATTACAATTAGTGTTATTTTTCTTCATTGAAGATTTCCATTCATTTCGGTGAGGAGAGCTGATTTGAGATACAAGTGATTTAGGTTATGAGAACAAATTAAACTTGTATCTCAAGCCACCACAGTAGGGGAGAGTGAGGTAATGTGAGACATTTTTTACATTTCTACCGATCTAAGCAGGTTTAAGTGATGTATCAATAAAATTAACACATTTTCCATTAATTTAGGATGTTTACTAAGAATAGAAATTATCAGAATGCATGTAGGACTAAAGACAGTGAAAATATAATTGTTTAAAAAAAAGTGGTAAAGTGTCTCATTTTACCCCAGCTACGGGGTAAACTAAGACAAAACCCAAATTTCAGTGGGGTAAATTGATCCTGCTTGGGGTAAAATGATCCACTTACTTTTTTCACTCTGAATCAAGCCTAACAACACCTGTTGTAAAAGTCAGAATCCTAATAACTAGTTAAACAACCACTGATTCCGGAATTAATGTTGGAATAATTTAAAATTCATGGACACTGGTCAATTAAGCCATTATTCCCTAAACATTTGAAGGTAACTGAACAAAAACAAATACTGTAACAAAAATATTCAAAATGTTTTATTTAACAATTAAATAAGAGGAAGAACCATTTTTACAGTTGGGATCAGAACTCGGGACCCTTAGAGGTGATCAAGGAACTCAGTCCAGGTATCTTCATTCATCCATCCTGTCCTGGTGGAGGTACCCTTGGCTCCAGGAGGTGCATTGATCATGAAGCATTCCTTAAACTTTACTCTGGGAAAGACAAACATGGGAGGTGTAGCATTCCCAATAGCATTCACTGCACACACCAGAGTCACCAGTTCCCCTCTCTCAGCCGATGTGACAGAGCCAACTTGCTTTTTCCCTCTTTGTGTCACAACCTGAATCAAATAGAAAATTCAGAATCAGTTGCATGTTCGATTTGTAGGCTACTACTGGGGAAAAAAAGGTTTACAGTGTCTGGTTTCAGTTTATTCATTTTATCCAGTTTATCCAATTCAGGCAACCATATTACAAATTGCAATTTAAGCATTGTTTCAGTAACTAGCTGGTTATTATTACTCGCTACACATCAGTCTTGTGTGTGTTTATCGTATGGCTTACCTGCTGAGGCTTTTGTACTGTATAGACACCTGTTTCATCCACATTCAAAATTTTGTGTGGGGCAAATTTATGCCTGTAAAGAGTGGAGGAAAAGAGAGAAATAGATAAGAATTCAAACTTAATCTCAGAGATAAAGCCTTAATAAAATATTTGCAATTAAAAAATAATTCTGCTACCTGTCCATGACTACTGCCAGGTTATCAAAGAACTCCCCAACGGTTGTTTTGTTGAACGCAGTGGCCCTTCCAAGGGATGTTGCTTCTGGAGTTCGGACAGAAAGATGGCGACGTGCTAGGAAGCTCCGAAACCATTCTTGACCTATAGACAATCCATTAGTAAAAGAGTTAGCCTCTTTGGGAAGATCAGCTTAGTTAACTTATTGTACTAAATCATATGATCTTTTGCACACTCTGACCTACCTGCACACTGCACCTCCTTCCAATTAGGAGGGATAACAACATTGTTTCTTTCTGCATATTCAAATGCAAGTTGACGACACTTAGCTGGAGAGAGGCCATGGAACTGTTCAGCAAGTTCTTTCAGGTGTTTGGAAAGTTCTTCCTCCATCTCATCAGTGAAAATTCTCTTTGCCTGAGCCACTGCACCCCAAGCTACTGATTTCACATCCCCTTTCTCCTTTTTCTTTATGAATCTTAGGAGACTTGACTTGTCAATATTTCGATCCCTTGAAACAGCTCTTAAAGACTTATTTCCCTCCTTGACCTCTGTGGCTGCAATTTTCATCTCTTCAAGGGAGGTATTGCCCCAGGTTGTCTTCCTGTTGTACTTCCTTGGCATGATGGCTTTTTTAAAAACTGTTTCTGACATGAAAAACAAAACATGAATGAAAAGTGAAATCATGTCTGAAAAGGGGAAAAATGAGACACCGTCTTACTTTGCCCCATGGCATTTGTCTCACTTAAACCCACCACCACCATTTTATAAAGAACAACCTCTCTTGACAACACAGACTAATCTTTAGCTAGCACTGTCACATCATTTTATAAGTTGATAGTTCAACAATATGTGGGATATACGTTTTTCCACTTGAGTCAAATAGCTTTAGTGCAACAGTTGATTAAGTTCAAAGCAAAAAAAAGTACTTTTATGTCCCAAAAATATATTTTTGTCTAAAACACATGCTTACCTCAGCACAATCAAGTCATCTTCTTCCTGGCCAAGCTGAAATGGGAGGGGCTTGATACCAAATTGGTCACATGACCACAGATGTGCTCTTTTTTTTAGATACAGGTGGTGTCTCACATTACCCAGTGTCTCACAATACCTCACTCTCCCCTACTGTGTGTGACTTGGACCCATGGATGGATAGTAGCGTATGTTTAACAACATAACTTGTCTCTTAAAACTCCTCAAAAGATCCGACAAAACTCGAGCGCATCGATGCCACTCAACGCCTTAAAAGGCAGACGGTTGACACAAAATGACGTCACCATTTTGACCTCGTCTCAAGTCCCCGAAGGGAAGCCGCGGTGCTTTTTTTTTTTTTTTTGCTGACAAAGTGAAAGAGAGTTTGCTTTGAAAACACAGACAATGTTTGCCCGCGTGTAATCGAGGCCGTCCAGGCCGCTGTTGATTTGTGTAACGTAGCCTTTCCTGTCTACGTTGGATTGCTACAATGCTCCCTATTTATAGTAGTTTTGCCTCAGATATTAGCACTCTGCCTTGCTCGGTTGCTCATTTCCTGTCGGAGAGGAAACGTGTATGTGTGTGCGTGGTCAGTCGACTGACCTTTGGGATAAGCTGGCGACTACACAGCTATTGATAGTTAAGGAGTCAAATCAGTGCTTCTACTTCTGCCAGTCTCCCCCCACACACACGCGCAAGCTGACATCCCGTTACCGAAAACAATTTTCCAGGCCGGGTGACAGTATTTTCACTATTTTGTCAATGTGTCAGGGGTGTGTGTTTGTGTAAGACAACACCTCTTGCTCACAGATGTTAGAGTTCACCTTCCTCCACGGCTCATCGTCGAAGGAAAGGCCGCCGCTGCTCCGGGACATCCTGTTTTTTTATATATATATATAAACACTGTGGTGCAGCCGGGGATTTTTCTCTTCGTGTCTGTAAAACAATCTGCAACCAGCGTTCCCCATCACCAACCGGTGCATTTTGATAAGGCCGATACAAGGCTTTAATGCAACATAAAAAGAGCTGATAGAAGGGAATCTTTTACATCGTGGCAGCTTCTTGGAGAGACATTAGAGAGATGTGATGGAAAGCCCCCAAAATACTTGCCCATGTCAGGTTGTAGTAATATGCGCTGGGTGCACTAGAGCAAGAGTTTTTCGGTCCACAGATCCCGTAAGAACCCCTCATGATCTCAACGTCATTTAAATAGAAGTACTGTGTATACACCTATGGCTACGATCATACTGAAAGGAATGATGCCCAAATTTAGATTTTTGATCTCTTTTTTTCCCTTTTTTTTTGTTGTAGTTATTCACTTTCCCCCCAAAAAAAATAATAATAAAAAAATGTGGACGAAATGCATCAGTGAAGTGATACACATGCATGAAACGCTATAACGTCATGTGGTGTGGTGTTTACTGGTGTCATTCCTGACACATTTGTGGCAATTTTTTGGATTTTGTGCTTGAAATGACCAGTTGTCCCATATTTGTATCGGTTCTTCTGTTCGGGAATGTTTTCTGCTCCTTAGTCCGACTTTGCTTTTCGCATCCGTTGTTTTGTAAAATACTTGTGATGTTTTTCACCTTTTGATGAGATATAAGTTGGATGACATGACATGAACGTCCAGACTGTGGTCGCATCGGATGCTTACCCGATTTACATCCAGAAACAAAAGAGGCCTGAGTCGGATTTAAACAAAAAATAAATAAATAAAACAAAACTGTTTACTGTTCACATTGCATGAAAAAAAATCTGATACACGTCACATGGGTAAAACATCTGGAATTGGCCCACCATGTGAATTAAACAGTAACATATTTTCAAGAACAATTTTATAATTGTTACATTAACAAATTTACAATTTTTTTTTGTTGTAAAAAGTTGCTTACAACACAAAGCGGAAAAAAAAAAAAAAAAAAAAAAAGAATTACCCGAGTAAACGAATGTAAATGAAGTTTGGCTAAAAATGTGCTTAGAGTTTAGGAATATACTGTAATCCCATTTAGAGGTTTGGCATGCACTTTATAGCCTGCAAATTATTATTATTATTTTTTTTCTTCCCTACAGTAACACTTAATTCTTGAGGAATCAGGATGTTTCACATCTCTGCAGTGGTTATTTTTTTTTTTAATCATCTGTTATCATTCTGTCTGCCAGTGTCACAGTCACGCTCGCTTGTCATTCTTGTGTTTATTTCTCATTTGCAACTCACAAAACACACTCTTGACTCCGCGCGTTACACATTCATTTAGCCGAGGAAATGAAACAAGACAATCGATGGCAAATGGAGATTTATTTCCACATCCAAGAACCTCCCTCATCACGCTCTCACTCCACATACGTACAGCTCCATTTAAAAAACAACATAGAAATAGAAAAATAAACATTGATATCAGAACTAATCATTTAAGAGCTTAATTCAAATATACAATTTGCTTATAAAGAAACTTCAAAAAAGGGCTGAGGAGGAAGGAAGTCAATGGCTGTGATTACATGGACAGCAAGAACCAACTTAGTTTAGGGAATGTTCCTTTTATTATTGTCACTCAGAACTATTCTACTTGTTAGAAGTCTGTGCGTTGAATCGGATCCTTAATAGGTTGGTTATCAAATTACGAGTGTCCACGTAAACGCAGCCCATGTCTTAAAGCTTATTGAGCCTACATTCAGCAAAGTCAGAGTTGTGTGTCGTAGCATACTGTACATAGTCGTCCCTGCGTCCACTTTGAGTTATAGCAAAGAGATGCAAAGCTAATGCTAACGTTGGAAAGCTCACCAGATGGGAAGACAGCTGCGGAACTGAGTTTTTTTAGTTTTTATTTTTTTTATTTAAGACTACTAACCCCTCATTTTCACACTCCTGAGCAAAAAAAAAAAAAAAAGTTCAAAATAGTCCCAATGTTCAAGGCAAATGTGTCCTCCGCATCCTTGGTATAGTCCAACGTCCTTCCCTTTCAACTGAGTCGAGACGTTCCTAAACACTTTCCAATCATCAGCGTCCTGAAGATCCGCTTCAATTCCTCTCAATCTGCTCGAGGTCCAGCTCTCCCCCGAGCTGGAAAATGTCCCTGGTTGAGCCGCGGTCGCCCTTCCAGAGGGCGACTTTCCCCCGTGGCGAGCCGGATCTCGAGCCCACGCTACACGCCGAGTCGCTGTCCAGTTCCTCGTCGGACGAATCCTCGCCGTCTCTCGTCGCCTCCTGCCGGGGTTCCAGTCCCAGCTCGGACATGGCGGTGAAGTCCGAATGGCGTTGGCTCGACGGACGCAGGTTGGATTGGCAGCTGTCGAAGAAAGAGAAGCCGGGGCAACTCAAGCTCTGGAAAGTCTGGAGTTGCTGTGAAGAAAAGAAAGAGGACGACGTTATGTGAGTATGTAGAAGTAGTGGTGGTGGGACGTAATCATCGCCCGCTATTTGCGTATATGAAATGTGGAACTTCACTTTTTTACACGTTATGTTACAGTGTTATTCCCAAATGATGTATATGTATTTTTTTGTCACATGTACCATAGAGAAAATGGTGTTTATGTTTCAAGAATTTAACATGTATTCATTGTGCTTGCGAGAGGAGCTACGGGCACAAAATGGCGAGGTCTTGAGCTAGTGACACACATTCACAAATATAATCAGTGATGTAACAGCTTACTTGAATATTTGCTGATTATTCACTCACTATTGCTTCCTACATTTGTAAACAGATATGTTATTTGTACTCTTTCATTTTCAAAATAGGCTTGTTACTGTGGATAATGACACCATGTAAAAAGATATACTAAATACAGTGATGTAAAGTAAACCCCAGTTGAGATATCGAATTGTTGATTGAGGAAAAAAAAAAAACAGACAGCAGTGACATGGAGAAATGCGAACATTTTACTTTACTTTTTCTTAAAAGTCAGATTGTAAAATGCACTTGAGTCCAGGAGTTGAATCAGTACTTCAAAGTTTGCCAGAGTATTTTTACACAAGTATGTGTACTGCTCCAGTACCGAAATCGAGTACTTTTGCCATCTCTGGAACGTCCTGGGATGCTAGTACTTTTATTTGGGGGAATTTTCAACTTGAGGTTTTTCCTGTCACTTCTTGTGAGATTAAGGTTTCCCTTGAAGCAGCATCTTGCGTTTCATTGAAATCTTCTTTGCACATGCGAGCACACGTGCAAAGCTGTTCGCCTTTCATCACGGAAAGCAAAACCGTGTGAAGCCGCAGAAAACCGCAAACTGTATCTCGTTTCTCCCGTGTCAAGGCGACTCACTCGCAGGACTTGGCTCTCATTTTTGAACACTTGACCTTGGGGACATTCAAGCCGCAAAACACGTTCTATCCCGAGTTACCTTGACACCGTATGAACACCGAGCTCCTCTTTTTGACATGAGAAAGACAGACAAAGCAGTGCTGTGAAGGGCAAAAAACATCCTCAAAGTGTTTGGAATGAAGAATTAGGCCATCATAGTCGCAAATCAAATTTACCTTAAACGTGTTTAACGTATCACATTGTGCAGTTGACGGACGTCAATCATGCATTTGTTGTGCTTTTGGGAGGAGCTACAAATGAGATGTCCGTGATGTGATGTCACAGACGTGTCTTAATGGTATTTCATTTACCTGGCGTTAGGTTTTGCGTGACATGACGTGGTTGACAGATGTATTCATTGTGTCAGTGAGAGAAGCTATGAGGAAGGAGTTGCAAGACATGAGGAAGTGCTTTAGATAATATGGCTCAATCATATCATGGATTTCATTCAACCAAGGTTGATATAAGTAAGAGTTGTCATGTGACATGACTGAGTTGCAAGGTGGTCACCTTCCTCAAGATAAATATTGCCATAGTTTGTAATTTAGCTGCTTTGCGTAACACCGGTAACAGACTTGAATTTGTATTCATTGCGTTTGTGACAGAAAGCATTTCGTAGATGCAAACAGTGATTTCCAGAAAATGTCTTCATAGTTCTCATTTGAGGGCCACATCCAGAAAATCAGAAGGACGCAAGGGCCACATAATGTTATGAGGAGAAATTGCGTTCAGTCCTAAAAATTGTACAAATAATTTATTTGTGCTTTTGCATATTTAGAAAAATGTTACAGTATATACAATTTTTCTGAAGGTGCTTTTCTTTCTGGCTGTTGCCAGATAACGTCACTTCTGTGTGACATACTTTCAAACGTCATTATTCCGGTTGATATCAAAATAAATCTACTAAAAATCACAACAATGACGAAAACGAAGGACATTTTTGCTATAATTATAGTTTTAGTCAGTTGTGTAAACCTAAAATGTAATTTCAGTTATTTTTCGTCTTTTAAAAAGCATTTTTTATTTTATTTCGCGAACGATTTTTTTTTTTTTTGAGTTTTATTTCGTTAGTTTTAGTTAACTAAAATAACATTTGTTTGTAATAACATTGTGTTTTTCGACACCCTCCCTTCTTACTTTGACTTACTTTATTTCATTTGAATTTAGTCAAATGCCATTTTTAGCATATCTCGCGGGCCACTGACAAATGGATGGCGGGCCGTAGTTTGGACACCACTGACCTAAAAGTTAACATCATTCATGATGAGACGTTACTGTTTAATGTTAACAGAAAAAAACATTACAATAAGTTGTAATTTTACGAGAACAACGTACTTGTACAGTTTTTTTTAAAAGCATATACTCAACAAGACAAAAAAAAATCTCAAAGTGAGACTAATAAAGCTGTAATGTTCTCAGAAATCAGTAGTTATGTGCAAAGCAGTGCAGTGAGGTGGTTAATAATCTGTGAAGCAGCAGATGTTTGGAGGCACGGAGATGAATAGAAATGAGCTTTTTCCTTTGACTTGAGGACGGACAACTTGGCCGTTGCCATGCACCGGGAGTCTCCTGCTAGTGGACCGACGCACAAAAGCGAATACTTCAGGTGATAACGAGAGTAGTGGGAGGCCTTGGCTGTCTGTCACCGGAATGGGGAAAAAGGGGGATTTCTACGCCCTGTCTGTGTTTGCTCCCCCCTGCTATTACTTGACTACTAATTATCCCAGCAGGGTTGGAGGGGTAAAGAAGAAGGGGAGGAGGGAGGCTGGAAGCTGCTTTGTCACTATGTGCTTTCCATGAAACCCACTGCCTGGGATTTGGGAGGGTCTGCGAGAAGCGGGGTTACGTTTCTGTAGTGTGCCCAGCTTTTCATACCACCGCCACATGAAATACACGCATAGACACACTTAAAAACAAATGAAAATAGTGACGCGCACTTGTGAGCTGAATCCAATTTGTGTTTGTACTGTTCTATTTTTAATCACGCATTGATGTACATTTATAAACAATATTTAATAACTATATTATCATAGTACCATATAGTTGAGACGAGCTAGCTGGCGCAACGACGATGTGCTGAAGCACCCACAAATAGTTCAAGTAAATTTCAGAAGTATGTATGAAACTGGTAGCCCTTCACATTGTCAGTAAACAAAAAGAAGGTTAGGGCTACCAGTTTGATAGACACTTCTGAAATAACACATTTGCTCAAATTATGTTTGAGCAATGTGTCAATCTGTCTTTACTTTTGAAAACAACGACCGAACAGGTACATTTTAAATAAATCACTATACGAATATGAAGTGCGAAATAACACCAATTACTGGATAATAAACAGGGGGAAATGGTTTTGTAATACACTTTAATGCAAACTTAAAATTAATCTGATTTGTCGATTAATTGATTGAATAATCGATTCTAAAAACATTTGAAAGTGACAGCACTAATATTATTCAAGTATGGGAGGGGGGGATTGACAGTCTGCCACAAAAATTGGTTGACACAAAAAGGATCCAGGTCAATAACCTGAGTAATCGATGGAATAATCGATAAGCTAATGCGTGACAACCCTAGTTAGTGTAAATTGACATTCATGTGAAGACACCAATCGTGTTATTTCTCACAAAAATTAGGAAAAAGATCAAACTCATTATGCAACACTAGTTCCATAAATCTATTCCATTGTTTACATTTTCAAATGGTCGCATTCCTAGAAAATCACAATGCTCCATTACTGGTGACCTATTTTTAGAACAGGCCCACAGGCTACTCTTGTGGACCTTGGGTGCTGCACAATGTTGGTGACCCTTGCTCTAGATCAACTACCTCAACATGGGGTTTGTGTCACACAATGCTGTCGACGGGACTTAAATATGTATTCACTGTGCATGTGAGTGGATCGACTGTCAAAGTGCAGATGTGCTAAGTTTCAATACTGCCATAAAAATAAAATAAAAAAAAATCTGAACACTAAATAAACATGGCAAGGACAATTCTTCATTTATTTAAGGAAAGCGCAAAGAAATATTAGCAGAGGCCATTTGAAATCCCCCCAAATGAATTTACATCTTGAAATGAGGTCAGTCAACAACACCGTGAGAGGAAAAGCACAAACAGGGCTCGGCGTGTAAAACAAAAAGGCGTGCAAGGAAGGAATCTTGAACTCATTCCTAACAAGCAGACGACACAGCAGTGCACCTCCGCATCAATCATTCATCTGCGCTGTACCGAGGACACGATGCAGATAAGGGCAGAGAGTTTATAAAGAACAGAGCACGGGCTGTTATTTAATGAGATAACGCGTTTACGCGACGAGTCGCGTCACGTCACACGTCGCGTTCCCACGTTGCTGCTCAGCTATGCTCACCATGTGTGCCATGTCAGGAATGGAGAGCCGTGGTGAGAAAGGAGGGGGAGCTTACCGTATTAATAGAGCATGTGTACTCAAGCATTTAGGCATGCATAAATTGTTTAGAAAATAAAGTACGTATAGTATCATCTATTGTCGTTTTCAGAGCAGCCATTCCCATATTGTCAGCGTTTTCAGAGCATTTTGACTAGGGGTGTGAATTGCCTAGTACCTGACGATTCGATTCGTATCACGATTCACAGGTCACGATTCGATTCGATACCGATTAATCCCGATACGAATGGTCACGATTCGATACCGATTAATCCCGATACGAATTTATAAGTCGATTGTTGCGATTTTTTTCCATTCAAATTTAGAAAATACTATCAGTAAGCTTGTAGAGTGTAAGATTTATATGAAAATGTATTATTTATTTATCTTAAATTTCAGTCTTATAGAGGTTGTAATCTGTTTCATGTTTGAACAGCATTAAAATAAAATATTAAGGCTTAATGTGCCGTTCATATAACATTCTTCCATGCTCAAGGTGTGAATCCTAAAAAAAAATAAAAAAAAATTAAAAAAAATTGATTCTGCCGATTATTGAATCGATTCGAGAATCGCGCGATGTAGTATCGCGATATATCGCCGAATCGATTTTTTTTAACACCCCTAATTTTGACAGTTTCAAAATACAGCCATTTCTCCCAAAAAGCAGAGAAAACCGTCTGCCGAGAAGCTCCGCCAGAACCATGTTTGCACCACCGTCCACATTTCTACACAGACCCTTTTTTCTACAGACCCTTTTTGCAAACGCACGCAGTGGAAAAGGAAGTTACTGAGCTAACAGCTAGCTCCACTTGTTTACTCGTTGCACTCTTTTTGAAGCATCTTCTGTAAGTGTCAAACTAAATGGTAGTTAATGTTTGTTTACCATAAATGGTATCTGCTATCATGCTAATGCTAATCGTGATTGTTAACCATACAGCATTCTGTTAATTCAACTCATGTAGATCTAATGATGAATGTGTGACCCAAATTGTGGTTGGTGTTTATCTTGAACGGTAATTCCTAGCACGGTAATGCTAATCGCAATTGCTAGCTGTTTAGCACAGGCTAATTTTGCTGGTGCTTTTAGTAATGCATATGTACAGAAGACAATAAATGAGTAGTTATATCCACTCAATTCAACTCACGTTCAACCTTAGTGTACAAACAAAATAAATAAATAAATATGGGGGCGAGGGAGGGGTAGGGGCAATTTCTGCTAACTACTGCGACATATACACTGCCAAATCTATACACGTACACACTGTTGAGTGTAAAATGCCTTAAATTTGTCCGACTCCCAACCTTGTCCCTCATAATCTCTCAGGTCTACTTGCATAAATACGATCACCCCCTCTCTCCCTCACTTAAATCAGTTGAACGTGGCAGCAAATCACACCCAGCAGGCCTCCCCTTCCGCAAAAGCTGCGTTGACATTTCATTGAGCGAGTGGCCTCGAATTTGGCGATAAAGTTCAGCCTCCGTCTGACGGCTTTCCACAGCCGCTCCAGAGGAGGAAAAAACACAGCGGCCGGCCAAGGTGGAAGGGAAACAGCCGGGCGTGCAAACAACAAGGCGGACAGCTAGCAAAATTATTCAAGGAATTTGTTTTTGGGGAGGCGGTGGTGTCATGCGTAAATACCCACGATGGCAGAGCGATCGCTGATTAGCATGTCATGAAGCTCCAGAATTCACAGCCGCCGTCATTGACGTGCAGCAGGAAACTAAAGGCCACATTACGGCATGTTGTGCCGAGAGCACACACTGGGGGCTTGTTATGTGCTGCTGCTGACCTTCCTCAACCTCGTGCAAACATCCACAAACTTTTGCAGAAACAAACGTGCGTCTCAACCACTTTGACGTTAAAAAGAATTTGCAAGATGACGACCGTCATTTTGCAATCCACCCTCACAAACTTTGAGCTCATTATGGCTCGTCAAAAATGTTCTTTCAAACTTTTTTCACCCTCATGGAAATAGATTCCATTTTCCAAACTTTTTTGCTCATAAGGGTGTGTCTACAAAAGAACTGAAAAGAACAAAGATTTATGTAATGCTTATGAGAATAAATGAATTTTAATGTAAGAAGAATCTTACGAAAGTAAGCTTATATTTTGTTCTGGTCGTAATGTTCAAGTCGCAACATTTCAAGGGTAAAGTTTTTAATATGGGCACATATTTTGCCCATATAAAAATGGCATTTTGCCATATGTGTGGTTAATAAGTGTGAAATTGTGGCCCACTCCATCATTGACGTTATCAATCCCTGTCTTAATGTTACGGCAATGAAGTCCAAATGTGATGAGAATAAACTTGTAAAGTTGCAATGTTATGACAATTAAGTCGCTAAGTGACAAAAAAGTTGTAAATCTGCGATAGTGAAATCAGAATGCAACGTAAGAGAATAACACTGTAATATTGCAAGAATAAAGTTTTATGTTGCTTGGATAATGTCACAAGGATAACGTTACATTAATAGAAAGTCTCTAGCTGTTCTAGTTTTCATAACAGGTGATGAGGATAAGTGGTAAAAATGGTTCGCTTGAAAAAGTCATTTAAGTTTGTTGTCATTTACAATATGGACATTCAGTAAACAAACTTTCTTCATCCTTTTTGACAGCATATTGCAATGCATTGTGTACTATATAAGTGCTAAAAATTCTAATAAAAAGATTTGTGTAAAAAAAAAAAAAATCTATCGTTAACAGAAGCCCATGCATGCCCCGCCTCCTTTGAAACATGAAACAGAGCCAACGCGTCTGTCTGTTAATCCCCGAGACGTTTATGAAAGCGCGGCCCTAGTATGTGAGGCGGGAGCATTCCTGCGAGCCGAGGTAACGTCAACGTGACGCCCGCGTGCGTCGTCGGGGCTCGGCTTGTTCCCCGCCTAGCAGCTGGCACGGTTAGAGGAAACACCGTGCGTCCAACTCGCACTTGGACGGTCCTGAGGGTGACACAAATCTTCGGGAAAAAGGAAAAGGGAGGGTGTAGGAATAAAATGATGCCACTTTCTATTACAGACGACAGACTGTGAGATTTGCCCTGCTACAAGTGGTCTGCAGTGCATTTGGTACCTACAACTTTAGTGGGGATTTACCCTTGATACCACCACTATCATGTTGCAAATATTATAACAACAACATCCATACTGACCTATAAACGCACTCAACTGTGCCACATACATCATTTGGAGCAGTTCAAAACCAATATTTATCGAATGCAGCGTTTTAATTAAGTTACATCATACTCTGATGTCGATTATAGTTGAATGTATGCAGATCACTCACTATAGACTTTTTTGCTAGTTTACTAGAAAATTGGCTGTAACAAAGTTTGACCAACTAATTAAAGGGATACTTGACTCACTGAGCCATTTTTAGCAATACAACGTTAATATTTTGTCCAGAATGAATTTGAAAATGGCATTATTTTTCTTGTACAATTAATAACTTTTACAGCAAATTGCTGTTGACTGAAGATGACATCACCTGTGCTGAGGAAGTAGGTAACGACCAATCATGGCTCACCTGTTTTCTGAGTTTGGTCAGAAAACGGAGCCATGATCGGTTGTTACCTGCTTCCTCAGCCCTGGTGATGTCATCTTCAGTCGACAGCAAGTGGAAAAATTAGTATTTTAAGGTATTAATTTTACATAACAAATAATGACGTTACCAAATTCATTCTGGACAAAATATTAACATTTTACTGCTGAAAACGAGTCAAGTATCCCTTTAAGGACAGAAAAATGTTGATGTCATTGAGGAGGGCCAGTGCTCTGGGCCTCTGAGGAATAATTTGAGATCCGTGAGTTAATTCAGCATGGCATAACTTGGAAGTTTTTCCAAGTTAAGAGCTATCCAGTTGTCATTTTATTTTATTTTTTGCTTAGTCATTAATACGTCTCAGCTCCTCTCAGCGCAACAATGTGACACTGAATACCAGTAATTCTTTGCAGAGGATAAAGAATATGACTGACCACAGTTTGTAAACATTTTCCATTGCTTAACGAGTTATAGCTAGAGCAAGAATTGTTCACAATTTGCCGAAGTGCTACTTATTATGAAGTGAGTTGAGTTCACTGCCACCATACCGCACTTGCATCTCAAGTCATAGCAAAAAAAAATTCCTGACGACGGCTCATATCTCTAAAAAGCCACACGCTAAGTCACTTGGAGACATTGTACAGCAATTTTCTTAATGGTATACTGCATCTTTCAACAGTTGACAAGGATGTTGTTACAGATGAATATCTCAACATCAAAGCATGCATCCCATTAGAAGACTTGAATGCTTCCATTTTGTGTAGCGAGGGCTCATTTACAATCAGTGATTGCTGGGGCCAAGCATAACGTATGTTGGGTCTTGTAGTGGCTTTCTGTGCACAATCACTTCTTTTTTTTTCTTTGGCCGCTGTGGCTCTCTGATAAAAGCCAGATTGAGGCAGGAAATGACAAGTACAAGGGTGGGAGTTGCGGTGAATAACAGATGGACATCAAGGGGGCCCGACCTTTTGGATTTACCCAACAGACTCGATGAAATGTTAACCGAGCTTGGCTCCTTTCGAGTGTGTGGCGTTAGGCGGCATGACTGAACATGAGGCATGTTTCGTGAGTAAGCACCACTCCCTCACTCGGATACTTAACATGAGACTGCTGATTGTTGTTGAGTTGTGCAGATTTGGTTGGACGATCCAGAAAATGAATCCTCATCAGATTGATTTAGTGATTACATTGTATTTTTCTTTCTGATGTTAGTCTGCATCCCGAGTATTGTCAAGATTCCCATGAGCAAGGAACCACCCCAGACTCAGAAGATGCTAAAGTACAGCACGGGGGCGGTGTCACATCCAGCCTGCCTAAACCTCACAGTGACCATGAAGTCAAAGTAAAACACTTTTATTTTGAGAGTTCTGCTTTTAAATTATGTGCAACACATGTGTAAGCTAATACGAGCGAGGTAGCAAGCAAGAATTACGACTTTAATGTCTGCAGTGTTGCCAAGGTGGGGAAGTACTATGTCAAACAAATCATGTGAGTGACTTGTTGTGGTGACCCCTCACAGGTCAAGCAGAAGCCACATCACACTAACTTTTTATTTTGTCACTGCTAACACCAAGCTAAGAGTTGGTTTATTTTTTTTCTTATTTGAAGGTAGCACAGGTTGTGCTTGAGCAAAAAACATAACTACATGCATTAAAATTAAGCATTTAATAAATGTTTGCGTATGACATTCAAAATTTGTTCATGTCAAACTATTGTTTTTTTTTTCATTTTAAATTATGCAAGTAATTAATTTGTTAGAAAAAGAGGATGAGTGTGGGCAGTGAAACACTAACAAATATCAGGTGATCTTTCTTTAGTACATTTTGTGAGCAAAAAAATGATTAAAAAGCCTGTTTAATTAATTATATTTTATATTTATGTATGTAGAATTGAATGATAATATTTTTAATTGCTGAACACAGGCTAGCTCATATTGAGTTGGTTTTAGCATCATAAGCGCAAGTGCATTTTTCTGTAAGTGCCCCTCCAGTGGGGGGGAAAAAAAAAAAAAAAAAAAAAGCCATCCCCGATTTACTGTTTTCAATGAACCTAACATATGTTTTGGGATGTGGGAAAGCAAGCAAGGGAAGAACATGCAGGTTTGAACCTTGACCCCGTCACCTCAACAATGTAGTGTAAATCCAGCCTGCTGCTGAAATAGTTTCACCATGAGACCTCGGCAAACGTTTGCCTGTGTGCGTTTTGTCTGTGCATGTCGGCCAATTCCAGCTCACCTGAGTCATCTTTGCCAGGTCCAGAGAGGGCCTCGTCTCCTGGGCGTCCTCGGGTCTCCGCCGCTTCATCCCGATCTTTTTGTCGTTCAGCACGCAGGGCTGCGACCTGCTCCGGGACAGGCACCCCTTTCCGTCGCCCCTCGGGCCGGACCGCCGCCCCAGTTCCGGGGTGGAATCGGGAGAGCTGGCCTCCGAAGCTTCTTCTCTGTGGAGTTCGGGCAGGCTGATCTGCTCGTGGGAGAGGGAGAGAGGTCGTAGGAAGTGGCCACCGTAGGACTGAGGGCCATGTGAGGAAAGGGTGGTGGGGGAGACGGGAGAGGCAGTGAAGTGAGGGTGGGCAGGCAGTCGCTGGTTGAAGAAGGGCAGGTCCAAAGGTCCGTCAGTGGGGATGCTGGCGCGAGAAGGAAAACTGAAGCTGGAGCTACGCTGCATGGCGGGGCAGTGACCACCGGAGAATCCCCCGCCGGCGCGGACGCTCCCCCCGCTGTAGCACCTTCGCTTCTCCACCGCCGTCCACACGCGGGAGCCCTGAGGCCGCCACGACGAGCGAAAGCCGCCAAATTCGTCGGACAGGGACAAAGAGCGACACTGACGCTTGCTGGGGGGCGCCGTGGGCGCTTGGCCCGTGGCGATAGTGGTGTAGTGCGAAGTGGCGGGGGCGGACGGGTGTGCTTTGGTCAAGGCGGCGTCACCCAGGCTGAGATCTCGGATCAGGCTGGTGATGGCCGTGGCGGCGCCCGGTTCCTTGGTCCAGGGGCGGCCGCCCGGCTCGGGCGTGGCGTCCCACAGGCTCTCCAGACTGGCACCTGACTGGAAGCTTCGTCTTGGGTTCAGCCATCTGTCTGCTTCTGCAAAAATGGAAAACATGGATTCTCAAGTTACAACGACCAAGGAAAAATGTGTCCTAAGTATCCTAAGTGTTGTACGCATGCAGGGTCACTTGTTGGTGATGATGCATGACGTGTCAGAAACATTATAGGACTGGTGTCACAAAAAATTTTGGGAGTTGTGGCAGTCTTCACCACGACAACGCCCCTGCTCACAATACCCTGAGCATCTGACAGTTCCTGGCCACCTCACTCAATCGGGTTTTGTGTGATTTGCTATTTAAGAGTATATAAGAGAAAATGAAGGTGTGGCAGAGAAGACTGGGAAAGACTCCAAGGTGATTCCTTCCAAGGGAAAATGTAGTTTGGATTTGAAATATATCCTTAGTCACACTATTCCTGGAACTGAGATGAATACGACATTGGCTGCGTGGGAGAAGCTTAATGTTCTAAACTCATGCTTCCGCTCTTGTTTTATTGAGCAGATGATTTCTACTCTGTCTGCATGTTGTATGCAGGCCTTATCTGGCGACATGTTGTAATTCTGTGAGTGGATCGGCGCCTCTGTTGGTTGCAACCAAGTACTGCACTCCATTTCGCCTTGGTAAATTGACTTATTGTTGGTGATTTAGTTTGTATTTTCAGGTTATAAAAATGTAGAAAATGGTCAAATTGAATTTTTTAATGGGTTTATCTTGGAAAAAAAAAAGATCAAATAATTATCTTAAAGCAGATGTAAATGTCATATACAGATACACCCTCCTTCAATCCATCCATTTTCTGTATTTTTCTGTCCTAACAGTAGTCATGATTTTACGGCAGTCCCGACATCCGAGGTTAATCCAGAATAAAAGCAGCAATGTTTAAAGAAATTATACCAGAGCTGTCCTCCAACAGCAAGTTATCTGAATTCACAAGATCTCATTCATGATACGAATCAACCTGTAAAACATGTCACTCGTACTAATCTATTTTAGCCGACATGGTTCAGTGAGTAGAATGATTTATCAGCCATAGCAGTGATTCTCAAAGTACACATGCTCCCTCGATTGATATGTGAAAGAATCACTTATTTAACCTTTTACTACAGTGCATTTGCATTTAATCTGTTTGTTTTTAAACTTTTATTTAGGTGGAATTTTAACTTAACATTTATTTGCAATACATATTGATTGAATCATTATTTAAGTCCACTACGGTGCATAATTTTACAGGAGCTTGCAATAATAACTTTTTAGGAATATAATCCCTATCACTTTTGATAAACACCTAGGTGCACTGCACTCCTGTAATTTAATATCGGTCACGATGTACAAAAAAAAAATCAGAAGCACTGGTCTGTAGTGTCAATGTGACTTTAGCTACTTAGTCAAACACGATGGCTTTTCTTGCCTTAATCCTGTCCATTTTGGATCATGTTCTCCAACATTGGCATGTAAATGGTTTCCTTTGGGCCGACCATTTAAATGCAGCAGCGACCTGACAGGAATGTCATGAAAACAACTCAACAAAAGAGACGACTTCAAAAGCGTCTTGTGATGCCTGAATGGGCACGCAAATTGGCAATGCAAAAAAGCCGTCGCCATGCTCCTCTAAATGTCAACACCCGCAAAGAAAAAGAAGAAGAGAACATTGGGAGCGTTTTTTATTGAAGGAAGAGTATTGTTGTTAATCTCCCGTGAGAGCATAATGTGCAATGTAACGTGGAGCAGGTGCACGCTGGTCACGAGATGTTGACGAGAGGAGAGGAAGCGAAAAGACAAAAACAGTGCAACCTCGAAGGTGGAACACCATCTGTTCTGGGACGCTCGAAACGTTGAATGTTGAAAAAGATTATTCCCAAAGGCAATAATGGGGAAATGGTTTAAGAAATATTTCATGAGCTTTTCTTTAAGGCCTCTTCACTAACAACCAATGGGACTTAAATGTAGGCTCAATATTATAATCACAGGATTTTCCATTTTTAAGAAATTTTAAATATGTTCAGTGTAAGTAAGTTTTAATTTTATCATAAAAATGAACATAATTGATAGACATGTTGTGATGCTGTTTTTATTGTTTGTAACGGTGGCATTTTTAATACATTTGATCAGGCTTATTAATTATAATCAAGGTCTTCAGTTTGGAAAATGAAATGTAGGATTTTTTTAAGGATCCACTGACACACCATAAGTAATATTTTAACATTCTTATCTTTCACACAAGTATAAAATTAAGTTAACAATTGTCTATCTTAACTGATGACACTCTATGCCATCTTATGTGAGCCAAGACACCCTGTAATACTGTAACATTAACTGTCATAAAGGTGTAACCAGTGCACCAGTTAATATTTAATATATTCAGTCTTAATTATAAGAGCAAGTTAAAAGGGATACTTCACTTATTTAGCCCATTATAGCAATAAAAAGTCTTTTTTTTTATTTTTATTTAGCCCATTATAGCAATAACAAGTTTTTTTTTATTATTATTATTTTTCCACATACAAATAGTACCTTTAAAAACACATTTTGCAACTTGCTGTCGACTGAAAATGACATCACAAGGGCTCAGGTAACCAATCACAACTCACCTGTTTTCTAGGTTTGGTCATGTGACATTCACAAGCTGAGCTGTGATTGGTTACCTGAGCCCTTGTGATGTCATTTTCCGTCGACAGCAAGTTGCAAAATGTGTTTTTAAATGTACTAAATGGAAGTGAAAAATAAAGAAAATATCAAACCTATAGGCAAAATATTAATGTTGGACTGCCAAAAATGGCAAAATAAGTATCCCTTTAACATAATTGACTTTTTTTTGTGTGTCAAACATTCTTAATTGTCATATAAGGGAAGAAAAACGTGGCTTGCATAACCAAAATGTGTCTTGTGATGCTGCACTCTTTAAATGCTCGTCCATACATTCCACAAGTAATTTTGTAACATTCTGAAAACATTCCAAACTGTAACATTTAACCGTCAGTTTTTAAATGTTATTAATCATCATACGAGTATAAATAGAGGTTAACGGCAACCCACCGTGTTGTCCTTTCTGATAACATGAAATTACATGTAGAGTAAATGCTGCAGTCTTTGAATGCGATTCTGCTTACGTCATTCACTTCCAGCTAAGAAACAGCCACATGCTCAGAGTTAATCCACTGACGTTGTTACATTTATTTCCTGGCCTCTCCTTTCGAAATATTAAAGTTTTGTGCGGCTTCAGAGACACGAAAACATGAATGGCTAAAATGAGCACAAAATGGAGAACTCACCAGCAGTCCCACAAGAGAAGAGGGTCGTCCCTCTGCTCATGGTGTGGCGCTCACGCTGAAAAGAAGCCACAAAGGTTTAGAGAAATGTAAGTATGCAAACGCATAACCCAATTTGCATTGTTTTATTTAATCCATAGTTGTATACAGGACTACTATCCATGTTATCTGAAGGGTCATAGTCAAAAGTAAAGTTTGTGTGAATTGAGTAAAACAACAAAACATTCATACCTATGGGCAAGTTAGAGTCTGCAATGAACATAATGTGCATGTTTTTGGAATATGGGGAAAAACCAGAACAACAGAACTGTGTGGAAGCTGCGGCAACCACTCGCCCTCCGTGCAGCCACAAAACGTTTTGTTCCCACATTTATATCCTAACCACCAAAAAAAGTCATTTTTGTAGTTTCCAATGAACACTGATGATATTTAAAGCGGATAAAAATTGTTTTGTCCTGTTACTCTGACTTCCTGCCACTCCGAAAACATATACATTTATTGAAGAATGTATATTGTCCATAGGAGGTGGGAATGTGGGCGTGAATGCTTGTTTGTCTAAATGTGACGGGCAATTGGCCGGCATCCAGTGCCATTGAAAGTGTATGGATGGATGTTTTACTTAAATCATACAATGTATCAATAACATATTGATTTAACCTACAAAAGCTGTGTTCTTTCCACAAAGGTGTGTGGGTATACAAAAGGTCATCGTATGGTTTACATATTGTATAGAATAATGGCTGACAGTTTGCGCAACAGGCGCTATTCGTATGCACAGTATATTTGCTCAAATGGAATTGCAGTCCATTAATACCCTGCAAATGATCCATCAATTAAGACTCCTGTAAACATTTAGCTGCTATTAACTACTCTGTCCAGTCCAGTCGGTTTTGTTGGAATCGTGGCGTGCGTAGAGGAAGGTTTGCCTGCACACGCCTGTCTTGTGATGTCTCTCCCTCTCTCACAGTTCACTCGATTGCAACAGGGTGGCGCCTTCTTTTGCACACAAGGGACAAAAGGGAAAATGTGGTGGAAAATTACAGTGACTCACGCTGAGATTATCACTACCACCACCACAACAACAAACAGTAAACACAACAAAAAAAAAGACAAAACATATTTTCTCCGGTGAAAAATGGAGTCAAATGCTTCCAAATCCAAAACATGTTTACAGCACATACTGTACATAACATTTGATATTGCACAACTAGTGATATCTCACTGTGGCTCTCCTTGCCCACTGGTGAGGGCATTGCAATACGTTGACCAATCTTCCCCCCCCATTTCATTCAATCTGACATTCATAGCTCAAATTCTGGCCTGCAAACGTTACAAAGCGACTGCTCGAAAATCTTGCAATTTCTGACACTTTGAAGACAAGGTAATAATGTATATGATTATTTCCAACAACTTGTGAGGTCGACATAAATTAAAGCATTCACAATTAAAATGCAGCATGGCTCTGGCTTGTAGCGACATGCAGCAGCTGTGGGATGACATGAAGTGATATTCATCTGACGAGGGATAAGTAGCTGCTAAAGATAAGCTGATTTGCCACCAAACCTAAACTTACATGCAGGCACAACAAAATGATAGAAAGTCAAACACCGTGGTAAAAAAAACAATTTTTCTACATGAAATATTCTTTTGCAGTCAGGCATCATGGTGGGTGACCTAGCGGTTAGCATGGCTGCTTCACTGTTGTGAGGTTCAGGGTTTGTCAGCTAGATAGGGTCCATCTTACCCAAAACCGTGATAATGGCATTCACTAAAAGAATATATATCAAAATTAGTGTATTAACTTTATGATGGAGGTCATGTTGCCAAAAAAAAAACAAAGCAAGGTCCTATTCTCATCTCTTACCGGCCGTCGTTCGCTGCTCTTGGGCCTTACATCATTGACACCCTTCTTCTTTTCCAGGCTTTTGGAGAAGATGATCACCATGGTAGCGTAGCACTCTTCACAAGTCTCATCGGGTGGAAGAGAAGGAGGAGGAGGCCACGGGCAGCCATATTAGGTGAGGGTGCGAGACGGGCAGTCAGTCAGTCAGCTGGCACCTCCCATCAAAGCCAAAGAGCAGGTAGGACGCCCCTGGCACTTGAGACACTCTCTGTAAGGAGAGAAAAAGAGAAATCTGAAAATGCCTACGGTCCTTTTATGAGTGTTTCATGTCTGTACAGTTGCTCGGACAGTGTGTTATGTCATCGTTACGCGGGTCTTGTGTACTGGGAACAGTACAACTCCACTGCGATGCTGGCACGTGAGATAGATATAGATAGATAACACAAAACAGGTACAAGCAACACCATTTTTTTTTTCAAAACATGATACAAATCTTGAACACCCCCCCCCCCCCCCCCCCACCTCGGTTTAAGATGGCATTCTGTTCTAAGAACTACATTATTGCTGTTGAAAAGTCACAATTACAATAAATATTTGTAGTAAAAACAATTACAGGCTATAAATATAAAACCATCCAATGAAATGTATGACATTTTCTTCCAAATAATGTTTGATCGAATGATTGAAAAACAGTAAGAATGGTGGTCACTGAGTGTGGCCCCAACCCAACCATAGTAATAACTTTCACCAATGGAAAACTGAGGAAAGGTGAAAGAGAAATTGTGCTCCAGTCCTGTAGGTGGCAGTAGTTTTCACTCCAAACCGGTAATGTGAGTTAGCTGTAAGACATCAACAATTCAATAAAGACTAACACACAAAACACACATGACTTTAATGTCTATTTTCCTTTGGATTAGTTTAATTTGTCTAATGCGTACAAACAAACAAACAAGTTAACTCCTTGGCAGAGGCAATAAAAGTTAGCATGTGACTAAAGCAGCTAAATAAAGCGCTCCATGCTGTCGGCTATTTGACAAGCAATGTTTCTTTACATAACAGGTTGGGTAGTTTTATGCGATTTTATGACGGCACTTTGCTTTTCTTTCTAAGGGAAACGGGAAACTCGATTGCATGTCTGCTTTAGCAGTAAAAGACAGAGCATACAGTATGTTGCCATATGGCCAGGTGACAAAGTCAAGGAAAAGACAACATCATGTGTTTAACTAGGGGGCTGGCATGAGTTCTTCTGGTCCCCCTGGAGGTCGACTAGTGCAGCTATGAACATTATTCTTCCAAAACCATGTGATGTTTTGACGATGCCTACAGCCACAAGTGCTTCATCCTTTTCCACAACACGCATCCAGATTTTTCCGTTCATTAAAACCCTGTTTTTAGGGGCCAAATGAGTACTTTCTCAAGCTAAAAGCTGACGTACACTTAAAGGGCTTCCTCAGCCAAAACGTGGACAAGCAAACATGGCGGAATCATTTGGCTAATCTCGGGTAAAGGCGGCATGGCTAAAGATGTGGTAGAAAGAGCTTATATGGAAGTGTGGTTGTTTCATGGCTTCATGCACACATTGCGGCTGCATGCAGATGGTAGTGGCTGTAAAAGAGCTTTTAACCCTTAAGAGGCTGTATGTTTTTATGTGTGTTTTCAAGATGAATGCAGGTTGAATTGTTTGAGTGTGTATATTTAAAGGACATCTGAGGTTTTCTTTCCCGTCTGCGCCGTGCTCATTTGGAGATCTTTCAGGTATGCTTCCTTTATCCTTTCGCCGGATGGCAGGAATAGCTACGGTGACCTCAGACCGGGGCTTCCCTCCTTCATTAGATGACCGCTCAACATCCAATTAGAGAGCACACTTCTGCGCAGCACCCCATCAACTGCTTTTGGGAAACGACACACAAGACTAATGGCTTTTGCAGGCCCGCGTATGAAACATGTGCATACATGTTATGTGGAGGTCGCTGCATTTATATAACAAGCCCGCGCACTATTGGTTATTCCACACACAGATTTCATACCAGCTTGTGTTACTTTCCATGTCATCTCTAGCAAACCCATGACTACACTCAAGATGTTTTACTTTGGCGAAGCCTAAACCAACTGCCGGCATATGACTCCCATTATCTCCATTTATCCCGGAAAGTCAGTGGAGCACAACTGGGCCTCTCGCAGGAATAGAGAGCCCGTGTTCGCCTTCTTGTTTGGAGTAAAGAACGGGAAAGTTCTTGATCGGTGTGCGATTACTTAGGCTGATTAGGACTGACATTGAGTAATGGCCGAGACCAACGAGAGGGTTTTCGTGTGAATGTTGAGGAGCGGGGAGTTTATGTGCAAGAGTTATTCCTATTGTGGAAAATGAACGCAAATGCTAAGATACCGTAATGTCCTAGACAGTAACCGGAGTGTGGCAGACATTTATCAGAACATTTTAAATAACTGCCTGAGCGTGTTAGACATTTACCAGCTAGATGGTCGCAGGAACATGTTGGACAGTTACCGTAACGTGCTAGACAATTACCAGGATGTTCTTGACACTTTCCGAATTGTACAGGACATTTAGCGGAATGGGCCAAAGTGTCTTGGAAATTTATCTAACACACTGGTTAATGGAACATGGTAGACAGCTACAGGGCTATGTCAGACTGTTACTACAATGTTACCAGAATGTGATAGACAAGTTAGCCAAATGGGCTGAATAGTTAATGCGTTAGTTATGGAAACATGCTGGATCATTACTGGAATGTACTAGGCAGCAACCACAATGTGCCAGACAGCTATTGCAATGGCCAAGTCACCGGTGCGTGCCAGACAGTTAGTGAAACATCGTGGACAGTACTGGAACGTGCTAAACAGTTACCAGAACATGCTAGACAATTACTGGAACGTACTAGACACTTGAAAAAAAATAATCAGTGGAGCACAACTGGGCCCCATGTAGGAAAAGAAAGCCTGTTAGCCTTCTTGTTGGGAGTAAAGAACAGGAACGTTCTAGTTGATCAGTGTAGGATTATTTTGGCTGATTAGGACTGACATTGAGTATGGGCAAGGCCAATAACTGCGGGAGTTGGGGAGCGTGGCGTTTACATGCGGGAGTTTCCCCTCTTGTGCGACTGGACATGCCATGTGTGTCTTTAAGCTAACTCTGTATACGTGTGCGTGTGTGTGTTTGTGTGTAGCGACTGGCAAGCAGGGGGGTCATGGGAGAGGGCAGGGTACGGATCAGAAGCCCCAAGCCATGCTTACTTAATCAAGCAGCTCGCAGTGATGGAGAAACCAGAGCCCAATGGTGAAAGAAGTGTCGTGAGCCCCTACTCCGGTATCGACGGATCACATCAGCTTCTCAATGACACTCACCTCTCTTTTGCGACCGATTACACTGAATGCTCACTCTTTCTCTCACATAGGGTTTTCCCACAGAGTCTAAAGCAACATTACTATTAAGTGAGTCACATAGTTGGTCTAAAGTATTAAAAATTGGTTTTTAAAAAATTGGGTGCCAACAGGAATACGGCTCTCCTTACCATGACAAAAAAAAAAAAAAGATAACAATTAGTGTATTAATTGATAATTTGCATCTCACCCATATTTGATCAAACAAATGTAGTCCAATACCCATGCGGCGTTTTAACACTACTTATAACAAAACTGGGAGAAAAATAATCTAAAAGTAGACATTGGAATGTGCTAGACAGCAACTGCAGTGTGTTAGACAGCTGCAGGAATGTGCTCAGTAGTTAACAGGATGTGTTAGACAGTAACCAGAATGTGCTACAGTCCTAGAAATTGTTAGACAGTTAGTGGAATGTGCTATAAAATTACTGAAATTTGCTGTGCTAGACAGTTACCAAACGTGGTAGCCGATTACCAAAACATGCTAGACAGTTCAAATCTGCAAGTGAGCAGAAAATGTGTCATTTTTAGTCATCATTGTAAAAAATTCAACAAAAGTACGTTTCTTGTGAACATGACTGGAGTTGGAACATTCTCAACTGCAACTTTCCATCATATAACCGCAGCAAATTAACTTTTCTTAGGAGTCAACCTCCTACTGCTATGTGAAGAGTAATGCATAGACGCCACTATTTGGCATTAGCGTTTGGCCATGGCAGAGGCCTCCGGTTTAAAAAAATGCTCTCATTTGATCTGTTGTGTTGTGAAGAAATACAGTTGCCAGACAAGCCAAAGCCACGAGTGCAACACTTAAAAGTTGGATTTTAAGTAACCCAACCGCATGTTTCAAAAGTGATAAACAATGGCTGTTGTAAGCATGCACCCTGTCCTCATGAGCTTGGTTAGTTCAGTTCCATGTAATCTTGCTATAACCGATACTGCCAAATAAATCAAGTGACATATCACAGTCCATTTCTTGTCTGGCTTTGCAAAAGCATGTCAGAACCACTGGCCGTTGCATGAAGTCAGATTAACGCTAAACTGATGGGAAGCTTCATCACTAAATGGGAACAAATCTGCCGCTACATCATTCTACATTCAATTTGGCCTCGTCAATTCGAGTGGTAATTCCAGTTAGATTTGTGTATGTCGGTCAAGAGTGCAGACAGCAGCTCTTGGCAAATAGCCAATGAGGAGTGGTGAGGGCAGTGGAAAGGGCAGCTAAGATAATGTGGCTCCTTGCCTGAGCTGTGAGTTGTGCAGGCAGATGAATAGATGCCTATTTGGGGCCCCGTGAAGCTCTCTGATGAGGGCGTTTTGTGTCCATCGGCAATTGGCTTGACCTACTGCATACTTGGGCAGAGTGCGTCTGGTGTCAAGACTTTGATCGGTGGCTGAAGCCAGTGAAAAAAACAAATAGACTATTACAGACTAATCAAACACTTGAAGCATTCATATACAATTCTGAAACCAACTAACATTTTATGGAGAAATGTGACAACTGACGTAATGCTCAATTAATTGATTATGATGCACATCACTACTTTTGAAGCTGTACAAGTTTTGTGTTAGACAGTTACTGGAATGTGCCACACTGTTACCAGTTAGATACAGTTTTTACCAAAACCGTGTTAGAAGTTACTGGAATATTGTAGGCAACTACCAAAATGTGCTAGACAGTCATTAGAATGTGCTAGACCAGGGGTGGCCATGTTGGGTCCTCGAGAGCCACTATCCAGCCTGTGTTCCATGTTTCTCTCCAGTAACACACCATATTCATGATCAGGATCGTTATCAGGCTTCTGCAAAGCTTGCTCATGAGCTGATCATTCGATTCAGCTGCACTGAAGGACAGAAACATGGACACCGTAAATGCTCAGCTGTTACCACAATGTACTAGACAGTTACATGAATCTGCTACTTACCGGAATGTGTTACATGTGTTAAGACAGTTACCATCCAAGATGATACATGTTTATGTATTTCTTCTGTATAAATTCATTTCAGAGCTCTCAGAATAAAATATGCAGTCTACTATAACAGCTTCCTGTGGCAACACATTGGTAATTGTTGCCATGGAACATAAAAAAAACAGCATTAAAAGGAGAGGTTTTGGCCGGGTACAAGTGGGTGTTTTTGTGGACATGCAAGTGGGAGCTATTATTTTTGTTCCAAGTCCGCAGGATGGACCATCCATTCAGAGTGAACTCACAGCCACCCCACTCACCAACCGTGAGGTGCGGGTCATAAAGATGGTTCCTAGAGAGGTCAAGACATACCACTGAAGGCTCGGACCATCACCCCTAGTACCCACACGGGGGAACATTGGCCCCGAAACACTCAATTCATCTTCCCAAGTGGTCAAACAATGAGGCCCGGATCATTTTTACTTGTCATTTAATCAATGGCGTGCTTAAGAATCCACCTTTAAAAAGTCCAGCTGTACTTTTCAGTGCTGAGTGAGCACAGAGATGACACAAATGGGAACACTTCCCCGTGCAGTGCAAGGATGTGGCTTCCTTTGTGGTAATCACATTCGGAAGACTGTAAGCACGATGTACTATACTCAAGATTAAAAAAAAAAAAAAAAAAAAAAAAAAGTCTCATCACCCAACGCTCATTTCTTCACTGCATCATCCTAAAAGCTGTGTCCAATACGTTGTCCAAAACATGCAGTACATACAATGTTTAAGTAATCCCTCTCTAACAGTTCAATTAAAACTGAGGCATTATCTTAGTAAAGGCAGAAATTTGAAAACAGCTTTTGTCTTTGGTCACATGTAACATACGGTGGCGTAAATAATTATTTGATCCCGTGCTTATTTGTAAGCTTGCTCACAGAAATTAAATCTTCACTGTTTATGGTTGTTTACTGATTGTGCTAATAGACAGCGTTTTGAGTACTATACTGTACTTCTGGCTCCCACAGACTGACTGGTGCCTACGCGCTAGACAGCTGTTCACCAATCAATGAACTCAACTGGTCATGTGTAAAAGGCTCGGTGAGAAGATGACAACTATTTGCGCCATTATTCCAAAGTGGGGGAAACTATTCCTACAGTAAGCATCCCTGGTAGCGCTGGTGCACTTGTAAAAATCTGAGGTCTCGCTATGGCAACCAAAAGCAAAACAGAACAACAATAAGTCAACATATGTTGCACGCAACAAGCGCGGTTTGCCAAGTGGTAGAGATGGCCCAGCGAGCTGCAAACACAACACAAGGCCCTCTATGCGGTAATGTATTCAGGGGGTCAGGACCCCTCAGAGCAGGGCGGATTCAAAGTGAAGCCCTGACGTGCTTGACATGCACAAGATCAGGTGTTTTATTTTGAGTGCGAGAAGGTACGAGGGGCCCCCTTTGCCCCGACCGCGTTGACCCCCACATGCCTGGACTCCCTATATACCAGGTACCCCCTTACTAATTACACCATCCCCCTATCCCCCTCCGTTGCTCTAAATCTTTGCTTTTCCTGCTTGCGGTTTCCATCATTACCCGCAAGGCCCTGTTCAGTTGCGTGCACACTAACCAGAGCCCCTAAATCCGTCATGGGGAACGTTAACACGATGGTTGGCGACCGCTCGCGACCTCACAGCTCTAAAAGTGCCAACGCGCCTGCAGCATGTTATGCACAAACAAGCAACAAACTTCGAATTATCTCACAGTTGGTTACTTAAGCTGACGTGTATGTCACGGTTGTGTTTAGCGAGAGAGCGAATTTGGGGAAGAAAAACCCCATGAGCGGCATCGCACCGCCACTTTCATTCATTCATTCATTCATTCATTCATTCGTGAGGGGACTCAGCCAAGGACCCTCTGACTGCACGACATCGTGAGAAGACCAAGACAGATGTGTTCGTGAAGGCTCAGGCCTTTCTTTGTGGCCTTTGCGTGTTCTTTTCTAAGTTCGAATTCATCACTATTATGAGAGCTTTACCATACTCGGAAACTTAACAGTTTGACATGGCAAGCACCACCATGACTTTTTAAATATTCAGACCCTGAAGCCAGTTTTAGCACATGTGTACTGCATGCCTATCTATCATGGGAAGATACACACACAAAAAAAAAAAAAGTCTCAAAAAGAAACCATCCCTGAAGTTAATTTTGCAAACAATTATCGTCTGACTAAGTTATTGGTTTATCAGTATCGCTTGAAAAGACAAAGGAAGTCGGCCATCTTGTGATGAAGCTGCCATTTTGGTAACCAAGTTTGAACCACATGTCAAAGATAGATGTGTGATACTAAGTTATGTGATAATATGTGGGCATCTTATTAATGCTCTGCAGAATTTGAGGCAATTCAGCCCCAAAACCATTTGGTTTGCATGTCTGACATGAGCAGACCCACAACAAAAGTATCAAGTTTTGTTGTAAAGCCATCACTTTCGGTTTTGGATCATTTTGGTCATTTCAAATGGGTCCTTCAAAGACAAACTTGTCTGGAATTTTTTGTCCAATTGCTACCAACTTTGAACAAGTGATAGACAGTTGGGTGATGCTAAACTGTAAAAAAATAAATAAATAAATAAATAAATAAATAGTTTTGTGATTCTATGTATGTTTACTGCACACCAGGCATGACCACCAAATATTATCTGGCCAGCATCCACCCACATTTTTTTTTTTTTTTAAATACTGGCCTCTAATAAGCCAATCTTAGCAACATGAATTTTGGTATGTTGAGTAAACCCACAAAAAAAAAGTCTCAAGAACCCATGCCCAAAAAGACACAGGAAGTCAGCCATTTTGTTTTGAAGCGGCTAAGTGATAAGGTTGTGTTGCTGCTCTTTAAAAAAAAAAAAAAAAATGTTTAAAGAGCTATAAGTGGTCTCAAAAGTACTCAGTCTATAAACATTTCCCGTAGCTCTTTAATCCTTCGCTTTGTTGATCTCTGATTTACAGATCTGATCTCCTTTTTTGGTGAGCTCAGCAGTTGCAAATGCTGTTTGCAAAACACCTGCAGGTGTATGGAAAACCTGCTGCCAACATGCAAATCCCAACTAAACCACGGCGAGCCACTTGGACCAACACATGTCCCCTCCGCCCCGTCATTCAAAGCAGGATCGGCAAGTATGGACTCTTCCTCTCAAGTCTGAGCTTGTATCAAGGGAGTCGCTTCCATATTAAATGTCAGCTTTGTATGAGGGGAAAGGCAGTTTGAGGTTAACTGTATAGAGGAGCAGCGCACAAAACAAATTGCACAACCGGTGGAGAACAGGTTCTAAATGTACACTGTGTGCAATTAACCTGCTGTGTGTGCCTCACAATAGAAGCTTTAATTTGGAGAAGCTGCTCAAGCCACTGCCAGTGTTGCATACACAAACACACGATTCTGCCTCGTGATGGCTGATAAGTAAATTAGGACAATCAAGTGAAACCATGCACTTACGATAACACATTAGCTCACCTGTGCTTGTTTTATGCACACACCCTATCACTACTTACACAACAACGACCTAGTAAGGATGGGAAGTTAAACTTGTTCAATAGCTCTAAATGCTGCAACGTACATGCCAGGCCAGTAGTTGGCGATAGAGCTTTCTCAAGAAACAATACTCCACTGTCTACTTTTCCTTCATCGACAATATAGGAAACAGTAAAAAGACATATTTGAAAGCCTGTATAGGAAGACGTGAAACGTGTCAAATGTTTGCATTTTTGTAAAACTACTTTTATGTCAATGAGCTTTACTAGTATATCCCCTGCATGCTTTTCATCTTTTAGAGTATTTTGGGGGACCAGGGGCCAATGTTTCTCTCGATGTACGCGACAATGCCTCTTTTCTTTTCTCCTCTTTTCAGGCCGGCTGGGCTTCGAGACATCAAACTCACAAATCTATCACATAAACGAGCAAGGCACATACACAACACGACTGGAACGAACACAAAAAAAAAAAAAAGCTAAGAGGGCGGTGTTTGTTTCCAGTGTCCCTGCAGCCGCATAGGTTTGAGTTTCACTGTTTGTAGTTATGACTGCGGGTCACGGGAAGAAAGACGCTTCTGAAATGGATAATAGCGTGATGACACGCACACATATACCAAATACACGCAAGGCACGGCGAACAAACTTTTTCTGGTCGCGTCGCCTCGGGCCAGCGCAGGCATGAAAGAGTGTCAGTGTGAGGGGAACAGAAAGCTAAATGACACACTTGCTGTGAAAAACAGGAAAATAGCCAGACTCAGACGACACAGAAAGACAAAAAAGGGAGAAAGGGGGGTGGGGGAGTGGGGGCTCTGATTGTACATCAGTATTCGCGTGAGTTACATACAGAAATGCATCAGGGCCTCGCTCTGCATGCAGCTGCAACCCGGACAGAATGGAGCACAAAGACGGAGCAAACTTGAGCACCCTTGCACACGAACACACAACTTGATGCTAAGTGACAACCTGCAACCGATGTGGTTTGTGCTGCTTCCTTTTTTTGCACTCATAAGCACTCAACTACGCTGAAACCTCTACATTTGAATGCCCCTTAAAGTTATAGCAAAAGCAGCTAAAGGCCCACGGGTCACATCCAGAAGCTTGCCACATTTTTTTTCTTGACGTCAAAGCTTGTTAGTTATCCATCTTAAAAATTATAATGATCAAATGCAGGGACAATTATGTAAGCACATGGGGCAATTATTAGGGTTCTTACACAGATCATATTATCTGACGGAAAAGAAGTGTAACTGCCACACAGCTAGTTCGTAAACAAACACCTCAGCTTCTGGCTAGCGGATGTCACGGCTATTTCATTTTAAATGTCATTAAATCTGTTCCTCTTTATGTAAAAGATTTATTTTTTGTGCATTTTGTTCCCTTTCTGTAACCAAACCATAACCATCAAGCCTGGAGCAGCTTTACTTAGGCAGTTAGGAGTTAATTAGAGGGACTTTAAATGGTGGCAGTCAGGTGTGTGCGCTGGCTCACATTTAATTTGAGTTTGGATGATTGAATGATGAATGCCTTATCTTGATCTCTTTTCGTTTTCAATTAATATCACATAAATCTAACATTTGAACAGAGGTGTGTAGAATTTTTATATCCACCGTATGTACCTAGCAAATTTTTTGTGTATTATAACCGGCTTCGAAGGGAGACCATAACTACGTTGTGGCCCATGATCACAACAAATTTGACAGCTCTGACCTAATGGACTAACAACTAATGCTTTTTCTTTGGATTTTCTGTGTTTTGTTTTAAAGCAAAGTGATAGCAAAAAGAGACTCACCTCACAGCCGTAGTCAGAGATAAAGGTAAGAACACAATTGATTTGACCTATTTACTAACTCAAAAGTTGATGGTCTCATCATTTACATTTCTGCAGCAGTGAGGAATTTAAAAAAAAAACAAAAAAAAACAAGTTCAACTTCCTGTCATAGCTTACTTTAGTTTTGTACGTTTATATGACAGTTATGAATGCTAAGTGCAGAAGGTGCGGTTAACCCCTAATGTTAGCCACTAGCCTCTAGCTTGGTAGCCCCCAAATGGCTAGCCACAAAGGTAGCCATAATGCTATCTTACAAGCTAACATGTAAATGTATATATTTTCAAATAACATATACATTTACAAGTTTTTATGACCGTGAAACAGACATATTATTTTTGAGCGGGAAATTTCCAATTGTGTACGTTGTATTTCTTTTAGTTTTTTGACTGTGTTTGACCACAACATGTTGCACTGTAACAAGGATTAAGAACATCAAAGTAAAATTTAAGCGCTTCTTTGATGGCAAATTACACAATAATCCAATTGTACTGCCAAATATCACATTATAATACATAGCATTTTTGCAGGATCTACTTAAAACCAAGCCATGAAATGTGTTTCAGTCACTTTTTAAACCGTGAAAATGCATTTTCAAAAATCTCAAAGCATCATCTGTGGGAACCCTGCATGCAAAACGCTTGCACAAAAACGCTTGCAACATCAGTTTGCAAGGTGAAATGATACCAGGAAATGCAAACAGGGTCTGTATATTATTGTGAAAATCCGCTATAATCTTGCCATTCTTTCCCACGAGTATAAAATGAACATCCCTAATGGCACGAGTGGGTTTACTACAAGGCCAACCAGTATAATCTCCTGTGACAACTTAATAGTTACATCTTTCACCTTCTCTGGAGTCAACTTTTTTTTCTTTTCTTTTTTTTTTACCCTGTGCACTCAACCAAACGTTGCAGCCCTGCGTGAGTAGCACTGCTACAGTTCCAGGTATTTCCCATTAGGGTGCCCTGGTGCTAAACCAGTTTCTTTGTTGACAGTGTCTACATGGATCAAGCAAACCGCTGCACAATATTTAAACATACGGGCAAAACAAGATCACTTCCGAGCCGGCACGAGAAAGGGAAACAGTCCAATCATTAGTTTAAGGTCATTGCAGCTAGCGTGCTTGCAAAATATCTCATGATGACACAACCACTTCGGCCACACGAGAATCCCAATCAGATGACAAACACTCAGCATCTTACTAAATGCATGCAAAACGGCCATTTTCTGGTTTCTTGTTTTTACATGCCAAGCTGCGAGTGACACAATTTTTGCAAGCTTTGAATAAAAGTGAAGTGAATAATACAGTAGTTTACATATTTTTACATTTATACGACAGTCAACTGGTGAAGTGCAGGCAGGCTGTTAGTCACTAGCTAGTTTAAAAAAAAAATTTAAAAAAAAAGAGAGAGAGAGACAGAGCGAGAGAGAGGTGACTTATAATACTTGTTTAAAAAGTGTGATATTGTATTTATGTATACAGTGTTTTACTGTCTGTCTGACATCCAGGCCGTGCAGTTGACTATTAATGTTACTTGCTAGTGCTAGCTAGTTAGCCACCGACTCGCTAGCTACATTACCACTTCATAATATACGGTGCATTGTTTTTGGGGTCACTGCTTTTATATGCAGTATTAATATTGCAGTGGTTAACCTAGCAGTAGAATGACAGTTGCTTCTACCTAGTTGATACATGCACTCTATTTTTCTTTTATCAAAAGTAGAATGTTTTATTTCATTTGTTAATTTAATAAAAGTAGATTCCTGGCTAACTTCTTTTTACATGTGTGATAGTTTAACTTAAAACCCCGCCTGTACAGTTAATAGAGGTTTATAAGACACTCCTCTTATTGACCAGTTGTTAATCAGTACTTCGTCGGTTTAGGGTGCAGCAGATGGCATTTCTTTTGCTTTTGCTTGTTTGTTTTAAAGTCATAACTTTGATTTTTTTTTTTGTGACCATCCTTGATTGACTTCAGAAAACAACAAAACAATGTGGCCCATTGTTTTTGGAACACTTGATTGCATCAAGAAAAAAAAAAAGAAAAAAAGAAAATCACCTCCTTGCTATTGTAGAAATGGCTCATCCTTGTCACAGGACGAAGCCAACATATAGTGTGTTTGCGCGTGTGCATTTCTGCACACTAGTAGTACAACTTTGGCATACTAGGACTACTACATGTTGTACGGAGGCAAAACTGTGCTCGTATTACTCGTGAAACACTACATGTTAACCAGTAGAAATGTATCATGTCACATAATAGGACAATTTTGGCTCCCTTGTAGACTTAAGTACATGATTTTACTGAGTTGGCATGTTGGTGCTCCTGGTTGGGTTCATGAGGCTACTAGTGCATAGCACGTGCCTACTAGTTGGGCCTATTAACGTTACTACAGTAGTTTACTGGCGTGATTTAGTTGTGCGCCTGTACTGAAGATCAAAATTGGTGCCAGTAGTGTCTTACTAGAAAGGACAAAGAGTATTTTAGTATACTACATGGGCCTCTAACTGGAAATAATATTTGTGCTACTAGTATGGCCCACAAGGCTACTATTGACACATGCCTACTAGTTGGGCCTCGTATTGTTACTACTAAAGCACAGTTGTTTATTAGGTCTAAAAGTGGCACTGGCAGTGGAGAAACATCAATCCACCAGTGCACACAAGTCATTCTACTAGTGCGCTGAATTGTCTCTAGTTAGTACTCTTGGTATCAATTCTATGGTACATGTAATGTGCTCTTTGTCCTCCCTAGTAGGACATTGGCACTGACAATTCTACAAGTTCACGCCTAGCACTAAACTAGTTGTACTAGTAGCATGCAGATGCCAACTAGTACTAATAGTACCAGGTTTTACTACTAATAGTAGTATACCAAAGTTGTCCAACTAGTGTTCAGAAATGTCATGCAGTAGTAGAAAAACAATGCTACTACAGTAGTAAGACAGTTTTTCGACTAGTACTAGCGTGCTGAATTGTCTTAAAAGTGAGGACAAAAAAAAAAAAAAAAGTATTACATGGCCCTGAAGCTCGAACTACTTTTCGTAGTGTGTGACAGCACATGAAGCGTGCTTGTGACCACAGAGAGATGCAATGCAGACTTTACACATGCAGCAACAGGTTGTTCATGCATGCAACCACCACGCACGCACGCACGCACACTTGTAACTGTAACTAATTACAGTTAATCATAAACCTTAAAAGAACATCCAAGACGTAACGCTTTGAAAAAAAAGCTGCTGTATTACGAATACTCTTCACACATTAAAAAAAAAAAAAAAAAAAAAAAAAGGCCAAAACACAACTTGTAACAATGTTGTCACTCTTAAAAATGACGAAATCCTGCAAGAGTACGCGTAAGTACTCGCACACACAAGAATGGATGTCATTATTACCTGGCCAGCAGAGGCTCGTCTTCTCCCCGAGTTAGGACATATTTCTTGCGGGGAGGATAGGACAGAGGGTGGGTGGAAGCTTGAAAAAGTTCCAAGGCAGTCTGCCTGACTCGCTTGAGGAGCGAAGAGAGACTGCGAGCAGCTGAGAACTTGGAGCTGCTTTTTGCTCCCAGCTGGGCGACTGAAAAAAATGTCCGAGAAGGGGTGAGAAACGAGAACCAGTTGCGCTCGTTTTGAAAACGAAATACTAATAAAATACCAAACAAACACCCCAAATAATTAAAAATATGTAATAAACTAAACCCAAGCATAAAGTATATATTTCTGGCAACAAAGGATTTAAATATGGCGTGACCTAAAGTCAGCCACCCCCGCTGAGTTGGTACGCTCCACTGTGGTCCTCCCTTAGGCATTTACAATACCGCTGTGCTACTTTTGCCACTCCGCAAAAGGCATATATACTATCTGCGTTTAAATTTATTGGTTATTTTCAAATCCCCTTTACGACTGAAAGAAACAAAATCCCCTGGAATTATGTTGTTGTTGCTGTTTTTAATTGCCATGGTTGCATGATGCCTAGTTATATAAGATATGTATACTTTGGTAATGACCATGCATTTTGGATATCCATAACACAGCAAACTGAAACAGTATACATTAGTCTCGTGTGCAAATGTTTGGGGTCACGTTTAAAAATAATTCATTTACGTGTAATCATACTCAAAGTATAGTATATTAAAAAAAAAAAAAAAAAAAAAAGTATTTGACAGGGGTGGGCAATTCCAGTCTTTGAGGGCCGGAGTCCTGCAGGTTTTAGAGGTTTCCCTCCTCCAAAACCCCTAATTCTTATGCATAGCTTGATGAACTGATCTGAACTGATCATGTGGATCAGGTGTGTTGGAGAAGGGAGACATCCAAAAGCTATTCAAAAAGTAGCTAATGCTCATCGGGTTCAAAAACAGATTTGTCGTTTATTTTGCTCAAGCTGCGGCACCTCTCATTAAACTCCTTCCACACTTCACATATCATGCAAACATAACATACATCAGTGTTTGTGTGTGTGTGTGGGGGGGGGGGGGGGGGGTTGTTTTATCATTCATTTCTTTGTACAGAGTATAGAAATGTTATGGCAATACTTAGCTTATTTAGATAAGTGAACCAGAAGGTCTCTCACCTTCTGCTCTAGAAAACTTGCCCGCAACACGGTGGGATTCATTCAAAAAAAAATAAAAAATCTACTAGGAAACCTTCAAATACGTTTCCGAAAGAAAAAAAAAAAAGACATAAATATTTGCAGTATCACACTTGAAGGTTAAAATGAAAGCGTAGTATTCATGCAGCGAGTCGACAAGCTTATAGGCGAACATTACGAGCGGAATAAAAGTGTCGTTTTTAAGCCAGTGCCAAGAAGTGCTGACTTGTGGGCTTGTGTGTGGTGCCAAACATCATTTTTTACTCTTATAACGTATATTATTTATGGCTAGATGCGGGCGAATGGCAGTATAATATGATACTGGCAGTGCTAAATCATAATCTGTGATCGAAAATAGTGAACACAATTAAAAAAAAATGCAAAATGAGGATTTGATTGAGCTTGAGATCACCGTTTCCTTTCTCATGGGAAGGTTTCTGTGAATGTCGTAAAGCTCCTTATGCGCATCGGAGCAGGATACTGAGAACCTTGTAAAAAAATATTAAGTATCAGCCAGGTATTCTTGTAAAACTCATATGTGTTTACTGGACCGTGTGGGTTAGGGATAGGCTGTCTCCAGTCCAGAGTGGGGCAGTTGTTTATGAGAAGCGCGACAGACAAGCCTTGTGACCTCTTGTTTATTCATTATGCCAGCGCAGCTCTTCATCATGACTCTTTGGAGCCCTGATTAGCTCATTAACTCCAGACCTTTTTTCCTTTTGGATTGGACAGATGGTTGCAGTTTAACCATCTTAAGACAGAACAATGCTGTCCTAACCCGTGGGTCAGAAGTAGATGAGGACCATGTTGTGAAAATAGGTTTTAACAGATGTTTTATTATTATTAGTAGTATTGCCACCTATTGGCACGGCATGTAAATGAGTGATTTCTATCTTTTTTTTTCTTTTTCTTTTTTATTGTAGGTTAAATGTTTCCAAAATGAAAAATTGCCGAATGCAAAAAGATGCTTTTCTCATTGCGCTCATTATAACAGGAAACACATTTTGTCCTCCGGGTCAGTCGTAGGCAAATTGCATTTTGGCTTCACAATTCCCACAAATACCAAATGATGAGCAAATGAACAGTAAAAGCCAGGCAGGGCGTGTGTTGCGAGTGGGCTACTTTGACAAATGAAAGGCTCCTAATGCCACATGACATGAGAATCTTCTGCTGATTCCAAACCAGCATTTCTTCACCAGGCCAAGTGCTCATCAACGCTAAGAGGTTCCATGTGAAAACATTTGGACATGATCAAAAAGATCGGCATCGGACATGAGCGTTATTCTGCGCTTTCAGCTCCTTTTTTCCCCCCTCTATCAATCCATTTTAATAGCGTTACCCCAGGGATGCATTAAGGCCTGTCAGTGAACATGGCTTATTTTCTCTTTTTTGTGTTTTGATACTACACAGAAGAGAAGTTGAATAGAGTGCTTAGACAGCAAAAGGTGCATGATGAAAAGCTGCTGCCAACACATAACATGAAAGAAGCTTTGCAAATAACTTTAAATAACAAATAACAAAATTTTACTGTCGTAAGTGCAATTCCTAACACTATTCTGTTGTTTTTCACCAATCAGTTATTTTATACATTTTAACATAATATGCTGTCTGTATTTGAGTGCATTAGTTATCACAACACACATTGTGAATCAAAACAAAACAAAACAAAAATACAGACAATTTGGCTTTTCAGTCAATAATAATATTTTGGCCACAAAGGGCACAGAAGGAAATTAGTAACTTGCCAAAACGTAGCAGTCATGCAGTGTTGCATTATGAAGTTTCATTTCGTGTCATTTCCCATTTTTTTTATTTCGTTCGTTGCACAACTCATCACTGAAAGTTGCCCCATCAATGCAAAACCAGAAGGTGTTCCATTCTACTCGATCTACAGTATAAGAGTCAAGGTCCTTTTATTTAAAAAAAAATAAAAATAAATAGCACATACTGTATACATACAAAAAAATGTCACAAAAAATTCTTGGTTGTGTCACCGTACTCGTCTGAATATCAATGCAGTCACGCTGTTTCCCTTCTTGCCTCCAAACTGGAACGTGGGCGTCGGCAACTCCTGAACAAATTCAAATCCTGTAAAAAAATAAATAAATAAAAAATACAGCAAAGACGGGAAAATGTCATTTATAACGCATCAACAAGCATGAACATGCTGGGACCTTGAGTGTCAAACATGAGAGACGACTTGCAGGCACTCCCGTGTGACAAAAAAGTGACAGCGAACTGGCCACTTGCCAAAAGTTGACTAAGTTGACAGTTGTCGCCCGGAGCTTAACGGGAAGCTGCGTGTTGACTGAGGGGGGTCATGCAACAAAATGGACCCAAATGTAAACATTTATTTTTCAATGCCAAAAGTGAAAATATATATTTTGCTTGTAAAGGTTTGGTGTACCGCATGGTTTTATTTTGACACAGAAATGCGGCTATGCCATAGAGGACAGCACAATTTGTGTAGTTACGCTACCTAGTGGTGAAAAGTTGGTGAATGACATCAATTTGTCAACATTGAAAGAGGCCGTACCAGTTAGCGCAAATGTTGGAGCTCTCCAATACTTTTTTTTTTTTTGACTGGCAACAAAGTAAACTAGTAATTAGCATATCTGCCGCATATTCAAAAGATTACGTGTTTGAATCCTGTATCAATCCATCTTGTGTGGAGTTTGCAAACCTGCAACACGAGACTAATACTAATTTATGGCAACAAAAGTGTTTTAATACACAGGCTCCAGCTCACCCACAACCCTAATATGAGAACAAGTTAAACAGAAAATGGACGGACGTTATTTTGTCCTCACCTTCTTTGAATCGCTCGAGCAGCTGTTCTTTTGTCCAATTACAGGACGTAATCGAGAAGAGGCCTTGATCATTCAGAGAGGCTTTTAGAGCTTGCACGTAAAGTCTTTTCACCTCGCTGGTATTGTCAGGATTCAGGCTGATGGCGTCAAACGTCCCTTTGTCGACGCACACGTCGTAACCCTCGAGTGCCGCTGAACAGAAGTCCACCTCCTAAAAAAAAAAAAAAAAAGATACAAGTTTAACACATGGATTTGTTGACAATGTCTACAATTAATTAAATATGAGTTTGGCAAAGTAAAATTGAGTAGAATACATCTAATCGAGTAGATAGATTAGGAAAAAAAAACAAAAAAGGTAATTTTACAGCAACAAAGTTCTAATATTGGGAGACAGAAGTTATTTTACCAGTCGTAATGGTACGGGAATAAAGTTACAATATTACAAGAATACATACAAATACCATTTAACATTGGATAAAGTAAAAAATAATAATAAATAAATACAATAAAAACAAATAAAATAAATGTGAGATTTAAGTTGTAATACAACAAGAAAAAAAGTCCAAAATTTATGGTCAAAAAAGATTTCTAAATTTTATAAGAATACAGCTGTAAAATTACAAAAGTAATTTTACAAGAATCCAATTGTGATAAATATTACAAAAGAAAAGTCATGTGTCTACAAAAATAAAGTAATCGTTTTGCCAGAATAAAGTAATGTTACTCAATTTGCAATGATGATGAGAATAAAGCTGTAATACAATTATAATAAGCTGAAAAAAACTCTCTGCCACCATCACTATCCCGCTAACATCAATATTGACTTGAATGGCAGTCTTTGCTGTCCAAGGAACGCACACACAGTCACGATTGTGCTACAAATTGAACATACATACATGGCCGCTGCATACATACACACACAAGACGTGCCCATTGGGACCGCCATTACGGAGCAGATGTGCTTTCATTGCTTTGAGGTTTGGAGGTGGTCAAATGTGAATGGTGGGCAAACCTCCATCACTTTCAGGGCTATTTTCAAGTGTAAACACAGCAAGAGTTTTCCTCAAACCCACCCAGGACCAGATGTAGATCCTTTGTGGAAACTCGCTTAGACTGCTAGTATTTCATAGTTATCCATTTTCTATTGTGTTTGTCCTCATTCCACCTGGCTTTGGGGAAAAGGTGGACTGACTGCCAGTGCCAGCCAATATCAGACTCAATAATTCGGAATCAAATTCACACATATGAACATTTACAGTCTTCATTCAATCTAACAAGTATTTTAGAACAAAAACATGAACTCCTTACAATTTTTTTTCAAATAAACTTTTGTTTGGGACACTTGGAAGTAGACATACCACACACACTATATAGAATCTTGTGTACCGATATATGGAAAAAATATAATATAACCCACCTTAACATTGACATGTGTCAAGCCCTCTGCCTGAAGAACACTCTTTGCCAGTTCCACAGAGGTCGGGGAATAATCAATTCCTGTTAAATTCTTGTATCCATGTTTCGCCTTGTCACATAAGACAAAACCATTTACCACATTTTGTTTCCACAATGAATATTTTTGTTACAATGTGCTGTATGAAAGAAAACAATGCTGTTTTGATTGTCACTCTCAGAGAGAATCGTTTGATTTATATTCATATTAAATTACACATGTAATTGTTTTCCACTTTACCATTTCAACTAAAAAGGCTCCGTTTCCTGTGCCGATGTCCAGAATGGCAGCGTCTTCCGAAATATTAGCGTTGTTCATCCATTTTAGCACACGGGCCATGCTTTCCTCACCAAACCTTAATAGGAAAATAATAATAATAATAATTAAGCACAATTACAAAAAAAAGATGTCTGTTATAATTTTTGAATACATTCATTTTCCGAACTAACAATAATTTATAAGAATATATTATGAAACAAAAGTTGGTATGAGGTTCAAAACAAAACAATATTCAGAGGGTAATCTTTTGATTTCACAATTTTACATTTTTATCCTCTACCAAAAAAATAAAAACAAAATAAAAATACATAACTGCAACTTAATAGTTGTGAAACTCTTCTTTGTGTATAATGTATGTCTGTATTACACTGCCACCTGGTGGCCAAGGTAGGCACACAATGAGCACAATCTCAATGGGCATGCATGCATTACATTGACATTTCCTTTAATTATGACATTGTTTTATAAAATACAATAGAGTGCTATTTTGCTTATTTTATTTATTAAATATAATAAATGTCCTGTTAGTAAATATTTCTGCATAAAAATTATTACCATATCTCACCAACGTCCCCAATGTCTTTGAATGTTTCCAACTCTTTTTGGTATGCATCTTCCCAACTGCAGAAACAAAATTGACACATTATTATTATTATCATCATCATCATCATCATCATAAACAATTTAAAATTTCAAAGCACCTCTAATCAAACAAGGGCATGGAATTTTGTGTGTGTGTGTGACTGTGTGTGTGTGTGTGTGTGTGGGGGGGGGGGTGATCGTTTAATTTAAAATTAATAAAAAAAAAACACTTTCTATTTGGGCTGAACGCTAGCTTAGCTCAGCTCTTGCTTCAGAAGCGAGAAATAATAATAACGCGCAATTTTTTTAAGTTTTCATCATGCCACTATATGCTCAAAAGACTTACTATTCCTTCGTTCCTAACTGCGAAGTTTCAAAGTCATTATCCGAGTCTCTGTCCTCTTCTGAGTCGGAACCATGTGTGCTTCTTACGGCAGCTTCCATGTTTGTTTGCTAATCGGCGAGGGAATACAACTACATCTCCCATGAGGCATTGCGCCGCTTGTAGCGCCTTCTCCTCAACCGCAGGGGGCAGTGGGATTGATAGGGATGTTTCCATCATGGCGGCATCCATTTCAGGTTATACTTTTAGTTCTGTGTGTTACCACAGCGCCAATAGCAACTCGGATCATGTGAGTACACCGCGTCGGGTTGCCAAAAGCGAAGGGGAGCTTCGCCTTCCCGGCGTCGTTCATCGGCGCCATTAGTTTGTGTTGTTTGCTCACTGTCATGATCTCTTGCTGGGCTAGCTAGTTATGGTGTCGTCTATTTACCGGCGGATGTGCTTATTATAGCTGGTATAGTTGTACACTTAATTGTCTATTAGTCTGCTTACAGATCCACACGAGTCAAATGGTGACTCGTAATTCTAAATCACGGTTGCTCATTGGTGTTGTTTTACAATAGGAAGTGTTAGGAGGAAGTGTTTTAAGTTCCAGGAAATACTCAGCTGTTAGCTCCCCTGGTGGCTAGCAGGTGTTTTACTTTAGTTATTAACTTGAGTTTAAATGATTAATCGACTCGTCACCAATGGGAAAAATGAATTGCCAAATTGGATTAAAGGGCAGGCTCCATTTTAATTCATCTAATTAACATGTTGCATGACAGGTGAGCTTGTCAGTCAACTTCACTCGTGTTAACGTCACTTTTAACAATGTGACAAGTTTTCAATTTTATCTCTTCATACTCGTGTGCATGCCATGCAAAAGAATTCATTTAGTCGTGGTCAATACCTTGGCAGCTTAGTAGGGTAGTGTTTAGCAGCACATTTGCTTGACAGTGAAGAGGTCACGGGTTTGACATACAGTGAGCCATGCATGTCTCCACTGTCAAGAAATGGGAGCGTATCATATTTTATCACTTGATGGAAAAATTAAAATAAGACTCGCTCGCACAGTCCTAATGAGAGGCCAAGCTTTCTTCATCTTGAAATTCTGACGAGAAGAAATATTATTCTATTAAAAATGCTTTGACTCATATTAGTGTTCATAAAGTGAATCTAAAATATGTATCTCACCCATGACATTAAAGAAGACACGCGTAACTGGTTGCAGGAGTATAGGAAATACATTATTTGTCACAAAAGGGAAAAAAAGCGAATGAGCAACCAACTCCTGTCAATCAAGGACCTTCCAAAGATGCTGAATATGATTACTTATGTTGTTTGTCTGCATTCCGTCAACTCTTAGTCAGCAGAGTTGAACAAATGCTACACCGCATCTGTCTTTCAAAGGGGGGATGCGTGCTTTACATTTTGGGAGTGTTGTAATTGAAATATAGGCAACAAATTCTTTGATTTAATCTGATAAAGCTGCCCACTGTCCAAAATGGTTCAATAGGCCGCAAACTAATTGCTTTACAATGGCGCCATTCAGAGGGTACAAGCAAATCTTTAAATTGGAAATGCTTTGACCTGAGAGTATTCAGCATTCTTGCTATTGTTGTTTTGTTCATACAGGAGGGCTTCCTATTAGGAGAAGTAAGGCAAGAGGAGACCATCAGCATCAGTGATACGCAGATAAGCAGTGCAGAGCTCATCCAGGTCGTAGGTAAGGAATGACTGACTGTTTATCTAGCTACATATCTATCTGGCTGGCTGGCTAGCTGCCTGTCTACCGACACTTATTTATCCCTTTATCAGATTTGGGTATAATGTAATTGAAAACACTTCTCTGTTTCCAACAGAAATCCATAACCATGATCCCTGTGCACGGTTGTTTAGGTAAGCTTAATAAGATTTATTTTTTTTTCCCTGTCTGCACTTAAACAACACATGGAAAGATACTTTTTGGAAGGCCTGCTCTTACCTAATTGTTTAATTATGCAATATCACAATGTTTTGAGATTATTATTTTTTTTGTAGTGTTAAGATATGTGTAAAAAAAAAACATGAAATGTGTTACCGATTGTGGTAAGTCTTAAACTTTGAGTTTCACTATTTTTGTTAGAAGTTATCCCTCCATATTCTAATTTATTGAGATGCTTTTGATACCACTGTAAGGCATAGTACAGGAAAGGGGAATTCATTTTTGAAATAATGATTGTTGCTCAATCATAATCAGTATTCATGACAGAGTGTTTGATCATGTGTGTCATAATGTTAAGAAAAATGTGGAATAAAACAGAAAATATTTGTGCTTTTAACCGGCTGCTGAGCTCTTGACTTAATCACAATAATAAATATATTCAACATTCAAACAAGTTGATCCGTCACTTAGGGATTCATACCCATTTTAGGACAGTAGATGGCTCCATCTTACAAGATTGTAGTGCAGCATCAAGCAACGAAGCAGGGCATCTAAACTTTTTTTTTTTTTTTTTTTTTTCCCCCCCCCTCTCCTCACCAGCTTTTATGACTATGCCGGCAAAGTCAATGAAGAACATCTCAACAGTATTCTAAAAGACAGGCGAAAAGTGAGTGATGACAGTCCCGTTTCGTCCATTTTCTCAAACCAACTGTCAACTGGATGAATGCCGTTATTAGCTATATAGCACCTATTTCAACTAAACGCATTTTATTTTACTGTTTTTCCTCACCCAGCATGTGATTGGCTGGTACCGGTTTCGGCGGAACACGCAGCAGCAGATGTCCTTCCGGGAGCAGGTCGTCCACAAGCAGCTGACGCAGCTGCTCGGCGTGCCCGACCTCGTCTTCCTCCTCTTCAGCTTCATCTCCACGGCCAACAGCTCCACGCACGCGCTGGAGTACGTGCTCTTCCGGCCCAACCACAGGTATTGATTGATTGATTGATTGATCGCTCAATCGATCAGCAGTTCTGAGAGTCCACTACAAGTCACGTCAACAATATTCTTGAGTGGTATTTCGCGGGCCATGTTCTGGGGGTGCTTAGTGTTCATCTGCACTCAGTAGGTACAACCAGAGGATCACCCTCACCATCCCCAACCTCGGCAACACCAGCCAGCAGGAGTACAAGGTCTCCTCTGTGCCCAACACCTCGCTCAACTACGCCAAGGTCATCAAAGAACACGGGTAATATTTGCACTCCAAACATGAATGGGCACCGCTGCCAGGGTCACTGTTCACTGCTGAACAAACGTCATCCTACGCGTGTGTTGCAAGCACCCGTTTCCACCTGAGCGCATGCCAACACGAGACGTTCATAAGTTTACCCACTCAGCAGCGTGACAAAGTGTCGCGAGAGTTGCAAAGAGTGGCCTGGTGTTACCAGAGGGCACACATCGATTGGGCGCAGTTAATACCTCCTGCCGGCAGTGCAGTTTATAAAAAGGGGGCGAGGCACAGTATTCCCTCTGTGAACTGACCAAGACTAATGGACAGTGGAATTTGTTACACTTACATTGCAGCCAAAATGGAACTACAGTACTGTTTCCTAAAAAGCAAATACATAGCCGCACAATCCACTTCACTGCAGGGCCGAATTCTTCGACAAAGACGGCGTGATGAAGGATATCAGAACCATATATCAAGTGTACAGTGCGCTGCAAGACAAAGTGCAGGTGAGCAGACTTTCAGGGTGCACAAAAAAAAAGATTTATATTTTTCTCATCTGATTTATCCTGCTGTCATCTAATGTCAAGGCTGTGTGCGGGGAGGTCGAACAAAGTGAACGGGTGAAGGAGAAAATTCAAGACGATGTGAAAAAGCTGAAAGAACAAATTGCTCTCAGGAAACGCAAGATGGCAGAAGAGGAGAGGAGTAAGTATCGGTGTATTTATTTGATGAATATTATATTCGGGTCTCAGTCTCACAAGGGTTCGAATACCAGCTCGGCCTTTCCTGTGTGGAGTTTGCATGTTCTCCCCATGCTTATTATTTCCATGAAGAGTGGGAAAGTGTCTGCATCATCTGGCAGTCAATAAAAGAGATTCAATGTTGTACGACATTTCACCAAAGTCCAGAGCTTGGGCTGCTTGATGTTGAAGAGAATATTAATCACAATTACATTGGTAATAATTGAAATCTCGATTAGGACGATTATTTATTTTTAGGTACAAAACAAAATGTTTAAATGTCAAAATTTTTAAGACAAATAAAATTTTTGAAACACTATAATTATGCAAGTTCCTTTTGAATGAAACAAAATGGATTATATTTATTTTAAAATAAAATAAAAATGTTGCAAATGTGTACATTTAAGCAACTTAGCATTAATCTTTTTTTTTCTAACGATTCTGATGATTTTGTAATTGTGGAGTGTAATAATTGTAATTGAATTTCGATTAATTACACAACCCTACCACATCGACATCTTACCAAGACTTTCTCGCAGGAAATCTCCGCTGTAAGATCGTAAACGAGCTGAAAGGTACTCCCCAAAAACAACAGTGGGCTAGCGCATCATTTCAAGTGGCAGACGCCCTGACCAAGCACAAAAAGCCCTTCACTGGTGGCGGAATGATTAAAGAGATGTGACCGCAGTGGCGGAGTCATTATTCCGGCACCATAAAAACAAGAGGGGTCGACATAACTGTGTGACTCAGCCGTTTCTGACATTAAATGTCATCAACTCGAAGTTCAGAACCAGGCTGACAGATGAGCATTGAAGTCTCACTCACTGCTCAATGTTGCATGTTTATATCTACATGCGTGTTTAAAAATACTACTAAATACTATTTTAGTACTCACCGATACTTGACAATGCCATTACATCAGGGGTCACTGACCTCTTTAAAACTGAGAGCTACTTCTTGAGTACTGATTAATGCGTACTAGCTAACAAAATTGCTCAAATTATATTGGGGTAAATAATCTTAATTGTCTCTTCTGCAAGCTTTTCTCAACAAACCCCCAATTATTTATTTATTTTTGGGTGTGTGTGTGTGTGTGTGTGTGTGTGTGTGTGTGTGTGTGACATCTGGTGAATGCATTAAGTGGTTGGGAATCATTGCACTGTAGCTCAACCATGACGTTAGCCTTTTGCATGCTTTTAAAAGTTGTCATTGTGCTCCACAGGGCTCAGTGAAGCCCAGAATCCAAACTCCACTCCAGAGGAGAACACGGAAGCTTCCGAGCCGTCGCTCCCATCTAGGATATCTTTCCACGCCCCCTCGGCGCCCGAGCGGCCCAGCATCTCCCCCAATCCGCCGTCTTACACCGACCTCCTGTCCCAAGTTGACTCTCTGCTCACGTCGTCTTCCCCACCCCCCACCAGCGCCGCTCTACTCCCCCGCCCGCAAGCCGTAGGATCGCCGGGACACCCCACGCCGGGCCCGCTGGCCACGGGCTCGGGCACAGCCACCGCCTCCTCCAATCCCATCAGCGCTCCCAGCTCGCCGTACCTCGGCAACGGCGACGGGTCGAGCTCGGACTCGTTGGACAGGCAAGCGGCGGGGCAGGAGTTCGACGACGACGATGACGACGAAGACGAGGACAGTAGCGAGTACGAGAACCTGGTGAGCGAAGCACCCCGCCTGCCCGTGACCCCCGCCAGCCTTCTATCTCGAAGTCGGCCGTCCGCCTTGGGCCCCGACGGGGACGCTCGTGGCTCACAGGCCACATAGGAACACGGCGCCGCCCGGCCGAGTGTGTGCGGGGACACTGACGCACCTTCTTAAGCAATCATAAAAAAAGTGCCAGTCCTGAAAGTGAACGGCATGTGCAGCTGGCATCCCGCTATAATGTCTTTTTTTTGTTTTTTGTTTTTTTGTTATTGTTGTCTTACCTCCATTTTAAGGGGAAACTTCGTCAGCTCACTGGAAGGCGGCTCTTTATGTTCTCCGTGTTTTGTTTTGTTTTTGAACGGGTGCTGTCTGGGTACTTCATTTGGGACGTGTCTGGTGTTTTCGTTAATACACACAAGGAGGATGTTCCCTCTGCCAACCAGCGTGTCCACAAAAAGGCAGGTCCTGCTTCCCACTCTTTGTTCACAGTACACTAACACTCTTGCATCACTTTTGCACTATTTATTGCCTTCTTTTAACAACAACCTCTCAAAGAAAACAAAAACAAAAGGGAGACAATTAATCAGCCTTCAAACCTTTTTTTTTTTTTTTTAATTAGACTAGAATTGCTTTCACATGCACAATTGTCACATTTGGGATTTGTACTGTATTGATTCAGTACAAAAATTTGAATCCTATAATAAGTAAATGACAACCACGTATGGGTGCTTTATATATAAATATATATTTTCTTTTGGTGTGAGATTGATTCGAAACGAATGTCAACAGAAAACACTGAAATTGTATCGCGCTTCGCTGCACTTAACATAAGAAAAAATGTACGATATTCTTTTGTGCTATAACCAATGAGGTCCTGTCTTGCTCCTTGTATAGTCCTGTGACAGGACTCCTGTCTGACCACTCTGCTCAGCTTTTGTACATTGTACAGGGCTTCACAGAGCACACATAAACACAATGTACTGTAGCTTTACTAACCGGATGCTTAAGAGGTTCCTTTCTACTGCTGCAACACACAAAGCTACCACTAAACTTTGTTTCAAACAACAACAACCTGGCTGCTATCTCCACTTTCCTTTGCTCCTTGTCACTGACCATCGACTTACAATCACTTCTCGCTCACTTGTTCTCTATTAAAGTCATTCATGGAAGGCTCGGTAACCCTTGTAAGTGTGTGAAGTCTTAACCGTGGTGATTATCGCATTAACTTTGCTTTCCATTTATGGCACAGCGAAATTGACGTCTGACTTTCTGCTTGGAATCTGTTCTTCCTTCTTGCCTGACATTAACCACTAAAGAAGTGCCCCAAACCCTTCACGAGATACTAATAGGAGTACAGGACTGTCGCGACTGACGTTGTCGCCTTTGTTGTTTAGAAGCAGGAATCCTAACCACAAAGGTGCACGAAACCTGTTTGGTAATTGTGAGACCTAAAATAAAATCCATTGGCATATATTTAGGGCCATAAAGAACCTGCGGGGTATTTAATGCAGTCACCCGCAGGTTGTACTCGATTTGGAACTGGCGTATTTTGCTTAGAGAACCAGCTTTTAGCTACGCAAAGATTTTTTATTTTTTTTTATCTGTCTCAGATTCATCACTGACCAGGAACTGGCACTGTTTAAATGTGACTTGAAAATCGCAACGTCATGACTCATGATCTACAAAAAACATGACATTTGTTGTACGCTTTTCCCTGGAGAACTGGACATATGATGAACTAAATTAAGTGTTCAATGTACAGTAGACAAGGGAGGGTGTAGTAGCATTTTAGTTGAGTTTAAAGCAGGAGTTTGGTAAGCGTGCCCTAAAAAAAAAAGAAAAAAAAACCTTGCGATGATTGCTGGGCGTTATATCACCGACAGTGGAACCTCTCAAGTTACAAAACAATATCTTCTGGATGCTGGCTGAATTCCAAGTTGTTCTCATTTCAACACTTTTTTTTTTTTTTCTTCCTGCTATGTATCCATTTTCTATGGTGTTTGTCCTCATTAGAAACACAAGTGTGCAGGAGTCTATCCCAACTAATTTGGGCGAGAGGTGGCCTGCACCCTGAACTGGATATCAGCCAGTTTTGAATTTGCAAACCGCCGTCATGATAAATACATTCTTAGCTGCCATGAAAGTTAACCATTGTGCAATAAAACTAAGTGCTACAAATCCGTTTGCGTGCTAGTTGTTAGCTATTTTTGCTTTTATCTATGTGCTATTAGCAGTTTTGTATCGAATTGATATTTAATTGTATTGCCTGTACATTAACTGAGCAGTCAGGGTGTTTAGCATCACAAAAATAAATCCAAGGATTTTATTTAGATGCTCACTGAACTTAAGTCTTACGGCAAATTTGTTAGCCTAATAGCATAATGGTCTTGAGTCATTGTTTTGGAGCATTTTCGGAAACGTAACCTCGATTGAGTCGATTCAAGCTTTGTGGATAAGCGTGACCTGGATGGCTGACAATTTACAGAGACATAAAAGAAATACACAAGTTGACTTGGGCAATTTTGCTATTATGCTAACATAATCGCCCCACTTTTTGGTCTGTTCAGCTGTGGGGGTTCCACTGTAATGTATCCTTGCGTAACCTTGACTTGATCAAAAAAACAGCAGGGCTCAGGTTTAGTTTTTATTTTTATTTTTTCATGATGTAACACTATACAAATAGTACTGAAAACTGTATGGGGTAATACTCCCTGTACTCTTCCTCTGTTGAATGGGACTCAGTGACACCTCCTCCCTGAAGCACAATGCTGAGGGACTCTTTAGGCTTTTATCTGATTTGTGCACTTGGAAGAAGACAAAAGGCGTGATTGAATAAGCGCCGTATGATCTTACATGAGAGGGGTTAATAAAGAGAGATGTGTGTATGTGGGATGATGTGCCTGTTTTCTCCAATGTTTCTTAATGCAATATATTTGTGGAGATTTTATTTATTTTTTTGCACCATAATAATTCTGGAGTATAGTGCCTGTGGGTTGTCCTTGCAAGGAAAACACAGTAGCCTGTGGGCCTGTTCTAAAATGAGCTCACCAGTGATGGGACATTGTGATTTCCTAGGAATGCTCTGTGTGATGTAGATTTTTCTTAACTAGGGGTTAATACATTTTAATGCAAAAAATAAATAAAAATGTGGGATTGCATTTTTTTCTGCATCCCAAAACTGCAAAAAAAATAGTATTCATATAGTGTGGACAAGGCTGCTCATCTCGTGCCCCTGCTGCTTTTTGTGTTGCATCCATATATGCAATTGATAATCATAACATTTGAGAAAACATTTAATCTCATCCCAGTGTTTTCGCGTCGGTCTGACATTGAAGCTGCCATACATTACTGCAGGCTGCTTGCAGTATTTTCACGATGACATCATCCCTTTGGAGCCGATACCACGTGGTTAATTGCTATTCCCGCAACAACAAAATATATATACACAAATAACCAAGCATGTGATTTAAAAAATATATATATATGTATGTGAATTTGCTGTTATATAAACCAGTCCGCCGATTCGGTGGGGAAAATTAGTCAATTTGCGACTGCTGCTGTTATTTCGGATGACATTGAAGTGTTCTGTTTTGCTCTGACGTATGCCTTTAACATGAACAATGAGGTACATCAATTCTGATTGGCCGACGCGAGAGGATGCACGGAAATCGGCCAATCACAGCGCGCGGCAGATTCAGGTAGTAAATCCCCGGTCCTGCCTCCCCACTGTGTAACACGGCCCAGAGAGGGCTTCCATACTTCTCTCGCTAGTGTGTTTTTAGCCCTTGCCTCGCTCGCTTCCTCCCCCACACTCTGTGCCGCCATTAAAAGCCCATCTCCTCGGCGAAAGGGGATCAAGATGATTTGAAGAGTCCAACGCGGATAACCGAGGAGGGACGGGGCTCGAGAGAGTGGGTGGAGGCTCTCGCCCTGTGGCTTATATGGACCTCCGCCATCCAGTCAAGTCAATATGGGGCTAGTGTCGGCTACGTGAGAGAAGCCCGAGTGGCTTCGGCAGGGAGTGGGGATCTCCACGGCGACTGAAACGAGGTAAGGGGCTTCTCGTTGTGTTCTACTTGACAGCTTCCGCCGTCGAAGCGTAACAAAACATAATCCATCGGTGTTAGCAGCGCGCGGGCGGCTAGCTTGCTCTGTAATTACTTATCTGGCAGGCTGTCAAATCTCGTCGAGTTTGTAACGCAATGTCACAATTCTCGCGATATTTGAGTCGTTCGGGAAAGTTGTTGACGCGTTGGCTGACATCAAAGCGCCTTTCGTAGCTGGATTTGAGCACGAAACGATTAGCGCGTCACCTGTGAACCTGTCAAACAAGAACGTCGCACCTTTGGAAAAAAGTGGGGCGAGTCAGATTGTTGTTGTGGGATGCTTTAAAAAAAAAAAATCATCAACAACCAAACAAGGCGCCCGCGGTGCGTTTTGTCGCGTTCACGTGATGAATTTCTCACCGTGTAAACAAAACGTCCCAGCCCGAATGTAAGCAACGCGCATGCGCTATGGATTATTCCCCCCTTTTTTAATTTGTCTTTAATAGGCTTTGCGCCGAATTAAATTTCAATGTGTGGGTTAAGTGTCTATGCGGTCACGCGTCTACCCTGCTGGGTGTCTGCTTTCATTCGCCCCCCTTCTCTTGTTACCAGCCTCCTCCATGGTACTGTAGGCCACTCTTGCTCTCTGTCTATAAATTAACTTTTACTGTATGTGTTTATGGTCGGCGTTGGGTTACCATCCCGGATTGTTATTGAGCATTGCTGTGTTGTGCGGCATCAAATACTTCCACAGAAAGATCAACTATGTACGAGTAAATCCAGTGTGCACCAGGCACCCTTTTTGTATTGTGCAGATGTGCATTAGTAGAGATTAAACAAGCGATACCGGTACTCTGTGGAGCAGATTATAGAAGATCCCCCACTCCACATTGTACACTCACTGCCCCATTCACAGTGCACCCTTTTTTGTGTCAAACTTGTTTTTTTAAATATAGGTCTTTAAGAATTAAGACACTATCCGTGGAATAAAGATAAAAAGAATCAATAGAAAACAAAAACATACTGTTTATGTACCTAAATTTGCTGTTTAAGATCTTGTAAAGCTATACCGTGTATTTTTTACCCTTGTTGAACATGTTTTTACCACTTAGTGCTGTGCATGTTTACTGAGCAGCAGAAAGAGGCCCCTCGCGCTGACCTTATGCCCCCTCCCGGATGTGCCCTGACGCTGACACTGAAACTACTTGCCCCTTGATTAACGTGATAATCTGGTTTTCCCCGCTGCAAATTGTACACCAACCTCGCCATGAAAAAAAAACTACTCACCTTTTGATGTACATGTAACTGGAAATGCTAGTAGCGATGTTTTCAGCCTCATGCATTTTAATGTTTGCATTGCTTGATTTGCCATTCAAGAAATTGAATTGCTCATAGTCACTCATAATGTAGTGGTTCACTTGCGTGACTTTGTGGGTTTCGTTTCCACTCAATCGTGATAGTATGAATGGGAGTCAATGGTTGTCTGTCTCTGTATGTCCCCTGTGATTGACACGTGACCAATCCAGGGCCCTCTTGCCCGAATTAGGACAAGTGGTGTTGAAATAAATGGATATGAAAACTGAAACGTAGAAATTGGCAAATGGTAATGTATCAATATCATTATCAGGTTGCTACCAGTCTTATTTTAAGGTATTGGATTCTCATGGAAGTTGACAATAGTCTGACCTTGAGTAAGTAACGATAACGGCAATATTGTGATATCGCAATATTAAAACTGCCACAATTTATCCTCGTCATGTCACAATATTAAAAGCAGCACATCTGTTTAAAAAAAAGTCAGGTTGATTTCCATTTGTGCAGTTCTAGCACCCTCTGGTGTCAATTTTTTTTAGTACAGTTTAATTTTCACAAGTCATGTTTTGGCCCTGATATGAAAATCCACGCTAATGGTCAGATGAAGGTGCTTGCATTAGCAAGTGCGTGCCTCAAAAGTGTTATTAGAGGTTTTAGATTGTTTACATGCATTGCTGTAATGTGCAAAAGCACAATATTGTGTTTTTTATATATTGTGATAATTATCGTATCGTGATAATATTGTATCGTGATGATATCGTTACATCCCTCCTCGGCAGTAGTTGGCGCTATACAGCGGCAGTGAGACACATCAACACATCATCTGAATCAGAAGAAAATTCTTTAACAATTTTGTTAACTTTATTTCAAAAGTACCGATGCTAAAGGTTTTGGTACTCAAGTACTCGACGAGTAACGACTTGTGCTGTCAGTCCCTCGTGAATTATTCCACGTATCTTTGTTTGCAGTGCCCAGTTTCCTGCAGAGTGGACCCGCCGAGCTGAGCACCCCACCGAACGGCAGCGAGCCTCCTCGGCGCGGGCGCGACGATGACCGAGCTGGTCGCCAAGTGGGCCTGCGAATACTGCACCTACGAGAACTGGCCGTCGGCCATCAAGTGCACCATGTGCCGCGCGCAGCGGCCCAGCGCCGGCGCCATCATCACCGAGGAGCCCTTCAAGAGCGCACCGGCCTTGGACCCCGCCGGCCTCGGCAACAGCCCCACGCAGGGCAGCTCCTCTCTGCTCATCTGCCCCGACTCCAGCGCGCGGCCCCGCGTCCGTGCGGCCGACGCCCCCGAGGCCAGTAGCAAGTGGTCCTGTCACATGTGCACCTACCTGAACTGGCCCCGCGCCATCCGCTGCACCCAGTGCCTGTGTCACCGGCAGCACGCGCAACAGCAGCAGCATGCCGGCCAACAGGGGCAGCCGCGCAGCCCCACCGAGTCGCCCCAGACCTCGGGCTCCGGGTGCCGCCCCTCGCCCTCCTCCGCCACCGACCCCTGCGAGGAATACAACGACCGCAATCGGCTCAACACGCACGCCCAGCATTGGACCTGCGCCGCCTGCACTTACGAGAACTGGTCCAAGGCGCCCAAGTGCGTGGTGTGCGACCACCCGCGGCCCGCTCACGGCCTGCTGGCCGAGCCCATCCAACTGGCGTCGGAGCCCGAGAGGCAGCAGCCGTCGTCCAAGTTCATCGACGCCGATGGGGGCGGTAGGCGGGGCGTGGCGGGCGGCCAGGGGGTCGGCGGCGTGGCGGGTCTGGTCGGGGGCTGCAGCACCAGCCAGAGGAGGTCGCCGCCTTCCTCCAAACGCGAGTCGGAGGTCAACATGGACTTTCAGAGGATCGAGGTGGCGTCGGGGGCCGGCGTTGGGAGTAAAGAGGAGCTGGAGGTGGATTTCAAAAAGCTGAAGCAGATTAAGAACAGAATGAGGAGGACGGACTGGCTCTTCCTCAACGCCTGTGTTGGTGAGTTCCAAGTATTTACATCACAACAAATTAGAATGCAGCACAAAAACTCAATTTATTTCAGTCTTTCAACCCTGTTGAAGTCAAACCCGTTTGTTTGTTTTTCACAATATGTTCATTGCAGCCCCACTAATCAAATCAAACTTTATTTATATAGCACATTTCATTCATTCAAATGCAGCTCAAGGTGCTAAACAATTAAAACATCCATAATACAATAAAAAGAACCCCTCCTCCATATCCCCATGATCACACACGCAAACCACAATATGGGGCACAGAATAACCCTGTGAGGAAAGGCACCCTGGAGGAGCTCATCCACACTGAGAGGGATGACGGCCAACCACCTCAGGGAGCAATGTCATCCCAGAGAGCTGCCGGGCCAGATTCGCCACAGCCCGCTTCACACAGACTGAAGCGAGCCACAGCTCCCCGGGGCCAAGGGGCCCCCGGGGCGACCACCCGCCCGCAGGAGGACCAGCCATCCCTCCCAGTGTGGAGGCTCCCCCATGAGGAAACACCGGCGCGGAAAACTTAGTAACTACCAAATAAAAACATTTAAACACTAAAAGAAAACAGTTCAACACTATAAAAAAACAAAAAAAACAATAAAAGATAAAAACAAAGCTAAAAGACAATCTAATAAAAAATAGATAAATAAATAAATAAAATGGGGAAAAAAGATGGTGAGTCTTGAGCGTCCTCTTAAAAACATTAATAGTCTAAATATGGTATTCTAGTAAATTCAGTGGAATTTGAGTTAAGCAGCAAAATCCATCCGTTTTTATCAATATCAGAAGGCGGCCATTTTACATCTTACAGTGCAAGTGAAAATGACATCACAGTTGCTCAAGTCTCAAGTAACAACCAATCACTGCTCAGCTTTAGAAAACGGGTGAGCTGTGATTGGTCGTCGCCTGAGCCCTGAGCAACTGTGATGTCATCTTCAGTCGACAGCAAGTGCCAAAATGGCCGCCCCCTGAGATGGATAAAAATGGCTGGATTTTGCTTCATAACTCATATTCCACAAATATAATATTTAGTGTCATGTGAGGTGACATATAACATGTTCTTGTCAAGAAATGTTTAAGGTTGACTTCCCCTTTAAAAAGTATAGTATTGAAGTCGGAACAAGTCGGTATATGACCGGTTTACCTTATTTGTTCCTTTGTTTGGTGAAAAAGTCAAATAAATGTTCAGAAACGTCATACGTTTATTCTGCTCACAGCAAGCTGGTTTACATAGCCCCTGTCCCGATTTGATCATTTGTCTTTTTTGTTTCGTGATAACAGCCAGTGAGTGTAACTGGACTGCACAAGCGGCGAGTGTCCGGCCACCCACACTGTACTGCCGACTGCTGAGTGGGAAGTGGGAGGATGAACATTCTAAGGAAAACTATTTTTCTTTCGTTTTTTTTTTTCCCCATTTCCATCTCATGCCACTATATTGCAACACTCGAAGTTCTCCTTCATGTTCCGTTGACCGTCCATTAGTAGAGAGATGATGGACGCTTTCAGGCCAAGTGGACGTCGACTTGTAAAGAGGTCACACAACAGCCCGATTGTGCTGCAGACAATCCGTCACATGAATTTGTCCTCTGTTGCTAGGGAGGAGGTTAAGCGTGACACATGCGCGTTGTGCGCGCGCACAGCCGGCTTCCAAAGGGACCTGTCGCTTTAAAAATAGAGTGACAAGTAGCGCCGCGGTCAGAAATACATACGTCTTGAGCAACAGTCATGACTTTCAGCCTGCATTATTGACCACCTGATAACGACTTGACATCACTCATCGCGTGACAAACGCGCCATCCACATTTCACTGCGCGATGATAAAGTGCGCTTTATACTGGCTGTCATAATGTCACTTTGAAATCCTTGGTAATTAGTATTTTTTTTAGAAAATCAAAAGCATAAAACATCAAATCAAAGCATAAATTAAAATTCATTTGCATACATTCTTGCAAACTACTCCCTTTTCACTGCCTGGTTTCTTTGCCATACTGTGTGGATTAGAAGTGTGCAATGATTAATTTATTATCAAATTAATTGATAAATATTTTAATAATTGATTAATCATTTTGGGACCTACACTTAAAATTGTCCAAATCCTTGGAAGTTCAGCCTGTCAACGGTAAATATTACGAGATTTCTGTAGTTTTTCAAAATAAGACATTTACAAACATTAGCTTTGGAAACCAATGATCGACAATTTTGCCTGTTTTCTGACGTTACGAGACGACCCAAACCAAGAATCATATTCCATTTTTGTTTGCATTTTCTGCACTGTTACTATAAAATAATGTCACCAGCAAATTAATCAACAACTATATTTGATTGTGTAACGTCAAATTGTCCAAATCGTCTCCATTTTAGCCTCTTAACAGTGAATATTCTCTGATTAGTAGTGAAAGCAGACGTTCGTTATGTTTATTATCTTTGTGTGTTTTCAAAGTATGACATTTTCAAGCATCCGCTAGCTGATTCCCCCCGAATTTTCTGATGGATGCTACGGACCAAACCAGTCACCGAATCATCAATTTATGTCTGTGTATATACAAGTCATGTACGCATTAAGTCTGCGCATGCGCGGGGGAAAAAAACGAGACGACCAACTACCCTATCAATTTGAATGGCGAAGATTAGAGTGGTGACAATCTTTGCGTAACTGTACACTTTAAACTTCACCGATGTCAGTAAACCACATGCTATGCATGTTAATAAAAAACAGCAACTTTCCAGTGGTTGAAACGTTTCTATCAGAGCTGATTCCATTGGATCCAATTCATTTTCAATGACCGTTTGGTAGTTTCGCCTAGCCAAAAACTACCCATAATGCACCTTGATTTCGAGATGCGCACATCGCTTATTCTGCAGTCGATTTGAAATATGGTCCAGTTTTTCAACAAAGGGATGAAAATGAAAACTTCAGATCAGATGAATCAGTTTAAGCAAACAAATAATAATGAACAGATAAATTAAAAATAATGGTTAGTTGCAGCCATAATTTTTGTGATGGGAGGAACCTGGCAGTCGCCCGCGTGACTGACTCATGTCTGCGTTCAGACAGTCACAGGATTGCCAATCACAGATGTAAAATTGCTCGACATTCTCTGCTACACGTGTCCCGAGGCGAGCGCCATGTTGTCTTGCAGGATGTGCGAGCGCAGGGCCAGCGGCTGGGCCGCGGGCACGCCCACGCCACCGTGCTGTTTTGTGACCCTCTCTTCTTGTCACATTGCTCTGATTTTGTGCTGCCTCTCGTCTCCTCGTCGCTCGTCGCTCGCAGCGCTAGCCCGGCTCCACATGGCACGGCGAGTCCTTCCGCCCACTCCGCGTCGCACTCGCACACAAGTGATGTTGTGTGTTGACATGAGAACAAAAAAAGTGACGCGGTGTTTACAGTGCTGCCAAGAGGACGCTGTAATATGCGGCATACAAGATGCATGGAGTATACATAATTTGCACTTTTGAGTTTGTTTGTTTTTTTTTCAATCAGAAATTACGCTTATCATATAATTTTTATTTTAGCATTTTCCTTCTAATGTATTCTATTATATAAATGTATTATATAAATGTGATCTGTTTTTATTTTCACTTTTATTTTTATATTTTTTTTATTTTAAGCGTTTCCATTCCTCCATATTGACTAAAGTCATATTAATAATAATAATAATAATTATTATTATATATATATATATATATATATATATATATATATATATATAAAATAATATAATGTAAATAATAATAATATAATAATAATAATAATATATTATATAAATATGCTTTTTTTATATCTGTTTTTATTTTCACTTTTATTTATATATTGTTTTATTTTAGCGTTTTCATTCCTCCATATTGACTATCGCCATATTAATTTCTATATTATATAAATATACGAACATGATTTTTTTTGTTTTTAATTTTTATTTTACCATTGTCGTTCCTCCATATTGACTAACGTACTTGTGCCTTCTTAATTTCCTCTATTTTATAAATATATTATCTTATATAAATATTATTTTTTTTGTATCCATTTTTAATTTCACTTTTATTTATATATTTTTTATTTCAGCATTTTCGTTCCTCCATATTGACTAACGTACTCGCGCCATTTTAATTTCCTCTATTATATAAAAATATACTATAGATATGTTTTTCATATCTGTTTTTATTTTCGCTTTTATTTCTATATTTTTTATTTTAGCGTTTTCGTTCCTCCATCTTGACTAACATACTCGCGCCATCTTTCGCCACACAGGCGTGGTGGAAGGCGACCTGGCGGCGGTGGAGGCCTACAAGACGTCGGGGGGCGACATCGCCAGGCAGCTGTCGTCGGACGAGGTGCACCTGCTCAACCGTCCGTCGGCCTTCGACGTGGGCTTCACGCTGGTGCACCTCGCCATCCGCTTCCAGAGGCAGGACATGCTGGCCGTGCTGCTCACCGAGGTCAGCGCAGAACGGAGCGGCGCCGCCCGTCGCGTGTCACAAAACGCGCTGGGAAATCGCCGCCGCGGCTTTGCGTGTTCGTGCCTGAGGCGCGCGCAGCAGCTTGCTTTGTGACGGCACGGTTATCCCAGATTATCTGTCGGCGCGCACCTCGCCTCCCCGCGCTCTCGCTCACTGGCCCAATTTGCTGTCAAAGCGGGTCAGCGAGTTTTTTTTTTTTTTTTCCGATTCAATTGAATGTAATCCAATATTGATTCATTATGGAACATAAATTCTTCTTAAATATCAAGGATAAAAACTCCACAAACATTCAATTCCAAATTGAATTTTGTGGAGGCAGTAACTTGTTAAATAATTTATTTTATTAATGAAAGCAACATTGACATCAAGCGAGGATGAGTTAATTTCATAATTGTAATTCAATAATTGTAAATATAAATTCTAAAGATTATGAATTGTCTTAAAGTGCAATAAGTCAGGTCTTTCATAGATATATGAGAATACATGTAAATTCATGTTAATAAATTCCAAGAAAAAACCAAGATAAAAAAAAATGTATTTAAAAGTACAACACAAAAATAATAAGGATAAAAGATAGTTTACCATAATTACTAAAAAAAAAAAAAATGGTACAGTCCAAAAGATTTTGTAAACTTGATTAAAATTGCTTGTACGGCCAAAAAAGTGTAGTTTTTAGCTGGATTTAAAAGGATTCACACTTTGGGCTGACTTCACGCCTATTGGCAGCATAACAGCTAAAGGCTGCTTCACCGTGTTTGTTTGGAAACGTGGGCTCTGCTAATTGACTCAATTCTGCAAGACCTCAGACCAACCTTCTTGGTTTCTATTCCATGAGCATTTCTCTGTAAGCTATTCATTGATTTGTACACCAATAGCATCATTTTAAAATGGATTCTGCACGACTTTGAGCCACTGTAACGTCTTTTGAACTGGAGTAACATGCTCTGATCTCTTTTTGTCCCGAGCTGCAGCATTTCTGAATGAGCTGCGGCTGTTTAATGCTGTTTTGAGGGAGTCCAGTCAAAAGACCGTTCTGTCGGGTTAGCCAGTTCATAACCAGCCAACTGGACAGTCTCATTTATTGACCCCCACGTCACTCACCAGATTAGGCCCCGCCTTTTAAAGCCATGCACTCTCAAAAGGGCATGTCGGGAACGGTCATCCCAAGTGCACAAAATAGATACATTTTTATCTGATTAATCAATGGAATAATCAGTAGAATTACTCAATTAAAAATATTGAATAGCAAACTGAAAAAAAAAAATATCTTTCTCGTTCCTCCGCAGGTGTCCCAACAGGCCGCCAAGTGCATCCCGGCGATGGTGTGTCCCGAGCTGACGGAGCAGATCCGCCGCGAGGTGGCCGCCTCCCTCCACCAGCGCAAGGGCGACTTCACCTGCTACTTCCTCACTGACCTGGTCACCTTCACGTTGCCTGCAGGTCTGCGCAGCATGCTAACGGGCAGTTAGCCGTGCGTTCATGTGCCTCTCCGTCCCTTTGTTTGTTGTGAACGCTAACCGAGAAGACACAGTTCATTCACGTCTGACGTATTGCTCTTGTACAACATAGAACCAAAAAAAAATCTATATTTAGGGGCTTTATATCAAATTTATTTTCAGCTCTGTTCAGTTTAGTGTGCTAGCCTGGGCCAAGGATTGACGGTGCCGTGTGCGCGGGACAATGGCGACCTTGGCCGGCGGCCACCAGCAGAGAGTTGCACTGTTTGGGCCGCACGCAGTCAATGCGTTCGTTTGTCTTCGAGCGGAAGAATTGGCCACTGTGTTGACGAGATCCCCCCCCCCGAGCACAGACAGAAAGACGGACGTTATTGTGGACACAACAAAAAGATGATGGCTGGCCTGAGCAGAAGCATTTCAGTCATGTTGGAGAAATGTCAACATAGCTGCTCGACATCAATAGTGTAAAATAGAATAGAAAGCCTGGTGCAATGCCTTTTTTTTTTTTATTAAAGGGATACTTGACTCATTGAGCTATTTTTAGCAATAAATTTGATAACGTCATTATTTTTCATGTACAATTAATACCTATAAAACAAATGTTTTCACTTGCTGTCGCCTGAAGATGACATCACCTGTGCTGAGGAAGTAAGTAACGGCCAGTCATTGGCATTGCTCACCTGTTTTCTAGGTTTGGTCGTTACCTACTTCTTCAGCATAGGTGATGTCATCTTCAGTCGACAGAAAGCTGATTTTTTTTTTTTTTTTTTTTTTTTAAAAGGTATCAATTGTACATGAAAAATAATGACTATCAAATTAATTCTAGACAAAATATTAACTTTTTATTACTTAAAAGGCTCATTGAGTCAAATATCTATTTAAATATAAATTTGTAAAAAAAAAATAAAAAAAAGAGAGAGAAAATATGGTTAAAAAATATGGTTAAACAAGATCTTTTATTTTTATTTTTTCTGTATTTGTTTCAGATATTGAGGATTTGCCCCCAGCCGTTCAGGAGAAACTCTTTGACGAGGTTTTGGACCGAGACGTGCAAAAAGGTAAACAATTTCCTCATTGCGCTGCAGTATTACAGCAGTGAGTGCAGTGCCCAAATTGCTTGTTTGAGGGAGTTAAACCAGATCCAAGTTGACGCTGGTCCCCACACACATTCGCTCATCCTCCAAGGGAAGCACGCCAAGTATTTGCAGCGGTTTATTACCCGCGCGTCCTCCCTTGCCAAAAGTGGGCTCTGTCTCCCTTGATCGTCACCCTGCCGGACACTTTTCGCCAATCCACACACAGCCGACCAATTTGCTGCATTTCTTTTAGTGGACACGCATACATAAAAGGCAGCAATTGTGTCACCTGGATGCTACAATGATCACATAATAAGCATTTGGGGCTTCACTTTTGACAGAAATTTGGGCAGAAAAGACCAGCGTCTTTTTTTTTTTTTAGATTAACAGATTAAGATTTAAATCTGATCACGTGGCCGAGTAAACCGCTCGACGACTTTCTGCGCCGCCCCCGCTCACAAAGTTTCACTGTGATGCACCAAATGCAGATTCCTGTTAGGTGCTTCCTTCAATGACACACTGAGGAAGGTCGGCTATTAAATACATTTGGCCTGGCGTGCTTCAAAAGGGGGCACGTTGACACGAGGGGCTTGTTGTCTTCCCAACAGGTCACATGTCCGTTCCGCCATGTACCAAGTATCATCTCATTTCTGTTGTCATATATATAACTGGATTATTTTTATTATTATTTACTTATTTTATTGTATTTTTTTTAAGTGTAATAAAACCACAGTGATTCATACCCTGGCTGGCCAAATATCGAGTTAAAGGGGATTTTGAACTAATCCAATTTACAATTATGAAAAAAAAAATGAAAAAAACGCATAATAAAGCAGAAATAATAATGTGAAAAAAAATGCAGGAGCAAATAATGAATTTTACAAATATGCAAACAAACAACCAATTAGTATGAAAATAATTATACAAAATATTTTTTTAAACTGAACAAATAAAACTATTTAAAACGCTGAATTATGTTGAAAACAAAATGTCCAGAACAAGCTATGAAACTATGGAAAAGTATTCACTAAAAATGTAAAACAAAGCAATACAAAAAATAATTAAATGATAATTTAAAAAAAGAAAAGAAAAACATAATAAAGCAGAAACAATAATAATATGAACAAAAATGCAGGAGCAAGTAATGAATTTTACAAATATGCAAACAAACAATTAGTATGAAAATAATTATACAAAATGGTAAAAAAAAATCTGAACATAATGAAAAATAAATAACTAAAATATACATAAAATGCGGAAAAATAATATATTCACAAAGAGTAATACAATGAAAAATATATTTTTTAACTGAACAAATAAAACGCTGAAATATGTTGAAAACAAAATGTCCAGAACAAGCTATGAAACTATGGAAAAAATATATATATATATTTTTTAGAGGTGTCAAACTCATCACTTTTTCTGTTTTTGTTTTGTGTGTGTGTGACCAAATCAATCGATACCACAGCAGTTATGTTCACATGAATTTTTCTGACCCTCCGCGATCTCCAGAGCTGGAGGAGGAGTCGCCCATCATCAACTGGTCGCTGGAGCTGGCGACCCGTCTGGACAGTCGGCTGTACGCCTTGTGGAACCGCACGGCCGGGGACTGCCTGCTGGACTCGGTGCTGCAGGCCACGTGGGGCATCTACGACAAGGACTCGGTCCTGCGCAAGACGCTCCACGACAGCCTGCACGACTGCTCGCACTGGTGAGGAGCGAAAAACACCCGTTTGCTTCCAACAGTGTGCGAATGGTGCCACCTTTCTAATATTGAAATCAAAAGTAGTTTCAGTCGCCTATGAACGTCCTGCATGTGGCTAAATGCGAAGCTCTAAGTTCTAATACCAAATCAACATCGACTATTGAAGTACTGCAAAGTAGCACACGCTCCAGCTGTAGTCCAAGAACCTTAAGGTGGACCAGGGCACTGTAGTGTCGTCCTTCCCTGGCAGCGCACGGCACACTGGAGCTGGTGTGAAGGCTTCAAGGACGGGCGGCCGCTGAAACGGGACCCCTCGCATTGCATGTGTTTTACACTTCAACACAAAGCTTGACTTTGAAAAATGTGCAACGCGACCCCCTGCTGACTGGCATATTGATCCAAATGGAAAGCGTGCGCAACCAATTATAGATGACTGATGAGATTTATTTATTTATTTTTCTTTTCAAACGTACCGGTATATTTAAAAAAAAAACGGGGAAAAAAAACTGATTATAAAAGTACATATGGGAAGACAAAATATACAAAACACATAAAGTAACAAACACATTAGAGCAACAAAAATAAAGTTTTGCAGTGATTCACCCAGTCATTAGCTACACATTTACACATGTTCATGAAGGAAGAGGAAGAAATATAAACAGATCAAGTTTAACATTGGTTAGTACTGTAGTAGGTATGCATAGTATTAAAAAAAATGCTAATATACAGCTAATATGTCTTGATTAATAATAACAAAGGTTATTAGAATTATTAATAGTGAACGAATTGAACAGTGTACCCTCTGCATATACTTTTTCCTTGTCAATAACAATACTAATAATATAACAATAATAACCAATATTAGCATAAAGTCTTTTTTTCTTTTTTTTTTGCACAATTCAAAAAGAAGTGTTTTATTATAACTTCACCACATTTTGTGAAGATGTGTTGCCAAATCAGCCCAATCGAAGCAGGCCGGGCCTGCTGAGGCAGTCAAATATACTTGGGCCAATTACGAGTGTTGTTTTTGTTGCCATGATGACGAGGGGCGGAGCCAGGGGATTGTGATAAGGCGAGCAGCTACTTCTTAATTATGGAAGCGAAACCAAAGTGTTTGAGAAATAAACAAATCGAGCCGAATCTAAGTCTACTAGCTTGATGCTATCATACAATCTGAAATGCCATAAACAGGCTAATTTTAAGAAGCATCATTTTCTAGTCATTTTAAAGAAATGAATTTACTTCATCAAATGGTGTACGATTTGTAGTGTACTTGTTTTAATTACACAATAGTGACCTTTTTTATGTTGCATTCGACAAGTAGTCTGTAAAAAAAAAGTGAAACTAATACTCCAACTCGTGAAATTAAACTAAAACAAAGCATTTTTAAATGTTAAAAACTAACAAACCTGCTCTTAAAAAGTCATTAAGATGAACTGGATTAAAAAAAAAAAAAAAAAGTCAAATTGAAATAAAAACAAACTAAGGAAAAATCGCGAATGTATTTTGTTGTCGCAGGTTCTACACGCGTTGGAAGGAGTGGGAGTCGTGGTATTCGCAAAGTTTCGGCCTGCACTTTTCCCTGCGGGAGGAGCAGTGGCAGGAAGACTGGGCCTTCATCCTCTCGCTGGCCAGTCAGGTGCCGATAACGAGCCCGTCGTCACAGTTGCCAATCCGCACAAGTTGGTTTAGCGTTTGGCCGTCTTCAGTTGTTGTCTGTAAACAAGTCGACTTTTCTTTGTGTCGTCTTTCCCGCCCCCCCAGCCGGGATCCAGCTTGGAGCAGACTCACATTTTTGTTCTTGCGCACATACTTCGGAGGCCCATCATCGTCTACGGAGTCAAATACTACAAAAGTTTCCGTGGGGAAACGCTTGGGTTCACTCGCTTTCAAGGTGAGAGAGCCGCTGTCGTTCTCAAAGTTGGGTCAAGTGAGCAAGCGCCCTCTAGTGGCACTAGGCCTGCTTGTCGTTAGTGGACAAATTCTTCAGTAATCGTGTTAAACTTTAGTACAGTACACCAAAAAACAAGTACAATGTTATTTAAAGGGATACTTTACTTATTTAGCCATTTTTTGGCAGTCAAACATTAATATTCTGCCTATAATAAATTTGATTTTTTTTCATTATTTTTCATGTACAATTAGTACCTTTAAAAACACATTTTGCAACTTGCTGTCGACTCAAAATGACATCACAAGGGGCTCAGGTAACCAGTAGAAAACAGTAAAAGGGGAAATTTAATAAAAATGTAAAAAAAAAATGAAATGCCTAAAATTATAAACTTAAATGATTAAAAAAAAAAAAAGGGTGAATAATTCATTAAATATTGCCTTATTTTCTAATTAAGAAAAACAAAAAAAAATATTTTTTAAAAAACACGACTTTTAAATATATATTTAAGTCACAATTTAAGAAATTAGAAAATACTTTTAATACACATTTCAATTATCTGTAACTAAAATGAAAAAAAAAATTAAGCTTTTAAGTGCTTGATAGTTACTTTCCAAAATAAATTACTATTTAAATAATAAATTATATAAATATCAATGGGCAAACAATAAGTAAATATACATAGAATAAATAATAGAAAAGTTTGATCCCATTTGTAATGGGATAAATTAAAAAAAAAATTATAATTGAAAATTTGAAACAAATATGGGACTTTGTAAAATATATATTCTTGTTAGAAATTAACTTTAAAATATTACATTAAAATGATTAGAATGAGAATAATAAGGAATCGCCCTTTAATTAATTTGTAATAAATATGTTATAATAATAATACTAATAATAATAATAATAGGGAAAAATGTTAATCTTTAAAATTACTTAAAGAATAAAGTGAAACAGTTAAAGGGGAAATGTAATAAAAATTGAAAAAAAAGGACTGAGCCTAAAAATATAAACTTAAATAATTAAAAAAGGGGGAATAATCATTAAATATTATTTTATTTTCTAATAAAAAAAAAAAAAAAAACACGACTTTTAACCGCTGCAATATGATGTGGTGAAATATTTGCATGTTGAGAACGGATCATGTCAAAGCCAAATCTGATCCGGATTTCGCATCCGCCAAGCAGTTGAGTTGTGAACGTGTCAAGACGCTTTTCCCGCGTGAACTTGTTTCCACGTGTGATGCGCGTTTTGTTTTGTTGCCAGGCGTTTACTTGCCTCTGCTGTGGGAGCAGAGCTTCTGCTGGAAGAGCCCCATCGCGCTGGGCTACACGCGCGGCCACTTCTCGGCCCTGGTGGCCATGGAGAACGACGGCTTCGACAATCGCGGCGCCGGCGCCAACCTCAACACGGACGACGACGTCACCGTCACCTTCCTGCCGCTCGTCGACAGCGACCGCAAGCTGCTGCACATCCACTTCCTCTCCGCGCAGGAAGTAAGTTGCGTTCGTTTGTGGGGATGCTGAAAACATTACTGACTTTTTTTCTGTTATTTTTGACATCCGATCCGCATCGTTCCAATTTCAACATATTCCAAAATGTCACACCTTAGAGGCTATTTTTTTCTCATTTCAAAAATTTGGTTTCCCAAAATGAAACTTTTTCAACCAAAAATTACCCATTCATTCCCAATGGGAAATTGAACATAATGGATTCACATCGTTTCCATTAGCATTTCAAAACACACAATTTCTAGTTGTTTTTCATTCTTTTTTTTCTTTTTTTTTTAATAAAAATGTATGAATTCATTTAAATGTATTATTATAAAAATGAATCGTATGTAAACTAGCTATTGAATACTAAGTGCAATTTTTGTAGAAATTGCGTGGGAATGCTGATAGCTGAATGTTAAGATTTTGAATGCATGAGGAATGCTTATGAAGTAAATTAACTCATTCACTCCCACCCATTTTCACTGATGCAAACCCCTTTACTGGATTTTGACTGCTTTTGCAAGGCCCACAGAGTATTTGTATTCTATTGCTATAAAACATGGAATCTACCAAAAGAAAAATTAGCATCTCTTCTTTCATCAGGAAAAAAAGTACATTTCTGTTTCCGTTTTGCAGCAATTGGCATTAGAATATAGCTAAGTTTCATCACAATTTTGTTTAAAACGGTGGGGAAAAGAGTTTTTTGCAACATGGCTCTGTTTGATCTCTTATACTCTGCTGCCACCTGCTGGCTTTTTTTGTAATAACTACCATTGCTTCAAGCGTTTTCTTCAGTTTAGAGGCTGCATCAAAGCCTTCTGTATGCTCTAGCATGAAAAAAAAAAACATTTAAAAAAACGTATAAATACGTCTTTGGGAGCAAATGAGTTAAGAAATTATGACGATATATTCCCCGGCAGGCGTCAATTTTTGAACCTAGTTTAAATTTGAACAATGTAAATTGGAAGTATTATGTGGGAGTTGTTGCACGTATGGAGAATAAAAATCACAATAACATAAGTGGGAATGCTGCAGCATTCCCACAATTAGCAAGTTCTTAGCTGTTGCAATATTTTCTGTTGCAATTTAAGTCGGCCCGCCTCAAAAGTAACCCGACGTCGTTGCCGCGTGTTTTGTTTTTGTCAGATGGGCAACGAGGAGCAGCAGGAGAAGCTGCTGCGCTCGTGGCTGGACTGCTGCGTGACGGACGGCGGCGTGCTGGTGGCCCTCCAGAAGAGCTCGCGCCGGCGCAACCACCCGCTGGTCACGCAGATGGTGGAGAAGTGGCTGGACGGATACCGGCAGATACGGGCCTGCGCCGCGCTCTCCGACGGCGAGGAGGACGACGACGACGACGACGAGTGAGCGTTCCATCGCTCGCTCGCTTGGGACTTCGGGACAAACTGTGACTCGCGCAAGAAATGTAAAAAAAACACACAAAACGGTTTACAAATTCAAATCCACCTTTTTCATTTGTTGTCGCAAGCGGAATTGTCACATGTAAATGCATGGATGGAAAGCCCTTCGAGCATTTAGCCCATATCCGTCGGCTACGTGCACTAGTTACATTCGTTTTGGCGTCACTCGTGAGAACATTTAGCAAACTGCTAGTAGAACAACTGTGTCTTAATAAACTTTTTGAGTTTGAGCATCACATTTTTTCTTACTACCGGTAACAACTTTTGGCCCAAAGCCGTTGAAGCATTTAGTCGTATTTATTCCTTGAGATCCAGCGTAAGGTCCCTCTACTAGTACGATTTTTGCTCTTACTCCGAAGACAATTCAGCGCACTAGAAAAATACTTACTAGTTACATTTTATCCACTGCTAGATCCACTTTTTGGCCTTCAAGTTCAACCTTAAAGAGAAATATGTAATATAAAATAACCCTCCGTTTATGGTCCATGCGCTAGTATCCATTTTGTCTTCCATCGGAAGACAGTTCAGTGCACTAGTTGAACAACTGTTGTAATGTTTTTTTATTTTGTTTTGGGGTTGGTTTTTTTCCATTCTTAGTGCCACATCTGGCATAAAGCCGTTTGAGCATTTATTTGATATCCAGCCTCAATCCGGGTACTAGTACGTGCTATGTCTTCACTAGTAAGACGATTCAACACTAGTAGATGACTTTTTTTTTTCCCCACTACAAATATTTCTGCACACTACATATATTGAGGCACTACCGACCATTCTGGTGCTACTATTGGGTCTAGAAAGCTACTAGTGCATGACACTACTAGTGTGGCCTTATTGTGTTACTAGTGCAGCAGAGTCACTTATTAGTGCGTCTCCAGAAAAATGCTATATAACGCTGATGATTTTTTTTTTTTTTTTTTGCGTTCTAGTAGGCCTAAACTGGTGCTAGTAGTGCAGTTAGTCTACTAGTGCACTGAGTTGTCTAACTTGTGAGGGAAAAGGGCACTAAGCAGGTTAACTGTACATTTATTTGTTAACCTTGATGTGCAGGATGTACTAGTCGGCCACTAGAAGTAGTTTGGGGGAACACAATTGTTGTACTAGTGAGGACAAAGCACATACTAGTAGCTGGAATTTAAGCTGGATCTGACGACAATGGAATGATTGCTCAAAGGGCTTTTCACATAATGATGCCTGAAGTTGTTGAAAAGATAACGACGTGTATATTCGAAGATGAACTCTACCAGCATTGATTGATGTGTTGAGTACAAAATCAAGCACATTATTTCCTATTTGGAGTTTGGAAAATGTGAAAGAAAAAAAAAATGGACAAAGCCATTCTCGTGTTTAGAAGTTCGAATGAAGCACTGCACATTTATGACAACATTTCGACATGAATTTGATCACTTGAGGTCAAGGAAGCTCTTGGAAAAAAAAAAAAAAGGGAGGGAGACGTTCCCTTTAATAAGTGGACTCACACTAAAGAAGTTTGCTTTTCTTTTTAGTCGATATATTTATTATGATTGTATTTGGAAGCTCATAATCTGTATATTTTTCTGCTTTTTTTTTTGTTTTTTGTGGGGAAGGGGTGGGAGAGAAGTGACACGACGACGTCGAGTTTACCGGTGGTTTCACATTTTTCAGTAAGTTACCTCAAGGGGGACGTCTACAACCTGGTGCTTGTTTTTCCTCATTTTTCATTTCACGTCGCATTACTTCAGCTCTTTAGCCTCTCCAGGTCACCCTCGCTCACCTCGTTTGTGTGGTCGTCATGGCAGCGACATCAGAAACCAAAGCAGACGGGGAATTCACTTATTACGGTTTTCTCCACTTTTTTTGTGTGTTTTTTTTTCCCCTCGTTTTGGAACGTCCACCTGTGGTGTGTTGCTTGGTATTAATGCAATAGTTGGTTTGTGGATATTTTTTTAATTTTTGTTTCTGTTTTTTAGGCCTCATGTCACCATACATACATGCAACAGTGTAACACACACACACACAAAAACAAGTGAGCAAAAAAACAACTACCAAAAAATAAAAACATTTTTCAATGTTTCAACTGTTAACTTGGTTTATTTATTTATTTTTGAATGCTTATTCCTATATTAAATGAGATGACTGTTTGAACTGACTTGACTGGGCAGGATGTCTAGCGCCCTCTTGTGGAAGTTTGAGGAACTACATAAAATTAAACGTTTTGAGTTGGTTAATGAACTTTTGACTTGTAAAATATTCAGGTAACATCCAGAATTAACGGTAGTGGGTTTTTTTTTATTTTACTTTATGATAATTTTGTGCGGACTTATTTATTGTTTTAATTAAAACTTTTTTTTTTATTTGATTTGTAGAACCTTTGATTTGATGTTTGCAAAAAACAATGTTTTAATGACAGTTAAATTAATTCAGCCATGGAGAATAGGCTCAATTTTATTCTATTTTGCTCGTAATTAAAATATTGAAAATACTTTTTAAATGTAATTATTTTTATTTATTTATTTTAAGGACCATGTATAGTAAGGCTTTTTGTTTTTGTTTTTTTAAATGACCATGTATACTAAGGCAATTTTTTTTTTAAACGACCATGTATAGTAAGGGTTTTTTTTAAATTAATTTATTTATTTTTATTTATTTATCCATTAAACGACCATGTATAGTAAGGCTTTTTTTTTTTTTTTTTTAAACGACAATGTATACTAAGGCGTTTTTTTTTTAATGACCATGTAAGGCTTTTTTTTTTTTTTTAAACGACCATGTATAGACCATGGATAGTTTATCAGCTCAGTGGTCTAGTGGTAGAGTGTCCACCCTTAGACTGGGAGGTCGTGGGTTCAATCCCTCGGCGGGGTCATACCAAAGACTATAAAAAATGGGACCTAATTTAAAAAGCCATGTATAGTAAGGCTTTTTTTTTTTTTTTTTTTGAAAGGACCATGTATAGTAAGGCTCTTTTTTTTTTTACACTATTTTTTTTTTTAAACGACCATGTATAGTAAGTTTTTTTTGTTGTTGTTTTTTGTTTTTTTAAACGACCATGGCTTTAAAAAAAAAAAAAAAAAAAAAACGACCATGTATAGTAAGGCTTTTTTTTTTAAGACCATGACTATTTTTTTTTTTTTTTTAACGACCATGTATAGTAAGGCTTTTTTTTTTTTTTTTTTTTTTTAACGACCATGTATAGTAAGGCTTATTTTATTTATTTATTTATTTTTTAAGACCATATGACTATTTCTTTTTTTAAAACGACCATGTATAGTAAGGCTTTTTTTTTTTTTTTTAAACGACCATGTATACTAAGGCATTGTTTTTAAACGACCATATAAGGCTTTTTTTTTCTTTTTTTTTTAAAGACCATATGACTATTTCTTTTTTTAAATGACCATATATAGTAAGGCTTTTTTTTTTTTTTTTAAGACCATATGACTATTTCTTTTTTTAAAACGACCATGTAGAATACTAAGGCATTTTTTTTTTTAAACGACCATGTATACTAAGGCATATTTTTAAACGACCATATAAGGCTTTTTTTTTTTTTAAACGACCATGTATAGTAAGGCTTTTTTTTTAAGACCTTATGACTATTTCTTTTTTTTAAACGACCATGTATAGTAAGGCTTTTTTTTTTTAAGACCATGACTATTATTTATTTATTTTTTTTAAACGACCATGTATACTAAGGCATTTTTTTTAAACGACCATATAAGGCTTTTTTTTTCTTTTTTTTTTAACGACCATGTATAGTAAGGCTTTTTTTTTTTTAAAGACCATATGACTATTTCTTTTTTTTAAAACGACCATGTATAGTAAGGCTTTTTTTTTTTTTTTTTTTTAAACGACCATGTATAGTAAGGTTTTTTTTTTTTTTTTTTTTTTTTAATGACCATGTATACTAAGGCATTTTTTTTAAACGACCATGTATAGTAAGGCTTTTTTTTTAAAGACCATATGACTATTTCTTTTTTTAAATGACCATATATAGTAAGGCTTTTTTTTTTTTTTTTAAGACCATATGACTATTTCTTTTTTTTAAAACGACCATGTAGAATACTAAGGCATTTTTTTTTTTAAACGACCATGTATACTAAGGCATATTTTTAAACGACCATATAAGGCTTTTTTTTTTTTTAAACGACCATGTATAGTAAGGCTTTTTTTTTAAGACCTTATGACTATTTCTTTTTTTTAAACGACCATGTATAGTAAGGCTTTTTTTTTAAGACCTTATGACTATTTCTTTTTTTTAAACGACCATGTATAGTAAGGCTTTTTTTTTTAAGACCATGACTATTATTTATTTATTTTTTTTAAACGACCATGTATACTAAGGCATTTTTTTAAACGACCATATAAGGATTTATTTATTTTTTTTAATGACCATGTATAGTCAGGCTTTTTTTTTTTTTTTTTTTTTTAAGACCATATGACTATTTCTTTTTTTAAAACGACAATGTATAGTAAGGCTTTTTTTTCTTTTTTTAAACGACAATGTATACTAAGGCATTTTTTTTAAACGACCATATAAGGCTCTTTTTTTTTCACTTTTTTTTTTTTTTAAACGACCATGTATAGTAAGGCTTTTTTTTTTTTTTTAAATGACCATGTATACTAAGGCATTTTTTTTAAACGACCATATAAGGCTTTTTTTTTTTTTTTTTTTTTTTTTAATCGACCATGTATAGTAAGGCTCTTTTTTTTTCCAACTTTTTAATGACCATGTATACTAAGGCATTTTTTTTAAACGACCATAAAGGCTTTTTTTTTTTTTTTAAACGACCATGTATAGTAAGACTTTTTTTTTTTTTTCCAAGACCATGATTTTTTATTTTTTTTTTTAAACGACCATGTATGGTAAGGCTTTTTTATTTTTTTATTTTTTTATTCATTAAATGACCATGTATAGTAAGGTTTTTTTTTTTTTTTTTTTTTTAATGACCATGTATACTAAGGCTTTTTTTTTAAACGACCATGTATAGTAAGGCTTTTTTTTTAAAGACCATATGACTATTTCTTTTTTTAAATGACCATATATAGTAAGGCTTTTTTTTTTTTTTTTAAGACCATATGACTATTTCTTTTTTTAAAACGACCATGTAGAATACTAAGGCATTTTTTTTTTTAAACGACCATGTATACTAAGGCATATTTTGAAACGACCATATAAGGCTTTTTTTTTTTTAAACGACCATGTATAGTAAGGCTTTTTTTTTTTTTTTTTTAAATGACCATGTATACTAAGGCATTTTTTTTAAACGACCATAAAGGCTTTTTTTTTTTTTTTAAACGACCATGTATAGTAAGACTTTTTTTTTTTTTCCAAGACCATGATTTATTTATTTTTTTTTAAACGACCATGTATGGTAAGGCTTTTTTATTTTTTTATTTTTTTATTTTTTTATTCATTAAATGACCATGTATAGTAAGGCTTTTTTTTTTTTTTTTTTTTTTAACGACCATGTATATTAAGGCTTTTTTTTTTTTTTTTTTTTTTTTTTTTTAAACCACCATGTATAGACCATGTATATTTTACCAGCTCAGTGGTCTAGTGGTAGAGTGTCCACCCTGAGACTGGGAGGTTGTGGGTTCAATCCCCGGTCATACCAAAGACTATAAAAAATGGGACCCAATTTAAAAGGCCATGTATAGTAAGGCTTTTTTTTTTTTTTTTAAACGACCATGTATAGTAAGCCTTTTTTTTTTGCTTTTTTTAAACGACAATGTATACTAAGGCATTTTTTTTAAACGACCATATAAGGCTTTTTTTTTTTTTTTTTAAACGACCATGTATAGTAAGCCTTTTTTTTTTTCAAAACGACCATGTATAGTAAGGCATTTTTTATTTTTTTATTTTTTTAAATGTATAGTCAGGCTTTTTTATTTTATTTTTTTAAACTACCATGTATAGTAAGGCTCTTTTTTTTTTACACTATTTTTTTTTTAAACGACCATGTATAGTAAGTGTTTTTTTGTTTTTTTTAAACGACCATGTATAGTAAGGCATTTTTTTTAAACGACCATATAAGGCTTTTTTTTCTTTCTTTTTTTAAACGACCATGTATAGTAAGGCTTTTTTTTTGTTAAGACCATATGACTATTTTTTTTTAAACGACCATGTATAGTGAGCCTTTTTTTTTTTTTTTAAACGACCATGTATAGTAAGGCTTTTTTTTTTAATGACCATGTATAGTAAGGCATTTTTTTTAAACGACCATATAAGGCTTTTTTTTCTTTCTTTTTTTAAACGACCATGTATAGTAAGGCTTTTTTTTTTTTTTTTTTAAACGACAATGTATACTAAGGCGTTTTTTTTTTAATGACCATGTAAGGCTTTTTTTTTTTTTTTAAACGACCATGTATAGACCATGGATAGTTTATCAGCTCAGTGGTCTAGTGGTAGAGTGTCCACCCTTAGACTGGGAGGTCGTGGGTTCAATCCCTCGGCGGGGTCATACCAAAGACTATAAAAAATGGGACCTAATTTAAAAAGCCATGTATAGTAAGGCTTTTTTTTTTTTTTTTTTTGAAAGGACCATGTATAGTAAGGCTCTTTTTTTTTTTTACACTATTTTTTTTTTTAAACGACCATGTATAGTAAGTTTTTTTTGTTGTTGTTTTTTGTTTTTTGTTTTTTTAAACGACCATGGCTTTAAAAAAAAAAAAAAAAAAAAAAACGACCATGTATAGTAAGGCTTTTTTTTTTAAGACCATGACTATTTTTTTTTTTTTTTAACGACCATGTATAGTAAGGCTTTTTTTTTTTTTTTTTTTTTTTAACGACCATGTATAGTAAGGCTTATTTTATTTATTTATTTATTTTTTAAGACCATATGACTATTTCTTTTTTTAAAACGACCATGTATAGTAAGGCTTTTTTTTTTTTTTTAAACGACCATGTATACTAAGGCATTGTTTTTAAACGACCATATAAGGCTTTTTTTTTCTTTTTTTTTTAAAGACCATATGACTATTTCTTTTTTTAAATGACCATATATAGTAAGGCTTTTTTTTTTTTTTTTAAGACCATATGACTATTTCTTTTTTTAAAACGACCATGTAGAATACTAAGGCATTTTTTTTTTAAACGACCATGTATACTAAGGCATATTTTTAAACGACCATATAAGGCTTTTTTTTTTTTTAAACGACCATGTATAGTAAGGCTTTTTTTTTAAGACCTTATGACTATTTCTTTTTTTTAAACGACCATGTATAGTAAGGCTTTTTTTTTTTAAGACCATGACTATTATTTATTTATTTTTTTTAAACGACCATGTATACTAAGGCATTTTTTTTAAACGACCATATAAGGCTTTTTTTTTCTTTTTTTTTTAACGACCATGTATAGTAAGGCTTTTTTTTTTTTAAAGACCATATGACTATTTCTTTTTTTTAAAACGACCATGTATAGTAAGGCTTTTTTTTTTTTTTTTTTTTAAACGACCATGTATAGTAAGGTTTTTTTTTTTTTTTTTTTTTTTTAATGACCATGTATACTAAGGCATTTTTTTTAAACGACCATATAAGGCTTTTTTTTTTTTTTTTTTTTTTTTTAATCGACCATGTATAGTAAGGCTCTTTTTTTTTCCAACTTTTTAATGACCATGTATACTAAGGCATTTTTTTTAAACGACCATAAAGGCTTTTTTTTTTTTTTTAAACGACCATGTATAGTAAGACTTTTTTTTTTTTTTCCAAGACCATGATTTTTTATTTTTTTTTTTAAACGACCATGTATGGTAAGGCTTTTTTATTTTTTTATTTTTTTATTCATTAAATGACCATGTATAGTAAGGTTTTTTTTTTTTTTTTTTTTTTAATGACCATGTATACTAAGGCTTTTTTTTTAAACGACCATGTATAGTAAGGCTTTTTTTTTAAAGACCATATGACTATTTCTTTTTTTAAATGACCATATATAGTAAGGCTTTTTTTTTTTTTTTTAAGACCATATGACTATTTCTTTTTTTAAAACGACCATGTAGAATACTAAGGCATTTTTTTTTTTAAACGACCATGTATACTAAGGCATATTTTGAAACGACCATATAAGGCTTTTTTTTTTTTTAAACGACCATGTATAGTAAGGCTTTTTTTTTTTTTTTTTTAAATGACCATGTATACTAAGGCATTTTTTTTAAACGACCATAAAGGCTTTTTTTTTTTTTTTAAACGACCATGTATAGTAAGACTTTTTTTTTTTTTCCAAGACCATGATTTATTTATTTTTTTTTAAACGACCATGTATGGTAAGGCTTTTTTATTTTTTTATTTTTTTATTTTTTTATTCATTAAATGACCATGTATAGTAAGGCTTTTTTTTTTTTTTTTTTTTTTAACGACCATGTATATTAAGGCTTTTTTTTTTTTTTTTTTTTTTTTTTTTTAAACCACCATGTATAGACCATGTATATTTTACCAGCTCAGTGGTCTAGTGGTAGAGTGTCCACCCTGAGACTGGGAGGTTGTGGGTTCAATCCCCGGTCATACCAAAGACTATAAAAAATGGGACCCAATTTAAAAGGCCATGTATAGTAAGGCTTTTTTTTTTTTTTTTAAACGACCATGTATAGTAAGCCTTTTTTTTTTGCTTTTTTTAAACGACAATGTATACTAAGGCATTTTTTTTAAACGACCATATAAGGCTTTTTTTTTTTTTTTTTAAACGACCATGTATAGTAAGCCTTTTTTTTTTTCAAAACGACCATGTATAGTAAGGCATTTTTTATTTTTTTATTTTTTTAAATGTATAGTCAGGCTTTTTTATTTTATTTTTTTAAACTACCATGTATAGTAAGGCTCTTTTTTTTTTACACTATTTTTTTTTTAAACGACCATGTATAGTAAGTGTTTTTTTGTTTTTTTTAAACGACCATGTATAGTAAGGCATTTTTTTTAAACGACCATATAAGGCTTTTTTTTCTTTCTTTTTTTAAACGACCATGTATAGTAAGGCTTTTTTTTTGTTAAGACCATATGACTATTTTTTTTTAAACGACCATGTATAGTGAGCCTTTTTTTTTTTTTTTAAACGACCATGTATAGTAAGGCTTTTTTTTTTAATGACCATGTATAGTAAGGCATTTTTTTTAAACGACCATATAAGGCTTTTTTTTCTTTCTTTTTTTAAACGACCATGTATAGTAAGGCTTTTTTTTTTTTTTTTTTAAACGACAATGTATACTAAGGCGTTTTTTTTTTAATGACCATGTAAGGCTTTTTTTTTTTTTTTAAACGACCATGTATAGACCATGGATAGTTTATCAGCTCAGTGGTCTAGTGGTAGAGTGTCCACCCTTAGACTGGGAGGTCGTGGGTTCAATCCCTCGGCGGGGTCATACCAAAGACTATAAAAAATGGGACCTAATTTAAAAAGCCATGTATAGTAAGGCTTTTTTTTTTTTTTTTTTTGAAAGGACCATGTATAGTAAGGCTCTTTTTTTTTTTTACACTATTTTTTTTTTTAAACGACCATGTATAGTAAGTTTTTTTTGTTGTTGTTTTTTGTTTTTTGTTTTTTTAAACGACCATGGCTTTAAAAAAAAAAAAAAAAAAAACGACCATGTATAGTAAGGCTTTTTTTTTTAAGACCATGACTATTTTTTTTTTTTTTTAACGACCATGTATAGTAAGGCTTTTTTTTTTTTTTTTTTTTTTTAACGACCATGTATAGTAAGGCTTATTTTATTTATTTATTTATTTTTTAAGACCATATGACTATTTCTTTTTTTAAAACGACCATGTATAGTAAGGCTTTTTTTTTTTTTTTAAACGACCATGTATACTAAGGCATTGTTTTTAAACGACCATATAAGGCTTTTTTTTTCTTTTTTTTTTAAAGACCATATGACTATTTCTTTTTTTAAATGACCATATATAGTAAGGCTTTTTTTTTTTTTTTTAAGACCATATGACTATTTCTTTTTTTAAAACGACCATGTAGAATACTAAGGCATTTTTTTTTTAAACGACCATGTATACTAAGGCATATTTTTAAACGACCATATAAGGCTTTTTTTTTTTTTAAACGACCATGTATAGTAAGGCTTTTTTTTTAAGACCTTATGACTATTTCTTTTTTTTAAACGACCATGTATAGTAAGGCTTTTTTTTTTTAAGACCATGACTATTATTTATTTATTTTTTTTAAACGACCATGTATACTAAGGCATTTTTTTTAAACGACCATATAAGGCTTTTTTTTTCTTTTTTTTTTAACGACCATGTATAGTAAGGCTTTTTTTTTTTTAAAGACCATATGACTATTTCTTTTTTTTAAAACGACCATGTATAGTAAGGCTTTTTTTTTTTTTTTTTTTTAAACGACCATGTATAGTAAGGTTTTTTTTTTTTTTTTTTTTTTTTAATGACCATGTATACTAAGGCATTTTTTTTAAACGACCATGTATAGTAAGGCTTTTTTTTTAAAGACCATATGACTATTTCTTTTTTTAAATGACCATATATAGTAAGGCTTTTTTTTTTTTTTTTTAAGACCATATGACTATTTCTTTTTTTTAAAACGACCATGTAGAATACTAAGGCATTTTTTTTTTTAAACGACCATGTATACTAAGGCATATTTTTAAACGACCATATAAGGCTTTTTTTTTTTTTAAACGACCATGTATAGTAAGGCTTTTTTTTTAAGACCTTATGACTATTTCTTTTTTTTAAACGACCATGTATAGTAAGGCTTTTTTTTTTTAAGACCATGACTATTATTTATTTATTTTTTTTAAACGACCATGTATACTAAGGCATTTTTTTAAACGACCATATAAGGATTTATTTATTTTTTTTAATGACCATGTATAGTCAGGCTTTTTTTTTTTTTTTTTTTTTTTAAGACCATATGACTATTTCTTTTTTTAAAACGACAATGTATAGTAAGGCTTTTTTTTCTTTTTTTAAACGACAATGTATACTAAGGCATTTTTTTTAAACGACCATATAAGGCTCTTTTTTTTTCACTTTTTTTTTTTTTTTAAACGACCATGTATAGTAAGGCTTTTTTTTTTTTTTTAAATGACCATGTATACTAAGGCATTTTTTTTTAAACGACCATATAAGGCTTTTTTTTTTTTTTTTTTTTTTTTTAATCGACCATGTATAGTAAGGCTCTTTTTTTTTCCAACTTTTTAATGACCATGTATACTAAGGCATTTTTTTTAAACGACCATAAAGGCTTTTTTTTTTTTTTTAAACGACCATGTATAGTAAGACTTTTTTTTTTTTTTCCAAGACCATGATTTTTTTTTTTTTTTTTAAACGACCATGTATGGTAAGGCTTTTTTATTTTTTTATTTTTTTATTCATTAAATGACCATGTATAGTAAGGTTTTTTTTTTAAACGACCATGTATAGTAAGGCTTTTTTTTTAAAGACCATATGACTATTTCTTTTTTTAAAACGACCATGTAGAATACTAAGGCATTTTTTTTTTTAAACGACCATGTATACTAAGGCATATTTTGAAACGACCATATAAGGCTTTTTTTTTTTTTAAACGACCATGTATAGTAAGGCTTTTTTTTTAAGACCTTATGACTATTTCTTTTTTTTAAACGACCATGTATAGTAAGGCTTTTTTTTTTTAAGACCATGACTATTATTTATTTATTTTTTTTAAACGACCATGTATACTAAGGCATTTTTTTAAACGACCATATAAGGATTTATTTATTTTTTTTAATGACCATGTATAGTCAGGCTTTTTTTTTTTTTTTTTTTTTTTAAGACCATATGACTATTTCTTTTTTTAAAACGACAATGTATAGTAAGGCTTTTTTTTCTTTTTTTAAACGACAATGTATACTAAGGCATTTTTTTTAAACGACCATATAAGGCTCTTTTTTTTTCACTTTTTTTTTTTTTTTAAACGACCATGTATAGTAAGGCTTTTTTTTTTTTTTTAAATGACCATGTATACTAAGGCATTTTTTTTTAAACGACCATATAAGGCTTTTTTTTTTTTTTTTTTTTTTTTTTAATCGACCATGTATAGTAAGGCTCTTTTTTTTTCCAACTTTTTAATGACCATGTATACTAAGGCATTTTTTTTAAACGACCATAAAGGCTTTTTTTTTTTTTTTAAACGACCATGTATAGTAAGACTTTTTTTTTTTTTTCCAAGACCATGATTTTTTTTTTTTTTTTTTAAACGACCATGTATGGTAAGGCTTTTTTATTTTTTTATTTTTTTATTCATTAAATGACCATGTATAGTAAGGTTTTTTTTTTAAACGACCATGTATAGTAAGGCTTTTTTTTTAAAGACCATATGACTATTTCTTTTTTTAAAACGACCATGTAGAATACTAAGGCATTTTTTTTTTTAAACGACCATGTATACTAAGGCATATTTTGAAACGACCATATAAGGCTTTTTTTTTTTTTAAACGACCATGTATAGTAAGGCTTTTTTTTTTTTTTTTTTAAATGACCATGTATACTAAGGCATTTTTTTTAAACGACCATAAAGGCTTTTTTTTTTTTTTTAAACGACCATGTATAGTAAGACTTTTTTTTTTTTTCCAAGACCATGATTTATTTATTTTTTTTTAAACGACCATGTATGGTAAGGCTTTTTTATTTTTTTATTTTTTTATTTTTTTATTCATTAAATGACCATGTATAGTAAGGCTTTTTTTTTTTTTTTTTTTTTTAACGACCATGTATATTAAGGCTTTTTTTTTTTTTTTTTTTTTTTTTTTTTAAACCACCATGTATAGACCATGTATATTTTACCAGCTCAGTGGTCTAGTGGTAGAGTGTCCACCCTGAGACTGGGAGGTTGTGGGTTCAATCCCCGGTCATACCAAAGACTATAAAAAATGGGACCCAATTTAAAAGGCCATGTATAGTAAGGCTTTTTTTTTTTTTTTTAAACGACCATGTATAGTAAGCCTTTTTTTTTTGCTTTTTTTAAACGACAATGTATACTAAGGCATTTTTTTTAAACGACCATATAAGGCTTTTTTTTTTTTTTTTTAAACGACCATGTATAGTAAGCCTTTTTTTTTTTCAAAACGACCATGTATAGTAAGGCATTTTTTATTTTTTTATTTTTTTAAATGTATAGTCAGGCTTTTTTATTTTATTTTTTTAAACTACCATGTATAGTAAGGCTCTTTTTTTTTACACTATTTTTTTTTTAAACGACCATGTATAGTAAGTGTTTTTTTGTTTTTTTTAAACGACCATGTATAGTAAGGCATTTTTTTTAAACGACCATATAAGGCTTTTTTTTCTTTCTTTTTTTAAACGACCATGTATAGTAAGGCTTTTTTTTTGTTAAGACCATATGACTATTTTTTTTTAAACGACCATGTATAGTGAGCCTTTTTTTTTTTTTTTAAACGACCATGTATAGTAAGGCTTTTTTTTTTAATGACCATGTATAGTAAGGCATTTTTTTTAAACGACCATATAAGGCTTTTTTTTCTTTCTTTTTTTAAACGACCATGTATAGTAAGGCTTTTTTTTTTTTTTTAAGACCATGACTATTTTGTTTTTTTTTAAACGACCATGTATAGACCATGTATAATTTACCAGCTCAGTGGTCTAGTGGTAGAGTGTCCACCCTGAGACTGGGAGGTTGTTGGTTCAATCCCCGGTCATACCAAAGACTATAAAAAATGGGACCTAATTTAAAAGGCCATGTATAGTAAGGCATTTTTTTTTTTTAAACGACCATGTATAGTAAGCCTTTTTTTTTTGCTTTTTTTAAACGACAATGTATACTAAGGCATTTTTTTTAAACGACCATATAAGGCTTTTTTTTTTTTTTTTTCAAAACGACCATGTATAGTAAGGCATTTTTTTTTTTTTTTTTTAAATGTATAGTCAGGCTTTTTTATTTTATTTTTTTAAACGACCATGTATAGTAAGGCTCTTTTTTTTTTTACACTATTTTTTTTTTAAACGACCATGTATAGTAAGTGTTTTTTTTTTTTATTTTATTATTTTTTTTTTTTATAAACGACCATGTATATATAGTAAGGCATTTTTTTTAAACGACCATATAAGGCTTTTTTTTCTTTCTTTTTTTAAACGACCATGTATAGTAAGGCTTTTTTTTTTTTTTTAAGACCATGACTATTTTTTTTTTTTTTTAACGACCATGTATACTAAGGCATTTTTTTTAAACGACCATGTATAGTAAGGCTTTTTTTTTTTTTAAACGACCATGTATCGTGAGCCTTTTTTTTTTTTTTTAAAGGACCATGTATAGTAAGGCTTTTTTTTTTTTTTTAAACGACCATGTATAGTGAGCCTTTTTTTTTTTTTTTTAAAGGACCATGTATAGTAAGGCTTTTTTTTTTTTTTTTTTTTTTTAATGACCATGTATACTAAGGCATTTTTTTTAAACGACCATGTATAGTAAGGCTTTTTTTTTTAATGACCATGTATACTAAGGCATTTTTTTAAACGACCATGTATAGTGAGCCTTTTTTTTTTTTTTAAACGACCATGTATAGTAAGGCTTTTTTTTTAATGACCATGTATACTAAGGCATTTTTTTTAAAGGACCATGTATAGTAAGGCTTTTTTTTTGTTAAGACCATATGACAATTTTTTTTTTAAACGACCATGTATAGTAAGGCTTTTTTTTTTTTTTTAAGACCATGACTATTTTGTTTTTTTTTAAATGACCATGTATAGTAAGGCTTTTTTTTTTTTTTAAACGACCATGTATAGACCATGTATAATTTACCAGCTTAGTGGTCTAGTGGTAGAGTGTCCACCCTGAGACTGGGAGGTTGTTGGTTCAATCCCCGGTCATACCAAAGACTATAAAAAATGGGACCCAATTTAAAAGGCCATGTATAGTAAGGCATTTTTTTTAAACGACCATATAAGGCTTTTTTTTTTTTTTTTTCAAAACGACCATGTATAGTAAGGCATTTTTTTTTTTTTTTTTAAATGTATAGTCAGGCTTTTTTATTTTATTTTTTTAAACGACCATGTATAGTAAGGCTCTTTTTTTTTTTACACTATTTTTTTTTTAAACGACCATGTATAGTAAGTGTTTTTTTTTTTATTTTTTTTTTTTTTTTTTTTTATAAACGACCATGTATATATAGTAAGGCATTTTTTTTAAACGACCATATAAGGCTTTTTTTTCTTTCTTTTTTTAAACGACCATGTATAGTAAGGCTTTTTTTTTTTTTTTAAGACCATGACTATTTTTTTTTTTTTTTAACGACCATGTATACTAAGGCATTTTTTTTAAACGACCATGTATAGTAAGGCTTTTTTTTTTTTTAAACGACCATGTATCGTGAGCCTTTTTTTTTTTTTTTAAAGGACCATGTATAGTAAGGCTTTTTTTTTTTTTTAAACGACCATGTATAGTGAGCCTTTTTTTTTTTTTTTTAAAGGACCATGTATAGTAAGGCTTTTTTTTTTTTTTTTTTTTTTAATGACCATGTATACTAAGGCATTTTTTTTAAACGACCATGTATAGTAAGGCTTTTTTTTTTAATGACCATGTATACTAAGGCATTTTTTTAAACGACCATGTATAGTGAGCCTTTTTTTTTTTTTTAAACGACCATGTATAGTAAGGCTTTTTTTTTTTTTTTAAGACCATGACTATTTTGTTTTTTTTTAAACGACCATGTATAGACCATGTATAATTTACCAGCTCAGTGGTCTAGTGGTAGAGTGTCCACCCTGAGACTGGGAGGTTGTTGGTTCAATCCCCGGTCATACCAAAGACTATAAAAAATGGGACCTAATTTAAAAGGCCATGTATAGTAAGGCATTTTTTTTTTTTAAACGACCATGTATAGTAAGCCTTTTTTTTTTGCTTTTTTTAAACGACAATGTATACTAAGGCATTTTTTTTAAACGACCATATAAGGCTTTTTTTTTTTTTTTTTCAAAACGACCATGTATAGTAAGGCATTTTTTTTTTTTTTTTTTAAATGTATAGTCAGGCTTTTTTATTTTATTTTTTTAAACGACCATGTATAGTAAGGCTCTTTTTTTTTTTACACTATTTTTTTTTTAAACGACCATGTATAGTAAGTGTTTTTTTTTTTTTTTTTTTTTTTTTTTTTTTTATAAACGACCATGTATATATAGTAAGGCATTTTTTTTAAACGACCATATAAGGCTTTTTTTTCTTTCTTTTTTTAAACGACCATGTATAGTAAGGCTTTTTTTTTTTTTTTAAGACCATGACTATTTTTTTTTTTTTTTAACGACCATGTATACTAAGGCATTTTTTTTAAACGACCATGTATAGTAAGGCTTTTTTTTTTTTTAAACGACCATGTATCGTGAGCCTTTTTTTTTTTTTTTAAAGGACCATGTATAGTAAGGCTTTTTTTTTTTTTTTTAAACGACCATGTATAGTGAGCCTTTTTTTTTTTTTTTTAAAGGACCATGTATAGTAAGGCTTTTTTTTTTTTTTTTTTTTTTAATGACCATGTATACTAAGGCATTTTTTTTAAACGACCATGTATAGTAAGGCTTTTTTTTTTTATGACCATGTATACTAAGGCATTTTTTTAAACGACCATGTATAGTGAGCCTTTTTTTTTTTTTTAAACGACCATGTATAGTAAGGCTTTTTTTTTAATGACCATGTATACTAAGGCATTTTTTTTAAAGGACCATGTATAGTAAGGCTTTTTTTTTGTTAAGACCATATGACAATTTTTTTTTTAAACGACCATGTATAGTAAGGCTTTTTTTTTTTTTTTTAAGACCATGACTATTTTGTTTTTTTTTAAATGACCATGTATAGTAAGGCTTTTTTTTTTTTTTAAACGACCATGTATAGACCATGTATAATTTACCAGCTTAGTGGTCTAGTGGTAGAGTGTCCACCCTGAGACTGGGAGGTTGTTGGTTCAATCCCCGGTCATACCAAAGACTATAAAAAATGGGACCCAATTTAAAAGGCCATGTATAGTAAGGCATTTTTTTTTTTTAAACGACCATGTATAGTAAGCCTTTTTTTTTTGCTTTTTTTAAACGACAATGTATACTAAGGCATTTTTTTTAAACGACCATATAAGGCTTTTTTTTTTTTTTTTTTTAAACGACCATGTATAGTGAGCCTTTTTTTTTTTTTTTTAAAGGACCATGTATAGTAAGGCTTTTTTTTTTTTTTTTTTTTTTAATGACCATGTATACTAAGGCATTTTTTTTAAACGACCATGTATAGTAAGGCTTTTTTTTTTAATGACCATGTATACTAAGGCATTTTTTTAAACGACCATGTATAGTGAGCCTTTTTTTTTTTTTTAAACGACCATGTATAGTAAGGCTTTTTTTTTAATGACCATGTATACTAAGGCATTTTTTTTAAAGGACCATGTATAGTAAGGCTTTTTTTTTGTTAAGACCATATGACAATTTTTTTTTTAAACGACCATGTATAGTAAGGCTTTTTTTTTTTTTTTAAGACCATGACTATTTTGTTTTTTTTTAAATGACCATGTATAGTAAGGCTTTTTTTTTTTTTAAACGACCATGTATAGACCATGTATAATTTACCAGCTTAGTGGTCTAGTGGTAGAGTGTCCACCCTGAGACTGGGAGGTTGTTGGTTCAATCCCCGGTCATACCAAAGACTATAAAAAATGGGACCCAATTTAAAAGGCCATGTATAGTAAGGCATTTTTTTTTTTTAAACGACCATGTATAGTAAGCCTTTTTTTTTTGCTTTTTTTAAACGACAATGTATACTAAGGCATTTTTTTTAAACGACCATATAAGGCTTTTTTTTTTTTTTTTTCAAAACGACCATGTATAGTAAGGCATTTTTTTTAAACGACCATATAAGGCTTTTTTTTCTTTCTTTTTTTAAACGACCATGTATAGTAAGGCTTTTTTTTTTTTTTTAAGACCATGACTATTTTTTTTTTTTTTAACGACCATGTATACTAAGGGATTTTTTTTAAACGACCATATAAGACTTTTTTTTTTTATTTTATTTTGTTAACAACCATGTATAGTAAGTTTTTTTTTTAAACGACCATGTATAGTAAGGCTTTTTTTTTTTTTAAACGACCATGTATAGTGAGCCTTTTTTTTTTTTTTTTAAAGGACCATGTATAGTAAGGCTTTTTATTTTTTTAAACGACCATGTATAGTGAGCCTTTTTTTTTTTTTTTAAAGGACCATGTATAGTAAGGCTTTTTTTTTTTTTTTTTTTTTTTAATGACCATGTATACTAAGGCATTTTTTTTAAACGACCATGTATAGTAAGGCTTTTTTTTTTTAAACGACCATGTATAGTAAGGCTTTTTTTTTTAATGACCATGTATACTAAGGCATTTTTTTAAACGACCATGTATAGTGAGCCTTTTTTTTTTTTTTAAACGACCATGTATAGTAAGGCTTTTTTTTTAATGACCATGTATACTAAGGCATTTTTTTTAAAGGACCATGTATAGTAAGGCTTTTTTTTTGTTAAGACCATATGACAATTTTTTTTTTAAACGACCATGTATAGTAAGGCTTTTTTTTTTTTTAAACAACCATGTATACTAAGGCATTTTTTTTAAACGACCATATAAGACTTTTATTTTTATTTTTATTTTGTTAACAACCATGTATAGTAAGGTTTTTTTTTAAACGACCATGTATAGTGAGCCTTTTTTTTTTTTTAAACGACAATGTATAGTAAGGCTGTTTTTTTTTTAAACGACCATGTATAGTAAGGCTTTTTTTTTGTTAAGACCATATGACTATTTTTTTTTTTAAACGACCAAATAAGGCGGTTTTTTTTTTGCTTTTTTTTTAAACGACCATGTATAGACCATGTATAATTTACCAGCTCAGTGGTCTAGTGGTAGAGTGTCCACCCTGAGACTGGGAGGTTGTGGGTTCAATCCCCGGTCATACCAAAGACTATAAAAAATGGGACCCAATTTAAAAGGCCATGTATAGTAAGGCATTTTTTTTTTTTTTTTAAACGACCATGTATAGTAAGCCTTTTTTTTTTGCTTTTTTTAAACGACAATGTATACTAAGGCATTTTTTTTAAACGACCATATAAGGCTTTTTTTTTTTTTTTTTTCAAAACGACCATGTATAGTAAGGCATTTTTTTTTTTTTTTTTTTAAATGTATAGTCAGGCTTTTTTATTTTATTTTTTTAAACGACCATGTATAGTAAGTGTTTTTTTATTTTTTTTTTTATTTTTTATTTTTATAAACGACCATGTATATATAGTAAGGCATTTTTTTTAAACAACCATATAAGGCTTTTTTTTCTTTCTTTTTTTAAACGACCATGTATAGTAAGGCTTTTTTTTTTTTTTTTAAGACCATGACTATTTTTTTTTTTTTTAACGACCATGTATACTAAGGCATTTTTTTTAAACGACCATATAAGACTTTTTTTTTTTATTTTATTTTGTTAACAACCATGTATAGTAAGTTTTTTTTTTAAACGACCATGTATAGTAAGGCTTTTTTTTTTTTTAAACGACCACGTATACTAAGGCATTTTTTTAAACGACCATGTATAGTGAGCCTTTTTTTTTTTTTTTAAAGGACCATGTATAGTAAGGCTTTTTTTTTTTTTTTTTTTTTTTTAATGACCATGTATACTAAGGCATTTTTTTTAAACGACCATGTATACTAAGGCATTTTTTTAAACGACCATGTATAGTGAGCCTTTTTTTTTTTTTTTAAAGGACCATGTATAGTAAGGCTTTTTTTTTTTTTAAACGACCATGTATACTAAGGCATTTTTTTAAACGACCATGTATAGTGAGCCTTTTTTTTTTTTTTTTTAAAGGACCATGTATAGTAAGGCTTTTTTTTTTTTTTTTTTTTTTAATGACCATGTATACTAAGGCATTTTTTTTAAACGACCATGTATAGTAAGGCTTTTTTTTTTTAAACGACCATGTATAGTAAGGCTTTTTTTTTTAATGACCATGTATACTAAGGCATTTTTTTAAACGACCATGTATAGTGAGCCTTTTTTTTTTTTTTAAACGACCATGTATAGTAAGGCTTTTTTTTTTTTAAACGACCATGTATAGTAAGGCTTTTTTTTTAATGACCATGTATACTAAGGCATTTTTTTTAAAGGACCATGTATAGTAAGGCTTTTTTTTTGTTAAGACCATATGACAATTTTTTTTTTAAACGACCATGTATAGTAAGGCTTTTTTTTTTTTTAAACAACCATGTATACTAAGGCATTTTTTTTAAACGACCATATAAGACTTTTATTTTTATTTTTATTTTGTTAACAACCATGTATAGTAAGTTTTTTTTTTAAACGACCATGTATAGTGAGCCTTTTTTTTTTTTAAACGACAATGTATAGTAAGGCTGTTTTTTTTTTAAACGACCATGTATAGTGAGGCTTTTTTTTTTTTTTTTTAAAGGACCATGTATAGTAAGGCTTTTTTTTTGTTAAGACCATATGACTATTTTTTTTTTAAACGACCATGTATACTAAGGCATTTTTTTTAAACGACCAAATAAGGCTTTTTTTTTTTTTTTTTTTGCTTTTTTTTTAAACGACCATGTATAGACCATGTATATTTTACCAGCTCAGTGGTCTAGTGGTAGAGTGTCCACCCTGAGACTGGGAGGTTGTGGGTTCAATCCCCGGTCATACCAAAGACTATAAAAAATGGGACCCAATTTAAAAGGCCATGTATAGTAAGGCTTTTTTTTTTTTTTTAAACGACCATGTATAGTAAGGCATTTTTTATTTTTTATTTTTTTTAAATGTATAGTCAGGCTTTTTTATTTTATTTTTTTAAACGACCATGTATAGTAAGGCTCTTTTTTTTTTTACACTATTTTTTTTTTAAACGACCATGTATAGTAAGGCATTTTTTTTAAACGACCATATAAGGCTTTTTTTTCTTTCTTTTTTTAAACGACCATGTATAGTAAGGCTTTTTTTTTGTTAAGACCATATGACTATTTTTTTTTAAACGACCATGTATAGTAAGGCTTTTTTTTTTTTTTTAAGACCATGACTATTTTTTTTTTTTTTTAACGACCATGTATACTAAGGCATTTTTTTTAAACGACCATATAAGACTTTTTTTTTTATTTTTATTTTGTTAACAACGATGTATAGTAAGGTTTTTTTTTAAACGACCATGTATAGTAAGGCTTTTTTTTTTTTTAAACGACCATGTATAGTAAGGCTTTTTTTTTTTAATGACCATGTATACTAAGGCATTTTTTTTAAAGGACCATGTATAGTGAGCCTTTTTTTTTTTTTTTTAAACGACCATGTATAGTAAGGCTTTTTTTTTTAATGACCATGTATACTAAGGCATTTTTTTTAAAGGACCATGTATAGTAAGGCTTTTTTTTTGTTAAGACCATATGACAATTTTTTTTTTAAACGACCATGTATAGTAAGGCTTTTTTTTTTTTTTTAAACGACCATGTATAGACCATGTATAATTTACCAGCTCAGTGGTCTAGTGGTAGAGTGTCCACCCTGAGACTGGGAGGTTGTTGGTTCAATCCCCGGTCATACCAAAGACTATAAAAAATGGGACCCAATTTAAAAGGCCATGTATAGTAAGGCATTTTTTTTTTTTAAACGACCATGTATAGTAAGCCTTTTTTTTTTGCTTTTTTTAAACGACAATGTATACTAAGGCATTTTTTTTAAACGACCATATAAGGCTTTTTTTTTTTTTTTTTTCAAAACGACCATGTATAGTAAGGCATTTTTTTTTTTTTTTTAAATGTATAGTCAGGCTTTTTTATTTTATTTTTTTAAACGACCATGTATAGTAAGGCTCTTTTTTTTTTGCACTATTTTTTTTTTAAACGACCATGTATAGTAAGTGTTTTTTTTTTTTTTTTTTTTTTTTTTTTTATAAACGACCATGTATATATAGTAAGGCATTTTTTTTAAACGACCATATAAGGCTTTTTTTTCTTTCTTTTTTTAAACGACCATGTATAGTAAGGCTTTTTTTTTTTTTTTAAGACCATGACTATTTTTTTTTTTTTTAACGACCATGTATACTAAGGCATTTTTTTTAAACGACCATATAAGACTTTTTTTTTTTTTTTTATTTTGTTAACAACCATGTATAGTAAGTTTTTTTTTAAACGACCATGTATAGTAAGGCTTTTTTTTTTTTTAAACGACCATGTATAGTGAGCCTTTTTTTTTTTTTTTTAAAGGACCATGTATAGTAAGGCTTTTTTTTTTTTTTAAACGACCATGTATAGTGAGCCTTTTTTTTTTTTTTTAAAGGACCATGTATAGTAAGGCTTTTTTTTTTTTTTTTTTTTTTTAATGACCATGTATACTAAGGCATTTTTTTTAAACGACCATGTATAGTAAGGCTTTTTTTTTTTTTTTTTTTTTAATGACCATGTATACTAAGGCATTTTTTTTAAACGACCATGTATAGTAAGGCTTTTTTTTTTTAAACGACCATGTATAGTAAGGCTTTTTTTTTTAATGACCATGTATACTAAGGCATTTTTTTAAACGACCATGTATAGTGAGCCTTTTTTTTTTTTTTAAACGACCATGTATAGTAAGGCTTTTTTTTTAATGACCATGTATACTAAGGCATTTTTTTTAAAGGACCATGTATAGTAAGGCTTTTTTTTTGTTAAGACCATATGACAATTTTTTTTTTAAACGACCATGTATAGTAAGGCTTTTTTTTTTTTTTAAACAACCATGTATACTAAGGCATTTTTTTTAAACGACCATATAAGACTTTTATTTTTATTTTTATTTTGTTAACAACCATGTATAGTAAGGTTTTTTTTTAAACGACCATGTATAGTGAGCCTTTTTTTTTTTTTTAAACGACAATGTATAGTAAGGCTGTTTTTTTTTTAAACGACCATGTATAGTGAGGCTTTTTTTTTTTTTTTTTAAAGGACCATGTATAGTAAGGCTTTTTTTTTGTTAAGACCATATGACTATTTTTTTTTTTAAACGACCATGTATACTAAGGCATTTTTTTTAAACGACCAAATAAGGCTTTTTTTTTTTTTTGCTTTTTTTTTAAACGACCATGTATAGACCATGTATAATTTACCAGCTCAGTGGTCTAGTGGTAGAGTGTCCAACCTGAGACTGGGAGGTTGTGGGTTCAATCCCCGGTCATACCAAAGACTATAAAAAATGGGACCCAATTTAAAAGGCCATGTATAGTAAGGCTTTTTTTTTTGCTTTTTTTAAACGACAATGTATACTAAGGCATTTTTTTTAAACGACCATATAAGGCTTTTTTTTTTTTTTTTTTCAAAACGACCATGTATAGTAAGGCATTTTTTTTTTTTTTTTTTAAATGTATAGTCAGGCTTTTTTATTTTATTTTTTTAAACGACCATGTATAGTAAGGCTCTTTTTTTTTTACACTATTTTTTTTTTAAACGACCATGTATAGTAAGTGTTTTTTTTTTTTTTTATTTATTTTTTTTTTATAAACGACCATGTATATATAGTAAGGCATTTTTTTTAAACGACCATATAAGGCTTTTTTTTCTTTCTTTTTTTAAACGACCATGTATAGTAAGCCTTTTTTTTTTATTTTTAAGACCATGACTATTTTTTTTTTTTTTTAACGACCATGTATACTAAGGCATTTTTTTTAAACGACCATATAAGACTTTTTTATTTTATTTTATTTTGTTAACAACCATGTATAGTAAGTTTTTTTTTTAAACGACCATGTATAGTAAGGCTTTTTTTTTTATTAAACGACCATGTATACTCAGGCATTTTTTTAAACGACCATGTATAGTGAGCCTTTTTTTTTTTTTTAAAGGACCATGTATAGTAAGGCTTTTTTTTTTTTTTTTTTTTTTTAATGACCATGTATACTAAGGCATTTTTTTTTAAACGACCATGTATACTAAGGCATTTTTTTAAACGACCATGTATAGTGAGCCTTTTTTTTTTTTTTTTAAAGGACCATGTATAGTAAGGCTTTTTTTTTTTTAAACGACCATGTATACTAAGGCATTTTTTTAAACGACCATGTATAGTGAGCCTTTTTTTTTTTTTTTTTAAAGGACCATGTATAGTAAGGCTTTTTTTTTTTAAACGACCATGTATAGTAAGGCTTTTTTTTTTAATGACCATGTATACTAAGGCATTTTTTTAAACGACCATGTATAGTGAGCCTTTTTTTTTTTTTTAAACGACCATGTATAGTAAGGCTTTTTTTTTTTTTTTAAGACCATGACTATTTTGTTTTTTTTTAAACGACCATGTATAGACCATGTATAATTTACCAGCTCAGTGGTCTAGTGGTAGAGTGTCCACCCTGAGACTGGGAGGTTGTTGGTTCAATCCCCGGTCATACCAAAGACTATAAAAAATGGGACCTAATTTAAAAGGCCATGTATAGTAAGGCATTTTTTTTTTTTAAACGACCATGTATAGTAAGCCTTTTTTTTTTGCTTTTTTTAAACGACAATGTATACTAAGGCATTTTTTTTAAACGACCATATAAGGCTTTTTTTTTTTTTTTTTCAAAACGACCATGTATAGTAAGGCATTTTTTTTTTTTTTTTTTAAATGTATAGTCAGGCTTTTTTATTTTATTTTTTTAAACGACCATGTATAGTAAGGCTCTTTTTTTTTTTACACTATTTTTTTTTTAAACGACCATGTATAGTAAGTGTTTTTTTTTTTTTTTTTTATTTTTTTTTTTTTATAAACGACCATGTATATATAGTAAGGCATTTTTTTTAAACGACCATATAAGGCTTTTTTTTCTTTCTTTTTTTAAACGACCATGTATAGTAAGGCTTTTTTTTTTTTTTTAAGACCATGACTATTTTTTTTTTTTTTTAACGACCATGTATACTAAGGCATTTTTTTTAAACGACCATGTATAGTAAGGCTTTTTTTTTTTTTAAACGACCATGTATCGTGAGCCTTTTTTTTTTTTTTTAAAGGACCATGTATAGTAAGGCTTTTTTTTTTTTTTTTAAACGACCATGTATAGTGAGCCTTTTTTTTTTTTTTTTAAAGGACCATGTATAGTAAGGCTTTTTTTTTTTTTTTTTTTTTTAATGACCATGTATACTAAGGCATTTTTTTTAAACGACCATGTATAGTAAGGCTTTTTTTTTTTATGACCATGTATACTAAGGCATTTTTTTAAACGACCATGTATAGTGAGCCTTTTTTTTTTTTTTAAACGACCATGTATAGTAAGGCTTTTTTTTTAATGACCATGTATACTAAGGCATTTTTTTTAAAGGACCATGTATAGTAAGGCTTTTTTTTTGTTAAGACCATATGACAATTTTTTTTTTAAACGACCATGTATAGTAAGGCTTTTTTTTTTTTTTTTAAGACCATGACTATTTTGTTTTTTTTTAAATGACCATGTATAGTAAGGCTTTTTTTTTTTTTTAAACGACCATGTATAGACCATGTATAATTTACCAGCTTAGTGGTCTAGTGGTAGAGTGTCCACCCTGAGACTGGGAGGTTGTTGGTTCAATCCCCGGTCATACCAAAGACTATAAAAAATGGGACCCAATTTAAAAGGCCATGTATAGTAAGGCATTTTTTTTTTTTAAACGACCATGTATAGTAAGCCTTTTTTTTTTGCTTTTTTTAAACGACAATGTATACTAAGGCATTTTTTTTAAACGACCATATAAGGCTTTTTTTTTTTTTTTTTTTAAACGACCATGTATAGTGAGCCTTTTTTTTTTTTTTTTAAAGGACCATGTATAGTAAGGCTTTTTTTTTTTTTTTTTTTTTTTAATGACCATGTATACTAAGGCATTTTTTTTAAACGACCATGTATAGTAAGGCTTTTTTTTTTAATGACCATGTATACTAAGGCATTTTTTTAAACGACCATGTATAGTGAGCCTTTTTTTTTTTTTTAAACGACCATGTATAGTAAGGCTTTTTTTTTAATGACCATGTATACTAAGGCATTTTTTTTAAAGGACCATGTATAGTAAGGCTTTTTTTTTGTTAAGACCATATGACAATTTTTTTTTTAAACGACCATGTATAGTAAGGCTTTTTTTTTTTTTTTAAGACCATGACTATTTTGTTTTTTTTTAAATGACCATGTATAGTAAGGCTTTTTTTTTTTTTAAACGACCATGTATAGACCATGTATAATTTACCAGCTTAGTGGTCTAGTGGTAGAGTGTCCACCCTGAGACTGGGAGGTTGTTGGTTCAATCCCCGGTCATACCAAAGACTATAAAAAATGGGACCCAATTTAAAAGGCCATGTATAGTAAGGCATTTTTTTTTTTTAAACGACCATGTATAGTAAGCCTTTTTTTTTTGCTTTTTTTAAACGACAATGTATACTAAGGCATTTTTTTTAAACGACCATATAAGGCTTTTTTTTTTTTTTTTTCAAAACGACCATGTATAGTAAGGCATTTTTTTTAAACGACCATATAAGGCTTTTTTTTCTTTCTTTTTTTAAACGACCATGTATAGTGAGCCTTTTTTTTTTTTTTTAAACGACCATGTATAGTAAGGCTTTTTTTTTTTAAACGACCATGTATAGTAAGGCTTTTTTTTTAATGACCATGTATACTAAGGCATTTTTTTTAAAGGACCATGTATAGTAAGGCTTTTTTTTTGTTAAGACCATATGACAATTTTTTTTTTAAACGACCATGTATAGTAAGGCTTTTTTTTTTTTTAAACAACCATGTATACTAAGGCATTTTTTTTAAACGACCATATAAGACTTTTATTTTTATTTTTATTTTGTTAACAACCATGTATAGTAAGGTTTTTTTTTAAACGACCATGTATAGTGAGCCTTTTTTTTTTTTTAAACGACAATGTATAGTAAGGCTGTTTTTTTTTTAAACGACCATGTATAGTGAGGCTTTTTTTTTTTTTTTTAAAGGACCATGTATAGTAAGGCTTTTTTTTTGTTAAGACCATATGACTATTTTTTTTTTTAAACGACCATGTATACTAAGGCAGTTTTTTTAAACGACCAAATAAGGCTTTTTTTTTTTTTGCTTTTTTTTTAAACGACCATGTATAGGAAGGCTCTCTTTTTTTTTCCCACCTTTTTTTTTTTTTTTAAACGACCATGTATAGACCATGTATATATTACCAGCTCAGTGGTCTAGTGGTAGAGTGTCCACCCTGAGACTGGGAGGTTGTGGGTTCAATCCCCGGTCATACCAAAGACTATAAAAAATGGGACCCAATTTAAAAGGCCATATATAGTAAGGCTTTTTTTTTTTTTTTAAACGACCATGTATAGTAAGCCTTTTTTTTTTGCTTTTTTTAAACGACAATGTATACTAAGGCATTTTTTTTAAACGACCGTATAAGGCTTTTTTTTTTTTTTTTTAAACGACCATGTATAGTAAGCCTTTTTTTTTTCAAAACGACCATGTATAGTAAGGCATTTTTTATTTTTTATTTTTTTTAAATGTATAGTCAGGCTTTTTTATTTTATTTTTTTAAACGACCATGTATAGTAAGGCTCTTTTTTTTTTACACTATTTTTTTTTTAAACGACCATGTATAGTAAGTGTTTTTTTGTTTTTTTTAAACGACCATGTATAGTAAGGCATTTTTTTTGTTAAGACCAAATGACTATTTTTTTTTAAACGACCATGTATACTAAGGCATTTTTTTTAAACGACCATATAAGGCTTTTTTTTCTTTCTTTTTTTAAACGACCATGTATAGTAAGGCTTTTTTTTTGTTAAGACCATATGACTATTTTTTTTTAAACGACCATGTATAGTAAGGCTTTTTTTTTTTTTTTAAGACCATGACTATTTTTTTTTTTTTTTAACGACCATGTATACTAAGACATTTTTTTTAAACGACCATATAAGACTTTTTTTTTTATTTTTATTTTGTTAACAACCATGTATAGTAAGGTTTTTTTTTAAACGACCATGTATAGTGAGCCTTTTTTTTTTTTTAAACGACCATGTATAGTAAGGCTTTTTTTTTTAATGACCATGTATACTAAGGCATTTTTTTAAACGACCATGTATAGTGAGCCTTTTTTTTTTTTTTTAAACGACCATGTATAGTAAGGCTTTTTTTTTTTTTTCAAAACGACCATGTATAGTAAGGCATTTTTTTTTTTTTTTTTTTTAAATGTATAGTCAGGCTTTTTTATTTTATTTTTTTAAACGACCATGTATAGTAAGGCTCTTTTTTTTTTACACTATTTTTTTTTTAAACGACCATGTATAGTAAGTGTTTTTTTTTTTTTTTTTTTTTTTTTTTATAAACGACCATGTATATATAGTAAGGCATTTTTTTTAAACGACCATATAAGGCTTTTTTTTCTTTCTTTTTTTAAACGACCATGTATAGTAAGGCTTTTTTTTTTTTTTTAAGACCATGACTATTTTTTTTTTTTTTAACGACCATGTATAGTAAGGCTTTTTTTTTTTTTTTTTTTTTTTAATGACCATGTATACTAAGGCATTTTTTTTAAACGACCATGTATAGTAAGGCTTTTTTTTTTTAAACGACCATGTATAGTAAGGCTTTTTTTTTTAATGACCATGTATACTAAGGCATTTTTTTAAACGACCATGTATAGTGAGCCTTTTTTTTTTTTTTAAACGACCATGTATAGTGAGCCTTTTTTTTTTTTTTAAACGACCATGTATAGTAAGGCTTTTTTTTTAATGACCATGTATACTAAGGCATTTTTTTTAAAGGACCATGTATAGTAAGGCTTTTTTTTTGTTAAGACCATATGACAATTTTTTTTTTAAACGACCATGTATAGTAAGGCTTTTTTTTTTTTTAAACAACCATGTATACTAAGGCATTTTTTTTAAACGACCATATAAGACTTTTATTTTTATTTTTATTTTGTTAACAACCATGTATAGTAAGGTTTTTTTTTAAACGACCATGTATAGTGAGCCTTTTTTTTTTTTTTTAAACGACAATGTATAGTAAGGCTGTTTTTTTTTTAAACGACCATGTATAGTGAGGCTTTTTTTTTTTTTTTTTAAAGGACCATGTATAGTAAGGCTTTTTTTTTGTTAAGACCATATGACTATTTTTTTTTTTAAACGACCATGTATACTAAGGCATTTTTTTTAAACGACCATAAAGGCTTTTTTTTTTTTTTTTTTTTTTTTTTTTTTTTTAAAACGACCATGTATAGTAAGGCTTTTTTTTTTTTTTTTTTTTCAAAACGACCATGTATAGTAAGGCATTTTTTTTTTTTTTTTTTTAAATGTATAGTCAGGCTTTTTTATTTTATTTTTTTAAACGACCATGTATAGTAAGGCTCTTTTTTTTTTTACACTATTTTTTTTTTAAACGACCATGTATAGTAAGTGTTTTTTTTTTTTTTTTTTTTTTTTTTTTTATAAACGACCATGTATATATAGTAAGGCATTTTTTTTAAACGACCATATAAGGCTTTTTTTTCTTTCTTTTTTTAAACGACCATGTATAGTAAGGCTTTTTTTTTTTTTTTAAGACCATGTATACTAAGGCATTTTTTTTAAACGACCATATAAGACTTTTTTTTTTTATTTTATTTTGTTAACAACCATGTATAGTAAGTTTTTTTTTTAAACGACCATGTATAGTAAGGCATTTTTTTTTTAAACGACCATATAAGGCTTTTTTTTTTTTTTATGTTTTAACGACCATGTATAGTCAGTCTTTTTTTTTTTCTTTTTTTTTTTTTTTTTTAAAGACCATGTATAGTCAGTCTTTTTTTTTTTTTTTTTTTTTTTTTAACGACCATGTATAGTAAGGCTTTTTTTTTAAGACCATGACTTTTTTTTTTTTTTTTTAAACGACCATGTATAGTAAGGCTTTTTTTTTAAGACCATGACTTTTTTTTTTTTTTTTTTTAAACGACCATGTATATATAGTAAGGCTTTTTTTTTTTATTTTTTTAAACGACCTTGTATAGTAAGGCTTTCTTTTTTTTTTTTTTTTTTTTTTTTTTAAGGACCATTTTTTGGGGGGCAGGGGGGGGGGGGGAGTAAGAAAAACGATTGACTCAGGAAATTTGAGATGGTCAATTGTCATCGCTGAGAGGGCAAGGGAGGGCAAATTTGTCATTAAAATGGTAGATATTACTAAATTACTTGAGGCCCTATTGTATTTTAGTTTGCGGCACATCAAGCTGCTGATTCAACAGCACAAGTGTGCTTTAGGCTACCTGCAAGAAAAGGCCACTAACATTTCAATGAAGGATGCACAAAATCATATTCCAGCAAAATGTATCATCAATGAGGACAGCATGTATTTATTTGTGGTTTCCAGCTGCACTTAATGTTATGATATTATACTGTATGTTCACCTTGTACAAGAACAAACAAACACAGTCACGCTAAAAAAAACAAAAAACAAAAAAACAAAACAAACACAAACTAGGAGCAGTCACATGATTTAAGGACAATTCACAACCAAACTGCACATCAACTAATTTTGACATGTTATAAAAAAAAAAAAAAAAAAAAAGGGAAAAAAAAAATAATCCCGATTGATGTCTATTGAGATATGGCTTGAATTGTCGCTTTTATTTTCTCCTACTTTTCTAGCTCACCATGATGCAAATATAATTTACTGAATGAATGATTTTGCCTTAAAATGTTTTTTTTTTTCTTTTCTAATGAGGACGACTCCCGCTAAAAAACACACATGTAACACTTGCAAAAACAGAACAACACTTGCAACACAACATTGAAAGAAGAAAAAGGAAGAACAAAAAAACAAGAGCTGGAATGAAGAAGAGGAAAAATGGAAATTCCGTCCTGCAAGTCCAGGAGGGCTCATGTGACAGTCTCATCTGTGCGTCCTCCGTCGGGGTGGGGGGGTTGGTTTTGTCGTGCCATCTGACCGGGTCGGCCAGGGATGGGGGAAGAGGCGGGAGGGGCGGGGGTGCTTTGCTAGGTCACGGCTCGCTCATGTGCTCCCTGGTGGGGTCGCCATGTTTGGAGGGCTGGTTGGGGGAGGTGGCCTGGGACGCGTGGGTGCCCGGGGGCAGGGTGTGGGCCACGGGAACGCCGCCGGGGAGCAGCCCCTCCAGGGGTCTGGGGATTCCGCCGGGGGCCACGCCGCCTACCACACCCGGAGGGAACCTGCTGATGCAAAAACGCCTTCATTAGACGCTTCCTCCATGCATGGGGTCTTGGTGGCAAAATTGTGCATCAGTCACTACAAAAACAGTTTTGTTTTTTGTGTTTTTTTTCACATCAGGAAATACAGTTGGACAGTTTTTCCAAAAACGGCTTTTTGTCCTCATCACATCAGTAACTTCAGTGGATAGTTCTTCCAAAAACTCTTTTTGTTCTTTTGTTGAGTTGTGCATCAGTAACTAATTGCATTGGACAGTTCTTCCAAAAATTGCATTTTTTTTTTCTAAGCCATGCATCAGTTAACTACAGTAGACAGTTCTTCCAAGAATGGCTTCTTTCATATATATATATATATATATATATATATATATATATATATATATATATATATATATATATATATATATATATATATATATATATATATATACACACATATTAGGGCTGCACGATATTGGAAAATCATGCGATATGCGATATACTTGCTGAACATAGCGATATCGATATTATTGCGATATTTAACATGTACCTAAAGAAATTACATTTTTACTACCTAATGAAAGAAAAACATTTTTCATGTGGCAAAATAAGCAACCTTAATGTAATCTTAGTTAATTAATTGTAATTATGTCTTGATAATTTTCAACTATTGAATGGCGATGCACATTTTAGTTAGCATGTGACTGGTCAAATTCATATAAAAAGCATAAAATTCCATATAAAACTTATTGCAAGCCTTTGCGATATGCATATTGCAAGGGCCAATATCGCGATATCGATATTTTTTCGATATATTGTGCAGCCCTACTTCTTTGTCAGTTCTTCCAAAAACTACTTCTTTTTTTTAAGACGTGCACTGTTGTTTTTTTAGTCATGCATCAGTAACTACAGTGAAGTTCTTCCAAAAACTACTTTTTTTAAGTCGTGCATAGTTGTTGTTTTTTTTTTCCTTTTAAGTCATGCATCAGCAATTACAGTGAACTTCTTCCAAAAATGTTTTTTTCTGAAATCGCGCATCAGTCACTACAGTGGACAAGCTGTTCAAAAGCTGCTTTTCTTAACGTTTCACATCAGTCACTACAGTGAACCGCTTTCGTCCAGATGTTTCGGTCTTGACTTCAAAGTCGCACATCAGTCACTACAAAAATGAGTTGATGTCAAAATTGTGCATCTGTCACTCCAGTGAAGAGCTCTTCCAATTTTTTTCACCCTTATTATAAATGATCAAGATAATTTAGTCCACGTACCTACAATTTAGGGGAAGCCAAAAGTGAATTGAGGGTGCGTCACAGAAGGTCGATATGGAAGTTGGGGAGGGACAATGCAGTCCAGGTGAATGAAACACACATTGAGCTTTCATGGGGAGTTTGGGGAGGATTTTTTTTTTTTTTTTTTGGGTCCTCCTCACCATGAATCATTTACCTGCTTTGACAATTAGGAATATAATTTGTCCTGCATTCCCCCGGTTGCTATGGCGTGTACCATGGTTTGGTTGACTCGGCTGTGTGTGAGAGAAGCAGTTCAGTCCCGTTCAAACCAAACGTTACGTTATGCAGGCGCGCTGGAACCTCCAAAGTCCGACACCGTCTCACGTCTTCTCTTTTCAAAACACGTTTTATTTGAATCATTCAAATGAATTTGAAATGACTGATTTGTGCTTTTTGGGTTGCTCCACTTTGGAGGTTCCGCTTGGGGCTCAACTGTAAAACCTTCCCAGCGCCACCGTGCGCGACCATCCTCCCACCTGTAGGCGGCGCCGTTGATCTCCGGGTGAGGCTGCGGCTGCTCCATCACTCCCCAGGGCGCAGACGTGATGAAGAACTCTTTGTTGACGCAATTCCGCAGGCTGTCGGGGATGCGACCTAAATGGAGCAAATATGACATTTTGAATTTTAAAGATTTGATTATTATTATTATTTTTTCTCTCCAAAAGTATGTGTACTTGAGACCCGCGTACCCGTGATAGCTCGACGGATTTCGGTGGCGGCGGCCTCGCGCATCTCCAGCGACGCCTGCTCGCTATACCAGGCCGTGTGCGGCGTGCAGATTAAGTTGGGGGCGTCCTTCAGGGGACCTTGAGAAAAGCTACAAGTAGAAACATAACAACAACAAATCCAAAGTAATGAAAACTCCAAATGCATAAGAAATCGTAAAAAAAAACTCAGGAAAGGTTGGGAAGAACGAACCTAAAGGGTTCCGACTCGTGGACGTCCAAGGCGGCTCCGCGTATTCTGCCTTCTTTGAGGGCCTGTGCCAAGGCCTTCTCGTCGACCAGGCCTCCTCGCGCCGCGTTCACCAGGAAGGCGCCTTGACGCATCTGCAAACAAACACAAATGCACTTTCAGACACTCACAACCAGGAAAAAAAAAAGTCAACAAACTGTCTAATAAAAAGCACGTACAAGTATCTCCAAATAAAAAAATTAATACAATGGATTTTTTTTTTTTTTTTTAATGTAAGATAACGAAACTCTTAATATTTGGAGACGCAGTGTATATGTTTTGTTGTACTTTTAAAATGTTTTTCTCAGGGGAGATTGTTTTGAAAACTGTCAGAATTTGTTTTTACCCATACTAATCATACTTATCATCGTCAATCATTTGAAAATGTTCCCCCAAAATTTTGTGACTTTTGAATTTTTATCCATATTCATTAAAAAAAACAAAAAAAAAAAGTGTGGAGTTGTTTTCATGCAGAGCGACAATAAAAACAAGCCGACAACATTCTTTGTTTTGTTTTGATGTTATTTTTAAATATCATAATAAATGGAATTTAAAAGTTAAAAAGTCAAAATCTTGAGAAATATTTTTTCCACTTGTTGGAAAGCAAAACAATCACCTTCATTTTCTGATGAGAATTTTTTTTTTTTTAGATATACAATTTTTTTGTTGAACAGCAACAATAATAAGAATCCAAGAAAAAACAAAAATATCTGATATTTTTTAATCTTGTATTTTATTTTATTTAACTTACTATCTTGCAGAACATTCTGTACTTTTAATGTTTTCTGGGAGAAAATAAACACCAAATTCGTTTTTATGTTATTTTTAAATATTATAATAAATATAAATATGTAACTTTTGGAGATAAGTGCTTTTTTAAGCACTTAAAAGGGTTTTTATTTTATATATAAAAAAAACCACACTCAAAATCTTATTTTTGCATAATATATTTTTTCCCTTGTTGGACAGGAAAATGACCATTTTCTGATGAGAATATTTTTTTTAGATATACATTTTTTTTTGTTGAACAGCAACAATAATAAGAATCCAAGAAAAAACCTGTAAAAATCGGACTTTTTTTTTATTTATTTTATTTTATTTTACTAACTATCTTGCAGATTTTAATGTTTTCTGGAAGAAAATAAACACCAAATTTGAAGAAACTGTACGTACTTTTTGTAGTATTTTTTTTTCTCTTTTTTTTTTAAATTTTGGGGGGGTAATTATGCCAACAAAAAGTGTGTCTAATTTTTTTTTTTTTTTTGTCTCCAAGTTTTTTTTTTGTTCAATTTGCTATATTCAACCAGTTACATAAAGGGGACAAAATGAAAAATCAACAACAACAAAAAACAGTCATGGAGCCATTCGACTTAATTTCATGAGCATGTGCATGTGGCGCGTGCATGCGCTTGCTTGCTCGTCGTGCCTGCTTGATGGTGAAGTCGTTGATGAGGTGGTGGTTGTGCTCATTGAGGTTGCAGTGCAGCGAGACGCAGTCGCTCTGGTAGAGGAGGTCCTGCAGCGTGTAGACGCGCTGCACGCCCAGCGAACGCTCCAGGCCGTCCTGCAGGTACGGGTCGTAGAAGATCACGTTGAAGCCGAACGCCTTGGCCCGCATCGACACCGCCTGGCCCGAGCGACCTGAAGGGGGCGCAATTCAAAACGTTACAAGAACACCTTGGAAAAAGTGCACATCGGGACTTTGGGAGGTTTTTCTATTACATAAAACACCGGCGACAAAGTCGCAAATAAAATCTTTTTTAAGCACTGAAGAAGATTTATTTAAATTTTTTTTTAAAAGTATGATTATGATTATTTTAGCGACAGTAGATGTGCTAAAAAAAACCCATTGTTTTAGAGCATTTTCTTCCATTTATTTCATGTAACATTATAAATTTTTTAAATGGGAAAAAAATATTGTGAATTTATCAAGTTTTAAAAGAAATACTAATATGTGGAGATGATTTTTTTAGTAGCAAAAAAAATTAAAGCGTACTTTTAGATGATATTTTTTACATTTCATTCACTCAACTCAACTTTATAAAGCACTTTAAAACAAGCGTTGCTGTATACAAAGTGCTGTACATGGGAGGGAAAATCGGTCATGCAGTAAAGATAAGTAAAACAAGAACAAAAAGCATTGTAAGTATACAAGTGAATAAAATTTACATCAATAAATTAATAAGAAGGTAAGTGAATGAATAAATGAATGAATGAATAAATAAATAAATAAATAAGCTTCTGATATAGTTGTCCAAAACCTAAAATACTACTACTACTACTACTAATAATAATAATAATAATAAAAAATAATAATAATGATATGAATAATAATAAAAATTTTAGTACACTTTTTTTTTTTTTTTTTGTGATTATTATTACTCCTGTATTGTAAAATGATTTATGGGATTATGCTTTGAAGCAAACAATTTGTTATTGGTGCAATCAAAAGGTAATGGTGCCACTTTCTTTTTTGTAATTATTATTATTTTTTTTTTTTTATCAAAAACATGGTTCGAAAATTTGTGTTAAAAAAAACAAACAAAAAACTTAAAAGTGCCTTTTCAAACACTAAAACTGTGTTTCTATTGGGTCTTATTAAATCATGAAGGTGTACCTAATGAAGTGACCAGTGAGTGTATCTCCTATCAACAGTAGTAGTAATAGTACAACAATAACTGGGTGAAAAGCTGCAAGAAATTGCCCCTCAAAATGTTTTTGTAATTGCCTTGACATACCACAAGATGGTGCCAAAGCAACACTTTTCTTTCAATGGAGCTCCTCAATACAGGTCAACCAAGTTCCTCGGCATTAATATGCCACAAGATGGTGGCCCCTGTCGTAGTTGAGCTCACCGAATCCGATAAGGCCGAGCGTCTCTCCTCGGATCCTGGCCGCCCCCGACGCCACCTCTCGGATCTGCTCCACGCTCTGGACCCGCGTGCCCTCCCGGAGAGCCTGGTACAGCCAAGTGTTCCTCCTGTACAGGTTGAGAATGTGACAGAGCGTCGAGTCGGCCGTCTCCTCCACGGCCGCCGAGGGAATGTTGCACACGGCGATACCTGCATGACGAAGGAGAAAAACGCTCACCTACTTTTAGAGCTACAAAATCTGTCGGGTAACGATCACGTCCCAATTATGGAAATTATTACACAGACACATGCTGACATCATCGAGGGCCATCTTGCTGGCCATGTCAGGGCAAACTCAAAACCTGATTGTTTTAAGAAGCATTCCGCTTGCTAACATAGTCCAGCATTACAATTCTGAAGGCTTCGTCAAATTCGATTGACATGGCAACACAGACTGAAATCTGATTGGACGACGTAATCTACAATCCAATCTACAATTTCAATTGCGTTTATCTGTGTTTCTGATCGCGTTTAGTGACCCAACCACCACTGGTGGTTCCATTCGGATCGTGAATTTCGACATCATAATAAAATGGCGCCAGCGTCTCACCGAGCTCTCCGGCCGCCTTGATGTCGATGTTGTCGTAGCCGCTGCCGATGCGGATGATGATGCGTAGCGCCTTGAACTTCTCCAGGTCCTCTCGGGTCAACGTGATGGTGTGATACATCATGGCTCCCACCGCCTCGCTCAGGACCTGACCGCAAAACATCAGCATCAGGGGACATAAAATGCATTTTATATTTAATACACTGGAAAGTTCCCCCCACAGTTTTTTTTTTGTTTTTTTTTTTTAAATGAGCATTACTTAGTGTGTCTGTCTCATAAAGATTAAATTAATCTGCTACGGAAATTCTGCCTAGCAACAAGTGATATGCACACATTATTATGGCAAACTTGCACTTGGGCCGCCACAATGAAGAGCTATTCAAAACCTACTGCCCCTTATATATGCAGATCTTGACATCATCAGCCACTCCAGTGGACATGTGACCAAAAAAAAAAAAAAAACAGAATCATTCCTCACCTGTTCTTTAGACTGATGCAAATTTAGACTTGCCATCATCTAAATGCAAATGTCAGTTGTTCTGTGCGCATTTAGATGAGGAGAAACTGCCAACTCGGCTGTTTGTCACATTAAAGTCGAGTTGGCGTAGCGAGCGCTTATGAAAATAACAGGCTTAAATTCACAAAAGTAACCGCTAACGGAATTAACTTCACCGCAGCGGATTAGCACCGCACCAGGAATTTCCATATAACATTTTTTTTTTATTTTATTTTTTGTAATTTATTGGTTGCCGGAGAGGAGCCGGACGCTAAAGCCAAGGTTAATAAAGCTCATCTTGTGCTTTAATTCTGTTTCAGAATCGAACTCATAAAAGCGTAATAAACTGTACATTGTAAGGCGCTTAAATGTCATACAAGTGTAAAAGAAGTTAACCACTGTTTAACTTAAAGTGTATAATGAATCTGATCATGTTTATTGCTTGTGTTAAAAAAAAACAAAAAACGGGAAGAGGACCTTGAAAAACTATTTAAAAAATACTAAACCATAAAGATAAATACAATAAAAATAATGATAAAAAAAATATATGGGAACAAGACCTTGAAAAACTATTTAAAAAATACTAAAAAATAAAGATAAATAAAATAAAAATAATGATTAAAAAACATGGGAAGAGGACCTTGAAAAACTATTTAAAAAAAATACTAAATACTAAAAAATAAAAATAAATAAAATAAAAATAATGACAAAAAAAATATATGGGAACAAGACCTTGAAAAACTATTTAAAAAATACTAAAAAATAAAGATAAATAAAATAAAAATGATTAAAAAACATGGGAAGAGGACCTTGAAAAACTATTTAAAAAAATACTAAATACTAAAAAATAAAAATAAATAAAATCAAAATAATAATAAATACATAAATAAATCACAATTACATAATTTAAAAAAAACCTTCAGCCTTATAGGGTTCTGTGTAAAAAGCAAATATTGGAGTATAGTTGTACCTTTTCGTGTATTTCCTGCGTGGACTGAGCGTCGCAGAAGGCCACTGTGGCCAGATCCTTGAGGATGGGCATCTCCACCGTGCAGTCGCGCCCATCCAGCAGCGCCACCAGGGGACGCGGGTGCATGGGCCCGTTCATGATCTGCGGCCGGATACCTGCGGGGAGACGCACCGATTGAATTATTCATGTGAAGCGCTCGCCGCTCACGCTGAGGCGGAAGAGGAGGAGGGGAAATGATAACAGGAAGTGTTTCCCTGCTCGGACACGCCTGACACACACGCACGTACGCACACACACAATGGAGTTGGTGTATCTACTCTGTTACCCGGCAACAGGTCCTTTCATCCCGTGAGGTCACCACCTCAATCATCCAATCGGGTCAGCTTGTGTATTTTTCCCAAAATAGAGGGAAAAAAAAATAAAGAGGAAGGATGTTGGGTGTCCACGATTTTATTGCCTGGTTCCCGTTTCCTGTTGTCATGGTGATCGAAAGATTTGGGCAGAATAATGATAGAAATTTTAATCAGTGGCTTCCACATTGATGGAGGGAATCTTCTGCCCCATTTTTTGCATGTGTGAAATCCTAGTTGGATTTTCCAGATTTTTATTTATTTTTTTGCTTTCAATCAGAAGCCTGGAGGTTTTGTGCACTGACTGGTATTTGGAACAGTTCATTTCCAGCTGAAGAAAAAGAGCCCCAATGCATGATGCCGCCACTATACTTCAATCACTGATGGTTTGGTGCGTTTGTGCCAAACATCACTTTTGGAATTATGGCGAAATAGTTCAACTTTGGTTTCAATGGACCGTGACCAAAACGTGGGGAAATGTGTTACGGTGCTATGGAATGAAAGCTGAAAAAAAAAAAAAAAAGCTGGCATTTGAACAAGGGTGTGCAGACTTTTTATATCCACTTCAATGACACTTAAATTGTGGGAGAAAAAAAAAAAGATCAAAATTGAATTGAATTTTGGTCGAAACAGAAAAAAAAAAGAAACCAACTAGAGGACAAGCACAAAAAATTAATCTTTTGGCCAAACCAACCCCCCTCCACCTCCAAGCCTTTAATATTTTATATTCTGACGAAAATGTATTTTTAGTATGTTCTGTGTCCTTGCTTCCCTTCTCGTTTTGCTTCATTTCGATGCGTTCCTGTCATCACTCTCCCGTGTTGAATGACGTTTTTACGGCAGCCTTGTGACTACTTTACAACTCTGCAGATAAAGAGATGATTTTTTATTTATTTTTTACTACGCATTTTTACATCACAACCGTTAACAATATGACTGCGTGGCACTTCTAATAAAAGCGCTACTTCATCCAAGGGCCTGAGCGGGATATCATGATGAAAAGTTCATGAAAAGAAAGGCTCGTAAAAGGAATAATGAACGACAAACGACCTTGAGACGCGGCTCTGTTTGCATTATTATTTCACTGGAGCTACCGCACACGCACGCACACACACATACTTTGCAATACACCGGAGCATTTTGCAGAAGGTAAAGAACCTTTAAGAAGTAGCTGTTGATTATTGGTGGCTGAAAACTTTCTCCCCGGCGTAAACAAGGCGAAACCTGCCGCTGCGTCGGAATCTGGAGATAATTAACTCTTTATTGACGCTGTTAATATGCGTCGTAATAGCTTGGATATCAGAATTTTGATATAAGGAGCTTGTTGGCTATGCACAGAACAAACCACAACCGAGGAAAATAAAAATGTATACTGTACATAAACAACATTGGAATGTGCAAAGCTCTTCATGTGGTAAAACAAACACAAAGCATAATGAAAGACATGAATGTTAAAGGAATGGAATTCCCCTTAAAAAAAAAAAAAAAAATCCCATCGAGAACATTCCACTAATAAACAGACTACAATATTCCCCTCAATTAGTTGCAGGGAGAATTCCAGGCATATATGAAGGGTTAAGATTTTAGTTGAGAAAGCCTTTATTTGTGCTTTGATATTTGTATCACTTTCCCCTGAGTGTATAAACAGACTAGAGTGGAGGACACAGTTTAATTCTGTGCACTATTTTTTTTAGCAGGTAACTGCTGAATGATTTTACATATTTTGTAGTCGACGTTAAGGTGATGACAGCCGAGCCGAGTCGGAATATTTTCACAAACTTGTCTTGAGTCACTGCTACTACTGCAAAAATCTATATCATAAAAGGACATGCAGTTGAATTATTTTTGAATTGTTTGGTAGTATTGTAACACCAAAAGCGTCTTGACCGCTTGCTGTCATTGATTTTGTGTTGATGCTTTTTTGTGTGTGTGTTGATTAGGGGCAGACAAAACAAGTTTGACTTCTTTCTGTCCCCTTTCATTTCTTTTATTTTAAAGAGTGAAATAAAGTGATTTGATTGATTGACTAGTTTGTTGCGCGAACCCACCACTTATTGATGTCAACGAGGTGTCCGTATTGTTAACGCCAAAACATCGTTACATATATATAACCATCTGCAATAAACAAAATGTGAATCGAGCTCAACGGGGGTGCGCGCTATTCCACAAATATATCTGTATTAATAATCTAATGAGTAATAATGATATACTGAGTGGCGTAGCGCAACGGTTGATATATCATTGGAAAGCTGAGGTCATTCTCTTTTGATTATGCCAAAACCTCCTTGTTGAAATGTGGGTCACTGTGACTCATTTTGCTATGCCAGGTCACAAATGATTCTAGAACCATCAGCAAACATGGTTTAACATCTACAAATAAGTCTTAAAAAAACGAACACGACAGCCTTTTAGCAAGTCAGAAGTTGAGAAGCTGAGACAGGGTGGCGAGAGTGTTTGTACTTAAGGCATTAGGCATAACTCTGAAGAAACCACAAATGTGGTAATATGCGGTGTTTTGAGTAAGACTGCATTTACTGGACCATAGCGAAGATAGTGATTTTGATTTGAACAACGCAAGTGGGAACCTGTCCAATATCGTATGGTGGTGATACACTCCATTGCTCGACACTGAAGGCTGGACTCCTATGCAATGATTAAAATGGCTGCTATCGGGTTCCTGGGTTTTCTAATTACAAGCTAACCGCCAGAACGTCTTTGACTGCCTGCAGAATGTCAAATCTGGTCACAGCTGGATGCTTTGAAAAGGTGCTCAAAGCAGGAGGAAATATATATATATGTGCTCGATTGTTTATATTTTGAGTCCTCCTATGACTCCCGCCAACAGCGACTGTTCAAACAGCGCTTTGCATGAACGCAATGAACGTCTCTCCATTCACATGATAATACTTCCTGTTGGTTTATTAAATCCATATTTGCCCCGCCCTACATCCAAACCACGAACCCAAACGGCGAGGAAAACGAAACCAGAGAGCCCAAACTCTCCGCCCCAATCAGACTTTCTGTGAAAAAAAAAAAAAAAAAAAAAAGTATCGTCTTGCTTTTAAGTAAACATGGAAAGCACATGTAACAACGTGACTGAAGATGGTTTACATTAGGCAGCGGGATATTTAAGGCTGGTAATCTTTTGGATAGAATTACAAAGTGCTTGTGCCAAAGCCCCATTAATGTACTAAAAGTGTTTTATCATTTCCTAACAGCCAGCCAGCGTTGTCTACAAGTGAAGCGCAAAGCGCTCGGTTGAAGCTAGCAGAATGTAAATAACGCTTTATCTGACAGCAGGTCGCCCTCTTCACTGGAGGTCTGCGGGGATTTAATGTGCTGCTGCAAGCTTGAAGCCTTGATAGCGTCCTCCGGCCAACACTAATCACAAACTGAATGATTCTCCAGGAGCTATGAAAACTTTCTGCCAGAGCAGGCAAGCGAGATCGCTAAACCGCAAATGGATTGCACATGTTCGAATCTAAAAAATAAAGAAAGAAAAAAAAACACACACACTTTTGAATTCTAATAAGAGACTGGGGGGTGGGGGGGGGGGGGGGGTATTGCAGGAAAAGAGAAGAATAGGATATATCTGTCCTCAGTGTACTACCAAACAAAACAGTTTGATTTGGTCCTGTTTTTAAAGCTTTTTTTTTTTTTTTTTTTGCCACACCATACTCCATATTGGCCCCTTACCATCGGGGTGAAATTCTTCATCAATCAAGTTACTACATTTGAATATTTGCAGTTGTGATGAAAAATGTGTTGTATATCTTGATAAGCTCTTGTTCTTGAACATGCTGTGTTTCACTAGAATATTTAACATTATATCATATTTAATCTTTTATATTTAATATTTAACACTTTATGGAGTAACTAATACCTTCACATGACTGACATTTTACCATCCAACTGCACATTTTTTAAATCGTCTTGGTACCCTTAAATGTAGGCTGTAACACAAAGTGACAAAGCATTTGTTATGGTGTTTCTCAGTTTGAACACTAGGAGGCGCTGTGTAAAATGAGTACATACAGTAGATAGACAAAGAAGAAGGTAGATTTTATTTTTTTTTTTTTAGAAGGTAGATATATATACACACAGGATGCCATGTAACCTCTGTGTTTTAACTGCAAAATAAAGTGATAAAAAAAAAATCAGGCTGCTTCTTGAGAATACAAGTTATAAAATAAAACTGTGACATAACAACTGAAACAGTATCTAACCTCAATGTTTGGAAAGCGTAACATATTTGGTACTGTTACAAGTTCCAAATGTGTTCCCAGGCTGTAAGCGTCAAGTGTCAAGGATATACAACTTACGATGGCAACAACCCAAGCCGATGTAATAATTTTCTATGAATTTACCAGTACAGTGCGGTATGTGAGGTCTTGTTGACGAAGAATGGAAGAAGAACGGATACGGGAAGATGACCAAAGAGGCCTCAAACAACGCGTCTTCTTCATGGAAGGAGGAGACACATGCCAAGAAGGAAATACACCAAAAGCTGGATGTCCTCCATTGTTGCACTTTCATTGTACCTTCAAAACATAATCCAGATGAGGAATTACTGTTGAATTGATCTGCTTGGTGGAAATGTGGCTTTATCGTTTCATTTTTTTTCAGGTTTGGAGCGACACGCCTTCAACAGAGCATAAAACAATCAACTGACAATCATGTCTTCTTCTGATCTGCTGGGGAAGCCCATGTTGCAATTGGTATTCCATCACAGTGATCAGTCTTCTGTATTTCACACGGGATTAATGGTTGCATTGATCTGCAATGAGAAATCCTTTCTTCGCTTTTCTGCCACACTTGGAGAGGCAACAGAGTTATAATGTGGCCATTGGCCAACACTATTATTATACAGTTACTCAATACACAATGTAATCTTGAATCTCTGGTAATGGACCTCCTAGACAGCTCACCTACAGAGAAGTGACTCATTTCAGGGACTGGTGCATGGTCCCGCTGTAATTTTCTACTCAACGGCAAAGTCACTTCCACTCGTGGAGGTTCAAGCTTCCCATCGCCGACTGGAGTGGGGAAAGGTGCTGAAACGTTCCCGTTGTACTCAGCATGGCGCGATGCACGCCATGGACGCCCCCGCGCCGGGCCCCTCCATTAGTGGAACAATAAAAGTGCAAAAACAAAAGGAAGTGAGGAAGATTTTCCATGGCGCGATGATGTCAAGGCCACGGCGGCGGTCGTCGGGTTCACAGCAAGCGTTCGCAGGAAAACTTTTCCGCGCTTGACCTCCAGCCAGGAGCGGCTCAATGGGCTCAGGACCAACAGCTGGTTCAGGTTACCTAGCAACTCCCAAGCCGGGGGCCTCGGCGATGGAGAATGAGAGCGTGAGTAGGGCAGGGGGAGCTCGAGGTGGGGCGGAGGGTAGAGCCTGGAACTCAGTTGGGGTTCTTTGTGGCAAGTGCAGTGATATTAAAGTCTTCCCAAACAAGGAGGGGGAGCAATGTAACCCCATAAGCTTAGAAGACATGGACTGGCAGCCAGAAGGGTGCAGTTTTGAGATCGGCTCAGGGGCAAAGAAACAGAAGATTTGTGATTTGTTAAGGAGGGACTAGTTGCTGGAGGGATGCTGCTTTTGCATCTTTGAGCAAGGTGTCACAAATTTTGCTTGTAACGCAAAGCAAAAAACACAAAATTACACGTGCTGAAGTCTTAGGCCAACGCTGTATCTGCTGTTTTAAAGACCTTTTTTTTCACTGCAATTATATTATTAAAATACGAGTAAGTTAATAGGAGTATCTATTCAATAAAGATGTGGCATCCTCAATACAGGAAGTATTTTTTAACTAACTTTTTTTTTAATAATTTATTTTTTTTAGGTGGACAAATACATCAATCTTCAATTTCTCTCTCTTTGCTTTCTTTTTCTTCTGTTTTACAATTTGCGTCAATGGCTCCATGATAATCAGTTTGCTTATGACATCATACACAAACCAGGAAGTAAGCTACGAACTAACAAAAAGTAAACACAAATAGGTCACTCCACAATTACTGCTCGAGTTATGTCTTGATACGTGCTAGAACCGTTCCCTGATCACACATGATCAAAAACCGTACAAATTCCACTGCTTTTTACGTCCTACTTCACCAACCAGAAAGCAGATTAATAACTAACAAATGCATGGACAACACAAATACCTGTATGTCAGGGCAAAAATTGCAGTATTATTGCCATTTAAAAATGCGATGCAACCATCCCGTAATTTAAAAAAAAAAATGCACGTCACCGTTGTTTTACATCATCCTCCAAAAACCAGGAAGTAGCATGCTAGCCAACAAACAAATGGCCAAACAAACATATCACACTTCACAATGATTGCTCCCTTTTTATGCCATTTAAGTCATGATGGAACCATTTCCCTGTCCTATAATCCAAAAATGATTCATGTCTGTTGCTTTATATCATTATCCACAAACGAAGAAGTAGCGTGCTAGCTAAAAACGAAAGCATCCAATATTTTCCCGTTTGTATATTTTTTTGTCTTTCTTTCTTTCTTGTGTGCTACAACCCTTTCGCTTTCACCATATAAAATGTTTACATTTTGGCCTTGTGCTGTACTGAGTGACAATTAAGACAGCAACCTGGAGCAATTAGCATGTCATGTAGCATGAGTGCAAATAAATTCTATTACAGGGCTTCAAAAACATACCCAAAGCCACAAACAAATGTTAACCACTGCTGACCAGTCATTTCCACTGGCGACAATACAAAACATTCACTTTTGTGCATACATACGAGCTACAATAGGGGCCCTGTGTTCCTGGCACTGTCTACTTTCTGGAGTGGCTTTTACGATCCCTTGGCATCGGGCGAAAAACAGGAGGAGGAGAGGGGCTGCAATCTTTTTGTTGGCAGGCTTGCCCCCTCTCAGCCAAGCCGCGCACCCCCACCCAACCTCCCTTTGCCCCAGCTGGACCCTATCAGCGCGCCCCGTCTACACCAGCAGCCTATCTCTTCTTCTACTATGTGGACACACACAAAGACCTTGTTTGTCCTCCTGCTGCCCTCCTCCAAACTTAATACAAGACGCACAGTGGTGGAAAATGTGGGGTGGGGGGTGGGCACACGGAGGGGAAGGTGATATCAGTAACAAACAGGAATGGAGACAAACACTATCGCTTGTGAGGCTGCGAGATACAAAACCATCTGTCAGTGTAGATGATATACACAACACACGTAGAGCAGTTAAGTGCAAGTTAGGAACACACGCCTCTATTCTGGCAACAGAAATGTCAAACCACACACACTCATGAACATAAAATTTATCATTTTTAACAACAAATAAACCCTCTGAGGAACTGTAAAAAGAGCCAAAAAGAAACATTTAGCCCGGAAATATTCATTATAATCCTGAAATGCGTTAATATTTGTGCACACACGGTCATTTAAAGGACCCAAGAGTCCAAGCTAAAATGGCAAATACAACAACAACAACAACAACAACAAAAAGAGAAATAAGCCGCTAATTGCTGCTGTTTGTCTAAAATCAAACGTGCGCTTGGGCTGATGTGAAACACTTTTCCGCCAGGCTGAGGCTCGCTCCCACACAGACACGCAATTTGTCTCTGGCCTGCAGATGATGACACATGACAACCTTTACAATCACCATCACCATTCCCTCCCACCCTCCCCTTCCTTGTTGCAGCAGTGCAGCGCTCTCAAACACACGCACACCGACGACACACTTGATTGCAAATACGTTAAAAGGAGCCTCATTAGACACCGACACCTCTGTCGTTGGCTCGTCGCGCTTTGTATTTTTATCCGCGCATGCACACGCACACACAAGAGGCGTGCTCCTTGCCTGGGAAATGCTGTCGCCACATTCTTCCAATCAGGAGCTGCACATGGTCCACAGAATGTGTTGGGAGAGGTGGGGAAAAAAAACAAGAAAAAAAAAAAAAAAGAAGTGGATGTTTTAGAGGATTCTCTCACGTCCTCGCCTCCTCCTCCTTCCTCTCTTGGGCTCCCACAGCTTGTTTCCAAATGTGTCCTCCTCCTTGGTCACCTCACCCCCTGAAGCTCCATGTCTTTTTATTTCCTCGAGGACGGGAAGGGATGGGATGGAGAATGGATGTAAAAAAAAAAGAAAGAAAGAAAAGAAGCACTCCTTTTAATCTCCACTGAAAGGGAAGCCCCTGAAAAAAAATGGATTTGTATATGTCTCGAGCCAGCAGCGGCGAGCGCTTCTCCGCGCGCTCCTCGTCTTCTTCCTCGTCTCCTCCAGATCGGTTGCACCTCCCTCTACTCCCCCACCCACTCACCCACCACCCTCTTGGAGGCGGCAGGTTTTTGGTCTTTTCACTCAGACGTCAGGCAGCCTTTTGTTGCCAGCCACAGAGAGAGAGAGAGAGAGAGAGAGAGGGAGAGGGGAAGGGGAACGGGTGGGGGCGAGGAGGATGGAATGGAAAAGCCAAAAAAAAAAAAAAAAAGACAGAGGGAAGGAAAAAAATGCTCGAGGAGGACCAGTCGCAGCGAGTGTCACCTCCCCTTGTTCTCTTTTGCTCATTTTTTTTTTAATCCCCTCCCTTTTTTTTATTTTTTTATTTTTTTTATTAGTGGTGATGTGGCCTTCAGGGTCCTTTAAGAGTGCCAGACTCTTTTGTATACACACACTCAAGCTGTTCGTTGTGATATCACTCTCACTTTTTTTTTTTTTTAACACATTCCTCTCAATGTCATTCAACCAGGAATTCAAGCTACATGTCCACATATACAAGGTCATCGAAATATATTATTTTCACCACTGCATGGTCAAATGTGACGTTCCTCCAACATCAACGGCAATCGAAAAATCTCTCAGGCTGTAAAGTGTGTATCAAAACAACGATAGGTTAAAGTCCGCGGTCTTGAGAAAATACATATAGTTTTACCACCTGCCACACACAAACTTATTAAAACACAATTTTGATAGTATTCCTTAACATCTTTCCTTACTCTCCCGCTGGAAAGTCATTTTGAGGGAAACAAAACTCGCACAGGTCTCCTGATAAGAGGAGACGTGTGCTTGCTTCCAGCTGTTTATTTGTCACTCCAAGCGGAGGTTTGCTACAAAAGTGACACATAAAAGAAGACAATTAAACATGGTATTTGAACAGCAAAACCTTCACTCAACCAAATCATTTAATCTAATGAGAGTCTGCTAGTTTCGAGCTAAATGTAAATGCAAAATGCAATCAGTGAGCTCACAGAAATGAGTCTAGATGGTCATTATATAAACTTCTTGCTCTTAATTACACTGCATTCTAATCAGCAGCACATCTCTTAATTCAGACTTTATACTGTTAAAAAACAAAAACAAACAATTAAAAACCTGTGATATAGCAGCGGCATGAACGATAAAAACCTTAATCATATTGACAGATATAAAAAAAATAATCCTTTACAATTCGCCACACCAAAATGTACGCATTTAGAATGCTAAAATGATGCTGAAAGACATCTCATATAATTAGTAAAAGATTTTTATGGCAAACCTGAAACGGATTATTTCTCATTTCAATGAATTCTTATCAACATCAAAACAACTCAGAGTTGCAGTGTGTGTATATAAAGCCAGTCCATCTTATCCGCACTCGGGACTCGCGGTGACATTCACGGTCACGTCAATACTTGTTTTCCCACCTACACAGTAAAGACACACATATACAGTACAAACACACAGACACACGCACACCTGAGTACGTACGGTACATGAGGACAAACACCTTTAAATCCTTCAGTCTTAAAGACTTCATAAACAGGGATTACTGAGTGACAGATTAACACGGTTACTACCACTACTACGCTACTGTCATTGACATCTTAATTGGATTTATCTAATGAAGGTTAATAAGTTAGACCTCCAAGTTACAACTCTGAAGTCATTCAGTAAATTAATGGGAAATTGAATTCAACCCAAAGTAGACTGATGTTCTTTTGTCTGCTACTTGACCCCGGTTATTATTAATTCAGGTTACCTTTTTTTCAGTTTTTGATTTATAGCCTAGATGTTTTTCTTTCAAATATCCACTACTGCATTAGTAGAGGTTATGAACATAATCATAAATTACGAAGATAATAATAAAGTAGTTTTCAGTGGTGTACAACTTCACTTCAAATACCAACATATTATACAAGCTGAACATGAGCATTTAAGGTGTTTCAATGTGACATCTTTGGTTACAACATGCAACCAGAGTCCAAAGCCGAGCTGTTGTTTTAAAAAAAAAAAAATAAAAAAAAAATAACAAGACCTCATTCATGACAAGAGAACAGCGGACAAAGGTCAAATGTATAATCCCACCCCCGAAAATCCATCATCCCAACTGCCCCCCCACACAGACGAACAAGTAAAGTACAAACACCGTTCTGTGCAAGACGCGAGCGGTGGTGAAAAAATAAGGAATGAAAGCGAGATCGCACAGCTGCAAGGCGATGACAGATGTTCAAGCTGGGGGGTGGTTGGGAGGGGTCGATGTCAGCACATAAATTCTCATTCTCTTATTCATTCCTCGTCTGTGTGACACCATCACTCTAGTTTTTCTCTGGCAGACGACTGCACCACTTTGTAGCAAAAAGGATGTCAGTAAGCAAGTAAGTGAGCAAGAGGTTGAGTAAACACTGGATGAAGGAATTTGATGCTTATTGCACACATAAAATACAAAATTTCGGGGCTATCACTGTAATATTTTCAGAGGTTGAAGTGGGCATGAGTAGACATGTGAACATTATTTTTTTTTTTGTGACAATTGATTGCGATTTTCGGACATAAAGGTTTTCGACACCAAGCATTTTAGAATGTCGTTGAAGTCCATGGAACTCGTACTGAGACGATCTCCACGGAAGGAGTCAGGGCAGCCACAAGAATGTTCAAAGCGGCACCAAAATTGAAGCTGAAGAGAAGCTATTGCTCCAGAGCAATCTCATTACAAACACTTCATCTTTAAACTATAAATGGCTGGTGTCGTTCTTGCATTTTCAGCCTAAAAGTGAGCGATCTAAAATTGTCTAAAAACCACCAGAAGAACAAGCCTAAAATCACTACCGAGTCTTTTTTGGGGGGGACTTTTTCTGCAAATTCTACTGCATTAGAATCAGCTTTATTGGCCAGGTATGTAAAAACACCATATAAGGAATTTGTCACCAGTATTTTAAGCCACTCGAGCATTCCAACAAAAAACAGCTACAGCTGTATAGCAAAAAGAAACAAATTGTGGGGGGGACTTTTGTTTTTCAACATCATTTTTAAGATCAGAACTAAAAAAAATTCTTTCAGTGCCAGAGACTGCAAAATCAGTCAATTATCCATCTTATTTGGGAGGGCTTGCATCGAAAGAATTTTAAGTACCAATGTATACTGACCATTAGAATTTGAATAATATAGGAAATGACTATTTATTAGTACACATTTGGGTGGCAGGGGTCACATCCTGACAGCAGTTTGCCCTGCAACATTGGTTAGCAACTCAAAAGAGGGGGTTGCTGCTTAAACACAAAAACATGTGTAGTAAACTGTACTTGATGGAAATGTGGCTTTATAAAGCCACATGCATGTTAAACCAGCCAATCAGTTTGAAGCAGCACTCTCCATTTTGTGGTCTTTTTAGCTCGACTCATCCTCATCTTACAGCACACAGACAAGGAGAAAAAAAAACAAAAAAAAAACCCAGTAATGAATGAAAAGTGCCTAGTCGGGTATGACGCTTATTTGGAGACATATTTCTTTCATTACCCCTTCCTCCACTGCCTACCACACACACATAGTGCAATGATTTGATGATGAACAAAGATGGCGTGGGATCATTTTTACAAAAAGAAGACAAGCAAGAGTGAAAAGGAGAAGTGGAGCAATGCATAGATACAATCCTCGCGCACTTTATCCTTTCATTACGGAAAGAGGAAATGGTCCTGCCTGATATCAAGGGGAACAGCTGGTGGGGGAGAGGACCTCTGCGCCACTTGCCAGCAAACCCCCCCCACCACCCCGCCACACACACACAAACATCAGTCGACATGCAGTGTAGAGAGCCAAAGGGGAGGAGTTGCCGTTGCATTCACACGTCTTCTGCTAACAATACTCCGAAAGTTTCACCAGAAAAAAAAAAATAATAAAATAGTATAGTGGGGATAATTAACACATGTTTTTTGTGGCCTTTATTTTAACTAGCAGATCCCCCCCACATTGAGGCTATTGGACTCAAGTTTGATATTCCAGCTGTAGATTAATTACTTATATAGATCATAGAAGCTACGGCATAGCCAATTTTTTTTTTTTTTTTTTTTTAAGTCATGATTCCAATAGTTTTATGCCAATGTAAATCTTGAGGGTGTCTAAATTGTCAAACTCATTTATGTCAAAATTTGGCAGGATTTAAAAATGCCTCTGTTGGAATAAACCAAAGCAATTGATGGGGGCTTTTACATGTATTTCAATTTGTATCAATTTCAACTGTTTTTTGTCATTTCTGGCTCAATTTCATGCACAAGGGCTTCAAAGGTTCAAAAATCTAATGTGAAAGTTAATTTGTGGGTAATTTGAGAGTTCTTAGTATTAATTTTAAATAGTGAGTATTCAGTAATATGTTCAGGCAATCATTCATTTTCTATAACACTCATCATTTCATAGGGTCATAGGTGGGCTGCGTGATAGATAATACACCAAAAAAAAATAAAAATGTGGGAGGACAAGGAGAAAATCCAGGCAAGCACAAGGAGAGCATGCAAAGGAGATTCAAACCTCAAACCTTAGAACAGCGAGGCAAATGTGATTACCACTTGCCATCCGTGCTGACCAACTAAAATAGTTACAGGTCACAAAAAATAACAGTAGAATAAATTGAATGCCTGCAAGTCTTCCGGGAAAGAACATGCAAGTCCTCTCTGTTTTGACTCTGTGCCGTGATTAAAATTTTGTCTTGCCGACACTAGTGGCCGTAAGCTGAAAACATGCAAATGTAATCCAGAGTCGAGCATCCTCTCAGGTCAAACGGAAGTAAATATTTATCGCTGCATGTGGGTGACAAACAGGCACCCAACAAACAATACAAAATGACTATAAAGCCAGATTCAGGCCAAGGTTTGCACAAAGTCTACTAAATCTCTCTCTCTGTGTAGCAAGTCCAAGGTTGACTGACAGCTGCCAACACCTCCTTTCCTCCCCCTGCCTGCGACTGTCAATCATCAGTCAGTAGCAGGACAATATCTGTCCCTGCTCCCCCTCCCCCTTCCCTTGGTTGCCTAATCCCTCACTCAGTGCAACAACTGCCCGCAGTTTTGACCTGCTCCGCCGGTTAATACATAATCTGCCATCTCCAGAACTAATATGCAGACCCTCCCCCCTATCATCACGCTACGGGAAATCACGGCTAGTGTGTCACGCAGAGCAGACCTGACCTGTGCCGGCATTGGACCGCCGAGCCTGACGGAAACCAGCGCACCTCCGCGGGGTGGAAGTAAAGAAGTAGAAATCCTACTGTGCCAAATATGGCCAGCATGGCCGTGTGGGGGATGGGAAGCAAGTGCTGGTTAGTCATATGGAGGCGGGGTCTTGCTCAAGGGCATTCCACAGAGCAGCAGATACTGGGTGGTTTATCAAAGTTAATGTAAACTGTGATGCTGCTTTGTGCTGAACTATTAGTAGAGGCTAGTATGAGTGGTTAATTCCCTTTGACACTTGAATGACAATGAGCAGAAAATGTGAATTCTCTTGTCACCGTTTTGTTTTGCTAATAGCAACTATTTCAAGAATGTTACATGGTTACTTGTCCGGGGGGAAAAAAGCAATAATAATAATAATAATAATAATAATAATAATAATAATAATTTTAGTGCCCTTGGAAACAGTCTTATAGATGCTTATATTAATAGTTTAAACTATTAATATATCACAACCTGTGACCCAAAAACACTTGACAACACAATTTCAGATCATTTCAAACTCATCTTAAAAGTAAATGCATGAAAAAGTGCACGTTTGCATACACATGTAGCAAAAACTCTCCTACCCAACCCCAACTTAGCCCCTCTCAAAATAACAAAGCTTGTCAAAATTTATCACTGCAACATATTTCCTGGATATTTCTATTTGAATGGGGCTTTTGCACATTAACAAAAACAATTTTTTCAACAAATGGGTGATGGGTTTAGCAAAAAAAAGCACAAAAAAAAAAAAATGGGCGGGGGGAATATAGCTCAGCAATACCTTTCATTTGAAATAAATAAATACAATCATCACCAATTAAACAAGACTTTACCCAAATGCAAATGGCTCCAAAAACGACATTGTCAATTAGAACAATACTTCCACATGACCACTAATACACAAACAACAAACATCTTCCACATGCAACAAGCGCTTCTTTGCTGATTTGTGATGTATGCATGTGACATTTTATGCGAACGACACCAGCGTTTCATTGAAAGAGAGACCCAAAGAGTCTCTTAATACCCTCTCTCTCTTACACTTAATAATCACAAAGACAATAAAATCTGTTTAATTAAGAAATCTGTTGCAGTGCCTCAGTGTCCACCTCCTGGCTGTGTGTAGTCTGACAGAAGAGGACAGAATGACAGTATTTGTGGATTAGTGCAACAGTGGAAACAGAGGATCTAAAAGGATTAAACCTCCCCTCTGTCTTGTCACTATGGCGTGCAGAGAGAAAATGACACAGTCGCACATTGGCCATCAGCGCTGTAATTTGATTTTATCGGCGCAGTGATGCTGCGAGACCAAGTCGTTATCATTCATGACTAAAATATACTGTGATGTTGCCACCCAAATAAGCAAACGGGATATTAATATGAAGTGTGATCCCACAGACACATCCGATATGACTATATTGGATGCATAGAAGTATGCACCTAGTTGGGCTACTGTAGGTAGGTTGTTTAGTCTGTAGCCTTAAAGCCTTTCTAGGCGACCCGTGAAGCATCCTCATTATCATAATGGAATAAGACATGCATGTTTACAACAGCATGAGCTTGGGGGGTGGAGAGACTTCTGCATTTACCCGTGATACTACATCCGCCACTGTACAATGTCCTCATTGCCAGAGCAGATTATACAGTATGGTCGTATAAAAGCGGTCTGTGCTGCTCTTTGGTTCAATTATTGACAATGTTACACACTAATGAGAGTGAAATGAGAAATAAATCCTTGCTAGGAGACTGTGGCGAATGATTGCAGACCATAACAAATGCAAATTAACAAAGCAATGCCTCAAAGTCCCAATGAATTAAAGATATTAGCCAACATACTGGGCTACAACAGCACACATGAATGAAGAAGGCCCTACAAAGAAAATGAAATTCTGACTAATGTGCCTTTTGCCAAACCAGCCAGACATGCGGCAAAATGAACTCGGGAATTGACTGACAGCATTTGTTCATAAAGGACAAACTAAGGCAGGCACAAATGCAGTGAAACATTCTTCATGCAAATTCATGAAAGTAGGATCAAGACAAATAACAGCTCGAGTTAGAAAATAGTAAACAAACATTTACTTGTGTCTGGAGATGCCATAGTGGATACGATGACTGGGGGACCGGTTCGGCGACTTAGCTTCTGGTTAACAACCATAGCGCCTTGTCCTTGAATGGAGCCTCCCACAGGAACCAGGGAATTGTCTGCTGCTGTTCCTCCACTCTTGCGTATCAGCTGGGGATTCGGATGAGGGCTATGCATGGGTGACAACGGCAACAAGCTCCGGTCCCTCTTCATTAGCTCCATGGGCACCGTGTAATTTGTAGAATATGCTTTAGGTACCTGCTGTTGCGGTTGGGGTAAAGCTGGCATGGAGACGGGCATCTGCTGGGGCATACCTGGCATGGGGTGGATGGAACCAGCTATAGCAGGCATTGATCCAGTCATCTGTTGTGACATGAGCTGCATACCCTGCATAGGTAACCCCTGCATGGTCATCCCGGATGAATATGCAGACATTGGTCGGGACTGAACGGGCATCATGGCACCGACATATGGCCCTGGGGAACGAGGTGGTTGGCCTGGGTAACCTCCAGAGGCTTCCAAGAGCTGCTGAGAGGGTGCACTACTGGGCCTTCTGCCTACTACCTCCCCCATCCTTGGCGAGATGGTCTGCATGGGCCCAGGTGTCTGCGGAGGGATCAGGTGAGGATCGACATTCAAAGCCTGTGGAGGATGTAGAGGTTGATGGTGTTGCTGCTGCTGGTGATAGACATCCGAACGATGGCTAAAACTATTAGAACGGCCGCGCATGGGTGTCTGAGGCTGAGAGGGAGCCGGCGGTGCTTCAGTGGGCCTCTTGCAGCTGTGGACCACTCGAGAAAGCACCCGCGCCTGCCCGAGGTTGGGCGCCACTGTGCGTACATCATTGTCCTCCATGACAGCCAGCATGCTAGTGGAGTCAAATCCCTGCTGGATGAGCGAGGAGATGGTGCTCTCAGAGATGCCCTCATTTCGCAACAGGGCAAGAAACTCAGGATCAACTGTCCTCTTGGGCTCCACAGGTAAAGGTGTGTGCGGGGCTGTAGGTGGAGGGGCGGGAAGGGGAACGGCAGGCTGAGCAGGTGGAGGGGCCGGAGTTGGCGTTGCCTGCACAGGGGCAGGTGCAACTGGGACAACTGTGACAGTCTGCATGGGGGCGGGTGAAGCAGGAGGAAGTGGAGCCGCCACAGGAAGTTTCGGGTCGGGGATGGCTACTGTGTTGGGAGGTGGCAAAGACTGTTGCAGGTGCTGTTGCAGCTGCTCCTGCTGAAGCTGCTGCTGAAATTGCTGCTGCTGTATTTGTTGCTGCTGCAGTTGTTGTTGCTGTATTTGCTGCTGTTGGAGCTGTTGCTGTTGCAATTGCTGCTGTTGCAGTTGCTGCTGCTGTATTTGCTGTTGCTGCTGTAGTTGTTGTTGCTGCTGGATTGTATAGGGCGAGGCTGTCTCCTGCCTCATGATCATACCTTGACTGGAAGGATCCACCACTAGGCAGGTAGCAGCCTGCTGTTGTGGATCCAACGGGCGACCATTAACATCGGTATAGACAGATTGACTGGCCATCGGTGTTGGCTCATTTGCATAGCGAGGAGATGCATGTTCCATGTTGTAGTGAGCAGGAGATGCATCCCGAGAGGGTCTGCGCTGACCGTCGGCCATCGTCTTCGTAACACTAGTTTCCCTGTAAGCCCGGTTCAGCTCGTGAGATGGAGTTGTCGGAGGAGGTAAATTTGATGAGGGGGCTTGAGGTCCTCCTCTCCCGCCCTGAGCTTGATCCCACCCAACACGAGTCACGGGTGCCATGCCAAAATGAGAACCTGACCTGCTGAGCGGATGAGGGTGAGGCGGCGGAGCCTGGTGTTCAGGCTGGTAAAAGGGTTCGGATGCACGTGGAGTCATGGCCGGGTCGTGAGGGTAGTAATCTTGATGTGGAATGGATCCTCTGTGAGCCATGGTTGCTCGTTCGTAGTGGTTCAGGTCTGGCACAGAGCCCTTCCTCAGACCCCCTGGGTAAACCTGTCCGTAGTCTTGGTAAGAATACGGCTCCCGCTTTAAATCCAGGTCAGGAGGACGCACCCCTGCGGGAGGCTCGTACCACCCTCCTCCACCCTCTGCGTATGACAGAGAGCTTCGCCGGCCAGCTACTCTTGCCTGCTGCTCGAAGACACTCTCAGCCCTGTCCCACTGACCCTCATTCCCCCCTAAAGTGTCCCAACTATGGGAGCGACCGAGACTTAACTGTTTGTTGGTGACAAGCATTTGAGATAAAAAGCAGAAAAACTGAACAAGTACCTCGCAAAAGCAAAGTATTCCACTTGTAGCAGTTCTTGTCTTGTTAAAGTCTTTGTATGCAGTAGCACCAAAAGATGTAACAGAAAGAGGTAGTTAAGGAACTAGCAGAAGACGAAGCAGAGTTTGGCGGTTTCACCTGATATCCGGTTGTAATACTGTATATCCGTGCTATCAGGTGGCTCCCCCTCCAGCTGATAGTTCTTGAATAATTAATCTCCGGTTATGTTGGCTTGGAAAGAGGACACCGCACATAAACACACCACGAACCACACAACACTGTACACAACCTACGCAAGTCTACGCTGAGACAGGGTGCATGATTGAGCCACCAAATGTCGATTAAAAAAAAAACAAAAAAATAAAAGGAGGGGCTTGTACTAATCCAGTAGGATTTATCTCTCCCTTCTTTGGTACATTTTACTAGCCCCGCCGATTGCTACCAGGGATTACAACCAAATAAAGCCTGTTTAATTCCACTTCGCGGTGACGTCATGTGAACCAGAAACAACTGTACATGGTGACTGGGACGGCAACTAATAGTGCCAACGATCCAGAATCCATCTGCCTCCTAGACCCCTCACACAACCTTTGAAGTGTCACCTACCTGATGGTGATGATGTGTCGCCAACAGGTTATAGTCGTCCGTTTTCCCAGCAGAGGGAGGGCACTCGCTCACGGCGTTATTGAATGAAATACGGTTCCCTCCACTAAGTCCCATGCGCTGTCAGTAAATGTCAAATCCACTCTGATTGGACACTAATCCTCCGGGCCTCATGCTCGCTGCAGAGCCTCCACGCAACTGCTGCCCATCCGGAATCAACCTCAGTACCTCTGTAGCTCATGTTCACTGCTCTATTAGGAGTCATTTAGCGCTTGCCTTATGCATAAGAAATGGTTAAATGGTTGCTCAAATTGACAAAGGGACGGCCTTGACTCACATCCTTTGAGTATTACTACTCATTCACGGACGTTACATGTACATTTGAGTAAACTGTACATGCTTCAAATGCTTATTTTGTTCATCTTGAGAGTAGCTCTATAATGTGCAAACATCTGAAGCACCAATAACCTTTGTTTTCTTTAAAAAAAAAAAAAAAGTTACATGCCATTGTGTAAAGACCTTTTGCTCATGACGCTGCAGCAGTCGTCTGTGCAGGACTATTTATTTGTAAAAACACACAAGGACTTTGTCTCTTGTAGTATGAGCTACACTACTCTTGCAATAATAAGCAACTATGACAAAGAAGTAGGGCTGCACAATATATCGAAAAAATATCGATATCGCGATATTGGACCTTGCAATATGCATATCGCAAAGGCATGCAATAAGTTTTATCAAGTTTTTTTACATCAAGGTTGCTTATTTGGCCACATGAAAAATGTTTTTCTTTCATTAGGTAATAAAAATGTAATTTCTTTAGGTACATGTTAAATATCGCAATAATATCGATATCGCTATGTTCAGCAAGTATATCGCATATCGCATGTTTTTCCAATATCGTGCAGCCCTACAAAGAAGTGACACATAAGTAGAAAGAGTCAAGACAGAGTGTTAACATAATGTAAGGGTACTATTGGTGTTTTAGTACTGACCAATAACAGCTGTGCAAACTATGGGGAGAGTCATTTAACTCAAACTTTGCCTCTGGGGAGCTAAAAGCTGACATTTTCTCTCTCTTTATTGATGTGTGAAGACATGTTAATGGTAGGAAGAATCATTTGTCACCTATGTAAAAAATAGCTTATATTGATTTAATTGCGCAGACATGGTTGTGTTGTTCTACAATGTCCATGAACTCTTTTTAGACCTTTAATATGACCAAATTTAATCAATACAAAACATTGCTTTTGGTTAGAAAATCTTCAGTATCTCTTTTTTTTTTTTTTTTTTTAGCCGTGGCTGAAGTCTGTCTTGGCATGCTTTACAAAAAGGAATAAAAATGACCCGGTGACTTAAAATGAATACAGTGCTGCAGGAGAAATAAATACAAGTGCCTCTCCTCTGCTGTCATGAAACAAAAGCATGCTCCGAATGTTAAATACACATTTGACTTATGTATCAGTGAGGGGCAGGAGTCACCAAATGGAAATGGGATTATAGTACTAGTGTTGACTGCGGAGAATAATGCTGTCAGCTCGATTGTAAAACGCACTTCACAAACATGAAGCGCACGGCTGCTTTGGATGCGAGTCATGTGATACAGTAATTGTCTTTGAAAGCATCTCTATAGAGGATATAAAATGGGTGACAATCACATTTGAATAGAGAGTAGCAATATTCTATATCACATTTGTTACATGTACATGCTGCTGCATCAAGCATAATAAAATGCTAAGAAATAATTATTGGTGTAAAGAAAAACCATTACAAAAACTCTACAGAGATCTTGTGGAAGATATAAACATAAAATAGTATACTATTTTATAAATATAAAATGTAAAAATGCTCCCCTAAATAAAAATAAATAAAAAAATCCGTCTTAAAACACCTCACTCCTAATAGAGGATATAAAGTAATTGTGCCCTCTGCTGGTTGCTTCCCTCTAAATTGAACTCCATTTTACCTTCTAGTATGACACACAATAGCAACATAACCCTAATAATATGGATGACGGATTGATCGTATAGCTACTGCAAATGTGTGTACTCAATACACACTCTCGCCAGATTTCTAATAAATAGTGAAGTCGTGCCAGGAGCAGCAAAGGTGCAACTCTAAATATTTTCCTTCAAGTCAGCTTTTCTTCCCATAATCCATCTCCCCAGGGGGGGGAGGCCTCTACCCACGGAGGCAACAGGTCCATGTAATGCTAAAGAGGTTATTTTGGAAAAGTTAAGAAGATTTGTGCAGGAACCTGAGCACAGAAGTGAAGCACACAAGGATGGATTGTGACACAACACTATGTGCTTTCTAAGCTCCTCCCTGCTGTTCCACAAAGCTTATGAAAAAAGGGAGGGGGAAGGGGGGGGGGGGGGGGGCGTTCAGTAGGTTTTGGTCAGGAGCCTGGAAAAAGCCCAGAGGGGGGTGTGTAGTGGTTGTGGTATCAGAACCAGATTTCACTCTGTTGACCTCATAGCAGAGCTTGGATGCCAAAATGTGAGGAAGGATGGGGGAGGAAAAAAAAAAAAAAAAAAAAAAGAGAACATTTTATTTTGTTTCGTTTTTTACTCCCATAACAATATTTTCTGTATCACTTGTCCTCATTAGGGTCTTGGTATCAATAACAGGGCAAACTGAAACATTTACAAATAGGGGTGTGAATTGCCTATCTGACGATTCGATTCGCATCACGATTCATAGGTCACGATTCGATTCAATACCGATTAATCCCGATACGAATTCATAATTCGATTGTTGCGATTTTTTTTAATTCAAATTTAGAAAATACTAATCAGTAAACTTGTACAGTGTAAGATTTGTATGAAAATGTATTAGTTATTTATTTGAAAGTTCAGTTGCATACAGGTTGTAATCTGTTTCATGTTTGAACAGCATTGAAATAAAATATTAAGGCTAAATGTTCCATTAATATAACATTCTTTCATGCTTAAGGTGTGAACCATAAGACATTTTGGTGAATATTTTTCCATCAAAAATGGATGTTTAAAATTCGATTCAGCCGCCTATTGAATCGATTCGAGAATTGTGCGATGTAATATCGCGATATATTGCCGAATCGATTTTTTTTAACACCCCTATTTACAAACATTCACAGCGACAGACAATTTAGAGTCTTTAATGAAGCGAATACGCAAATGCAACCTTTCATTACATCAGATTGTAATTTGTTTCCATTACTATTCTGCCTTATGAAGGTCTAACCCTAATGAACAGTGTGTCATATGATTAATGACAACACATTACGAGGTCTCATCATCACTGTTAAACTTGACAACTATAACGTGTTGCAATCACCATGACAAACTCTTTGTCGTGCAGTTTTGTAAATATGAACACCCCCGACCAGTGCCTTAGCTCCAGACAAATGCAATGGTGGGCAATGTCGGGCATTGGTGCTTGTTGCCTGTGCCAAAATGCATGCTGGGAAAGCAGATGGAGCGGACATAAGGAAGGAGGAGGGAAGTGATGCCCACGACAGGTGTTTGCCACGTTTCCCTTACTGCCGCCCGAATCTTCCTGGCATCTTATCAAAGGCACAACAGACAGAACACTTGTATGACACGAAGACTGTAAGTGGTAAATAAAAATAATACTTACTTGTGTATGTTTTCAATGGGAGTGTAACGATAAGGGCAATATCGTGATATCGTGATATTAAAACTGCCACAATATCGTCGTCATGTTCACAATATTTAAAAAGAACACATTTTTGAAAAAAGTCATGTTGAGTTCCATTTCTGAAATTCTAGCACCCTCTAGTGGCTAGTTTATTAGTGCAATTTAATTTTCATTAGGGATGTTTTGGCCTTCTATGTTTAAAATCTATGCTATTTGTCAGATGAAGGGGAACCTAATTTGCTTGTCAAACGATAAATGTGTGCTTGCATTAGCAAGTAAGTGCCTCAATATTGTTATTAGAGATTGGAGGTGCTTTATATGCATTGCTGTTATGTACAAACGCACAATATTGTGCTTTTTTTTTAGTATGAGCTTTTTTTTTTTTTTTTTTTTTTTAACAATATTGTGATCTTTTTTAAATAACGCCAACGCAGCCAAAATATTGTGATAATTATCGTACCTTGATGTTCATATCGTGATAATGTACCGTGATGTTTGAATATCGTTACATCCCTAGTTTTCAATATGTATCGTGAAATTATTGGGGACTGACAAAATAGCAACAAAATTAGGGCTGCTAAGTTGACCACAAAAATTGGTAGACACAAAAAATGTCTACCTCAAAATTAGAATGAATCATATCTATACCTGCAATATACAAGGATGTGGAAACAAAATATATTCCAGTGGCATGTCAATGAGGAAAAATAAAAAGACCAAAATAAACTGGCAATAAAAATAAGAACGCATGGTCATAAAACGACTCCTGGATATAACATCAAGTAATGTACGAATAACTAAAATAATTGTAATTGTGATGTAGTCCTCTAGTGCGATACCAGCAGAAAAAAGAAACGCGTGGAAAAAGTTTCAACTTTGTCTTACCCTCACAAATTTTGTCTAGTCGCTGGCGTTTCACTTTATGTTTGTCGGTCAGAGCCATGCTTCCAAAGTCTCTCGCTCTTCGCCACTGTCACATCCGACGACGTCCAATCCTCACTCAGTCTGTTGGCTTAGTGCTTTTCTGCAAATGAAAAGTAAAAACAATCAAAGTCAGCAAATGGACGGTTGTCTCGAAAATGGCCATTTTTCCTCAAACGGCTCAGAAAACGGTCATGACTGACCATCAGAAATGTTAAACGCACGTGTCATCAACAGTTAGCCTGGCTTCTCCTATTTCTTCTCCTACTACCATTACTTCATCTTCTTTGTAATTTTCTGGCAGCCTGAATGCCCTGTGGCACCATGCTGCCTGTCACAGGTCAGTCTTGGTACTACATCAAACATCTGATTGAAGGGAGGAGACCCGCGGATTGTTGGTTCACGATTTGTGATGAAACAAAAATAAATTCTTGGAGTCACATGACACAGATTGAGGGGAAAGCTCAAGGAAGAATCAAGTGGAAAGCTCAAGGAAAAAAAAAAGAGAAGAAAAAAAGTGAGCGTAAGTGGTGTGAGTGAGTAAACGAGGCATGTTCCTGATAATTTACGTTCAATGAGTGATGCGCCTCTAAGAGCAATCTTCTAATTGGTTCCTGCTGAGGCCTGCGGGAGGCGGTGATGTCTTTAGGGGGGGGAAGAGGCAGGCAGATGCAGAGGAAAGCACACAAATGCACATACACACACACAAAGGGAATGTGGGTCAGTTAGTCAGCAGATAGGATGTGGTTGCATCAGCAGAATAAAGACATATAAAGGGTGGAAGAGGAAGGGAGTGAGTAGAGTGTCATTCATCTTCCTCCTGCGTGTTTTTCTCCACGACTCATTTCCTGAAGGTTGTATTCTGGCTCGCTACAACGCTATCATGACATCTTTAACCACTATTATAATTGCCATGTTTAGTGGTGAGGCACAGCGAAGCAATATGGTGGGATAGTAATGGAATTTTATGAGGCCAATTGCTGAGACATTATGGGAGGCGGCGCTGCAAATTCATTTTGCATTCAAAAGTGTGGTCATTTGCTTCTAGTGGCAAAAAAAAAGAGGAAAGATTCACATTTGAGTTAGGGTCAGCGCAGGTGAAATCAGAAGTCAATGTGGGATGAAGGAGCCCATCTTTTAAAAAAAGTCAGGTTGGGTTCTATTTGGTGGATAGTTTTTTAGTGCAGTTAATTTACATAAGGCATGTTTTGGCCCGTCTATGTTTAAAATCCTCGCTATTGGTCTGATGAAGGGGAACGTAATGTGCCTGTGAATCGAGTCAATATGTGGAGGACCTCAATGTGTGCTTGCATTAGCAATTAAATTCCTCAATATTAAGCGTTACTAGAGATTATAGGTTGCTTATATGATATCCCGCATTTTTGACACCCATTCCTTAGTGGGTAAATGATTTGGGTTTCTATTCATCCTTATCACATCAGTTTGATCCAAACAAATGACGTTTTGTAATTAATAAAGATGAATATTTAATTCATTATGATTTGAGAAGAGTGATTCAACTGTTTCCTTTGAGTCTTTTTGACAATGGGTAAACACGCTTTGCTGCAGACAGTCTGCCGCCACATGGCTTTAGTATAAAGATTCCAAACTACTAGAAAAGCGCTTACTAAAGCATCTCTGGTTCGATTATGTTCAGAATCAGTCGGGTTCTTTCTCGAACAATGAGCCACATAGAGAAGAGACGAGAAATGTGTAACACTTTGATTTTTACATTGCGGGGTTGTTTGTGGTCCTCACAACAACGCTAAGCTCACAGGCCACTGACATTATATATATATAGCGTGCTATTGATTTGCCTCAAACTCTCTGCACAGTGTCGACAGTGGGCAGTTCATCATGTGTGACAAGGAGGTTACCCTAGTCAACATGTTGCAAAAGAATAGTGCAGCAGCATCACAAAGCGACTGCTTAAGAGGTGATGATTTATGCCACCAAAAAGTGCAACGTAGCAGAAAAAGAGGACGCAGCGAGCCGAGGCCGCTTTTATTTTTCCTCGCCGCTCATTAAACGAGCGAGTTGGGGGCTCCGAGGGGACCGTAAAGACGTCGTTCAAACTGCTGATTTATACCTTCCTCCTCCTGCTGTTTCTCTATCTCCAGCTGACAATCTGAGAGTAGTGCTTGACCATTGCAACATCTGTCCATCACATCACTTTCATGTCATCTTAGATTAACCAAAAAAAAAAAAAAAAAAAAAAATATTTCTTAAATTGGTGGGATCAGGAAGAGCTGGACAATGAGATGGGCAAGAGGATAACAGAAACTCTGACTTGACCATCATCATATTCAAACATTTGTCACAACAGCGACAAAACTGTGCAGTCATCAAGCGACAGCACAACCACAACATGACCTCATTCTAATCAATCCCATCATCAACAAACAATAAACTTCATAGCTCCCTTATGCCCCTCCCTCGGACTTTCTAGCCTTCTCCGACTTCTCTTCACATCAACTCTAAACGGACGGAGACTGCGGCACATTTAACTGCTGACTCGGGCTTAGGCACATTGAACAATAATGTGTAAGTCACAGACAAAACGCATAATGGCGACATTATCGCACGCTGCAGACAAACTCATCGAGGCCAGCGGCCCTCCTTCTCCCCGTACAGCTCTTTACTTATAATGAACTCCAGCAAAGTCCTGCCATTAAAATCTCAACTGGAGTAATTGGCAATTTACTTTCGCCGCGGCATCATTTAATAACACGGACTGGCGAAGCCTTACGACGCAGCGCTATTTATTGGGATTAAATAAAAGGCAGTATGAGCATTTGCAATATTTTAGAACGTAACGCTGAGGTGTTGTTTGGCTTCAAAGAGCTGCTGCACTTGCATGGTTTGGCAATACGCGATGACCCAGTTAACATATGGAATTCGGATCAGGCTCGACGCCAAGGCAGCCCAGATTTTCCTGCGTTGTCATCAGTCTTGCTGAGAGGGGCGGGTCAGCTACTACCAATTTCTGCCCAAATATAATACAATAAAAAGCATAGAAATATAAAATATTGAATGCAAATGAAACAGTTAATAATTTGCTGTCCACTAAAGTGAAAGAAATATACAATTAAATGATGAGAAAGTATGGTAACACTAAACTACTATAAATACGTCTAAAAAAAAAAAAAAAAAAAAAAAGTGGACAGGTAAAATCCACAAGTACACAATGTGAGTATGTGGAGATCAACTGTATAGCGATAGAAAGAAGCCAAAACTATTATGTGTTTCATCATAAGGAATAAAAATACAGTTAATCTCCCAATAGAGCACAATTAGACATGTTCAAAGTATACCCTCAGAATAATTCCAGGCTGATTAGTTTGTCCCATTTTTTTTTTGCACCCAGGGTTGCGAGCGTCAATTTAAATCGTTGAACTTAATGATCTTTTCCGGCGAATTAGCGTACGAGCACCTGATGCATATGCAACAATTATAAAAGCTCTTCAGCGGCAAATTAAGAGGTCAAGATTAGAGGGGCTGGCGTTCATGTTGAATGAGTATCAGTTCACTAGTTGACATGTCTGGAGGGCCTAAAACATGGTAGGGAAACTTAATTAACACTCAGAGAGCAATTTGTGTTTCAGTGGGGAAAAAAAAAAAAAATCTGCTTTAGTTTCGCTGTCACAGAACGGCAACATAACAACTGATTCTATTAATGTGACCAAGCAACTAATTTGTAAGGGAAACCTCCGGGATCAGAAGGTGGAGGGTATGAGGGGGGGGGTTGAGTCAATTTTTATTTGAGTTGACATGCCTGACTTGAAACTTTTAACAGGATAACCCTAAGAAATTCACTTGTATCTTGGCTGAGAGAGGAAAAGCAGCTCAAGCAAAGAATTACGTGTCTATCAGACATGCAAGCCCATCCAAGGCCAGAGGCTTACTTACATTCACCAGAGACTAAACAAAAGAAGCGTCCACATACAGCTAGGCCACCTCTCAGGCACCTGCGAGCGAGACACAGACACGATACTGGGAGAGAGAGAGAGAAAAAAAAAAAAAAAGAGAGACAAGGGCAAAGACAGCTTAACTACAATTGAGAGAAAAATATGGCTGAGAGAGAGCTTAGCGGCAGAGAAGAAAAAGGTCAGGGATGAGGCGTAAGCAATGGAGAAAAGTGGAGGAAAATAAATGTGTTCTGGGAGTTCTTTGAAACGTTCCAGTAGTTCAGACCTCGCCTTGGGCTTAGAGGACCTGAAAAGTTCAAGTTTATCATCATTTCACCTTGCAGTGCAGAGTGAAGTAAAAAAAACAAAAAAAAAAACACTTTCTTATTCTTCCCCCTCTGGACAGTCTTCCGACGTGAGATGCAAGAAAATGAGGCGAGAGTGTAAACGCCACCGACAGTATGTGAAGGATTTCTGTCAGTGCCAAAAGAGAAGGACGAATTGAATAAATGTGAAGAGCAAAACTGATATGTTTAGTCTGTCTTCATCAAGGCACAGTGGTATTGTATAAAATACCTTAAGACTAAGAGATGATGATCAAAAGAGATACTATAGATCAGTGGTTCTTAACCTTGTTGGGGTTGTTGAGCCCCAACAGTTTCCTATGCGCATTTACCAAATCCTTCTTTATTGAACAATAAAATATGATTGTCGTCAACTTGGAGGTTTTAGGGTTTGCTGGAGGACAAAATGAAGAGCACTTGTACTAAAATAAATCCTTTTAAGATAATTAATTAAAATAATATTACCCATGAGTCAGCTACAAAGCAAAGAGCAGGAAGCACAACTTAATGCCTTCAAACTAGATTTTGTTCTCCCCGGACGACAGTCAGTGGAAAAAATTAACCCACCCAAATCATTTTTGTTCAGGATCAGGGATCAAACATCTTCAAACGTCTGCAAAATCAAACACGTCTTTGTGCGAACACGCTGACGAGCTGAAAACGCAGACCGTCCCGCTGCGATGGTAATGAGAATCAAAGAATGAAGCCTACCACTAATAAGCATATTCATAACACCGATAGCTAGGGCGATAAAACATGAAAAAAAAAATTAAAATCATCAGGCAGTCGCCCACTTTGTCAACAACAATGAGAAGATAATCGGGCTGTTTAATATCACACTCTGGATGATGAGTGATGGAAAATGTCTGCGTGCTGTCGTGTACTGTAACATGTTGACTCCCTCAACTTCATTTCAATCAACTGCGGACTTAACAGTGTAGTTCAGGAGTCAAACACTTCCGTGGACATCTGCCAGCTTTCCTTGCTGGACGTGAGCCAGTGTTTATGCAAAGCTAAGAGGCCCTTAGACTGCATAAAAAAAAAAAAAAAAAGGCAGCCATGGAGGCAGATTGCAGCCGACCGCAAGGATGAACTGGTGGCATTGAAAAAAAAGCAACGTTGCAGAGATGACAAGTGAATTCGAAGAACCTCTTAATCCACCAACCTCACTTCCTAGTATTGCTTGAATATCATATATTCATCCATTTTCTATTCCGCTTGTCACTGTCCCAGCTGACTCTGGAGTACACCCAGAACTTGTCGCCAGCTCGTCACAGGCCACTTGGAAACACATTCAGACTTCATGGATCATTTATGGCGCTTTTCCACCGTACCGGTTCCACACCGAAGTGGCAGTTTTTGTCCCCGGATGTTCGTGTCTCCACGAGACTTTTTCGGGGCCGAGCCGTTCCGTTGTAACCGCTGTTTAGAACCCTTTCGGCAGCAGTTCTGCAGCGCCGGTCGTCATGATTATTTTTAGCAGGAAAAAATCTCTGTCAAATTGGGAATTTCTTTAGATGACAATGAAGTTTTGGACCTTGAAAATATTTGAAAATTTCGCTTTGAGGTGGAACCTCAAAGCCACACAACTATAGACTTTTTTTTCCACCGCTGGAACTTTTGGAGAACTTTTCTGTTTACCTTGGTAAAATTCAGTTTGGGCGTTTTTCCACCAACAACAATTACCAGGCTACTTAAATTCCCCACTGTTCATCCAAGTACTATCTGAGCAGCAGGGTCTTGCTGAGCCAGGCAGGAACTTTGAGGGGGTGGGCTGCAATGACCACGGCTGATTGGTCAAATTTTGGCGCGTTGTTTTTACATCGGCTGGACTCAAACTCATTTGAATTAATTACAGAGATCTCGAAGACGCTGTGGAAACACAATTCTAAATTCCCTGCTGAATCTTTACAAACAAGAACTCCCTTTACCCAGAACTCAAAGGTCCTGGGCTTGTTGGTGGAAAAACAGCACTTTGAATAAACCCCCAATATTCACCGAGGTTCGCGATTGAGCCGTTGTCGAATTGCAAAAAAATGCCAGCACATGATTTACACGATTTTGTTTCAAATCGTTGCCGTAGGAACGGAACTCAGTTGTACACCGAGAACTCCCGCCCTGTTTAGGAATTTTGAAAAGGCTAACGCCACGTATCTCTGTCATTGCAATGGTAATCTGGTATGTCCTAATTAAGTGACTATAATGAATCTTGCATGTTGTGTTAAAGTTACTGATCTATAGATATTTAATGCAACCGTACCGTACACAAGTTCTGATATTCAAACATTTAAATCAATTGGCTTGGTTCGTTACTCAAGAATCCTGCTTTAAATATGTGAGGACTTCAGTTCCAAATTGGAATGAGAATGCATTACTTTTCATAAACATCTTTCTTTTAATACATTTCAAGGACCCTATCAAATATGAGGCCATGAAATGTTTATTCATGCAATCAGTCTAAGTGTGCATTTTCAGGGAATTACAACTGAATGTAACGGAGTTGCAAGGGACGTATAAAAACATTTTACGCTCACTTTTTGATCCCCTTCACCATGTCCAACTGTCAGTATCGCCCACTCAGAGCGGCCACACGTTCAAAAACCCAATTTCAATCTATCAGCGATACGAGGCGGAGGCAGAGGCCATGCGGGCCGCGCTTCGGCATCTTCCACGTCTTTCACTTTTGCAACAGCTTTACTTGGCATCAGCAGGGTACATCCGCCTGACACAAGTACATGTCAGCCGCGCTGAAATAGACACTCATGTCGAGACAATTGCTAGCCTTCCTCCTCCTCCTCCTCCTCCTCCTCTTCCTCCACCTCCTCATGCCACCTCTCTCTCCTGAGAGGCTCAGACAGGAGAGAGTGGGCAGGAAGGCAGGAACAAAACACATAATAACAAGGGAGTGAATTAAACAATATGCAAGCAAAATGCTTTCAGCACTTACTGGCCACCCACACAAACTATGCAATGCCTTTACAAAAAAAAAAAAAAAAACATAATAAAATGCTAAAATTTGACACATTAAGAGAGATATGTGTGGGGCAACAAACATGACGTAGTGAGACTTAGTTTCATGTATTGCTCTTTGAACGGCAGTAGTGCGACAACAGCAATAGACAAACTGAGCGATATTTTTGTACAGCGGCATCATTAGATTTTGCAGGTGTACCTAAAAGAAAAAAAAAAAAAAGTGTCGTGATCTTCAGAAACATTCCGCCTAGCCTCCGTGTGTCCTCCAGTAGGAAACATTCATCCACCAGTACATTACGAGCTGCCAGCATGACCGTTTCCTCGCAAGCATCACAATGAGCTGCATTCAGGTGGCGCGTCCCTTCGTTTTCCATCTCGTCCGCGGCCGGCCTCAATGTTAATGCAAGCCATTAGCAGCACTTTGGAGGGAAATGGCTCGTCGTTAACGAGGAGCGCGTGGGAGGTTATTAAGTGGTTTGAGCAAACTGCAACTGTCATAAATACCAGCAAGAGTAAATATCCACACCCCATCACCACCAGTCATAGTGAGTTAATAATGTGCACAAATGCTCATTTATGAGTCTGCTGCTAGTTGCTGTTACCGATAATGATAAAAAAAAAAAATACATCTTACCTTTATGGAGGCAATTATGCTACAGTGATTCTAAATGAAAACGGATAACTGCCGGTGTCTCCGAGCCTGTAAATGCACATTTTTGGAAATGGCTCTCAGGGGGACATTGAAAACGACACAGTTATTGCTTCCATGCAATGCCGCATTCCAGAAAACTGAGAAGTGGGACATTTTTGACCTTTGATGGTTAACTGTGTACACTAACAAATCAAAGTACGCAGACATCAACAATGACGGTGTTCATCATGAATACGGAAACAGCAATTAAAATATTCTATGGAGCATATTCATCAGTGTTTTGTCGTTACACTACATACAGTATCAGTAATTGTGGTTTTCAGCACCAATTACCAATTACAATCTCAGGCTTGATGACACTTTTCAACAAGTTGGGCCAAATATGAGCATTGACTAGGGTCGATTATTAGATTCATCGAGGTTTGACACGTAACGATTAGATTACGATTCATAAATGTTGAAAAACAATTATTTTCCATAATAATTTAATGACAGAAATACTACCGCAGATTGCGGAACGAATGTAAAAGACACGCCTTCCGCCCAGACACTTAAAGGAACTCACATGGTGAGGATAGAGACGGATTTTCTCCCCAGAATTAAAAGCGAGCGTTTGGAAGCATTTCGGTTTTAATTACGATTAATATATGTTCAAAAACGATTATTTTCCATAATAATTTAATGACGGAACACTACCGCTGCTAAAAGTGCAGAAATCTATGAAAAAACAAAGTATTTTGGTTAAAAGAAGTCTTATTTATTTCTAAAGGCACTTTATGGTAAATATTTTACAGAAAATGTGGAATTCATTCCACCGGAGTAAATCTTATTTTATTGTAATAGAGAAATCTATTTTTGAAAAGTGCTGCCTTTGAAACAATTGTTTATGCACCTTCTTGTGAAAAAGAGCAGCTTAGGGGTAGCTTTGTGTTGAATGGGCATCGTTTCCATCGTTACTGTTGGATCATTTGGTGATTGGAAATAAAAAGTAATTGACATAAATTGGCTTGGCTACTTTAATTAATGCATACTGACAATTAATATACCTTAAAAGTGTGAAGTAGCCACAAAGTAAGAAAAAAATAAATAAAACATCGGGAAAAAAAGATCCATTTGAAAATCATGATAATCGTGATGATCATTAGTATTGTGATAATCGTTCAATAATCAAATCGTAGCACCCTTAATTGTAGTTGAATCGTGGGGTGTCTTAGATAGCACACCCCTAGCATTGACTATCAAAGTAAAAAAAAAAAAAAAAGGCCCAATAATAAGACTCCTTAAAGATTATCCTAAGCAATTATCCTGTGGTGTGGGGTGTGTCAAGGCTAATTTTTGTGTTGCGTGTATAACCTGTCTCCCAAGTCATTTACCATAATGAAAATAGCAAGAAGAAGAGTTTGCAACAGCCATGTCGTTCCAAATATGCTAACAGTTAGCCGAGCTCTTAATTTTTCACTATGCATGTCATTTTGAGGAATTCTGGAATACGGTGAGCTACAGCTGTCGACAAAATGGCTTCACTTAGCCAGGATGAATATTTTCCCTTGAATATTTTGGATCACAGCCGCCGACAGAGACCGCCGGCGCCCACGCAGACGAGAGGATCACAGCATCCTTTTATCACTGAGGAGAATCAAACACCTGCTGCTGGCCATATCCACCCCACCCAAACTTCACAGCCAGGAAAGGGAGAGAGAGAGAGGAAAAAAAAAAAAAAAACAGCCGCTGAGCATTTGTCGAGCGCGCCAAATCCATTCAGCACACAGAAATGTTTGAAGTGTCTTACGCTTAAAATGTGAAGATAGCGCGGCAGCTCAGAGAGGTGTAAAAGTGTTCACAGTACAGCTATTGAGACGACAAAGCTCACAGTGAAATCCTCTCCTAACCGCTAAAGCATTGAAAATGTCGTTAAATGATCCGTGTCGCTCGGAACAGGCTTAACTGGATGAATGGCTGCAGTAGTTGCAGTATTACAAATGAAAGCGGAAACCTTTGCCAAGGTCGAAAAATCCAAATCTGGATCAGCACCAGGAATCTGGATCGCGGTTAAAAGTTGATCAATTTGTTCGTGGATCATATCAAATACCACCCAAATTTGTTGACAACTTTTTAAAATCATGTTGACAAAACGTAACCTCCATTGGCGGAAGTAACTTCCAAACTCACCGAACAAAGCCAATTTTGGATCAAGACCAAAAGAATTTGGATTGTGATCAATTCATGATTGGATTGCCTAATCAAGATCTGTTCACATTCAACATTCAATTGACCAAATTGAAACGGAATCCTAATCAATTAATGTGAAAAAAAACATTTGACAGGTAAATGAACAAACAAATTAGGTTCCCCTTCATCTGACAATTAGCATAGATTTTAAACATAGAAGGCCAAAACATCCCTAATGAAAATTAAATTGCACTAATAAACTAGCCACTAGATGGTGCTAGAACTGCACAAATGGAAATCAACCTGACTTTTTTTTAACAGATGTGTTCCTTTTAAATATTGTGAACATGACGACGACGATATTGTGGAAGTTTTAATATCACAATATCACGATATTGCCCTTATCGTTACATCCCTACTCATAAGTGTATATCAATGTAGTAACACTTCATTTCTTTAGTGCCCAAGAAGCAATACTCAAAAACAGTAATGAGCACATCACTCATGCTTATAAATTGCTTAATTGGTGTTTATTTGGTTTTGTTTCATCATTAAATAATACCAAATAAACATATAATCGATTAATAAACAACAGTAATGATTACTGTACGAGAGCCTTCCCCAAACTGTTCCCACAAAGTTGGACGCATATAATCTTCCAAAATGGTAAGACTGGTGGGATAACTAAGGGAGTATAACTCACCGCCGGATCGATTCATTAATTCAGACGCCTTTCACAGTATTGTTGACCATAAAGCTCTCTTTGATAATTTGCATTCTCCCCCGGCGTTTTCCTTCCTGTGATACATTAAGAGGCCTGACAGGAGCCACCACATCCAATTGTTGAAGCAACATGTGATGTGTTTGCAGCTTTCATATCAGAACACAAGCGGACCGCGGGGACGCGAGAGGAAGTTCAACTCCCGGCGGATATCGAGGAATCGGAGTTGCAAGCCGGACTGACGGTGGCTGGGAAAATCCCTGTGAACGGTGGCAAATTAGATATGTGACAGCAGTGGAGGAAGAATAATTGCTGAATATTGCATTACGGATAAAAATATCAGATTTTTTTTTTTTTCCCTCTTACTTTCACGGTGCAATTAAGAGTCTCATAAAACTTGGTGAGCGTGCTGAAGACTTTCTTTTTTGGATGTACAATTGTTGTATAATGCCACTATGACTGCTATTGCACTAAAACTTTGATTTTTATTGTTTTGATAACTTTATAACAACGGAATTGAATTATATACCATCATTTCCTGGTTTTCAGTTTGACACTTCTCATTGGCTATAATTCTCTTGAAAATTAAAACACTTGATTTTTGGAAAACAAACAAACACTGGAAGTACACTTCCACACCCTCATTTGACGCAGCCTCTCTTGTAGCTACTTGTGCTAACAACATATGTTAAACGTAACTCCTCCACCAATATGTATGCAGATTTTGCCTCTCGTTGAGATATACGACTTCCACGTACTTCCTTGACACCAATTACTGTACTACTTTACTATTTGGACAGGGCTTTGATGTAGGGATGCACGATAATGTTGTTTTCAACCGATACGATAAACTAATAATATAGAAGTGCCGATGTCGATAACCGATAAGTAAGCCGATAATTGTTGACAAAATCAACTTGAATACAAATATGCTTTCGAGTCCTACTATAAGTCTATCACATTCAAACATTGTATAAACTTTGCACAATGTTTCAATGTATGTAAAGCACCATGAAGCTGAATTTTTTTTATATAAGCCACAACCACAACAGATGTGGCATGTCTATAATTCTAGCTAGATTTTTTTATTATCTGGTTTATCTGTATGAAATCAAATTTTGCCAAAACAGAAAAACACATACTGATAATTAGCACTGCAAATTTCTCGCCTATCTGTTTTGTCCGTTTGATGTCAAATTGGTCGATAATTGCCGATAATTATCGGCCACCGATATTATCGTGCATCCCTATTTTGATGGCGTGAGTAGTTAAATTTGTGATGAGTGAACCGCCGAGACTGAACCTGTCACATAAAAGGTTTAAAATGATGTCAAAGCAATACTTTTCATTTACTTCAACTTAGTTCCTTAGCACAAATCAATACTTTTATATGTACTATGTACTGTATATATTTTTATACCCAAATAATCCATGAATAGGTGAGCGTTAATTACAAATATGCAGTGAACGCCGTACTTTGTTTTCTGTCATTTTGGCTGTGTATGAAACTCCCCCCCGACCAACTTTGACTTTCTCCTGTGACCATACACGCGAAATTCCAGCCGCTTTGTGAAAATGCCCAGAAGGGGGGGAGAGCAGATGTCCTTTGCCAACAGCACATCTGCATGCAGCCTCAATCTCCACCCCTTCAGTGTCCAGACAATAGCACAAGCTTCCCTCCTCCTCCACTTGAAGCGTTCTTCAACTGGAACCTCCAAATGCAGCAATAAAAAGAAGAATGCAAAGAGTTGCCCGCTCACAACTATTGGAAATGTAGGGATTCATAGTTTCATAGGGATACTTTCATGTGCAGGTGTTTTTACTCACTAATTAGTTTCACGACAGCTATGGGAACGTCAAATAAATTCCAGCTAACTTTTACTTTGTGTGTGCTTTAATCCCACTTGTGACAACATTCCGTGTTACACTCGCGAGGAAGTGAACGCAACACGGAGTAGTTGGGAATAATCTTCCGTGTTTCGATACACTGGGAGGGGGGGGCGAACTCCCATGAAGAACCGCCACATTCGCACATACATTAGCATGTTTGTTGGCTCTAATCTTAATAAATGAACTCCATTCCTACCTCCTCCTGCTGGATGCTGAGTGACAGTGAAGGCGTCGTATCCGGAAGCAGCATCGCAGGCTAGGCGCATTTCAAACCGTCTCGGATTTGAATCATAATCCACCTTTTGACGAATGTCAACACAAACTTAATCCCGATTGCCGCCGGCGCTGGTGGCACGTCAACGCAACCTGGAATGTGTCCGTTTGTTGACTTCAACGGCGAGTAAACAATATCCTTGCTCTTCCTCGTCTTCTTCTTCTTCTTCTTCTTCTTCTTCCGTCCCTCCTGCCAGGATTGAGAGGTGCGTATCACTTTTTTCCCCCCTCCTCCTCCTCCTCCTTCCTCCTCCTTCTTCTCTGTCGCTTTGTGAATGAGGCGGAGCCATTTGCTCAATAGTAAAAACACATACACGCGCACGCGCGTGCACGCTAAACACTCGTCTTCTCCCCCTTCTTCTTCTAGGAAAGTTAGTATTTTAAACCACAGTTATACTAATAACTTGGTAAAGCATTTCTTGTTAGCTTTCACTCATTAGTATTTGTAGTTTTTATTCGCCCTTGTTAGATCAAAATCTTGACCCAAGGTGCTGGGTAAGATCCTCAACTTGGTATAAATAACCCAACATTAGTTCAATCACTTTTGGTCCCAGCACTGGGTTAGCTATGTCAACCACTTTGGGTTACTTTTGACCCAGCAGAGTGTCTGGCCATCACAGCAGAGGTTGGAAAAATGTTGACATTCTTGTGGGCCATATTCGTTAAAGAAACAATCCAATTGCTACTTTGCATCAGTCCACGCTACTGATTCTGAAGGCACAGGGCGGATCACATTGACATGAGGCTGAAATCCGATTGGACAAAAAAATCTGCGTACTAAAAGCAGTGCAGCCAAGAAATGCAAAGAAATGAAGAGAATAGACTGTTGGGAATCACTTACTACAATTTAATGGAGCAAATATTAAAATAATTGTTGTTGTAAATGTAGGTCAGTGTTTGGGCAAAGCACACTGATTGTAGGTGTAATGAAAGGTTGCACACTGTGAAATAAAACTAGAATAAATAACTACTCACCCTCCTAAAAACATATAATGCTGTAATCATTTTTTTTTAAGTATCTGATCTTTACCATAGTATTGCACGTTTAGTCTACTAAAAGTATAGGAACAGCTGTCTCTTCTTTGAATCAAAACGGCAAAAGATAGAAATAATCTGCAGGCTATAATATAATTTGACCTTACTTGCGTTTATTATTAAAACAACACACTTCCTCACATCTTTATCTGCTTGTCATTAGCCTTGATTGTGTGAGCACACAGAAGAAGATCAGAGATGTGCAAACATTTACACCGCATCTGCAGCGAGAGACGTTAAATTCTCCCCTCGCAATTCCTCCGGCCGCAAATGCGAGCGTTTGACCTTTTTAAAATGCAACGCGAACGTTGGACTTCAGAGTGTAAGCTCATGACGCGTGCTGCTAAATCTGAAGGACTTGAACGCACACCGGCAGAGAGCCGCATGATGCTCGCCGCCTGCTAATGCCCTTACCTTGCTTATGGGGGGGGGGCTGAGGGTTCGGTTAATATCGGAAGATGGGTGATTCATATGATTCATTCAGCTTAAAGCAAGTCTCTCGTGCTTCGACCTTTTGGTGTAGGCCAAAATCTGCTCTATGCAGGCAATGAGGTATTTACAAAGAAAGAAAAGGGACTGAAAGGAAAGATCTGTATTCATTTTTAGTGATGTGGAAAGCAAGGACTCCTTTGATCATCATTTTATTTCAAAAGACAGCCGAAAGAAAAAAAAAAAAAAGTGAAACGACCCCATCTATACGTGCCAATTGCATCTATCCGTCTTCAAACTCTCAGGTGTCACTCCTGACGGGAGTGCATCTTGTATGCGCTTTGTTTACAAAATGCAATTATGCCCGCCACTCTCCGTGCTAATCAGCATGCAGCATGTTGTGTCGAGATGTTCCAAAAAAAACACAACACAATGAGCCAGCTACGCCGTTCGGCGCCAGTTTCGGCCCTTCGGAGGCTCGTCGAAGGTCTGGTGAGATTTTCCGTCGGCGGCGAATGACAAACAGTCAAGGTGTCGAGTGGTGGCATGCTGTCGGGATGTTATCTTTTTAAGGTTGTCACGTTTTTAGAATGTCAGTGGAACAAGGCCATACTTAACACATTCACTGCCAGCCCAGCAAAAATGCATTATTTGACGTCTTTTTCCGTCAATGGCAGTCAATGAGTTAAGATGAGATGTAACCAAAATTGACGGATTTCTAAGCAAAATTTGCCTTAAAAAAAGAAAAAAGGAAAAAAGGATGCTGCGATATAATCACAAAATATATTGGCACATTGTGTTTAACACATTCACTGCCAGCCCAGCAAAAATGCATTATTTGACGTCTTTTTCCGTCAATGGCAGTCAATGAGTTAATACTTATCACTGCCACGTTAGAAATGGTTGCTTAGCGGCCTACCGGGAAGTAGCATGGATGTTTTTCCTGCTGGTTGCTGTTAGCACTCTGAAATCACTCCGCCAATACGCTCTTCGATTGGATCCTATTCGTCGTCTCTTGCCTTTCTGAGATCCACTAAAACAAAACTTCAGCTGGACACAAATATTTTCAACTGGTAACCCTCAAGAGCTCAGGCTATAGTTTAAGATAGGGAAAACTAGATGAGAATTTTTTGAAGTTTTTGTGGTGAACGCTTAAAAAGAGTGCAAGTCAATGTGTCTAGCAAGTTAAAGGGATACTTATTTAGCCATTTTTGGCAGTCAAACATTAATATTTTGTCTATAATTAATTTGATACTTTCATTATTTTTTCACGTACAATTAGTACCTTTAAAAACATTTCGCAACTTGCTGTCGACAGGAAATGACATTACAAGGGCTCAAGTAGCCAATCACAGCTCAGCTTGTGAATGTCACATGACCAAACCTAGAAAACAGGTGAGCTGTGATTGGTTACCTGAACCCTTGTGATGTCATTTTCAGTCGACAGCAAAATGCAATTTGTTTTTATTTTTTTTTAAAAGGTACTAATTGTATGTGAAAAATGAAAGTATCAAATTAATTATAGACAAAATATTAACTTTTTTATTGCTATAATGGGCTAAATAAGTGAAGTATCTAATTGAAGTAGATAAACTTTCATAATTAATTCATGGCTTATTTGCCTTTATTTTAGCCTAATCGATAAAACCCGAAACATTTACGTAAATATAAATCTGATTTTGTTTATTGTAATACAGATTAATGTATTGCTTGTTTTTGTTAAAGACTACATTAAAGTGTGCCGTGAAAAAAATCAGTCGCATGTTAAAACTAGATTAGTTTATAAAATCGTTTAGCCTTAATAAGAAACATACCATGTCAACAAACGGTATCGCTTCATAATTCCGGCCTTCCCTTCTTTTCTTGTCGCTGATAAAGCAACTGGCAAATCAACCTCTTGCTATTTTTTCCCCCACTCCTCCTCAAACAGGTGCAAAAGCTCTCCGCTCAACACATCAAAAGAACACGCACACAAACACACACCTGCGAATAAATCACAGCGAACGCTAAGAATGAAGAGAGCAAAGAGTGGATTTAAAGCCCCGTCTCGTTTCATATTCATGAGGTGCAAAGCTTTAGTGCTCCCTGCGCTTGTTTACCGCCTTGTACTGCCTCGTGTCCTTGGGAGAAGGTTTGATATTCCACCAAGCGAACGTGTTGACATAAGCCGTTGCCGTTTTGCCTCTCCACACGATGCACATGATGCAACTGCACATACACATAATCGAAAGCGCTCGCCAATGACACCGTGTTAGGGATTAAAGGTCCCTTGTGATATCAGTCGCTGGTGTTAAAGAATATTTTGGAGTGATTTGTGTAGCTGTGTGAAAGGGGAAAAATATTTGACCCAGTAAAAAAACAGACGTGCCAAAAATACTCTCTTCCAGGGCTCGATTTACCGTCAGGTAAACAAACAAATGTCTTGTAAACGGCCGAATATATTTTAATTTAAAAGCAACCAAAAGGTTTCTAAACCAAAATGTAACCAAAGGTTTGAACCTTTTCCACTGACACAACTTGCCAACAGTTTTTTGGGCCGAGTTAAATCAAACAAAACACAACTTGGTTGTTGGCGTCCCCAAAATTATCAGAACAATAGTTTTCTCTAACTTAGCATGTTGTTTTTTCTTCTTCTTCTTCTTCTTCCATTAACACTTCCAATTCCATTACTTCAAACTTCATTTAGCACTTTGGCTGCTCTCCCCAATGTTACATGGCGAAAACCCCCCAAAACAAAACACCAACTTAAAGCACAAAATCTTCCTTAAAAAAAAATAGCACAAATGCTATTTAGCACCTGCTGATTGAGATCTCCAATCAGTCCCTATGAGACCAACTAAACTACTACGCTACGCTACAAAATTTGGGTTTAAAAAAAGAACAGATAGTAATTAAATGAGGGCTATAATACTTAAATTAAGCGAAGTGGTCTGTCCAAAATAAATAAATAAATACATTTGGCTTGGTAACATTTCTTAAAACAAAAAAACATAGCCCCCCCCCCCCTTTTTTTTTTTTTTTTTTTTTTTTTTTTTAAAGCTAAATCTACTCATATCCTATTGTAACATCAATAGCAAGTTAGCAATTTAGTTTTTTTTTTTTTTTTTTGATTTTGCGCCTAATTTTGAGATGCGTAGGCAACGAGAGGCTCTTCAAGCGAGTAGTTGTTTTTTTTTTTCCCTGTATTTTTTTTCTTCTTTTTAATCAAGTGGTTGATGTCTTTTTTTTTTCTTTTTTTTTTTACAGTTGTATGACAGTTTGGAGTTCACCGTATTAAGGCGACGTGAGTGCTACATTTGCAGAAGTGAAACCGCAGCTAATTAATTGTCGCCAGCCTCTCCCCGAAGAAGACTTTAAACAGCAGCTGCTCTGAAAGCACTCTGCAGGGGAAAAAAAAAAACATCAGCTTTTGAGGTTGGGGAGAGAGCTGGGCCTCCCATAAGTGCTTTTCTCCAATTCGCTCCCACGCGTCGTCTCTCTGGAAATAGCTTTGTTCATCGCACGTGTTCTCATTTGTATTGATGAAGAGCTAGTTGACTGCCTGTGTGTCTATTTATTAAAAAAAACAAAACAAAAAACGGCAAATAGTCTATCTGGGCTACCTGACATTGAGGTGCTACCCTCTGTTGGTGAGAATTTGAACCGCTTTGGGATTGCCATGAAGCAAAATAAGGTGACCAAAATATTAGAAACACCTCTCAGTATGATGCAGTGTACTGAATTGATGTAAAAATTAGAAAAAAAGAATTGCATAAAAGTTATCACGCTCTAAACACCCACCATACATACATTCCGTATATGAAATATACTGACCCGACAGCAGCACAAGGGAATAAAACGAGGGCATAAATGTCAACGTATACAATTAATTTCTTTGCAAATCATACCCACTATTATTCAATTTAAGTGAGTAATTCATCTCTATCTTCATTTGTCAAAACAGTAAGGTTATCTGCTGCACTATAGGCTATGTTGAATATAAAGACGACTTAACATTCTATACATGCTTGCAGTTTAGAAAAAAACTTCTTTGCAGTAGATTTTAATTATTCAGTTCATTATTGGTCAGCTGTGTCCTTGTATAAAGTGTATGCACAATATGTTCTCTGCACTTTTACTGAGAGAGGCTCCAGCTCCCTTGTGACCCTTAACAGGATAAGAAAATGGCCGAAGCATTTCGCTAATGATGAATTGTCAGGGCCAACAAGGAACTATCAGAAGCCCTGAATTCCAAAATTTGTTCCATGAAATTGTATACATTTATTATGTATAACATGAATTTCTCTTGGCTGCACTGCTTCGAAAACGTGTCAATGGATGTTAGCTTTTCGGCCAATCAGAAGTCAGCTTTCACGTGCGGCTATGTTGATCTAATCTGCCCAGGGCCTTCAGAATCGGTAGATTAGCAATTGCACTGTTTCATTAACCAATCAGATTTCAAATTTATCCTCACACCAGCCCTTGCTGATGTCAGCATTTTTCCATCCTCTGATTGGTTGGTTACAGAGCTAAACTTGTTACAGCCAACTTTAGCTAACAAAACACATCTACACGCACTCATATTTACGCTTCGGCATTCATGAATTTGACCGATTATCGGCCGGGCCGATTATCGGTGCCGATATTTGGCATGTTGACCAATATCGGCATCAGCCTTTTTGCGAAACTGAAGGCCGATAAAAGCTGGAATCGCACCTAACAGTGAATGCTTGCGAACGCAGCAAATGTTTTATCAGGATTTGCAAGATGTGCACAGACATTTTTTACTTGTTGCAAATACATTTCAAACATATTCAGACAATTTGTCACTGTCTGCGAAGATCTTTTGAACCCTGACGAAAACCCAAAATTAAATGCATTTAATTTTGCATACATTTGTCACTGCTGACACTGGGAAGTCCCAACACTTTTTAATTTATAAAAAAAAATAATAATAATAATTACAAAAAAATTTAATTAAAAAATTGTTGAAATTTTTGAAAACTTTATTTACAGTAGGAAACTTTAGAAAAATATTTATTTATTTAGTCACTGCAAACCCCCCCAAAAAATACTAAAAATGCTTAAAAAAAAAAAAAAAACACATTTAGAAATTATGGAAAACGTTATTTACAGTAGGAAACTTATTTATTTATTTATTTATTTACTTGCTTAGTTTTGAATTTAGCTTAACACAAGCTGATGACCCTGGAAGTTCCCTACAATTTCTACAATTTCTGTTAGAATTTTTAATTAAACAAAGCTGTCTATTGTTTATATGTTTAAAATTAAAAGAAAAGGCAATTTATTTTTTTTATGCTATTATTTTCTCTTTTACTGCAAATGAAAATCGGCTTGAAATATCGGTTATCGGCCTCCTTGACAACTAATAATCGGCAACGGCCCTGAAAAAGCCATATCGGTCTATCACTAGAATTATTTGGTTTTGTTTGGGGAAGCTATTCTCCATTATTCATTGAAAAACTCAGCTATGCCCTGGTGAGCACAATGTATTTTATTTACGTTTATAAATATTGACCGGCGTACTGTAGACGTGCACAATGTGGCATAGTTGCGTATTGCATAGCACTCGTGCTTTTTATAATTGTGACATGAGAGCCATGACATTAAGAGTTGGATTAAGTCCAAATGCACGGCCCGCCACCGCAGTTTACATGGGTCGGGAACCTGCGTTGAGATTGGCGAAGCCCAGCACTTCCAGGCTGTCGTAGTCATCGTAGGTGTCTTGTCCAAACCACATGAAGTCTCCGCCGTCCAGAGGCGCCTCCGCACCCTTCCTCTGGTGGTCACGTGGAAAGCGCCGGGCCTTGGTGGGCTCCACGGTGGGCTGGGTTGCAAAGTCGGCCCCGTAGACGGAATCTTTCTGAGTGGCAAGTGGGGTCCCGTGTTGGCACAAGCAGAAATGAGACTTGTGCTGACTGATCTCCTTGGCACATTTTTTACGGCCTGCGCCCTGATGGCATGAAACATGAAGTTTTGATTATACACTTTATTTTTGGGTCAAAAATAACACAAGTTGTATACAAAAAAAAATAGACTGATCTGCTAATTGGATCAATTTGACCCAATTTTTCTAGGTTAGTCAGCGTAAGAAATAACCCAATTAGAGGTCAAAACGCAACCCACCCCACTTTGAGAGAATTTGTCCCAACGTTTTGGTTATTTTGTACTCCACGTTAGATTTGGGTTGTTTTGTGGGTTACTCACAAAGGTCAAATTGACCCAAATGGCTGGTTGTCCCTTTTTGTAACAGCAATTGGGATATTATTGACCCAACTGTTTTTAGAGTGTGCATGCTTAAAACTGTCAGCCCAATTTGGGTCAAAAATTGGACCGGCTCCCTCGTTTAGGTCAATTTGAAGGTCCCCTTTTTGACGTGCAATTGAGTTACTTTTGAACCAACTGTTTTTCGAGTGTACACCCTTAAAACTACCAGGTCAAAAACAACCCAATTTGGGTCAAAAACTGGGCCAACTCGCTAATTTGGGTCAATTTGACCCAATTTTCTGGGTTGTTTTGTACATAACAACCCATTTTTTTTGTACAAAACAACCCAAAGTTAGGTAAAATTGACCCAAGTTAAGGGGTAAGCCCAATTTTTGGCCCAGAAGTGTTGTGGAATATAATTATTTAGCATGACATGTTTATTGTGGACATCTGCAATTTAAACAATAAATTTTTTTTTTTACTTGTCTTAAAAAAAGTTGGGTAAAAAATAACCCATTCATGGCACAAAAAGAGATCAACCCCACTTCGGTCAATTTGACCCAACATTTTGTTGGTTTTGTACACCATTTCAGATCGATTTGGGTTGTTTTGGGAGACCCAAGCGGCGGTTTGTCCCTTTTTGACTCAACTATTTACATTGAGTGTACGCAGAGGTATATAACTGTACTCACATCATCGAAGACAATGATATTATCCTGAAAGGATAGCTTGTTGTCATGCGCCGAGCTTGGATATGCTCTGGATTTCTGTCAAACGGGAAGACAATCAAGCACACAAATACAAAATGAGAACTCTTCAAGGAACTGCTGTAGGCCACGACTCACGCTTAGACGAGTCACACTGAACTAACAAGGCAACAGTACTCCAGTTCCAGATGTCATTAGGCCACACCCCTTACAAGCACGCACTTATTACACAAATATGACAATTAGGACAGTAATAACTTTATAAAACAACTTAATTTCTGAACATTCACTTTTAGTGTGTTTAATTACGTTTTTTTTTTCAGTATACAATACATGACTATTTTTCTTAAGAACACAAAACAATATCGATTTTTTTTCCCACTACCTGGTTTTGACGCAACGACTATACATTAAGGTTCAGTAGTTCTTGACACATACCGGGCCTGGTTTCATCTTGGTAAAGCGCTCAAAGTTAAAAGCTTGCGGCAACTGATCATGAATCTGAGTCAGCATCCTGCCGGTGCTCGTGGAACACTCACGATTTCTCCCCTCGGTGCGTTGGGCATCTGGATGAGGAAACTGAGGAGAGAATTACCACGGGCCACAACATTAGGTATACCTGGACCATCTTTAAGGCTCAAACTATGCAGTATATATATTTTTTTTCACGTGTGATATTTCTTGAGTGAACAAAACATCATGTATGGGGACGGGAATCAATCAGCTTTGGCTTCTTCCCATCAGCCCTTTTTCTCTTCGGGTATTTTATATGCTGTAATTGTATGGTGAAATGTTCAAATTGCCACAATGATGTCTCGAAGGGAAAAATGAACAAAATAAACCAAACAAGGATAACGAGGCAGACGACATGCTTGCTTTTTTTTTTTTTTTTTTTTAAATCTGGTTTGCCTCCTTGTACTGTACATGCATGAAACTGATCAGTTACCAACTCGCTATAGTGTCAGACCTTCACCAATAGGGGGTGCTAACACACAGTAGAATGTCTGTGAAATGATGACTGTGCAAACATTACATCATGGTCTCTCTAAATTGTAGATGTTCACTTATGATTGGTCTGGAACATATCCCTCTCAATACATGATGGTTCACTGTATTTCCATGTGGATTATTATGACACATTTACAAGATAAAATGTGAAAGGCAAGCGAAAAAGTGATTGCGAAAGTGATAGGTATAGAATTTCTCATTAGTGCAAGTAACTGTCATTAGGATGAAACATTCGTGATGGACACCAACTGGAAAAAAAGGGAAAAAACATAAAAAAAATACTAAAATATAGTAAAATAATTAAATGTATGCTAATAATATAATTTGGAACAGTAGTTTTCTGTTTGTCAAACCATATAACTCTCAGTAAAATGCATACTATTAAAAAGGCACGTTTGTATTCAATTGGATCATGCAGTGAAGTATCATGTGAGTTTACAATGTCTTACCCATTTTCCGTCATTGCTCGTTGACGAATAACGCTTGCCACCTTTTACCATGCTGACACAGTTTGACAAGAGTAGTTTCACTGCAAAATGTACATACACACACACGCCACCCAGCTTAACAGCTCGTGAAAACACTGGTGACTATGGAAACGGTGCATTCAACAACCACTGTGATATGTGCTTTCAGTTGGTCATGCAACGCAAAAGGGATGTGGGAAAAAAAATTACGGCTATAATTACTACTTTTCTATCAACTAAGGCTATAAAGTGATTAGAAGACTTATAACGAACTGGTATTTGACAGTACACATAACACTAACGTTAAATTAGCAAATCAGTGACTTTATTTCCACAATTCTCAAAACAGTTAGCTCATTTTATCACACACAAGCATTGAGCAGTTTATTAGCAAACATGGCTTGTTTTAAAGGTTATTTTCACTTTAAGCAACTTAAAAGTTGACAAATTACATTATGGTAATGACACAAGCCTGACCAATTGCATTTGTACATTACCTGGAAATTGGTAGTTTGAAAATGACACTTGAAAAGTCCCTTGCAAACATAAGACGACTGAGGGCATGCATACATACTGTGACATCATCAAATGTGTAATAAGGTGACACAAGGCACTTTGATGAGGTTCGACTTCTTACATCATCATCATTGCGGTTCATATCATCGACTCTAATACCCGTTATCTGACATGAACTCTTTGATAAACCGTAATCAGGTTTCAAACTCACGACATCTCCACTGCGGAACAGACTTGCTTACCACTCGCCCACCATGCCGCTGTCATTTATTATGACACGAAATACATTTTAGTGTCACTTTTGAGCGTTGCTCCCGATGCTCTTGCTGTCTTTCTTCCCATTCCTGTACAGGTGCCTCCTCAAGTGCCTGGCCACACGCTGCCACCTGGCGGAAAATCGTCCCATGAGTCAGGGAAACGCTTTGGTGCACGTGCGTTGCACGTACCTCTCCTGCGCGTCGTTGTACTTATTCAGCCTGTCGGCCTCTTCCTTCTTCTCCTCCATCCACCGCCGCAGGAGATGCTCCTTCTCGCTCCGTGCCTGTGACAGCGCCTCCTTCAGGCCGCTCTGCTCCAGGTGCAGGGTGGCCAGTTCTTTAACCTGCCGCTCGATGGTGTACTCGTGTTGGTAAAGGGTCGTCTTCAGGGCGTTGCTTGCCTTAGCCAGAGCGAGAGCCTCTTGGCGGTGGTGGGACACACTGAATCGGAACGGTAGAAAATTGGTGATTTGACGTAAATTAAGGGCAGAACCATCATAAAATTACTTAAGGAGTGCCACAGGGGTCTAGTTCGGAACCATAGTGTTTTTTGTTTTTTTTTGTCTGATTTAGTAAAGGTACCCAAGGAACTTACACAATTTCCCATGTCCATGTCAGAAAACGGCAAAATGGGATACCACAGTGGTCTGCTCTTGGGTCACAACTGTTAAGTTTGGACCCTAATATGCAATGTAGAAAGTCGATACGTTACAAACAGTACACAGGAAGTTGCTCACTTCACACTAATACAACCGCCCGAAATGTGGGGTACTGCAAGGGTCTTTTCTGGGACCACAACTGTTTTGTTCTGATGTCATTGAGGGATCAAATGAAAATAACGCGCCACCCTCACTTGAAGAATGAAATCCAGTAGCCTGCAAGGGAAGTCGCATACTATCAAACTCAATTAACAACTTTCCGTGAGTAAATAATATAATGTATCCAATGAGCTTAGATGTTTTTTTTGTGACTCCATGCAAGGAAGGAAGTTGAAAGGTTACAACCAATACACAGCAAGTTGCAAACCATGAAACTCAACAGCTTCCTTGGTGGAGGTCATTCTTACCGTGACTGCCAGTGCTGCAACTCGGCATCTTTCAGATACAAGACAGTGGTCAAGTCGGAGACGGTCTGAGACAGCTGAGGAGACACAAAGCACAAGAAAAGATCATGAAGGTGTGCCAGAAGTTCAAAGTTCAATCTCTGTTCTTACCTTTTCAGCAAGATGCTCACTTTCTCTGAGGCCGAGTTGAAGTAACCTGACATTCTCCCCAATTTTTACTCCATCTTCTGAGCTGTACTAAGTCGAGTGCGACATTTTATTTATCAAGTGTAAACAAATTGTGTAAATAATGACAAAATAACAGTTGACATTTCTAACCTTGTTGACTGGATATCTTCTAAAAACTGCTGGCGAATTTCAAAGCGTTCTTCCAATTGAGACACTAAAACATGGGCTCAAGTCAAGCAGAGGGATAGCATGTTTAAAATATAAAAATTAGGACTCTTACAGTTTGTATACACGCCCTCGTATGGAAATTTCTCAGTTTGGTCTCTGAGTTGCAGTTGAGCACGCACATGACTCTTCCAGCTGGCCATGATTAGTTCACACAAACATGCAGTACTTTTCTTTTGCTGACTCACCAAATGGAGTTTTGTTTTCTTAATCTTCCACGACTGATTAATATGTGGCGGTCGAACACAACAGCTGATTGTTAAAACGCTGGCGTCAGCTGATGAACTGGCCCAGAACTGGCACGGTGGTCTCCTCCTTCATCCAATCAGCAGCTGACTGAAATAATAGTTTAATAAAGAAATGAATAATAATATAATTCGTTTTTGTTTTTATTTTTAACGCAAGTTGTGGTGGAAGCATTTTTTTAAAAGATAGAATTATTTTTTTTCCATAAAATTACTAATTTAATACCAGCTCTTTCCAGATCCAGAGGGAAGGAGAATTTTCCCCACCTTTCTAGAACGGTGGCCAACCAAGTGCTTCCGGGTTCACGTCCTCGAGTTTAACAATTTTATTTATATTTAACGCAATATGAAATTAAAAGTTACCATGTTTTACTTGATTTTACTTATTTTAAATTGTTTTATGTCATCCACAACATCTAATTATTTTGACAAACGAAATATTTTTTTGGAGAAAGCGGAAGTCGTCTGTCGTCATGAGACGCGACACTAACCAGTCGCTTAGGGGGAGGAGGAGAAGCTCAATGGTTCATAATGTGGCGACTGCACTTTTCTAACTTTGACAGCATGAAACGAAATAGTTTCCTTCAGCGTTAAACCGAATCCCGTGATGTTGTCCGCCGCTTTATAACGTGTTCGGTCTCGAGTGGCTGTGGATGAGCTTAGCATGCTAGGCTAAGAGACGTTAACTTAAGCCTTATCGATAATTAAACTGTGTTGGCAACTCCATGGAAAAACTTGTTTTTGTGATTGTCCACTATGAATTCGTCAGATGGATACAGAGAGCCTGTGGATCATACCCAGGAAGAAAACATCATCTCCACAGGAGACAACAACAACAAGCATGTAAGTCTGCTATATCATATGTTGGAAACCATTCACAATATTCACACATGAAATACATTAATAGGGATTTTTATATAGTGGACTTTAGATCACTCAAAAGTCAAACGAAAAATAGTTCTCGATTACGACTTTGGATGCGTACGTCGTTAATTACATCATTGTTGTCCCATTATAACAACATGCAGGATCAATTTTAACTGTGGAGTGGACCTTCGGTAATAAATGTTGAACATACGTTATATAGAACATCAGGTTGCGTTAAGATGATTTTGCTTTATTTAACACACACACACACACTTGCTTGGTACTTGTGAAGGACTCGGCCATATGCTCGGGAAGCAGCAGCAGTGAAATCAAGAGCTGCGCTGTGGTCAAGTACTGCGCCGCCCCTCCTCCCAGCACGTACGCCATGCTGCAGGAGAAGACCGACCTCAAGCTGCCCCCTGCCAACTGGCTGAGAGAGAACCCCCAGCTGGGCACTGCTGGCACCACCGTGCTGGGCTCCAGCAGCAAGGGCAAGCCGTTCTCAAGGTAGCAAATGTCATTTGTGGTGGACTAGAGGTTAGCTTGTTTGGATTCGAACCCTGAAACGCAGAACGGTGATGTTCTGCCAGTGATGATTAGTGACAGGCAGAACAATTAAAATCCTTTCCACTAGAAGGCAGTAGGTGCATAATTAACATGTGTACCCATTTCATTATTATGCTGTGAAATCTTATCCAACATACCTCTAATGTTTTTTGTTTTTTTTTTGTCAGTTTTGGAATGGCCTATGACTTTATCGACTGCATCGGGGATGACGTCGATGTCGTATCAGATTCAGAGGTTCGGGGAACAGACCACAACTTTTCATACGCATCTCTTTCAACATGTCATGTTAATACTAACCTGTCCTCCCTGACAGAACATCAAGAAGTTGTTGAAAATCCCTTACAGTAAGTCACACGTCAGCATGGCCGTCCATCGTGTGGGTCGGACCCTCCTTCTGGACGAGCTGGACATACAAGAGCTCTTCATGAGGTCCTCGCAGGTACTGCGATTAGTGGCCTCGTCCCATCTATCACTCTTTGACAGGCTATTTCTCATGTGGTTTCTTTTGATTGGTTTAATGGCATACACAAAAAAAAGACTTAAAAAAAAATATTGTCTGTGTTGTAGACAGGAGATTGGACGTGGTTGAAGGACTTTTACCAACGCCTGATGGATCAGAAGTGGCAGAGAAAAAAGAAGAGCAAAGAGCATTGGTATCAGAAAGCAATCTTGTCCAAGTTCCTCTACTACAGGCGAGTTCTTCAAATTCCTCAAAAAATAATCATTTTCACGTCATTTAGCGGTTCATCTGATAGTCAAACCTCTTGTCCCTTGCAGCATTAATGGCGACTGCGCTGCCGAGCCGGTCGTGGACAACCTGAATGACGACGAGGAATGTGGGGCGCAGGAGTTCGGTTCGTCATGGCCAACCACCTTCACCAGCTCGGATGCGGAAGACACAGCGGCTTGTAAACGGGTAGATTAGCGTTGCTAATTTGACATTATTAAACTGCCCGAAGCTAGCTGGGATAGGCTCCAGCACCCCCGCGACCCTTATGAGGAACAAGCGGCTAAGAAAAACACCACATGAAACTTCTTAGCTTACTTCAACATAGTTCTTTGCCACCAAGGAACAACAAGGAAACAACAAAGCAATGCATTAATATTAGGCATGGTGAAAATATGTTTTATGTTCAAATATCTTTGCAACATGTTTAAACAGTGTGTTCTAATGAGTTTTAAAATGTTTTTTTTTAGTGCGTGAGAGGGCTAACACTACATTAATTTTTTTTATAACGGTCATGCTAGATTTAATCAGCCAATATTATCTGTTTATTTTTTATTTTTTTTTGTAAGACATTAACATTTTGCAGTATAAATAATCTGTTCATACAAAATGTTGGAATCAGCACAAGCCTCAAAAAGTCCATCATTAGTTGGGCTCTTTTATTTTAGTTTTTTTGTATTGTCTCTTGGATTTTAACCTATTATGTGTCAGTCTAGAAAATATCCTCTTCGTTCACCGTATCCAAAATGAACGAAACTTTTGACTTCAAATGTTTTAGGAACCTGGCCCCATGGACAGCAAATTCGCTTTAGGCCAGGTGACGTCGGCACCTCAAGAGCAAAACCTGCCGGCGCTCTTTAACGAAGGCGAAAACAGTCAGGTCAGTTCATTCAGTCTGAGCGGATGTGTTTTAACGTGACAGTTAAACGTCTTTCTGTACTTTGTAGGGTTTAAGGAACGACTTTGTGCGAAACATCATGTGGACCTTTGAGGACATTCATATGTTGGTGGGCTCCAACATGCCCATTTTCGGAGGCGGGCGCTATCCGGCCGTCAGCCTCAAACTCAGGTTGGAATTTTGGATGTGAAGGTTGTTTGTGAATTGAATCACAGCTTCTTGCTCCTTTGATATTTTGACAAAAACATGTAAAGAATAACATTTTAAATGATAACGTGCAAAATATTTCTTCATTAAACATGAACCACTAATCTACTTTAGGCCAGGTAATGAGTCTCCTATTTATTACATGCCGGCGTGTCATCAAATGCATGTCAACATTTTTGTGTCTTGTTTTTAATTTCCAGGGACAACAATAAACCCATCAATATCCTGACAGGTATCGATTACTGGCTGGACAATCTAATGTGTAACGTCCCCGAACTGGTCATGTGCTTTCACGTCAACGGCATTGTTCAGGTAAATGTCTGAATTTGTGTCCCTTTGACGCCCGGCCGCTTTTTACATTTCAATCTGTGCGTTTCCAGAAATACGAGATGATAAAAACAGAGGACATCCCCCATCTGGAGAACTCAACTTTTTCCACCAGGGTGGTGAAAGACATCGCTCAGAACATCCTTTCTTTCCTCAAGTCCAACTGCACCAAAGAGGGTCACACATACTGGCTGTTCAAAGGTATCGGAGGAGAGAAAGCGATTTAAAACGTGTGTTCATGTTTCTAACAGTCTCCCTGTCTCGTATCATTAGCTAGCGGGAGCGACATCGTCAAGCTTTATGACCTTACCACACTGTGCGAGGAGGCCGAAGAGGAGAAGAGCCACAATCCCTTCACGCTCCCCGTGGCTGTGCTGCTTTACAAGTAGGAAAATGTCTTCATTTGTTAAAGAGAGTGGGGGGGGGGGGGAAACTGTCTTGACTGGCTGCTTTGTTTTGTGCTTCAGAGTGGCATGCAACCTGATGCTCAAGGCCAGAGAAAGCAGAAAGCATTACGGCACAATCCGAACTCTGCTTTTAAACTGCGTCAAACTTCTGGATCAAGACAGGCATCCCCAGGTAAGCTAGCTTACCTGAAAGCAAGCCTGCTCCCTAGTTAGCTACCTAGCTATCCACCTAGCTATCCACCTAGCTATCCACCTAGCTAGCTACCTAGCTATCCACCTAGCTAGCTACCTAGCTATCCACCAAGCTAGCTACCTAGCTATCCACCAAGCTAGCTACCTAGCTATCCACCAAGCTAGCTACCTAGCTATCCACCAAGCTAGCTACCTAGCTATCTATCTAGATAGCTACCTTTTGGGGGGCTTAAATGGATTCATTGTAGCTATTAAATTAATTATAATGTGGCTAAGTTCCCATTGAAGTGAATGGAAATGCCTTCAATCCATTGTAGACCCTATCAACAACATTTTAACAATATGTGTGTGTGTTTTTTTGTTTGTTTTTGTTTTAATAAATAGCATTCTAGTCTAGTGTACTTTATAAAAAACAAAGACATGCCATTATTAAATTGAAGGTAAAGAATAAAATAGTTTTCGCCACCTTTTTGTTTGGACATGTTGCTGGTCCTTTTGGTGTCTTCGCTTTCACCACCTGAGGGCAGTATAATACAACCCTAAGACACACGGAAAAGTCTCACAATTGACTCAAGCTGTTGTGATATTAGTCATTTTTCATATGGCATCAAACAACTTGAAGACTTAAAAGTTCTTCACTTCCTCACAAGCTTAGTCACAGAACCACACTATTTCCTTCAAGTCCCCAAATTCAGTGCTGATCTCACCTCCTCCACCCACGCAGATCATCGCTTCGGCCCACTACATGCTGTCAGAGCTTTTCCAGCTCGATGAGCCTCAGGAGGAGGAGGACGACGGAGGCGAGTGTTTCCGGGCCTGCGGCTCCGAGGACAGCTACAGCAATGACGACCGCGAAGAGGAAGACGAGGACCTGGAGGAGGACGAGAGCGACGACAGCGGCTCAGAGAGTAACAGACGCACGCGGGACGACAGTAAAGCTGTGGCTGTCATCCGATCTGTCGGGGAGCTGTCTGTCCCAGAGAAATACAAATCCACTCAGCTGATCAGAGTCAGTCTTTTTTTTTGTATTTGGTTTTTCATTACATGTTAAGCATTTTATAAGTGTTTTTTTTTTGTCTCTACAGCCTGGTTGTACTTTCCCTGTCTCGCACGACAAAGAGGAGCGATGCAGGCATGTCCTCAACTATGTATTGAAGGTAAGTCTGCGGCATATTCATAATTTCGTGAACAAGATAGAATGCCACCTATTAGAGGCAGTGCCAATACAATTCAAGTATTGTTAATTCATTACATGAACAAATGAATGGTACTTTATTTTTTTTTATTAGTTTTTTAAATAAAAATTATTTTCTTTGCCATTTTTTTTTAAACAAATTAAAAGGGTTCTTGCAAATTTTTAAAATATTTTGAATGCATGAATCTTAAAATAAAGCCTTAATTGGGATTAAAATGTCTTGAATAAATATTTCAAAAGTGAAAAAAAAATCTTAACACATAAGTAGGATTTCATGACGGTATATCGTCTCAAATCTCAAAATATTTAGATAAAAAAAACAAAAACGACGACAGCGAACAGTGATGGAATTTTAGTCGTGACTTTTTGGGGGGCTTTTTAATTGGCTGCAGGAATAAGAGCAGATGCATTTATGTATGACAGCAAGTTTGGACAAAATAGGACGTTAGGAACAATGGGAAGTTGGTCTTTAATTTAATTTCAAATGAAATAGAAACTCTTAAGTCTTGAAATTGACGCTTTAAGTTGTAGGAACCCTGATATTCACATAAACTAATTTCTTCTAATTGTTGTAATTAATAATTTCACCACCACGCTGTCATAGTTGAATTTGCTGTATTATAAATAAACACGTTTAAATAAACATCTGGTACTCTGCATTTGAGTTAAATACCATCAGGCAGTATTTGCTTAAACGTGGTATTTTTGTATGCTGGTTTATTACATGAAATGGCTGCATCACACCTCACAGGGGCTGAAGGCAGTCGACGGCAGCATCAAGAAGGAGAGTGACCTCCCGGCCGTGGACCCCAATACGCCCATCCCTCTCAAGTACGAGGACGGAAGTGCTGCCAGGAGCTGCGCCGCGGAGAAAGGCATCGCTCCTCTCCTTGAAAGAGGTCACCATCTCATCTGGCGTTACCGCAATAAAGCTATCAAGATAGTGGAAAATGAAGTTGTAAACGGAACATGGTGTGTCTCAGTGGGGCCCTCGCAGGTTGACCAAAAGCTACCGACGCGCTCGGGCATGATTCCCGGCACGTGGCAGCACCAGATGAAGCTGCAGCTCTTCCTCAAGGCCTCCAAGGCGTACTACGTGCTGTCCGACGCCGCCACCAACCTGCTGAAATACGGCCGAGCGTTGCGCTACATCAAGCTGTCTCTGCAAAGCTACGGTAAAATTTGTAACCAAACCGCAGAAACGAATCGTCATCGTTTTGTCGTCATTTCTCTTTTTTTTGTGTTCCGTGCAGATGCCTACTGCTCCATAGGGGGCGCCCTACACCCGCACGTGCTGCTGTTCCACAGCCACTGCCTCTCGCTATGCGGCGACATCCAGCTGATGTTGGCCCAGAATTCCAACAACAGAGCCGCGTACCAGGAGGAGTACAGCTACCAGACCAAAGAGGACCAGGAGATCTTACACAGCCTGCACAGGGAGAGCACCTGCCAGGGTTAGCGAGCCATCTCAACTGTTTCCAGACCAGTACAGTAAACAATCGACACAAATATCTGAGGAGAGGTTCCACTCATCGGGAGTAGGACTGTTTGATTATGAAGAAAATATTAATCATGATTCATTTGGTATTAATTGCAATCACGATTAGGAGGACACTTTTGTACAAAACAAGAAAATGTTTAATCATGTCAAAAAAAATATGAAGACAAATACATTTATTTGAAACACGATCATTTTGCAAGGACCTTTTGGACCAAACAAGATTTATTAAATTAGCCATTTCAAAATAAGAAAAGGTGCAAATATATAGGTTACATTTAAACAACTCAAAATTAGTATTAATAATCTTTTATTTTTGTTTACGATTATGCTGATTTTGTGATTGTGGAGTGTAATAATTGAAATTGTAATTGAATTTCGACTAATTGCACAGCCCTCATCGGGAGTTCCATACTCACAATTACAATCGAGATCTTGCCGTTGACGTCACGCGCCCCAAAATGGCCGTTAGTGCAGCCATTTTGACATGATTGACAGCAGTCGTGGACCAGCTGCCACAACTAGAAGAGGACAAAAAAGATTAGCATGCTCCAGGCTATCAAAAGAATAATTAATACGTGAAACTGAATCTGCAGATGCTAACTGTTAGCACACACAAAATGTGGGGGAAATAATCTGTTTCGTTCATTTATGCTGCTATGGTTTAATAGATATTGCACAGTTGAATTTAATAACTGACCAACACCATAAAGAAAACATTTTACGGCATAAATGAGGGTGGCCGATTTAGCAGCCAGGTTGCTAACGTCCCTAAATAACACAGCAACACTTGCGTCAAACTGCTAACTCGGATAGCATTTTGAGCACACATAAAGGAGAAATAAATCTGGATTGGTAAAGCCGGCATTTGAGGGGGCGTGTTCAGAGAAAGTCACGTGATCTCTATTGTCCCACTTCAGCGTTCAACATGGCCACCGACCTGTCCACGGACCCCGAGTACCAGCTGTTTGTGAGCAGCAAGTGCTACGAGGCCGCTTACGAGCTGCTGGTCTCGCGCGCCTTGAAGGAGGAGGCAGCGGATCAGCTGGCTCAGGTGCTGAAGCGGCTGGGGAACATCCGCAACGAGATGGGCGTCCACTACATGAACCAAGCGGCGGCCACGCGGACGGAGCAAGGTGAGGGCGTTGAACACGAAAAGCATGACATCGCCGTGCCTCATCGGCCGCCCTTCCGTCCGCAGTCACGATCTCGGTGTCCGCCGCCGAGCAGGAGATGTGGAAAAAGAGTTTCGCCTTCTTCGAGAAGGGCATGAAGGACTTTGAGGCCATCGGGGACAGCACCAACAAAGCGCTGCTGTTGTGCAACACGGGCAAGCTGATGAGGATCTGCGCCCAGGCGCACTCGGGCGTCTCCGCGGACGACAGCAGAGGGGAGTTCTCTCCCGAGGAGGCGCTCTACTACCACAAGGTGGCGCGAAAGTCTTGCATCACCTCTCGCTCCCTCTCAATTATTGAAACCAACTTTTAACTCTTTGACCGCCAAACACGTTTAATAACGATCAGTAAAATCACGATGTATGCCGCCATAAACGTTAAATGACGTCAACTAGTTTTTTTTGGGGGGGGTTTTCTCTCAGTGCAACGTCTTAGTGCAGCGTTGTCTGGTCAATGGGCTGTGGAATCCAAAACATTAACTATAGCCAGCAGATGGAAGCATTGTATCTTTTCGTGAACGAGCAAAGCTTTTGTCATCTCAAAGTTTTTTTTTTGTTTTTTGTTTTTTTTATAACGTGTGGCAGTAAAAGAGTTAATAACTAATTTTGAAAATGTCGCGATTCTTTTGAAAACTACCAGGCCATCGACTACTACCTGCGTGCCATGAGGTCACTGTCATGCCGCGAGAGCCACCAGCCAGTGTGGGACAGTGTGAACTGGGAGCTCTCCACCACTTATTTCACACTGGCCACACTTCTGCAGGACTACGCGCCGCTTTCCAGGAAGGCTCCGGAACAAGTATGTCATCTCACTTCTCATTCAAAACTGGCAACAATATGATCTCAATAAGTGTTTATTTTTCTAGATCGAGCGGGAGGTGACTGAGGCCATGATGAAATCGCTCAAGTACTGCGACCTGCACACCGAGTCAGCCCGCCAGCCGCTGTACCAGTACAGAGCGGCCACCATCCACCACCGCCTGGCCTCCATGTACCACAGCTGCTTCCGCAATCAGGTGGGCAACAAAATATTATGTGCTATTGCTATAAAAACATGGAAGCTACCAAAAGAAAGATTAGATTCTATTCTTTCACCAGGAAAAAAAAGTAATATTTGAATATCCGTTTTGCAGCAATTAGCATTAGAATGAACTTTCATCATTATTCACAAATCTGTTGAAAAAACTGGGGAAATAAGATTGTTGCAACATGGCCCTGGTTGATCTCTTATACTCTGCTGCCACCTGCTGGCCGTTTTTTTGTAGTAACTACCATTGCTTTAAGCAACCTCTTCAGGTAAAAAAACAAAACAAAAAACAAAAAAAAACGTATAAATACGTTTTTGGGACTATGGCAATATTTAAAATAGAACGTGTTTATACATTTTTGGGAGCAAATGAGTTAAGGTCACAACTGAGCTGTAGCCTATGCCAGCTGATTTTGGGTACAAGTTGTACATCACATTTTTACCATTATTGACACCCTGATCATTTTACCCAAAAAACAGGACAATATTTCAAAGCGGCAAAAGGAGAAAATCCAAAAACATGAATTGATTGTGATTCTGGTTTTATCTCCGAAAAATTTACACGGAACATTAAGATGGGAAATGTTACACTATTATAATCAGGATTATAATAGTTATTTTGTTTTGAGTTTCATTTTTGAATTTGAATTTTGAAATTTGTTTTCAGATCATTTTTTTTAAGCTTTTTAAAAAACGTCAGTTTATTTGCATTCATGTACGTCAACGTGTGCAAACGTGCATTAGGTGGGGGACGAGCGCTTGCGGAAGCACCACCGGAGCCTGGCGGAACTCCACTACAGCAAGGCCGCGTTTTTGTTCCTCAGCCTGAAAGACGCGCCGTGCGAGCTGCTCCGCGCGCTACTGGAGAGGGTGGCCTTCGCCGAGTTCACCATGGCGGGTGCGTTCCGCGGCCATCTACAATATTGCTACTAGGATGTGGCGGTTTAAATCCCTTGCTGCTTCTTTGGATTTTGCGTCTCGCTGCAGCTCAGAACAGCAGCACGGCCAAGCAGAAGAGCCTGACTGCCGCTTTGGAGGTCCTGGCCGAGACCCGCTGTGCCTTCCAGATTATTCACAAAGAACTGCTTGAGGAGCAGAACGAGGTGTGTGGCACACCCACTGGGTTGCCATCTGGGGGCATATAAAAAAAAAAATAGATTCAACATCGCCTGCAGCAGAACATTGAGAGAAGCACTGTTTAAAGCCTATTCTCAGGCGTCAGATGTCAAATCATCACACTTTATACTCCCTATGATTGCGAAACCACCTAAATGCACAATTTATTACATGTACAAAACAAGGGCTTTTTGACATGATAGCAGAGGCGTCACAATCATGGGATATGGGTGCATTCGCACGATAATGTTTTTTTTTTTGTCTCGCCATTACTTGAAAGTGGCTGAGGATCTTCATCCTGCTAGCTTCCAAATCATCAGCACGAGTGGGGCAGACATTTTCAGAAACAGGCAGATAATTCTGGAAGCATATTGCATTCACTTGGGGGGGGACTCCTGTCTATTTTTTTTTTTTTTTTTTAATATTTATTTTTTTGTAATTTTCAGTTTTCAGAATATTTTTTTCTGTTTGACTGCATATTTTTTTTCTGTCATTAAAAATATTCTTAAAAGGGGTGGGAGATTATTCAGAAAAAAACAGGAGGAAAAATTACTCTATTCAGAAAAGCTGGGGGGGGGGGGGGTGTTTTAAAAAAAACAAGAAAAAAGGTTAAAAAAAATAATAATTACTTAAAAAAATCAGCTCACCAGATTCTGTTTATCTGAGTAATTTTTTTCTGTTTTTTTAATCGACCCCAACCCCCCACGCCCGCATTTTTTTCTTCTATTTTTCTGTGTAATTTTCACTCCTGTTTTTATGAATATCCCCGCCGTTTTTCCTGAATTTTTTTAAATTTTTTTTATATGACAGAAAAAAAATGTTCAGAAAAATTTACACAGAAAATTGGTCTGAGAAACAGTTTTTTTTGTTTGTTTTTTTCCCAAGTGAATGCAATACGCTTCCGTAGATAACCACACATTCACTTGGTTCTCTTTTAGTATCAGTAAAATTTTATATATTGCAGTGCTATTAACAAAAAAAGCAAAACAAAACAAAACAAAAATACTGCTATTTTTAGGAGGCCTGTAACTAATTAATGCCCTTTCAACTCAGTTAAATCCTGAAAATGGACTTTGTTATGCGATTAACTTGAAATGTGAAAGTTAACATTTGGCCACTAGTGGGCGCTGCTGTTCTTCCGAGGCACTCACTCACCTCTCTCGCGTCTCGTGTGATGTTCAGGGAAGCGACGCAGCTCCTCCAGGATCTTCGGGCTGCCCCGGGTCAGGACTCAACCTGCAGGAAGTGACCAAGCTGACCGCTCTGTTCGAGTCGCGCTTCTCCGACCTGCTCCTGCAGCTCATCAAACTCATGACCAAAACCAAACGCAAGCCCAGGTGAGGACCCCGCATAAATAATGACAACTTTTTACGCCATCTTTCACGGGCAGAGTCTGACAATGTGTTGATGTGCAGCAAAAAGGACGACGAGCTGCTGCTAAGCTACAAGAACGTTTACTCCAAGATGCTGCGCTGCGACAAGAACACGCCTCTGCTCGCACGCGTTCGCCTCTACGCCCAACTGCTTGAGCAGCTCGCGCCCGACGCCGACGGCTACAACGCTGGCACGATGTCGTGACGACACACTGAAAAGCTACTTGCGCCTTTTTCATCAAATTAAAATCACCTGTGAAGGTTTAGTGCATTTTAGGTTCAGCCTGAACTTTCACCCAAAAGCTGAATATGACTTCTTTTTTTTTTTTTGTGAGTAGTGTATGTTCTACCAAAAATCAAGAGTCATGAAATATATTTTGGTTTTTACAAGTCCAGTGGTGCCTTAAGATACAAGTTGAATTTGTTCTTTCACCAGGCTCCTAACTTGGAAACATTATGTCAAATCTTTTCCCATTGAAAATACTTGAAATGACTTTCATCTGTTCCAGCCTAAAACTACAAAAATTGTTGTATGTATTTATTATTATACTTTATTAATTAATATTAAAAAACACATACTTAAAAAGATTTAAAGTATGAAAAAGTTGTCAAACTTTAAATGCAGCAGACAAATGGCTATACTGTTCACTTCGCCGTTATGAATCTCACTCCAGTTCTCGGCAACATATAACATCCTCTCTGACCTCATCAGTACAGCACTGATTTGAGTTCTATGCAGAGGATAAAGAGTATATGACAGCGGGTACTGTTATATTGTTTGTGCGCATGTTGCTGAACCGTTTTGTGTTCAATCTTGCTTTAAAAGGGTCAAAGCACAGTAAAAGTGATGCTATTTAGCATTAGCATTAAGCTCGTTTTAGAAATCTGTTTTAGGATGACTTGTTCAGTATTAGCAAATTGCTGCTTGTTGTAAAGTATGAGTTGAATTTAGCGTCACTTGTATGTCAAGGCACCACTGTCGAGAAATGCTAACGAAGCTACATGATTAAACAGTGGTAGGACACCATTTTGTCGGTGTTATTTCCTGTCAGAGCAAGAACCCTTTTGATTATGGGTGATATGAGCCATTTTGGGGCATTTTAATAATAACCCCCCCCCCCCCCCCCCCCCAAAAAAAAAAAACAGCGAGTGCAATATTGCTGGGATCCCGCATTCAGATAATTACATGCATGATGTCAGCGTGATACGTAAACGATACTTTGGGGGGAAATGACTGTCTGCGCAACAAGGTGCTAACATCACATAATGGCTGCCGTTTTGTACAGAACTTGCTGTGTACATGCTCAATCAATAATAATTTATTGGTTTGTTTTTGATATCGAGAGCTTCCGTTGGTGCTGTGTGAAAGTTTTGTTGCTTTCTCAAAACAGTGCGATTGTGTAAAAAAAAAAGAAAAAAAAAAAGTTACTCTCGGGAATGTTTGCTGTGACATGGAAATAAAACATTTTGGAATATGATGATGCACTTTTTTGTTTGCCATTTACTACAGGTGACCATCATGGACATTGTGGCTTACCGGTTTATTTAATTATTTTATGAAAACAAAGAATCATACATCATTTTAGAGCAGTTCAGAATATTTACCGAATAACATGGCAAACACATGAGATTCATTTTCATTTATAGAGCACTTAATATATTTTGTGTGTGGTTGAAACGTCATTAAGGTGTCACGTCATCGCCTGTAACTGCTCATGAATCATGATGCATTCAAATATGTATACAGATGTCAAAGTAATTTTGACTGTCCAATCGGAAGCGTGGTCAAAACTGCGGTGGGATGAGATTTGTGATTACGCGCCTTTCCCAGAAGGGGGCAGTGTTGGACAGACGATTGTATGCTCTTGTATGGACCATATTCCGGGTTTTTACTATCATTGCAGGGACCACTAGTGCTTTGTGGGGGACATTTTGGACGGTCCTCACAGCTCAAGACCTCTTTTTGAGGGTCAAGATTTGGTTTGAAAGTTTAGATTTGAATTTAATTTGGGTTGGAGTTAAGGTTAGGTTAAGGTTAGGGGCTAGGAAGTGAAATTATGTCAATGGGATGTCCCCACTTAGGAATTATATGCAAGTGTTTGTGTACACATATAAATATGTCACTTGAACCATGTGACTACTCCCATCCAGTCACCAACAAGAGTTTATGATCATAACGAATACACATCCAGTGCTTCTTAGATGACTTTTTGCTTTTATGCAAATAAAGCACAGACACATTTAGGATGTACAAACGGCAAAAAAAAAGACAAAAAGTTGAACACGAATTGCGCGCTGTGACTTTTCCTAGTCGCACGCGTCACTGAACACTGATGGAAAAAGCAAAAACGGCGGTCAAGGAGAAAATACATCCAAAAATCCAAAACGCGATGCTGCGGAGTCAAAAAGAGCATTTCGGTGGTCACGAATATGACATTTAAAAAAAAACAAAAAAACGTGGATGACATCATCACGCTTGGCTGTAAACTCTATAATAATTAGTGTCATTATGCGTCCATTAGTTTGTAACAACCACATCACATATGGAGAGAATTTCAAATGAATTCATTTTTCATCCAATTAATCCATAAATTGTCTTTTTTTTTCTTTTTTTGCTGAATGTGTACACAGAAGGAACTGATTTTGCTCATTTAAGGTGGACAAAGTGACTTGGTTCCCTTTTGTCCTTGCATCTGATGTTATAAAACACATTTTGCTTCCTAAATGTATAAAACACCTCCGACATAAACATCCAATCTTCTTGGAGCAGAAGAGTGTGCACAAATAAAATAATAAATAGTCCATTAGTACCTGAGCGAGGACAAGATTGAGCACCTTTAAGTGGGAGAGCACCGCTGACCATGTGACCTCACTGTCTCTTCTTTTTTTTTTTTTTTGCTTCCAAATGTCCCAAAAAGCGTCACATACGCTCACGATCGTTCCTTCGCTCTTTTTCCAAACTCCTTTGCAGGCGTTACCGACCAGTCCAGCTGAGCCTCATGATGAATTAGTGCAAATAAAAGAGAGAGCGAGCGAGACTCGCTCCATGCTCAGCAGTCTTTGGGGGTCTTTGGTGGTCTGTAGGGCAACACTGGTGCAGGTCTGAAACCAACAACACATTTTCATTAGTCCGCCGTTTAAAATTTAATTGGCTCACATTCATAAATGTTGGGTTTATTTAAAGACAATTTCAAGGGCCAATGAAATAAGACGTTGAATGATGAAGTCCGGACCGACCTGCTGGGTAACGGGATGGCGGGCGGCGGTTTGGGCACGGTGGGGATGGGGATGGGTAGCGGTCCCCTGCCGGGGATGTGAAGGCCCAACGCGGAGGCGCCGTGTGCCAAGCGAGCGCTTCGGCCCAGCGGGTCGGCGGGAAGCGGCTTCTGCGGGGGACTCGGCTTGTCAAAGTCCTGCAGATGGTCCGGGAGTTTTGCGATTTAGGGTGTTATGTTCTGAGGTTGGATCCCAAAAGCGCAGACACAAATAAGATTTTAACTCTTTATTCGCATAACGGCGTAGAACAAACTTAACTAGACGAGAAACGAGAATGTATCGAGAATCACGAGACGCTAAGCTAACTTGGGCTGTGGAGGAACAGAGGTAATAATCCGACAAAAACACACTTCTCAGACATGCTTATATAGACAGCGAATCAGTATAATTGGTTGTAGCTAGACATGTGGGTAACAGGACTGACATGGAATTATCTGATTGGCTGTTGACTGGATAAAGAGATTAAAGATTCCTGACATCACATAGCGTATTATCAGTTGAAACTCGATGCTGTTTACATCAGTTCAAAACAGACACTTGACCACACGGTCATGACCCAAACATAACCCCTGCATGACCCAAACATTACCTTTGCATGACCCAGTCATGAGTCATGACAGTGAGTTCCAAAAGTTCCGTCATGATCCGACTCAGTACAATGACCGCAACTCAAGAGATCTTCTGTCAAGTATGTGAAGTTCACATATGATAGCAATCGCACATACGACGTGAGACCAAGTTCGCTTGGACCTGAAATGGTTGCTTCGAACCAAAATGGCCGACTTCCTGTGTCTTTTCGGGCATGCGTTCTTGAGACTTTTCTGTGGCTCTATTCATGATAAAAGCTGCTACTAAATGTCATGTTGCTAAGGGAAACTGCAATCAGGGGCTGAATTTTTATTTTTATTTTTTAAATACAGTTTTGTCTTTTCTGGGGAGTTTTTGCTGCCATGCTTCACCCACATAAAAAAAAAAAAAAAAAAAAAATCTCTAGAGGACAGTAAAACAGACATCAAGGCTCAAACTACCCCCCCCACACTACAAATACACAGACACTAACCGTACAATCGGCATTTTATATACAGTACCGGTAATTATTATGCTTGAAATTATTTGTTTTTATGTTAAAATACGTTTACAAAGTATTTAAAAAGTAGGTTTTAATAGATTAACAGATTTATGACCCCCAAAAGCTTTACCCTGGTAATAGGACTCTGGCTGGCCTGCGAATAGAGAAAATATGCATATAAATGAGGCAAATTATATTTACCGGTACATAGAACAAAACAAAGGAAAAAAAAAAAATGAGAATAAAATTTTGGTTAGTAGCAAAAAAGAAATAAGTAAGCATTCTTCACAAAAATTCTAAGTTACCCCGAAATAAAATATAAATACAAAATAATATATTATTTAATAACAAAAAGTAAACTAAAATAAAAACCTTTTATGTATTTGCTTTTTCTATGCCACAAGATGAGCGCAAACTACTTTTTTTTTTTTTTAAACCAAGCCACTCAACTCACTTGAGCACCAAAATGTCACCCAATAGCACAAACATATCGAATAGGAGAGTTTTTCAGTGAATAATGGAGAATCTGTACCACCCCCCCCCCCCCCCCCCCTTCCAAAAACTCAAAACAAAACTGTCCTGTGTTTACCCTTAGATGCCACTAGATGGTGGAAAAGGACTACTTTAGTCCAAATGAAGCTCTTCAACTCGCTTAGTGACTAGGAGAGTTTTTCAATTAATAAGGGAGAATATGAGAATATTAGATATGTTTTAATCACCAAAGGCAAATAACTTTTTCACAATATGTGAAAACAAACTACCGTAATGTGTATTTCATTTTATTTGACAGGATATAAAGCCGCTGCCGGCAGTTTGTAGTGGCGGCGATGGTCTTTTAATTCAGCGTGAAAGATGGCACCCGGAAGCCCGGGCGACGTGATCAAGACGTACGAGCCGTGTTGAAAGCGTGACAAACGGCGCAGCCTTTCGGACACGATGGGCGAATGTTGTCGAGGAGGTGACACTTCCCAGAGGGCCGCTCTTCACTCACCGGCGTGGGTGATGAAGAGCCTCAGAGCAAGCAGCAGCAGCAGCAGCAACAGCAGCAGCTCACCTGCTTTCCAACAATACTTGCTCGCCCACTTTGGTGTCAATAAATAAATAAATAAATAAATAAGACTGCACGTCACTACAAGAAAAAAAGTCAAGAAAGTATTCTCATCTTGATGTGATTTCGCTGCCGGGCACAAAAGATCATGAGGGTCCCTGGAGAGCAGAACGTCGTCTGACAACATTGATGTTTTAGGTTGGCTTAATGTAAGGAAAAAAAAAAAAAAAAAAAAAAAAAAACTGACAGTGAAACAAAAATATCAAAAGAATCATATTTTTCTTATTACGGTGTTCAACCGCTATTTAGACAGGAAAGTGAAAATCCACCAATAATGGACGCCCAACCCCAAAAGGTTTTGAATTGTCGATCTGCATATTTATTGCCACTCCCACTTGACGTTTGAAGTCAAAACAAAGAATTGCAGGTTGTGAAATTCTGACTTGGCTTGATGAAGTCAGTTTAGCTCAATGCTAACTGGGAAGTAGCATGGAGAAGCTAGTGGTAGCATCAGATGTCAGTGGCGTGCAAAGCAAGTATTTTGAAACTTGTTGTCGATACACAGTAGTGCAGAACGATTATGGAGAAAAAAAAAATCACAAATCAAAATGAATAAAAATGATTTTTTTTTCATGGATTTCAAAACTTATTAATATCACAGGAAAATCCCTTCCAGACGTCAATGCTAATTTCCGGTTAGCATGTCAATGGGATCTTACATTGACGTTAGCATTAGCACTGGCAACGTTTTTAAAAGGAATCTTATTTTGTATTTAAACATAAAATGCGCATAATTGTTTTTTGTTACACATTTAGTTTTACTGTAAAATCCACCTGTTTTTATCCATCTCAGGGAGCGGCCATTTTGCTACTTGCTGTCGACTGAAAATGACATCGCAGTGCCTAAGGGCTCAAGCTTGAAGATGTCACACGACCAAACCCAGAAAACAGATGAGCCGTGAATTCCTATTCCCCCAAACGCAATATTAATATGAATATCATGTCTAACACTAGCATGAACATATTATTGTCAAGAAAATATTTTGACTTTCCCTATTAAGCAATGGATATTTGAACGCAAACAGTGCAATGACACATAATATAGTAATACTCATGGGCATATATTCTTTATCCTTTGTGAAAAATGATTAATATTACTGCAGTTTACTGAGGTAGTTGTGAAACTCTTCTTTGTGTGTGTCACTATGTCAGTAATATAGTGCCTCCTGGTGGTCAGGATGCAAACAGCAGAGGGAGCAGCACAACGTCCAAAAAATGTACCAAAAATTCTTTACAATCTATTAAATTATGTCACAACTACATGTTTTTTTTATAAACCCGTTTTTTTAGCATGCCTTTTTTGTATTAAAAATCTATTTCTGGGAGATTAATGGCATTTCTTTTAATTCCAGTGGGGAACAATGATCGAATCGAGCGATCTAAACTCCAGCAATTAAATTAGGCCATATTTTTTCTTTCTCATTTCAGTGTTGATGCCATCCGTTGCCGCAACATTTGACAGAACGCGCTGGAAAAGGCAACGAGTGTCCTGCACAAAGACGTGATTGGCCTTCAAAGGAGCCTTTGCGAATCACAAATATTAGCCGTGACAGAGGCGGCGTCACGTCTCACAATAAGCGGCTAAACTCATTTTCCTCGGAGGGTTGCCGCCCGGCTCGCCCTCGCTGCCCTTCTGATTCAATCCCGTCGCCGATGTGTGACACGTCGTCTCTCCGCTTGATTACAAGCCGTGCAATCTCGCTACCTGCGCCTTGTTTTGACACGCCGTCCTTTTTTTTTTTCTTTTTAGGAGGCAGACAGCCGCCTTTTGTCGGATAGCTTAAATGCGCATTTAGTCCGCGCGCCTCGATTGCGGTGCATCTTGGGAAATCACGGTTGCTTTCACATCATTGGCGTGCTCTCGATACAAATGTCCTAAAAACTAGACGCACAAAGTGAATTAGAATTTGGAGCAACGACTGAAGGAGACAGGGGGGGGATTTATTCTCTCCGCTGCTTTCAATATTGCTGACTCAGCAAATCGGGACGAGGGGTGGGTGGGGTGGTGGGTGGGGGGTGCAGGATGGGCACTTTCTGGCTTCCTGTATTTTTTTTTAAAGTGATTCATTTCCATGGGAGGGAATACTTGAATCATGTGACGTCTTTTAGGGCTCAGCCGGGAACTCAACTTGTTTAATTTTTAAAGCAAATGATAGAAACGATGATTAAAAAAGAATCTTTTATAACACTGTGGTGAAGCATGTTGACATTTCACTCCTCCCCATATGCACCATCAAGAGAGAATTTCCCGTTTTTTCCTCCCATGCAACTAAATTGGACAACATAATTTTTCTCAAGAGATCCTCCACCAATTTGGCAACGATGGCCTTAACGATTGGAAAATAGAGAATGCAATTTGTGGAGAAATTGTGAGTGAAGGCAGAAAGACTGAATGGAATGATGTGGAATGATATACAGTGAGCTGGAAAGAGCTACAATGATTGTTTCGGTAAAAAAAAAAATGTAGAAATTAGAGTAGAAAAAAAAAAGTGAATTTTTAGAGCGACAACAATTTTAAAAAAAATGTTTCCCTTACATTTAAACTCAGTCAAATACACTTTTTTTTTTTTTTTTAACACATTGTAAAACTATTTCATCACTACAGAAAAATAAAATAGCTAGCAGCTCTCCTTTCCCACATGCAAGGGCATTCATCATCTGTATAGTAAGTAACTATAGCCGACTGTAAACACAGACGAACAGATGACAAGATGGACGGCAGCTCAATATTTTGCAGACACCAACCTGGCCCAGTCGGTAGGATGCGGGCTTGCGTGGCAGGCTGAGGAAAGGCGGCACGGCGGCGGGCGACAGAGCTTCGGCGCGACGCTCGGCCGCCGGCAGCCTGTGTCGGGCCGGCAGAGGCGGCAGGGTGGGCTGGCCCACGCTGAGCGACACGGGCATGGGCTGGCTGATGTGCAGCGGCTGGTAGAGCGGCAGGCGGCGCAGGCTGTGCGAGTGGAACTTGTGCGGCGGGAGCAGAGGCTCGGCACTCAGGAGGGACGGCTGAGCGGAAAAAAATAAAAATATAAAAAATAAAATTAGGATTGACGAGTTACATTTCGAAATTAGAGATCCTTATTTTTTTGGTGTTTGGGATTGAAATCGCTGTAAATCTAAAGCAGAGATGATCAATTCCTGCTTACTTCTCCAAGAGGAAGCAGACATGAAAGTCTTTCATATCCACCCTCGAGGTATTCCCCAGGGCTCTGTCCTGGGGCCCCTGCTCTTCATTATTAATGCCACCATCCACTCGGCCTCATTTTCCCTAACTTCAGCATTCACTTCAATTTACTTTGCTTATCCATCTATCATATATATATAATAAACTAAAAATCACATTCAAATTATAATAAAACGAAAAAACATGATGAAAAAAATACACATCTACTGTGCTGTACACTGCAATAAAAAAAAAAAAAAAAAAAAAAAGTTTTAATAGAAAAAATGACTAAATGAAAAAAAAATCAAATGATGAATGAAAAAGCTTTTATAATAAAGTAAAATCATACCAAAACGAAAAAACAAACGAAAAAATATATATGATTAACGGGATTTCTTTTTCCATTATTGCGGCTAGTTTTTGGAACGTAACACCCGCGATAAATGGCACACTGTGGGAACACTGTATTCCACAGAGCTCTATCCTGGGGCCCCTGCGTTTTGTTATCAACCCCCCACTCATTTTCTGTAAAACCCGTATTCACTTCGCTTGCTTTGCAGATGACATCAAGCTCTACCTATCCTGCAAACTAAACATTTCCACCCTCCCTCCCTTCACCTCATTCTTGTCTTCAAAAGTTCAATGATCTACGATGACATCATGAAGTCCAGTACATACAAATCCACATGTGTCTCATAAAAGTTTACAACATTAGGGGTGACGTTCCAAAAAAAGTTGCTGCTCCACACACACTTATTACGTAGCTAACACATCCCAGAACGGTCCGTAACGAATCCTGCGTGCCATTATCAAAACGTGTTTTCATTGTCTGCTGCCAACATTCATCACCTCCGCTGGCTTGTAAGGAGCTCATCTTAACGGAATGTCAACTTGATTAATATTTCTTTTGAGGGGAGGCGGAATCGATGACACGCCTCGGCGTCAGCTTGTCAACAAAGCGCAAATGGATCTGATAAGAAAAAGACTCACCTTGTAAATGTTGGCTCCCAGTCCGCAGGGTTTGGGAGGAGGTTTGCGTTGCGGTAATGGTCTGCAGGTGGACTGGATCCTGGCTGGGCTGGTGGGCCTCTTGGCCTCGATGGATCTGGGAAAGGTCAGAAAAAGGGACTTCAGACGTTGTGAGTGCACCTCTATTACGGGAATTACAACATTTTTTTATGTTGAAAACAATCAGTTTGGTGCTACAGTCCCAAGAGAGGCAAACTGTTTTTCGTATTATTTTACGGCTTTACCTGAGCTTCTCCAACGTGCTCTTCCTGTTTGTGAAGAGCAGTCGCAGCAGCGTCTTCCTCTTGAGGAAGACGAGGCCGCTGGCCATCAACAGGCCGCTGGCGGCCACCAGGACGGCCACGGCGACGAGCACGCTGTCGGCTGACGCCGCATACGACAAGACGCGCGTTAATGCACACGACGGCATGCGTTAAAAAAAAAAAAGCGAGTCATCGTTTCATGATGAGTCATATTTGGAAAGAGCGAGCGAGTGTGATTTACTGCCGGGGCCAATTGGGAGTTGTGTTGTTCCAAGAAATTCAGAGCGCAACAGCGAGGGAAGCGATGTAAAACATAACAGCTGTGGCTTCGCAAATGAAATCATTTGCGTGGAGTTTACCTGCCAGTCTCGTCGGACCGCTGTCGATGCTTCCGCCGAAGCCGGCCCCCTCGCAGAACGGGGGCGACCAGTGCGCTTCGCAGTGGCAGTTCTTTTTGTTGTTGCACACCTGCAACAGAGGATATGCAGTAATACTTACTGTTTTATATAGTTAAGCCCCGTTTATCGATGGAATGGTCAAAATTTGCAATATAAATAGAACATATATATATATATAGATATATTAGTGTTGTTAAGCACGAATGGATCGCACAAAATTCCATAACTTTAATCAAGATCAATCACATTTTTTTTTTACTATTGTCTAAAAGCTTGTAACTACGACAACTTATTTAGGGCCACGGATAAATATATATATTTTTTGGGGGTGGTTTAATATTCTGAGAAAAAAAAAACTCAAATATTTGCAACATTATAAATTTGCACGAATAAAACGTCAAAAATGTACAAGAAATAAACCCGCAGATTTATGACATTATAAAGTAGAAAATTTGCAAGACAAAAAACTCACAAATTTACGAGAAATAAACTTGTAGATCTGTGACATTATAAAGTGGCAAATTTGCGAGAAAAAAAATTACATGAGGAAAAAAGCTTGAATATTTGCAAAATAAATTTTGGGGGTAAAATTCTGAGAAAAAAATTGAATATTTGCAACATTATAAAGTTCAAATTTGAAAGACAAAAACCTCACAAATATACAAGAAATAAACTTGTAGATCTGTGATCTAAAGTAGAAAATTTGCGAGGAAAAAAAATTACATGAGGAAAAAAACTTGAATATTTGCAAAATAAATTTGGGGGGTAAAATTCAGAGAAAAAAAAAATATTTGCAACATCATAACGTTACAAATATGCGAGAGAAAAAAACTCACAATTTATGAGAAATAAATGCGCAGATTTGTGACATTATAAAGTGGCAAATTTGCAAAAAGACCTCACAAAGTTATGAGGAAAAAAAAAAGGATTTTTGCGACATATAGTGGCACATTTGTGAGACAAATACTCAAATTTACGAGAAATAAACTCGCAGATTTTTGACATTATAAAGTAATTAAAAAAAAAACACATTTTATGAGACATAGACTCGCAGGTTTGTGAGGGGAAAAAAGTATTTAACAAGTTCTTCCACCGGAGCTACTTTGCACACTTGAGAATTGTGATTTGGCACAAACATACGAGTAGGCTACGTGTATTAAAAAAGAAAAAAAAAAAAGTGCCACACTCCTGTAGCGTTAATTTCTAAGGCCCAGCGGAGGTAACTTGAGCAGGGTATTCTCCCCTGAGATATTATTTATGCCAAAAGTGCTGCAGCAGATCATTTTGTGTCATTCACAACAATGTCAAACAAAAAAAAACAAAAAAAAAACTGAGTGAACACGTGGCTAAAAGTCATATAAACGAAAGAACGTGCAAAAGGGAGTCCAGCCCATGTAACACGAAAGGGGACTTCCCATAGAGCCAAGAGGATTCCCGAGTGAGCTGATGTTGGGAGGAGGAGCAGGGAGGTGACTGAGGGGGAGTTGCGCAGCTGCACGAAAGATGGACGCTGGATGCTAGCGAGGTTACGAGGCACAACGAGGGAGGTTTGATGAGCGACAGCTTGATATCTCCATGACGGAGGGGAATTTTCCTCCAGAGCCAACCGAAGCACGCCTCCTCCTAAGACGGTGTCACGTGAACGCTAACAAGAAAGGGAGAGCTGCAGCAAAGTGTAGACTGTGGCGTCTATTCTATAATTTGATCATTTTTAATATGATGTTGCTTTTAATTATATATAGTAACAAGTCTAATACTAATTCAGTATTCTGCTCTCCCAGTTTTTGTTTTTAGCTTGAGAATATTAGGCACTAAGCTAGGAGGGAAGAAAGTGTCATTGTTTGCTTATAGAATTCGAGTGACAGCTGCAGTACCCCATTTAAAAAAATATATATACTTGATAGATTTCATAATAAACTTCAAGTTTCAGGCTTCTCTACTGGTCCAAATGGGCTGCTAGCTAGCGTCAAGCAAATGTTAGCTTTGCTGTGCTAGTTTCTGGCTAAAGTTGAGTTTTTGTTGACTAAAACTGGATTGAAACGATCATAGAGAGAAATGACTAAATTGCGACTAAAACTAATGAGCATATTTGTCAAAAAAAATAAATTAATTAAGATGGCTGCCAAAAACACCAACTGTGCACAGCAAACTGAAACAGAGCTTTTAACTCATTCACTGCTAGCCCAGTTTAAATATATCTTTGCCGTATATAGCCGTCAATGGCACTGGATGAGTTAAAACCATTTTCCTGTGACAAACTTTGTCATGATTTTGATTCCCAGAACTCATTCAAACAAGCAAAAGCCCGGCAAAAAGGAGTGCATGAAGTTGGACGTAAAGTCAACATGCTTTTAATTTGCCGAGTAACTGCAGTGATTAAACGGACAACTTGCTCAAGACTCAATTAGAGTGGAAGACAGGCTGCGGCCTCATTAAATATTGAGTCGGCTGCTGCTTTGCACTCACCCCACGTCCGTTGCACTTTCCCGAGCACTCGTGCACGCCGAAGACGCTGACGTTCTGGCACTGGCGATTCAGACACACCTGCAGATTGAAGCAATTTTGGTTAGGTTCAATTTAGTGAAGCCGCACTATTTTCACATTTATCAGTCAAATAGAGAACATATGCCTGGGAGTCTTGTTACACGCGCCGTTTGTGGCCTATGTGTTGCTTTTCCATGTGTTAAAGTAGCAGCTGTTGCCGTCTTGGCCACCTGGGGGCAGTGTAATACAGACCGATGGAAGTACTGTTCGTGGGAGACGTCTCAAACTTATCAGTAAGGTACTAGTTTAAGTCGCTCTACGCAGAGGATAAACAAAATACGACTGTGCTGCATCGTTGTTTAAAGGGATAAAGCACTTCAATATAGTTACTATTTTGTATTAGCGTTAAGCTAGAGGACTAAAAGGCTAAGTAATGTGGCTCTCTTTGCTCTATGTTTAGCTTGATAAAAAAAAAAAAAAAAAACTTCAGCTACGAATAGCTTTAAATTCTGAATATTGTTTTTGCATTTCATGATAGCTCACCCTCCCGTCTCCGCACTTGGTGCCAGCCAGAACCAGACCTGGATCGGGCATGTCGTCCCCGAGGTAAACGTGCGTCCCTCGACACAGGATGCGACCGCCCTCTTGGAGCGGGATGTTGGTTTCTATGGAAACGGCGTTGGTGCCGATCACCGGCCGGTTGGCGCCACCCTGACACTGGATTTTACCACACTTTGCATCCCTGGATAGGGCAACCAAAATGCATAAAACAAAATCAAACAACGAGGATAACACATTTAGGCCTGTCAGTCACAAAACAATAAGACTGTTGGGTATAGTGTTATTCTTTCTTTTTATTTATTTATTATTATTATTTTTTAAGAAGTTTAATATATATCTATCTGTCCACATGAAAGGCAAAAGAAAAAAAAAAAAGTACTCATAACCCATTTATGGAACAACATGGAGCTCATTTTAGCCAATAAGAAGCCAGAAGAATATCATTACCAGAAAAACTCAATGTTTATAATTACGGAGCATTAGAGAATGAAAGCAGACCAAAAAAAAAACAAAAAAAAAACAAAAACAAAAAAAAAGATTAATAAAAAAACAAAAACAAAAATCATAATAATCATAATTTGTTGTTCAATACAATTTTATTTTGCTGGTTTAATATGTTTTTGCTTATTTTACTTAGTGATTTCTATTAGTCTTATTTTATATTCCTCAAAAATGACCTAGAGTGACAAAAAAATAAATAAAATTAAATAATTATTGTTATTAGCATTTTTTTCATATTTAAGTTCTTTTTTCTTTCGCATTAACCCATATATAACGTTTCGCATTTAATGGTTAGCATTAAGCTACTGGACTTTTAACAGACAAAATGGATGTTTTGGTTGGACTTTTTAGTTTTTAAATATACAATATAGAATTTCTGTTTTATGCATCCATTTTACAGTCAATTTAATCTATAAAAAATAAACAGCTTGAAGCTAGGACACTTTGTTTATAATTATTTCCTCTACGAATTAGCAGCCCCACCTGTCTGTTTTCAAAATCAAACGTGGCCAATGAGCAATGAGCCCCTGCCTCAACCCCACCGTCGCAGCTGCAGACCCCCACCTTGCATCGCATTTGGCAAAGGAGCCTTTGGAATCCTTCCCGCAGTTCCCGTAAGGATCACCCGCCGAGTTGACTCGCTCAAAGCAGATCCCCGGCGCTGGCTTGGCTCCTGCGCACGAGTCGGCACGGGTTCAAACATAACTGACACAAAGCGGGGCGTTCAAAGCCCAACGTCAAGGTGGGAAAAAAAAAGAAAAAAAAAGTGACCTGGACCCCACAGGGTGATGCACTGCTGCTCGTGGGTCTGACAGATGCCGTTGTAGCAGTAGCCGTCCACGGCGTGGCAGGCGTGGCCGTCGTGGAGATAAACGTTGGCCGGGCAGTGGGGGTCGGCACCCGTGCAGAACTCGGGCAGGTCGCAGGAGTTGCCCGACTCGCGGCAAATGGTGCCTGCCTGTTTGAGCTGGTAAAATAAAAAAAAAATAAAAAAAAATAAAACAATTTTGATTTAAAATATTCAGTAAAACAGAAAAAAAAAATACTCAAAAAAACAAGCTCCCCAAAAAATTAGTCAGAAATAGTTTTTTTTTTTTTTCAAGTGAATGCAATATGCTTTTGTAGTTTTAAAATAAATTATATATAAAGAAAATTCATTCCATTTGATGTTTTGAAATTTCCCGTCTGAACACAAACGTTCAAATTCTTAAAAAATAAATAAATAAATAAATAAATAAATAAATAAATCAGTATATGTGCCCCTCACTTTCGACAGCATCATTTGTCAATGTCAGGCTAGCGAGTGGAAACGTCACCTGGCAGTCGTCACAACATTTTCCGTGGGCGCACACGGCGTCTCCTTTCAGCGTGCACGTCGTGGCGTTGCAGCACGGATTCAAACATTCCTTTAAGGGAGGATGCAAAAAAGACCAGTAGAAACAAATGGCAGTTAAAAGACATTTAAAAAGCACTGAATTCAATGCCACCATTGCCTTCGACTGACCCCAAAGGTTCAGCTGTTCTAGTAGGCTTTTCCTGAATCCTGAAGATTTAGTGGCACATTTGACAATTGGAATGAAAAAAAAAACGTTGACGTTTATATCCACTGTAAGTAGCATATTTGTTTGTTTCTGTCATGTGCTGAGATTGGATCCCAAAGCGCGGACACAAATAAGATTTTAACTATTTATTCACATCGAGAGGCGTGGAACAAACTTGACTCGACGAGAAACAACGAGAGCTGCACACAGGAACAGTGGTAATAATCCGACACAAACACACACTTCTCAGACCGCAACTACAGACAGTGAATCGACCTGATTGGTTGTGACTAAGTAAAGGATTAAAGATTGACATCACAAAGCTCCTGACATCACATAGCTGTCACATAACTTAAAACCAGTTGAAACTAGATGCTGTTACATCAATTTTAAAACAGACACTTGTTACATCAGTACATCACAGACTTCACGGTCATGAACTCAAACTTAACCCTGGCGTGACCCAGACATGACAGTTTCTATGCTAAATATGTTATTTTTTTATATTGTTTTTTCTTTCTTTTCCAAATGAATGAATGAAATAAATGATTGAAGAAAAAAAATTGCTTTACAGGAAACTGGTCCAAGCATGAAAAATGTTTTGCAACATGTGGACCAGATCTCCACTCTGGAAAACAGTCTCCTGTCAAGGCTGGCGTTTGTCTGGGGATCTCATCTTTCGAACTCCATCAGGGTCTCATATGTTTCAGATTTAAGACTCATGGAGCCCTCATGGTGGTTGGCGAAAAACTTAATTGGGAGTGCAGAGCTCTCTCTTGAGGTCTTCAAGTGCAATGTGACATAAAGTGACTTGGTCCACGGTGGACAGGACTTTGTGAGGCAAAAATTCTCCATAGTGACAAGAGCGGCCCCTCCCCTCCAAGGAGAACCCGAGAGAGGAGTAAAATACCCTGGGGCGTTTTTTATCTTTTATTAGATGCCAAAACACATCAGCTTTATTTCTCCGAGTAAGTCACGCATTGCACCATCACGCAAAAGAATTTAACTCGGTTTCGTGGTCTCGGCGCGGATGTTGGCTGGGTCTCGGAGGTATCGGAGAGAAGCGTTGCAATCTGACAGCTGAGGGGGAGATCGACTGTTTATCTCTCGGCCCTGACAGAAGCCTTTTTGTTTATAAAGGACACAAAAGGCGGCTTTCATCTCCGAGTACGAGTCGAGTGCGCCTGCACATCAAAGAGCCAGTGACATTTTTGCACAAATGACACCGCAACCTGAAGGTCGACGAGTTTTCCCTAAACTACATACCACAATAATAAATAATATTAAAATACAGTACCACATGAACTCTGTGTGCATCAAAAAAAGAGGTTTAATTAAATTTAATATTTTCTAAGCCACTGTAAAATGATGCACCGCTGAACATAAACACTATACTTAAATTTAGGAAAAAACAAAACAAAATGTAATGTCAAGAATAGTTGAAAAAAAATTAGACATAAATGTTTAAAATGTTTAAAAACAAAATGACTAAACATAAATATCAGCTTTGTGTTAGTGTAAAAAAAAAGTTTAGTTTTAGTTGTCTCATTTTTTCAATTAAAAAATATAATATGCGATATCTTATAAAACAAAAATGTACAAATGAGTGGAAGTCAAGTCAAAAACGTTATTAGTCATTATTTGCGATGCGCCCCCACTCCTCCAAACAGTGTTCTGATTAATATTTCGTTTGTTTGAAATGAATGAAGTAGCAAAATACAGCTGTTTTTCCTCTCTCAGAGAGCGGCCATTTTGTAAATGTCACATGACCAAACCAGCAACTGTGATGTCATTTTTAGTCAAGTGGCAAAATGGCTGCCCCCTGAGATGGATAAAAACGGGTGGCTTTTGTTGCTTAATTCATATTCCACAAAGATATTATTAATCAGAACGCCACGCGTGGGGGCACATAGAACATATTTGACTTCCCTAAAAAAAATTTACATAAAAAAAAAAGGGAAAAAAAAGGAAAAAAAAAGGGGAAAAAAAAGAAAAAAAAAATCAAAATAAGTGAAATATTTTTTTTATTTACAACAGTATATCTGGACAAACTAATAACAGCAAAATATCTGCCTGTAAAAAGATTTATAATCATATTATGCTAATTTTTGAATGTCATCGTGAAAAACCTTGATTAGTGTGTAGCGCACTGAATGTCATTGCAGGTGTTCCTAATATTATGACTACCTTTGCTCATGCGATCAAAAGGAACAATCCCAAGGGCATTTTTAGACACCTCACTTCTTGAGTGAATAATGCATGAATGCTAATGACCAGCAGCCGTGTGTCTTTGGAGGTGCGGAGTGAAACTAGAATTGTTCAGCCTTGAGGGAGGTCCGCGCTCTACGGGGGCCAGTCCATTTGAAAAAAAAAAAAAAAGAGACGATGATCAATCACTGAAACGTTTGTCATACAGCTTGTGCCCGAGTCGCCTTCCTACGAGACGAGCGGCTGCGCAAGGTTCCCCCGCAGTGTGTATTCGTCCATGTATGCGTGTGTGTGCGTGATGGATTCACACATCAGCGTGTGCCGATGTGGCGGCGACACAAAGCCGAGGAAAGTTTATTTCAGCCTGGACCCGATCAAACTTCCTCTTTTTGTCACACCACCCGAGAGCGGCTTGATGAATGGGCCCGTGACTGGGAAATGACAACAGCGCGATAGCCTGTCACGTCAGTGACTGAGCACAAGGCGGCGGGGCTCGCGCAAAGAAAAAAAGACTCGGAAACGACAACTCGCGTGGCTAGCTGTGCTTTTGAATGTTTTTGTTTGTTTAAAAAAAAGAAAACCCAAACATTTATAGTAAGTCACAATAAGTGGCAAGTGTGAGGGGAAACTGCAAAGTTTATTTTAAACATTAAAAGTGAGATGACGTATGACATCTATGCTAATTTATGTTAGCCCTTTTATGGCATTTCACATTATATGATAGCATCAAGCTAAGGGATTTTGTAAGATGTATGATTTTGTAAAAAATCATATGGCTGGTCTTCCTCTAATTATACAGTTAAGTACTTTGACTTAATTTTGATTAATTTTAGTTTGTTAACAACAGTGGTAAAACTGACTATACTTTGTTTGTTGGAGGTTTACAATTACTGTGACATCAAGGCTAACTTCCATTAGCCTCTATAAAGCATTTTAAATTCTACGTTAGCACTAAGCTAACAGACTTTCGACAAAATGTGGTTTGGTTGAAGATTTAATTGTTCAAATACAAGGTAAGGTAAATATACAAGGTTTTTAATACAAATGTACTGTAATCTATGCTAATTTCCGTTACATGATAGCATGAAGCTAACTTTTGTTAGATGAAATTAATTGCTTTGTTAAACATTTTTGTGTTTGTTGTACACTTGCTGTGCGTGTGTTGCTGCTCCTTAAGTGTTTATTGTTTGAAAGTTTATCCATATTTATTTACATTCGCCCATCTATGACATTTCACGTTATATTAGCATTAAAGCTAGCAGGCTTTCATGAGATATGTTTGTGTTAAAACATACAATGTTTGATTTTCTTTTCTTTCTGTGTCAGTATTGGTGTAAACTGTGATTGGCAAAAAGTTTCTCTGATACCTTTAAGAAATAACATTGTAACTAGAAGATGGACCCCGGCTCATGCTTACCTCGGGCTCGCCGCAATCACACTCCTCCCCTTCCTCCACGTAGCCGTTGCCGCACTTCTGGCCGCCGTAGAGCACCTTGACCTCGGGCATGTTGTCGAGACACATGCCCACGCCTTTCTCCAGACTGGCTGCGAGGTCTTTCTTGCTGCACGTGCTGAACACGGTGGGGAACGGATACCTAGCAAGAGCAGAGTTGACAACAAGGTCGACGATAAGGGGAGGAGCTTCATTTTGTCAGGCCGTAGCCTTATCTAACAGGTGGAAAAGTGCTTTACCGCCATTTTGTGGCATCCATGGGCAATTATAAACACAAACACTACAATGTGTACGGTATTTTCTATATATTTATGTTGCTTTGTGTGTTTATTATTAAAAAAAATATATATATAGTATTTGTCAACCCAGCATTGTTCAAGAAACAGACCCTCCCCCCCCCAAAAAAAACGTATCCCAAGATGTGCTCAGTTTGGAGTAGCTCCACATCGAACGTGTTTATTATGACAGCTGAGGCCACCGGCTAAAGAAAATGAGCCAAGCAGAAACGTGTCGACTTCCTTGGATAATATTGGCTTGAAGCCCGGCGGCGTCTCCAGGTGTATAGTTTGCCCGAGCGGAACTAATTTGGTCGAGCACAACAATTAGGCGTCTTCTAATTAGCCAGCCCCTTTTTCCAGTCACAGTGAAAATAAAAACACGGCTGAAGATAATAATCTCCCGCCTTAGGAAGGCTTCGGCGGGCTAAGGTTTCGCTGCTCCACCCTGCTCTCATTCGGCTTTATTGATCAAGATGTGAGGATCGCTTTGAAATGCTCATCAAGTGAGAAGAAAAACGTTCATTAACGATTCACTCGTAGGTTTTTCAGTGAGTGGCTTTTGTTTATGTCTCTGCTTGACTAGATGGATTTTAGTCCGTGAAGCAAACCTTCACATGGCATGGATCAACATAGCTCATTTACATTTGTGCGGTGCTTGGAATTGATCGTATTGTTGGCGTGGAGGGGGCGGGATTTGAGATTCATCCACAAGCTAAGATTTCCTGCAGTTGGGCGTTCACATGACTTACTACATCTGATTGTAGACTGAAGTGGTTGGAAATCATAAAATACTGTGAATGTGGACTAGATCCAGGAGAAGACTGTTAAATCCTCGTTGAGGAGAAGGTTAACCCCAACATTTTTCGGCAAAAAACTACTGCCTTGCGCCTCCAAAGTTTGCACTTGCCCTCACCTGCCCGAAAAATCCTCTAAATCGGATCACTATAACTATCTTCCAAGAGGCAACTGTATTCTGTTCTGGAAGTCTTTGTCGTGTGCTGAAGGGTTGGATCCCAAAGCGCAGACACAAATAAAGTTTTAATGATTTATTCACGTAACTTGACTAAACGAAAAACAACGAGAATGCATCGAGAATCACGAGACGCCGAGCCCTCTTGGGCTGTGGAGAAGCACAGAGGACAGTGAGCAATAATCCGGCAACCACACACATTTCTCACTTATATAGACAGTCAATCAATCTCATTGGTTGTGGCTAGACATACTATGACATGAATTCTGTGATTGGCTGTTGACCCAGCAACGCGACCAAAGATTCTTGACATCATATAACATCACACAGCACCAAAGATTCCTGTCATCATACAGCATTAAAGACTCTTGACATCACACAACATTACATAGCATTAAGGATCCTTGACATCAGTTAGACTTAGTCACATAACAATACATAACATTAAAGTTTCTTAAAACCACATAATATGACATTACATAGCCTAAAACCAGTTGCAACTCCTTCATGACAGTCTTCTGTATGCAAACCTCAGTGGACAACATTTTCGACACTACTGCTTCAGAAAGTCCATAACAAGCCGCCTCGACACTGCAATCCCACTGAAAGTTCTCAAAAGTTCTCCATCTCGCCGATAAATGAACGATGAGACGAGGACGTGAGGTAAATGTTGAAAGAGAGCCAAAATAAAAGCGCCCTGTCGCTTGATTGGCAGTTTCAGACTTCAGACGGATGAGAGTGGAAAGCGTTTTTTTTTTTTTTTCCCGGTGACTGTGCTGTCGTGCCGAGTGACAAATATTTAGTCCCGGCTAACAAGAGGAGACACGTCTGACCTTTTAGCAAATGTTCGGCTGCGACACCATTGGGGGGTGATTAAAAGAAAGGAGACGTTCTGCAAACACCGGGATGTCTTCGGGGAATTACATCCATCATCTTGCTTAAATCTCAATTTGACATCTTTTTGTGCAAATTCTACGCAAGTAATGGAGCTCTTCAAGTCGAGTAAATGTCTGCTCATGTCATCGCTTCTTCGAAATCCAACAACAAGGCCTGTCATGAAGGTACACTTATATTTGGTTCCTTCTTCTTACTTCACCACACACTAAAGTGGGGTATGCATGCACACAATAAACGGCTCTTATTTTCACTCCAGACACAGAACACTTTGTGTAATGATGTCTGTTGTAGTACCCACACTGACCTGTGAGGGGCGGCATGGTACTTATTGGAATGCAGACTGCCGGAAAATACAAAGAAGAAATAGAATAAACCTGGCTAACTGTTAGCTCATCTAGTATCTCCACTACAGTTGAAAACTTGTTTTATTAAAAATATTGAACATGTTTTAACATGTATGATAGTTGGCTGAAACTATTGATGTGATAAAGTGATTTTTTGTTTTTCTGATGTAAAAAAAAATAAAAAAGATCACTCTAACCAACCCGATTGTCAATGTGTATGCCAAAGTTATAGTTATTATAATGAAAACTACTGAAAATGGGGGAAAAAAATACTCCAATCTGGTCCAATTATCCGTATGTGTGATTGCTCGCTTAAGAGATATATAGAAGTCGGGCTTCTTCGTTTGACTGGCCGGCTCTGTGAGCCGAGGCGTAAAAGCACCTCTGTGCGAATCCCGCGTGTCGCCGTCATCCTGATTGCAGCCGGCAGCGCCACCGATAATCACATCATTTGGATGCGGGGCCGTCCTCTCCCTCGTGAGCGAGTTGCAAGTGAAAGAACCCCTCAAAAAAAAAAAAGTGGGCGCAGATCCACACTGCAACATTTACTGTATGACCTCATAGTCTTAGATAAACTCTTTGAAAAATAAAACGTACAGAGTTATGATTTGTTTGAATAATTCATCATTTGCTGTGACTCATGCCGCCGCGTTTGGATCATATCGTCATTCCTCCCGAATGCCCGCCATGACTCCACTTGTCCTGATGATGAAGTAGACAGAAGTCAAAAACGACTTTTTTGGCTCCCTGCTCAAAAGGTACTCTAAGTTCATCCGCGGCAATTAGTTTTCATCGTCGATTCAATTATGTATTTGCAGCATTTTTTAAATGATGTGCCACAAGGCAGTTGGCTCATTATTGTCTGTTGTTTGAATTAAAAGTAGATGAGTGAAGGGTGTACTAGAACCGTATTGATGGCTTGGCTGAATTTTGGGAAACTAGGGTTGCAACTCGTGATTATTTTAATAATTGACTAATCTGTTGATAATTTTGGTGGCTAATTGATGAATTGGACAAGTTAATATATAGCTATATTCAAAAAGAGGGCATTACCGTAAAATCCCAAGACGGTTTTTTTTTTTTTTTTTTTTTTTTTTTTTTTACATTAAAAAAAAAATATATGTATATATCCAAATTTGTACAACAGTATTATATACAGACTAATTTAAAAAAAAATCACAAAAAAACATGCAAAATAGATGTTAAAAAAAGTGCACTAAATGTTAAATTGATGTAATATAAAGTACCTCATTAAAAAAGTGCTTGTGTGCAGCATTTAATTTTAAATTAAACAAGATATCTAAAATATGATCAAACTAATAAATAATAATAATAAACTGCTAATCGCTAGTTAATTAGTTCTCGATTATTCAATGCACCTCTAATTTATACATAATTAAAATAGATTCCGAGAAATCAATAGCATTCAGAAATCAATGAACAAAAACTGTGACAACAATTTGATGGAAAAAAAATCTTTAAATAAAAAATAAAAAATATATCAAAACATTCAAAAACAATGGGAAAATCAAATTTTATAGACATTTACCTCACTACATTTAGTTAGATGTAAAAAAAATAAAATAAAAAAAAGCCATACTAAATGCTGAATTGATGTAATATAAATTACTTTAAAAAATATTGTATTATTTAATTTTAAATTAAACAAGATATCTAAAAGATTCTCAAAATAATTAGTGACTAATTTGATAATTACGTATTATTTAATTAGTTGTCGATTATTCCATGCACCTCTAAATTATACACAATTTACACAGATTCCGAGAAATCAATAGTCGATGAACAAAAACTGTGACAACAATTTGAAGGAAAAAAATAAAGAAAAAATATATTAAAACAGTCAAAAACTATGGTCTACAAAAACTGAGGTTCTGTTGTACTACAATTACTAAAAAATCCAAATATGAAGGGGCATATAGGAGGTTTTAGCAATGTAGCGGAAAGCCACCCGTGCAAAACTTCCAACGCGGGAGTCAAAAAAATCTGTTGCTGCGCTCTGGACTGGCCTTATCAGCTTTGCTGTTTACTAACATGAGAGTCCATCGCTGGCGGCTGCATTGTTATCTCCTCGACCCAGGCCACGTGGGTGGAATACTCGAGCAGCTGCTTCGGTCTCTGCTCTCGGGCCACAGTGTGTGTCTCGTGTGTGTGCGTGTGTGGGTGTGTGTGTGTGTGTGTGTGTGCTGTGTGGCTGTCTGGCGATAAGAGCGATTACAGTTTGCAGTGAATCTGCAGCATCGTTTACAGATGAAAATGAGCTAGTCGGACTCCATACATCTTGTTAAATGAGATATATTAGGCATTTCTGAGCGCAGATTACAAAGCGATTTGCCGATCGAGCACTTTTCGGAGCTGACTGGATCATAGCCAGTGAGCCAATGGCAAGGCTGGCTTTTGTTGCCATGGTGACCAATTACGCGCGTGAGGGCACGAAGGAGAAGGATAAAAAAGATGGCGTCTCACCCCGTGGAAGGTGTCATGATGCAGCCGCCGCGGTCCACCGTCATCCTGCAGCCGCAGCCGCGTTCGGGCGTGTCGTGATTCATGCCGAAATTGTGGCCCAGTTCGTGAGCCAACGTCACGGCCGCGCCCAACGGGTTCTCTGAGTGATCCTATGGTGCGGATACAAAATAAAAAATAAATAAATAAAAAAAAGAAAAAGAAAAAGTACAGTAAGAGTAGAGCATAATGAATAATAACTCAAATGAAAACGATAACACCCTCTTATAAATGGGATGTGGCTGTGTTCAGAATTGACCAATCACATTTGTGCTGGCTCTTGAGGAGCCATTATTTTTGTTTCTATGGCTACTGAGCTGCTTTATTTTTGCAAAGTAATGTTATGTTTATTGTGAGAAGAAAACCGTATGTTGTTGATTTAAGCACTTCCTGTTTAGCGTCATGTCAAGAAGCTACCCAAACAGATGGCAGCTCCGTGTTCTCCAGTCTCGTACGTAGAAAATGTTTTGTGTGAAATGTGGAGCCATTATACATTAGAGGGGTTAATTGTTTGCATTAAAGAGATGCTACAAACGTTTATTTGCGATTAGCATCGAGCTAGCGATTCACTTCGAGGTAGCGATTAGCATCGAGGTAGCAATTAGCTTCAAGGTAGCGATTAGCATCGAGCTAGCGGTTAGCTTCAATGTAGCGATTAGCATCGAGGTAGCGATTAGCATCGAGGTAGCGATTAGCTTCAAGGTAGCGGTGAGCATCGAGCTAGCGATTAGCTTCGAGGTAGCGAATATGCTGCATTCGAGGATGGTCGGAAATCGGATATATCAAGAGTTGTTTTTTCCCAGTTGCGACCTGAAAGCGTTTGAGGCGAACGTAAACAACCAAAATAGCGGATACTGATAAATTGTTTTTTATTTTGGTCCTACACCTTTCTTGAGTCATCTCCATGGCGAGTTATCTATCTGTCTAGCTACAGCGGGGACGTCGCAAGGGCAGAATAACATTCAAGCTAATTTTAAATGGGCGACAAAGTGTAGGCTATCTAATTAACCCCAAATAAAGTTCAGATGTGACACTTTTGTCATCTTACCTTGAAATAAACCTTGAAAGTGTAAACACCATTCTAAAGCCCTAATATGTCATTTCAATGCACTAAAATTGACCCAATTAATGTGTATTTTTTTTTTTCCAAGAGTTGTTCTTCCTCTCTCGTGATTGGCCACCGATGACTCCTTTTAATCTTCACGGCAGCCATCTGCCGCCAATAAAGTCACGGGGACGAGAAACATCTGGAGAAGGCCGCGCCCGAAGAAGACACATCTATTAACGGGGAGGGCAAGCAGGTCCATCTGGTCCGCTGCCTAATGGCACGGAGCAGATAACCACTTTGCGATCTGGCACCGCCGCCTCGCGAGCGGACAGCCGGGCCCCCGCGCTGGCAGTTCATTTTTACACGAGGCTTGCGGAGAAAATACGTCGTGATCAGAATGAGGGCTGGCAACGGCCATTTATCATAAAAATGTAAATTCTTTTTTTTTTTTTTTTTTTTTTGTGTGAGTAAAAACACCTCAGCACAAATTGAACGACCGTGCGGTCGGCAAGGTCGTTTCTCACCGACCGGCTTGCGGGCCTTTTACGAAATAATATCATGTCATATAGCGCGATGTCAGGATGTGCACGAATGCCCTTGAGGCATAGAGTCAACACCTCTTTGGATTTATGAAAGGCGACAGAGGGAGGGAGAGGAGGCGCTAAAGCTCCACGGCTCACCATGACGATGCCTCCGGACTGCTCGGCCGTGCACATGCTCATGATGGGCGCCATGCCGATGGTGGTGCCCTGGAAGTAGACCCCGCTGCGAAAAGGACATTCGGGTTAAGTCATCAATTGTTTACAAAAAGGGAGAGTACGACTCGGAGGCAAATGTGGCGCATACGTAAATTAGAAAGTCATTGGGGAAGATTAGAACCGTAATCTGTGATTTGGACATTTAGATTTTGGCCCGTTTTACTGCCGCTTCAACTCCATTACTGTTTGGTAGTGTGCCATGAGGTTTTCCTTGCATAAAATATATGCCTTTGCCCAATAAAAGGTTATTAGGAACCACTACCTAGATGCTATTTAGCATTAGCATCAAGCTAGCAGACCAAAAATGTAAACTTTGTGGTTATTTTAAATACATACTGTATTTAGTTTGACAAATTTCATTTGGATTAACTATCTTGAAGCTTATTTTTTTTGCTTACTCAACTCAACTCTATTTATAAAGCGCTTTAAGAACAGGCGTTGCTGTATATGCTGAAATCAGGAGATTTAGACCATTTTCAATTTAAAAAATGGCTTCAAACGATTACTCGATCATTAAAATGGTTGCCGATTAATTCGATTTTAGTCGATTCATCTTGACAGCTCCATGTGCAATGTGAATTGTTTAGCATCCACCTTATGAGCTGAGCGTTGTCGTGAGGTTTGTGGGGCAGCAGCTTGACTTTGCGCCAGTCGAGGAACTCGTGAAGGGTGGCGAACGGATCCTGAGTGATGGGACATTTGTCGTGGTCGCTCCACACCTCCAGACCCACCAAGGCCACGCGGATGTTCAGCGCTCGGTAGAACTGAACGGAACAAGAAAAAGAGAGAGAAAACAAAACAAAAAAAACAAAACAAATGGAGTAGCTTTTAATCTTGGAGGCCATAAGATACAATCAGCTTGGTTAATACGGCATTTGCTCGTGTTGTGTCTGGGCAGTCATTACCTTGTCCACATAATTGGCAATTTCTGCAAGTCTCTGTTTGACCTTTTCCACGTCACTCCCCTGTTTTTGAAACTAGACAGAAAAAAAAAGAAGAAAAAAAAGAATAAAAACACAATGTTAGGGGAAATGAAAACTCAATGAGCAGAAGCAAATTTTTAAAATGTGTCATTAATTAATTAAAAATATATAATAAAAATAAATGACATTGAACCAATTAAATTGAATTAATTAAATGAAGTAAATTAAATCATTTAAAATACATTTATTTTTCATTACAAAATGTATTTTCCAACTAAATAAAAAAAAAAAAACAGCTTTGGTAATAAGAAAAATAAATGAATCCAATAATTAAAGAAACAAAAAAGTGAACTTGTACACTTAGTATTTCCTATATTGGAAAATATTGTTTTACTATTATTATTATTATTATTATTAGTACTAGTACCAGTGTTATAGTATTAGCTATGCACTTTAATTACTAACAATAATAACTATTAACATTTATAAAAAAAATAGTGAAATCTAATTATAAAATAAAATGTAAATAACATTTCCATAATGACAGAGTTCTTATGCATGAATGAATGAATGGTTATATGTTTCTAATACATTTTATGTATTTATCTCGTTTTGACTTAAAGCTTTTCACTCCCTAAAATAAACTTAGTTAAAATAAAAATGATAAATATTATAACAATGAAATGAAACTAATTTCATATTATTAAATTAAATTATTATTATGGTAAATGATATTAAATTAAATAAAAATACGTTTACACCCTTCTAAGGACAAATATGAAGAATTACACAAATATAAGAAACATATTCCTTCACCTGTGACCTATAGAAAATGGAGGAAAAACAAAAAGATATTGGAACTCTTGAGAATCACATGATGATGTGAAAAGTGAATAAAATACATCGTCGGTCCCTTGTTCCCATTCTTGTGGGAAGACAATGTTGTGAATGTGTGGGAATTTGTGTCCATTCATCCAGCAGAGCATTTCCGAGGTCAGATGTCGTCCACGTCGCTCGCTCTCTCTCTTCTAGTCGGTCCCGATTGTTGATGGGCTTGAGGTCGGGCCTTGATTCCTTTGGGCTTGCTGACATTAGCAGAAGCGGGAGGAAACCCAGCGTAGATCTTTTTCCTGTCTGCTCGCTCCGCTGGGGAGTCATTTCCTGTCAAGCCGCTGGCACCGAAGCACGCAGCTTGTTGCACACTGACCTATATCTGCAGCTACACTCTTAATAGAACAGCGCCTTGTCCCAACATCCACCCTCCCCTTTTTCCTGCTCTCTTCATTGTGGTGTAGATGAATGGAAACCAGACGGGTGGCTTTACCTCTCGGTTGTCCGCGACGATGATCAGCTCCACGTATTTGGTGGTCTTCTGGGCATCTCTTTTGTGCTGAGGTTAAAAAAGAAAAAAAGAAAAAAAAAAAGATTATTATCCTAAACAATATAATGTAATATGATAATGATTAATATGAGTAATAATTGTAAAATACAAAAAAAATACACTTATAATTTACAAACACGTAGAGTAAAACTATTAAAATAAACAATCACAGTATAACAATGTACTTCACTGTCTATTAATATTCATTCTCCTTCTCAATTTTGGTTCATTCTCACTGCATTTGAATGCATTATTTGGTGTGTAATTGTATAAAATGTTGTTGTAAAGGCTCCACTATAGTGCAGGTCGTACATTCTTCCAACATAGGTGCAAGTTACCTTGCACTGCCTGTTTGTAAATATTTGTTGTCACATTGACATATGGCCGCTGCACCTGCTCCAAGCACACCTTTGGCCAAAAGTCTCCGCAGGGTTCCAACAAATTTGGACTTGGCTAACAAAGCTGCAGGTAACAACACTTTCTGGGAACGTCTCCAAAAACCAGCTTGTACAAAACATTTGCATCAAGAAGGTGATGTCGTACGTCTTTGTCATCTCACCCTCGCGTGGAAGGCCCGGAAGGGGCTTTTAAGGTCGTTCTCGGGGGCCGCGGAGGCCATGTTGTCGCCGTGACCGCAGTCCCCCGAGGTTAGACGCAGTTCCTCCGCTCGGTAGATGAAGTGGACGTTCGGGCCTTTGCCGGACGCCGGTTCGATGACGAACGACTTGTTTTCAAGCGTGATGAAGCCTCTGCAAAGATAAGTCGTGGAAACAATGGAAGCAGCGCAGCATTGCCCGACTTTGGGCGGGACAGAAAATAATTGAGAAGCACTGAATTAAATTAACATGGAAATGATGACTATAAAAAAAAAAAAACAATAAAAAACATTAAAAGCAACAAACAAATACTGTATCTGGAAATGTACTCCCTTTCACCAAGCAAAAAATCTTCTCGGAAGTGACATCCCAACCCAGCACAGAATATTAAATTACGCCTTTAACGATCTTACGGCCATCACGGCAAAGTGTGTTTAATTAAGCGGGACGGTGCATAATTTTCTGCAGATGCCGCAAATCTGGAATATTTCAACTGCGGTTCATCATTAGCGTCATGAAGATGCCAATTAGGCCACGACAACCTCTGAGGACAAACAATGAGATGTGACATCACAAAGTGACAAGGAAATATTTTTTACCTTGTATTGGGAGCTAGCAATTTTATATGACCTGAAAAAGGAAACATCCCACTTTTCACGAATATGTGCTCTCCTGTTAATGCTTCGTTTTCAACACGGACCTTTAGCATAAGACGGTAAAAAGGCAAATAAGGGGCAGCGGTGAATCCAAAAAGTCTTGGTCACGTTTCTTACCGGAGGCCCGAGCAGGCGCTGAGTGTGACGTCAGAGTTAGGATGCGCCTGGACTTCCCCGTGATAGTAGCAGTTCTTCTAAATAAAAAAGTACATGCGCACAAATATTACCACAGTTGCCATGGACAACTACACCAGTCAAGTCACCTAGCAGCGGACTATCTTTACTCTAAATCAAGCTTTAGATCCCTCCAGTTGCATTGTGGTTCGTTTGAATGCAAGGTTCTTTGGTGGGGATGCTGCATAATATCATCATTGCATGGCACAGCTGGTGGAGCAGCAGCTCGGAGAACCTTTCAACACCCAGATGTGATGCAATGGCGTTTAATTACACGCCACGTAAAAATAGAATTCTGTGCTCACAGCTATGTGTGACCTACATTGGACCACCTTTGCCAAATAAAAACACAATATTTACTTTTTTAAGCAAAATAATAAAATAAAATAATCTCTCTAAATAATAATCGGGGAGTATAGGCGGGGTACACCCTGAACTGGTTGCCAGCCAATCGCAGTAGTGTGTTATTAGATTATCATTTACAGTATGCGTGCGTCAATTATTTTCCTGAGTCACTTTTTTTTTAATTATGTATTCGTTAAAGGCAACCTAAAGCTGGTTTCATTTGTTATATCGCAAGAAGGTGACCTTTGAGCAAGGGTGTGTAGACTTTTTCTATCCATATTCTTACTGGCCTTTTATAGGTGTAAAATGTGTGCCACGTTAAAAGAAAATGCTGCAAACTCGGGTCAATTTGTGGAGCCCAAAGTTCAAAGCAAACATGGTGAAGCAGCATTTATCTGTTATGTTGCACTGCACGTAAATTGAATAAGCTTGCAAGGGAAGTAAAATGAGTGCAATTCTTTTGAATCCAGGCTAAAATCTTTGCTTTTTCTCCCCATAGCTTTGATTAAATGTAAACGTTTTTAAAATCAATTTCACAGGATGGTCTTTGTTGTTTTACAAACCCACTTTTATTTTGTTTAACTTTACTTTTAAATGTTTTAAAAGTCTTCTGTTTAAAGGTTGTCAATGTAAATTCTTTCAATAATTTTGGTAAGCTACTTTTCTTTTCTCTGCTTTTCCTTGGAATGTCATTTAGCTGTTGTGTTTATAAAAAGGTGTTGAGGCGCTTTGTGTATGAAATATGCTATAAACATTTTTGACAGACGTTTTTTTCACTTCTCAGGCAGACATTTGCAGGTCTTAAAGGGATATATGACTGAGTGAGCCATTTTTAGCAGTAAAAATGTTAATATTTTGTTCAGAATGAATTTGATAACTCATGTACAATTAATACCTTTAAAACCAAATTTTTATACTTGCTAGCGATTGAAGATGACATCACCTGTGCTGAGGAAGTAGGTAACGATCAATCATGGCTCACGTTTTCTGGGTTTGGTCAGCAAACTGAGCCATGATTGTTTAATTGTACATGAAAAATAATAAATTGATCAAATTCGTACTGGACAAATTATTAACTATTTACTGCTGAAAATGGCTCAATGAGTCAAGTATCCCTTTAAATAAAATATGGTCAAACATAGCAGCATCCTTGGCAGAGCTAATGAAATCAGTAGCTAGGAATAGGTCAGCTGTTAAAAGGGGATTCCATAATAAAACCCTGATGGCAACATTGGCTGGAAAACATTATTAAAAAAACAAAAAAAAAAAACCAGAGCTTATCAACAAGTAGGCCAGTGGATAAATGGTGCGTTCCACTACGGCCACACGCTCTCACGCGTCGGGTCACACGTTATGGTGATGAAAAACAACCCCATTCGATTGTGAACAGGACATCATGTACAGTATGCGTTACACGTGAGATTTTGCATCGTACCGTGGAGTTGTGCGCAGCGGTGACAACGCGCTCATTGTTCTGGTAGTGCGTCTCCGTGTAATGGCTGGCGAAAAGACCCCTGCGAGAAGGACAGGATGGGATTAGGAATGTGCACAACAACATTCTTAGATGTTGAAAAGAAGATTCAGTGAGGATTTGGGAGGGGGGAATTCTCTCATGCGAATGTCTTCCATGATTAGAACAGCACCAATCTCTGTAGAGGTAATTATTTTGCGTGTGTGCGTGTTTGACTCAATAAAGGAGCCCCACCCAGCGCGGTGGCCAACTCGCGCCGTTGCATCACGTGGATGTCAGGCGGGATGATCTCAGCGCGTGTGATGATGTAGGACGAAAATACGTTGATTTGCCAAGGCCAGTTACACTATAAAAAGTCATTTGTCCAAAACTGCCATGTCAAAGCATGAAGAAAAAAAAAAGTGTGATCCTATGAGATGTGCAGCTCGGGGATTTTTCCACAGTGTTTGTGACAAGCCGAGGGAAGGAGTCCCACCATGCTGTCACCAAAACAGCTTGCAAGGATGCAGCCAAAAGTCTATTTTTTTCCCTTCTCCAGACCGTTTGACTGAAGTAGAATTCAACGTTTGTCGCATGCAAAACACAAACAATTTACACTGTGGTAACAAGCAGATAAAATAAAACTAGAAATGTTCACATTTTTGTCACATGAGGAGCAGAATTTGGACCCAAAAGCAGACAAGACACGCAAGTTGAAAAAAACAGGACAAAAATACAAAGTAACAACAGAGAGCAGTGCTGGATTCAGATGGCCTCAAAGAAAACAAGTGATGGAGAAACCTTGAAAAAGTACCTGGAATAACTCAAAACGCTGTCACATATGACCTAATGACCCAATCCAAAACAGTCACAATTTTAAAGCTGCTATATAAAACTCTTTTTTTTTTTTCCCAAAAAATATATTTGCAATAGTCTTTTTATTTGACCATTTATGACAGAAACATCTTCTAATTAGTAGATTAAGAACACTTTTCACAACAGCTACTCCTGTAGTAACAGGTGTATTATGCCGAATGCATTACTACGGCGTTGCCATGAGGGCAAGTGAGGATCGGCGTCGTACTCCAGATTGGATTAGCGGCACGTGCGCAGTAATTCCGAGCAAAAAGCATGTTGGCGACATGTTTGGGAAAGCCAGCTTAGATCCGAGCGGCATGACCATACATGGTGTATTAAAGCTGCCGCTTTTGATCTTCTGCAAGCTGCCTGTAATCAACTTCTTGGCAAAAGCTCTGGAGTTGATGTTTATCCGACCACTGACAGGGCAAGCACAGTGTCCAAGCGGTGAGACTCCAGTGGTTCTTTCACTTGGGTTCGATCGAACCTCGGGGGTTGACTCCTTTATTATTGTAATCCCTTCATACTATGTTCGAGCCGAAAAAGAAAGCGGTTGGATGAATACGTGCAATATGAATTCTCATGCATAACGGAACGTATGGTGTTCCACAGGGTTCAATCCTGGGGCCTCTGCTGTTTTCATTGTATGATATCTGATGCACCTGGTTCCATGTTAAGAAAACAGCGGTGGTTGTTTAAACGCTCTCTAAATAAACTACAAAAAAACAAACCAAAAAAAGCCCCAGCACTTTTTAAAAATAGTAGCATAATTATTTTTTTCAAATTTAAGATTTTAGAACATCCACAAAGTGATTATGATTCCGTGACTGTTTTGTCCACAATATGTTAGGGGGAAAAAATAGCGAAAATATTGAGCGATGATTTTCAAAATAAAAGGAGATGTTTGCAAATGTCCGATAAATAAAACACTGTTTACTGTTACAAGGCTGAAATTTCGAGTATTTTGACAATTTTAAGCTAAAGAGTAATAGTAATCGATTAATTTGATAATTAGTTGTCAAGTATTCGATTAATCGTTATACCTCGAATCAAAAAGGCAACTAGTATAGTACTTACTAGGGCTGCACAATATATCGAAAAAATATCAATATTGGCCTATGCAATATGCATATCGCAAAGACATGCAATAAATTTGATATGGAATTTTATAATTTTATCTGAATTTCACCAATCAAACTGTCAGGTTTACCTGTTTGACATTTATTAAACATGACAAAAACAGAGAGAAGATATTCAGTTCAAAACTTGCGAGGAGAGAGGGAAGGAACTGACTGATACAACTCAGTACTGCACACTCTGATAAAAAAAAATAAAATAAAAAATCCCCTCCTCACCCTCTCTTTTTATTTGGCTTTCACGCCCCCTAGTTCCATGGGTGTTCCAACCCTAATAATGCAAATGCAAAACATAGTTGGAACACACTGTACTTAACGAAAATGTGCACTGCCATCCAACTTTTGAACATTATTGAGATAATTACAATTAATTAAGAATACATTGAGTTTGATTATTTTGCTGCAATGAAGAAAATGTAATTCTTTCATTAGATAATAAAAATGTAATTTCTTTAGGTGCATGTTAAATATCGCAGCCCTAGTACTTAAGTTTTTTTTTTTTTTTTTTTTTACTTTTAATATGGAAAATATCAATAAAAATTGAAAAACAAAACAAAACCCACCAGCATCCTCCCTGCAAGCATCCTGTTAGTAATGGTCAGCATCATGTTGGCCACCTCTCACCCAAAAGTCTGCTCCAGCTCCTCGGCAACCCAAATGAAGCGCTACAACAGATCGGATGGAGCCCCATGTTGATTCAAATCCCTCCATTTAATTTCTATTGTAAATAAATGTGACGCTTAGTGACTACCTCGACTTTACTTTCCTCATCACTTTTGTCTTTGCAACTTGTGGCGCTGCCGTAATTTGCTGGAGCCGGCGCGCATCGATCCGGCGCGGCCGCTGTGAATCTCCAGACACGGCGCTCTAATTAAGGATGCACTAATGGTCGCGTTGGGTTAATTGTGATGAATGAGATGCTCTTAATAGCCAGGGAAACAAACACTGTTATTTTCCTTCAAAATGATCTCCTGTTTGTCTAAACTCACAAGCCATCCATCAAAATAAACTCAAGCGCCTCCTAAAACTATATTCCGCATGATTTATGTCCAAACGAATGTCATTAGTCCGCGGGAAAAGGGCTATTTGAAGTAAAAGGTGGCGCTATAACTCCCAATCATGAGGCCATTTGGCTTGTCAGGCGCCAGCAAAAGGTGCAATAACAACAATGACGAATTGCAGACTAAATTGTCAAAAGGTGTTTGGCCATAAAACAGTTTCATAAAACTGTCATTTCTCAGGTTGTAAAAGGGGAAATGACCGAATAAAAGAGCAAAGCAGAGCGAGAAAATAACATTAAAGTTGGTCATTAGCGTGTCAACGAGCAGGCCTCGTTAATCCGGTTATTGAAAGTGGCATCTCACTGAGCGGCGAAGGCATGCGAGGGTTTGTTTGCTTTTCGTCAGAGTTCGTGAAAAGTTGCCATGTTCAAATTTTCTTGACAAGAAATGTTTGGCGAACGTCTTTGCAACTGTATTGAAATTATTGCTCTAAAATGTCTTTTTTTTTTTTTTTAAATAAATAAATATCTGAGTAAATAAAAACAGCATTTTTGTCCATTGGACACAATCTTGTTAATCCTGTTTTAGGGTCGCAGTGGGAGCCGGAGCCCAGAAATTGGACAGTGTGTTCCCAAAAGTACATGTTCAGTGACCGCAAACAGTGTTGAGGACAAAATTCACATGATGGGAAAAAAAACAAACAAAAAAAACGTCAGTGTTTGTGCAAACTAGAATCTTGTCCACAAGGCTTATCAACATCTCCAGAAATATCATGTCAATGTCACCCAAAGCGACACTCCAAACACAGCAATGTTGCGATTCTATTGCTGACCTTTCAACTTACTATCTCACAGTCCCGTATCTCCTCCTTACATATTCTTTTCTTTCCCCATTTCTTGTCCATAATTGCTTGGCGGTCAGCGTATACGTCCAACAATGCAGTGTGCGAATGCCTAGCAGAGATTTCTGGACAATCCCAATGCTGGGGATCATGCTGACATGGTTGCAGCAGAAAACTCATTACAGGACGCCATACAAAACTGTTCTTTCCTTTGTGAGTCACATGACCATATAGCGCGATGCGTTGTATCTGAAATGACATCAGGATTCGCAAAAAGTCGCCATGGATTTGACTTATTGGATTCATTACAACTGTCAAAACATTATTTTTTATTACATATTTAAAACTCTCATTGGAAGGAAGTAATGTACTGAAGTAGATGCTTTTTTCGGAATGTGTACTTTACTTGATGACTTTATTTTCACTTCTCACCTTTTAAAACAAATATCTGAATTTTTAACTTCTTACCTTGTCGAAATGTTACCTTTTTTTGACATAAAGGAGCATGAACCAGGGAGGATTAACAAAGATGGCAACAGATTCAGACAAGCAAGATATTCCGCATCCAGGGCCTTCTTTCGGAGAATTGTTTGATGTTGTCGGCTCCAGGCATGATTTATGGTGAATGTTTTTGTCTTGTCGCTACCAGCCTAAAACACAAGCTTCTAGCATTTGAAAAATCCTTAATTTGGTCTGAAAAACAAATTCAGCTCAGGTGTATTTTTATTTATTTATTTTTTAGTCATCATTAGCTAATTTAGCATTTCTGTTACTCGGATCAAAACGTTAGCAAACCTATCGGAAAGCTATTGTTTTAAATGCTAGCTAGCTACTATTTCTTGCTTTAAAAAACATGATATAATGTGATTCCCCCCCCCCCCCCCCCCTTTATAGTACTTAATTGAGAAAAAAAATTACTCTCTACTTTTATACTTAAATACATTTCAGAGTTTGTACAATTTACCTTGTGTTTCTGTAAAGCGCTTTGTGACAGCTAAGGGTGTTTAAAAGCGCTATAGGCTAGAAATAAAGGCGACTTGACTTAAGTACAGGGGTTAAATCAGTACTCCTACTTTTACCAGTAGACATATTGTTAACCATTTTCCATGTTACCAAAGAAATAAAAAAATATCAATGTGTTTGAATGATATTTTTTTTTCTTGTTTTCAGAAAACCTTCAAATATGACTTGCATGACTAGCTATTAAGCTAACAATATTTATCAGTACTTCTACTAAAATTCAGAGATTGGTTTCAAAATCGATTTGACATGTTTAAAAATAATTTGTAACAACAGATATAGAATGAGAAATACGCAGTACCCAATTGCAGAGATATAGCTTTTTCCTCCGTTTCAGTTTTCATGATTTTTAGGACGTACAGTGATGCACTTTGGCCTCAGGCATGAGTCCGTCCGTCCTCCACTACGTACCTTTGTCCACATTAGTGATTATCGGCGCAATTGGCAGTTAGTTATTATGACAAGGCACAAGCCTGTTAGCTCACAAGCTAGCTAGTAGCTAGCACCTCTCGATATTGAATATTCTGTTCAGTGGACACATTTTTAATTTGGAAGTGTTGTTAACTATCTTCTCTGAAGACAGAACACTTTTATTTTCACTTTGCAGGGACTTTAAGTACAGTTGTGAGTAATTTTGCCACCTCGTCAAACCGTACAGCATGCAGCCCTCATTTACATATCGCACATGTGACTCCGTGTAATAATTCAGCGCCGCGCAAAGCCCCTCGAGCGTGAAACCATTGGCAAGAAGCGTGGCTCCCCGCGCACTCTCCCTTTGAAGACGAACTGCTAACTGCGGTGATTTTCTTTTAATCGCTTCCCCACCACACCGCCATCATCATTGCAACCCGATGCTTTCCTATAGCGTAGTTGCCATATGGAAGAAGACCACGATTACGACTGCTGCTGCTGCTGCTAATAGTGCACAGGCAGAGAGAGGGCGTGAAGAGGCGGGTTCGACAACGCTAATTCTATTTCCACATGCGGCCACGTTCCAAATTGGTTTACATACAGCTCAGGTGTCTGCTCACTTTCTTCTGGTGTACAAAGAAACGGATGGAAAGAAGAAAATCCTCAGGACTGAAGAGCATGACTTCTCTTCTTCTCTCGTCAGCGTTCTTCATTTGTGCGTAGACTACTGTCGAGAGGACCAGGCATTCATTGTGCATTTTTTTTTTTTATTTGTACAAACATTTTAATGGAGAACGATGTCCTGATATAACCGGAGTGATTCTAATAGGGTCTCTGTTCGAATGGATGCCGCCTATTTTATGCTGTTTTTTTTTTGTTAGTGGTGCTAGTTTATGCCATGATTGAATAAGGCAAATGTCATTTGAGTACATTAACTAGATACATAAAAAAAAAGAGAAAAAAGTCAACCTCATTTAGGCTATCGAGCGAATGTTGTGCCATTACCAAATTTCCGCATAGCCACTCAATCGACCATGGGACTGTTTGACATTACCACTGGCAGAGTTCTACAGCAGATCAATCAGATCGATAGTAGGCTCATATAAGTTGTCAAACAAACACACTGGCTGGCGGCGTCAGTCTATTTACATAATGACTGCCACAAGCTCCTTAATGATGTAAAAAAAAAAAAAAAATGGCTCTCGCAAAGGCCCGTTGGATTTAAATGCAGCAAAATAACCCAAAAGATGTGAAGCCCCACAATATGAGAGATGTTTCTAGTTTACATTTAGGGTGCAAACCTTTTCACTCCAAGGCCAGGAACATCGACACATGAGGAAAATGAAAGGCCAAGGAAAGGAAAGAGGGGGGGAAGAAAAAAAAACTCTTTCAGCACTAGACAACGGAGATGAACAATGACCCACGGTATGATGACAATATCATTTGAAGGTGAGCTATTGTGTATCGCTCGACTTCAGACTGACAAAATACAAACTCAAAAGGGATTTGAGTGGGAATGCCAAAAGCCAAGACAGTATAACCTCCCGGATGTTGCAACTGAATATCCAAGATTGAGCTATAGGTTGCTTTGTGAAACATAAAAAAAAAAAAAAAAAAAAAAAAAAAAAAAGAGATATGGCCATCACTAGGGTGTTCATAAAAATGGGATGCTTGCAGCGAGGTTTTATTTTATTTTTTTGTGTGTGTAGGGGACATCAAGCATGATAGATGAATACAACCTACTGTACAACCTTAAATTGCCAAATTTAAGGAGGCGTGTTACATTTTGACACACTTTCACTGTCAAAATTAATCGACAAGTAATTGATTATCAAATTAATCGGCAACTATTTTAATAATGGATTAATCGTTTGGAGCCATTTTTTAATTTTAAATTGTCTAAATCCTCTCAATTCAGCATATCAACAGTAATTGTTCACAGATTTCTGTTCGGATGTAACATAGTGCATCAATCCCCACTTTTAAATAATCAGTGAAAAAAATGGCTTTTTTAAGACACTTTAATGCGAAATTAAAATGAATCTGATTAGTCGATTAATCAAGTGAATAATCAATAGATTGGTCAATTCTAAAAATATTCAATAGTGACAGCACTACTTGTGACAGTTTGATTTATTAATCCATCCATTTTCTAAAAGGGATTATGCTTGTTCGGGTTGCAGGTGAGCTCGAGACTTCGGTCTTTCCATCACTTTAAAAGAGGTCTTTATTCAATTGGATCTCATTATCCCCAAATTGTTGTCTTGTCCCATCTCCGAAAGCGTTAACATTTTTCCCTTGACACTTTCCAAACACGATTCCACCGTATGGTTGTTATTATTAAACCTAATTTAGTTTTTTATGACTATTAGCAAGCTCTTTTATTCTCTAATTTTTTTTGACACACACGAATGTTACTAATCGCTACAAGCGCAAACAACCCGATTAAAGACAGTGTTTTATGTGTCCAATAAAAGTCCATTTGGGTTTGGACGCTGGCTAATTCCTGTGAAGTCGTGTATGTTACTAAGCCTTTTTTTTTTTTGCAACAGAGGTGATGTGCAGCCGAGCGGAACGAGAACGAGCCATTACCCGGCCGCCGGCGTTAAAGTGCGGTGTAGGGATAAACATGTTTTCTCACGCACAAAAGGTATGATGTCATATTCCCAAGATGACCTTAAAAGGGAAGAGTTTAGAGAAGGCGCTCACCTAAAAGCGGTAAACTTTGTACTTGAATCCAGATCATCCGTCATCATCATCATCATCCGTCTGTGGAGCTAAATTAGCCACAGGCGGTGATATCTTCCACTTGTAGCACTGAGGTTGTTTGTTAAGAGAGAATTACAGTTTTATGGCCGCATTATTATTGATGGTATTCATAACACAATTGTGGATTCCAGGACTTCTTCACTGTGTGAATGATGAAGAGCAATCACACGTTATTCTGCACCAAAATTCTTTGTTTTTCGTATTGTTCTTAACACCACCAACAACAAAAAACCTAATCAATATAACAAACCCACTCCAAAACCTAATTAAATTACAAAACAAAATCAAAACTATAATGAAAAATCCAAAACTATTATAATCTTGCTCTGGAGTCGCCGTTTGCAGCTCTAGTTACTACAGAATATTTGCAAATATAATCTGCACCAGAACTAAATAATTGGAACTTCTTATTAATATGACTGAGTGCTCACATTCCACCCCATCAGCTAACCTGTCCCAGAGCACACTAAGCGTTCCTTTAAAAAATAAAATAAAATAAAAAAATCGCACCATTAAGCCCCACTCTCAACACTTTCCTGGACGCAGCGCGACGTCTCCCGTAAGATAATAGCGTACAATCTGTCGCTTGTTCGCCTCATTAACTCGCAAAGATGACGGCGATGGAAACTTTGCTCGCTGCTGATGTATCATTTTGACACGAGGATGCGGGTGAACGATCTGTCGCTGATGCTAATGCGCTGGAACATGAGCCGTAATGGCTGTCGGCTTATGAGCTGATAATGTCAATTGTCAGATGAGCCACAGGTAAAATGTCTTTATGACATTAAATTCACAAATGTATGGAATATTACAGGGAAATGTAGTGAGATAACGTTTTACCATAAACATTTCTGTTTTGTTGATGAATACTTGTCTTTGAACAGAAACAATTGCATTTTTAAATACATAATATTGATTTCATGTATTACTTTACAAATCCCATTTTATTCATATTGCTGCACAGCCCAGAGTTGAAAGCAAACATGGTGCATCAGCATTTAGCTGTTATGCTGCTTTATTTGGTTTATAGTATTTAAGGTTTGATTTTGTAACTTTATTGTGTATTTTAATCTGGAGATTACCTAAAAATGAAAAATGATAATGCCTTGATTTTCCTATTAAAAACTTAATACTTTTGATTGGATAGCAACAATATATTTAACACTGTATTATGTTTTATTATAGTCTTCACATATATCAGTTTATTATATTGAATTAATAAAGTGTATTTTATATTTCAACATTTTATTCATACAAGTAGTTTGTTCTCAATTTTATAAAATTTAAATTATATAGATACGTTTTGTCACTGTATTGAAATGAAAATATTTTTTAAATGATTATATCATTTAAAAAATATTTTTCATAAATGCTATTGAATTAATTTTTAAATATAATACTAAATTATGCTTTTATTATATTTTATGTCCATCCATCCATCCATCTTCTTAACTGCTTGCTCTTCACAAGAGTCGCAGGGGGATGCTGGAGCCTATCCCAGCTGGCCTCGGGCAGTAGGCAGGGTACACCCTGAACTGGTTGTATATTTTATGCGTATAATTTTATATTTTAATAATCTTTTTTTGTTATTGGACAGCAACCACTTTAGTGAAAGTCATATGTCTATCATATTTCATTCATAACAGTTCATACTATAACATTTTGTCTATAAAAATGTTTCGTCGTATTTTTGAAAAAGCCACTCTGATTTTGTACATGTTCTTGATTAAAAAGGTGCTGCTATTAATTCTCATTAGTTATCAACCTCAGCAAGCAACGCCACGAGGTCAAAAGCATCCCGTCTTTCAGTGATGTCATGAGGCGCACTTCCTCCCCACTTTGTTTTGCACGCCAGCACAGCTGGCCTTATTTTGAACACATACTTCCTCTTACTCATGTCAAGTTTGCGTATTACGTCAGAGGCTCTTCATGCGAATGAAGCCGGAAAGAGAAAGCTGGAGTCAGAATATTTCTAGAAATGATTAGAAACGTGCCATGGCAACATGCATTGAAGACTGTAAATTGCCCATAGTTGTGAATAGTAGTTTCACATTCAATCTCATGTTAAATGACAAGCAGCGCACACCTGCCACCATTTAAAGTGCGTTTGATTAACTTCTAATCAAGTTCAGATGTTCTAGTAGGCTCTCGCTGACACCGAGTTTGCAATTTGTTGAAACTGAGGACAAAAATTCTCAACTCAAATTGAGTAGCGAATTGGCCATTGCCAACGAACGCCGAGTCAGAACGCATCGGAGTAGATTGTCGTCGGAGAGGACGTTTGGACGGCAAGTACTGTCTCCTTATGTCTGCCCTATCTTCATGGGCATTGCACATGCGTGAAAGCTACGTACATGGACTGTAGTTACGGGAATAACTGGCTGGTTCACGCCTTGCTGTTAGCCAGCTACAGCTAACACCTCTCTATTAGCAACGCTAATTTTGAATGGCTAACCCCACATTAGCAACAAACGAAAGGCAGTTTTGAAAACTTGGGCGCCGGACCCGAGAGACAAACTAGCTTAGCGCTAGCTAGGATGAAGCTAGCAGCAACATAGATGCATTCGGCCAGATTACGGCACAGGATCCTGGATGATCAAGTAAGTTATTTTAAACTAAAAAGCTTAAAATTTCCACGTGTGGATTTGCGGCGTACAACCAAATTTCCAAGTTAATTATTTTACATTTTTTTAAATTATTATTTTTTTTATTTAGTTGCACGATAAGTCACAAGTTGTGAAATTATTTAATTTGGTCAATTTTTTTTTTTTTTTAATTATCACAAAAACCTGCCCACATTCTAAAAACACGCATGATGTCCGGTTCAAGATGCTCCTGAACAAGGCTGCCAGTGTGGGAATATTTCTTATTCCTGATGGGAGCACCACAAATGTGCAACGTGTAATATAAAATTCAGGAGATGAGAGTGTGAATCACGTACAAAGCAATCTGTACGCTGACAGATATTACTTATTTTGGTTTATTAAAAGTCTTACATCGTTTTGTGATAGTATGGCTGCACGATGCTTCCCTGGCATCTCTCAAGACTGATAGCACACTAATGACTGCATCCTGTCACAGACTAACTTACAATGCCCGACACGTGCATTTTATTATCTTGAGAAATCTTTGGTCTGCAGAAAAGGTAACATAATTCCTCATGTGCCGCGCTCGGCAGGATGTGTTCCCGTCTCGTGCCGATAAATGACGCCGGGGATGATATTATGCACCATCAACATCTGAAGCCCCGCACTCCGCCGCCTCCAAAACACCACGGTGGGTAATGGATTTGCTCCTCACCAGCGCTCACATCGCACTGAGTAAATCTCAAGATGCGCGCCGACGCCTTTTGAAGGACTTTCAAGCGAGGCTTGCGCTCCCATTTGCAGGTTCTTACCGGCTGTGATGTGAGAATCACGCTACGCTGCTAATGGTCATGCTGTTAAACGAGGCTTGCGTGGTCAGAGTCGATGTAGAATACAGCAGACTTTTAAAGGGTGAACAAAATTCATTTTGGAATGGTGAACAAGAGATCGAATTGTGACTCAGGTTTTTGTAAAGCGCTCGTTTCATACGTTGGCCCACGTGCGATGTCACGTCGATTTGTGCTAGCGTATTAATCAGGCTAGTATGGTAGCCAATATTGATGATTAGCTAATAAAAACATAACTATAAAACAAATCATTTTCTTAAAAAACAAAAACAAACAAACAAAGAAATTTGCTCTAAAAATAATTTAAACTAACTGAATTAAAATAATTGTGATTGGCTGGCAACCAGTCCAGGTGTACCCCGCCTACTGCCCAAAGCCAGCTGAGATAGGGTCCTGCACCCCCCGCGACCCTTGCGAGGAATAAGCGGTCAAGAAAATGGATGGATGGACGGATGGATGGATGGATGGATGAAAAAAAAAAAAAAGTTGAAATGAAAAATCCAAAACTCTTATGGCCTTGTTTCCCACTAGAAGAATCATATAAAAATGACTATTTGTTTCCTGTGATTGACTGGTGAACAGTCCAGGGTGTATCCCGCCTCTCGCCCAAAGTCAGCTGGGAATGACTTTTAGCTCATCCGTGACCGAATGAGGAAAAGCGCTTTAGAAAATAGGTGGCTTAAGTACCAGTTGTGGTACTGTGCTTGTCACAAAATGAGATTATTTCCATAACGTCAAAAGGAACTGCACACACCTGGCAAACCCACTTCCACCGACCAACCCCCTATTCTTCCCGTGACCCGCAGCGAGCGCGGCATCAGCTGTGAGTCATCATCACCAGCCCGAGGTTCTCGTGCTCGCTGCCATTCCCATCCGCTGCGCTTGCCGCCGGGCCAGATGTGTCCTGTGATATCGGCTACAGCCCACTCGCAACAGGTGTTCCTTGACCTTGGCCCATCTTAAATAACGACTATGCACGCACAGTGTGAGAAATTCTTCTTAATCCTAGTCTTGATACTTTCCAGGGGTATTTATTTGCAAGGGTGGTGATGTCTGTATTTCTTCTTCGTTGCCGGGCTACAAAACAAAGCAGTCCGCCTAGCTGACGCACGTTGTCAGTATGAAGATTTTTGCAGGTTATTTCAAAGACAGTGTTTGTAATTAGTCTTTATTGGCGTCTGGCTTCCTCTGTTGTAATTAATCGACAATCAAACATCAAATTAATGGACAACTATTTTGACAACGGATTAATTGTTTATGGTAAATGGTACTTCATTTACATATCACTTATTAGGCCCTCAAAGCACTTCACATTCCACTACTCATTCACTTACTGATGACCTAGCATTAGGAGCAACTAACTGGGGGCTCAGTATGTTGCTCAAGGAAACTTCAACATTGTTACAATGGCATGGGATTGAACCCACAACCTCCGGGTTGGGAGACGACCACTCGACCGCTGATCCACGGTGCCCCAGCTTAAAGCTTATTTAACAACACTGGCCAAATCCTCTGATTCATGTCACCCTTCATAAAGGCAGACTGATTATCTTGACATGCATCAAACATTGTAATGGAGAAAGTCATCACACAACCAAAATTGAGTTCGCAAATAAATGTATAATGATGAAACCTGATAACCATGCATAATGAAATCTTAATGGGCGGATGAGAGGATGGACATGGTTGGAATTCAAAAGCGATCTCTCCGCCATGCGGAAATACAGTCAACAAATAAACCAATTTTGGTAAAACCACACTAATAATTCACTCTAAGCATTAATATACAAAAATCTTAGATATACTGAGATATTCTATGTAAATAGGCATATGACAGTTAAAGCCCGTAACCCACTCAGGGGTGAATGTTTGCGACACTAGCAAATATAGATTTTTCAGGTCAGGGTTCGTTCAAGGTCGCAGCGTTTCCTAAACATTCTCAAAACAGTCTTAATAATTTCCTAAACAGTCTTCATGTTTTTTTCTTGTCACAAGGAAAATTTTAAAAACATGTTCAAAATGTCCATACGGAAAGAAAGACCATTGAGACTCTTTCGGAAACCATTAAGACTGTTTAAGAAACAATTAAGACCATTTACAGAACGTATGGGAAACACTGTGAACTTGAATGAACCATGACAAGAAATTTGTTGGTGTCGCAAATGTTCGATACAGTTCGCCTAGGAAAACGTATCGGCCGCCGTTCGTGAGTACTTGAAATACGACTGGTATCAGCCCGATACAATATTGATACCTGGTAGTTGCTCGCCCATCCGTAGTATTTTTTTTTTCCATAAAAACACTCATGATATCATCATGTTAAAAAGTGAAACCCATTTACAAGGAAAAAGCAGTTTCTCTCCTTCAAACATTAGCCTAAAACGCACTCGGCCATTATCATCTCGCCATCCTACTTTGTCCTTATTCCAACCCACTTTTCTGCTTTGAAGACAATGTTCCGTGCATTTATTGCAACTCGGACCAGCCTTGCGCAGAAAAAGCTCACTTCCCATTGAGAAACATTTCCTTTCATTCTTCTGCGGCAGGAAAGAAAAGAGGAAAGGCCTCGTTTGAAACACAAGGCAACATGGCAGCAATATCATGAAGTTTCTGACAGAAATCCCCATAGCAACATCCGCTGCGTGTTTTCCAAAGGAAAGAAGATGCATACTGTATGAAAACACTCGGTTGACAATGCTAACATCTCCCGGTGTGTGCCGTGGAGTCCATTATCTCCTGTCTGCAGCAACTTCATTCATAAAAAAAAACAAAAAACAAACAAACTGTCAGATAAAAGATGAAGATAAACACTGAGTAAATCGGTCTCTTTTTGTTTTGTTTTTATAAGAAAACAATAAAACGTTTCTTTCCTGCGCTGTCTCGGATGTTGAGCGGTCGCGTTATTCTTTTCAGTTGCTCGTTTGACTCGTCTTCTCGTGTTAACAATTGCCACTTCCCGTCTTCCGCCACATTGAGTTGTTGTCGTCTTTTCCGGCCCGCTCGTCTATCTATAGCCAGGCTTTCCTTATCTCTTGCTGCTGCTTCCCAGATTTAGCCAAGCGCTCGCCCAGGCAACCTCACAAAAGCCACCGTGTTGTGGACCTTGATGGCTTCCAATTTTGGTGCCAACGCACGGGTCTCGTTCCAAGTCTTTGTTGACTTTGCTGCGGATGCCAAAGCATTTTTGTTTGCCTGACATAAGCTCGGGTTGAGCGGGAGGGAAAAAGTCTTTGACAATTCAAAAGACAATTGCGACTGTCGCACAATATGTCTCGAAGGCCGTCTTCCATGAGTAGAGGTTTTCACTTTCTCGGTTTTCTTACTCGGAAGATTTTGGTCCAATATTACAGAAAAGCACTTGTTTACAAATAGCATTTACAACATTCACAGATCTGCCACACAGGTTGGTGGAGCCATTTAGAGTGCCTCGTTGATTGCTGTGAGTAGGTGCACATCACACAGAGAAAGATGGGATGGATGAGTTTGACTTGACAGCCAGTGTGTAGACTGGAGTGTCACACCGGTGGGGCTGATTTAGAGCGCCTCGTTGTCTGCTGTGAGTGTGCGCACATCATGCATGAGAAAGATGCACGGGTGGGGGGCCGGGGGTGGATGAGTCAAACGTGTGGACTCGGGCTTCAGGCTGGTGTGCAATTTAGAGCGCCTCGTCGTCAGGGCATGGAAAAGACCCATGACGACCCAGCGGGACAAATGATTGCCACCTGAGGCTTTAAGCAGATCCATTTTCAGGGTTTTTTTTTTTTTCTTTTTTATTTTTTTTATTTTCAGGGTTTAAACATGTGGCTACGTGAAGGCACATGATGTAGTAGTGGTATTTGACTGACATGCAGCCATGTCAACATCATGAGAGAACGCCATCACAATTTTGAAGCCTCATTTGACATACTTGACAATTATTTTAATCATCGCAATTTGACAGGGTTGTTAAGAACAATGAGTGTGGTGTGTCAAATTTAGAAGACACTTATTTTCACTTTACACGCACTTTGAATAAAAGTTGTGTCATTCTTGATCCTTTTGGGAATTTCGTTGGAAACATTTCACAAACTTGTTACGACACCTGGGACTTAATATCTCTTTCAAAGATTGACTCGGAACCAGGACCAGATGTGCGATGCAGCTAATATTTTGAGGTCAGAAGATCCAAATTAAAGGTGTGAACACTAAAAGGATAAAACATGATAGCACCACTCCCTCGGAATAAGAACCCCTGGCAGAAACAAGGCATGAGTCAGCAATGGCATCATGCTTTCGAGAGCGTAACTCTCCACGACATGCAACCTGGCCTTTGCACACTTTCGTCTCGTGGTTCCGCCGCCTCCCCCTCCCCCTTCCCCCGGTGTTTATGTGTGCATCACCATATTTATGAACTCCCCATGATCTCCGCCCCTCGCTTCACAGTCCACTGTTATTCTCGGCAGTCCGGAGGGGAGTGATGAGAACAGAGAGAGAGAGAGAGAGAGAACAAGCTTGTCCTCAAGAGTTTCTCCTCCGCCGCCTTCTTCATCGCCTTTCATCTCTTTTTTGGCCCTTCAGAGAAAGTGAACTTTGAAAAGGGCAAAACCGCGAGGGGATATATTATTTTCTCCCTCCTTGAATACACTATCAAACTCCAGACTTATGACTTCTCCTCCATTCTTGCATGGAGAGAGTAGCTCATTCATCTGTTTGCCATTAAAGATGTATGCGTCTTGTATCCACGATGACCGCTGCGAATCGCAATAAAAACTTACTCGTTTTTCTCCAGCAGCAGGACGAGCTGTTGTCCTTCAGCGTGCACCAGCAGCCGGAGCGACGCCGGATAAACCTGGAAGGAGGAAAAAGGGGGGATGACGGCGGTGAAGGCGACAACCTGATCTCAGCCATCCTGCCTCCACCTCAGTCGCACGCAAAGCAGGATGTGAGGAGGCACAATGGAGAAGAAAGATGGCTTCCGCATCATCCACTTCCCACGAGGTTGCACAAAAGTATTGGGACAGGAAGTGAAAATGGCAGAGTGTCTGGAGTTGGTGCTTGAGTTGAAGGCTTGGGATGGATGCATCTCTAGTAGGGCAAATTTTTCCCCTTCAATATTGCAATTGCGATTTAATGTGCAGCTATTTTTTCAAGATTCTCTTACCATATATTTTTAACAAACAAAAGTAATACATTAATCTGTATTTTAATAAACAATATCTGATTTATTCATAAATATTTTGGTATTATAGGTTACACTTTTGTCAATTTCCTATTTTTTCACAAATCTATTCTATTGGTCAGTACACAAGGTCTGTTTTTGTATTTATTTTTTTTTTGTTTGTTTGGTTTTTTTTTACAAATTTTAAATCTGTATTTTAATAAACAATATATGATTTATTCATTAATATTTTGGTATTATAGGTTAGACGTATTGTGTCAATTTCCCATTTTTTCACAAATTATTCTGTTGGTCACAATGGTCAGTACAAAAGGTCTTTTTTTTTTGTTTTTTTTTGTTTTGTTTTTTTTAAATTTTGAAATAAATAAATAATAATAAAAAATGATAAAATACATTTTAAAATATTTGTACAAATTATTAACCAATCGATAAGTGTTTAAAATACCCTGAACTCAAATCTGTTAACGGTATTCATTCAACACTTGAATTATCTGAGAAGTGCATTAACCTCAACTTATTCTTGATTGCAGGAGCCTCGCAGAATTATATCTCCTCAAGTGTGAAAGTGACAATGAGTCAGAAATCCTCGGACAATAACGAGTAAAAATAGATACATTTGCGATTTTGCGTACACCTTTAAATCTGATAGTGAAAAAAAAAAACTTGACTGATTTTGTTAATAGCAGCGGATTTGAAATGTAGTTTGTTGTTCAACTCGCTGAGACTGACTCAACACCTCCGAAGATGATTGCAGGCCAGTAGTGCACTCCATCTGTGATAAGACAATCATTAGCTGCTTAATTGAAAAAAAGGGTCACCTTCTCCTCTCTTAAAATGCGTCAGCAGTGGTACAACCTATCTGATGTAATTAAAAACCGAAGGCCTAATCAACCGCGTCGGGCTTTAAGTTGCATCTCATATACGCTCCACGCTTTGCCTTTCCAGAGTGGCTGATAAGTGAGTAATTAACAGTCCTGCCCTGCCTCCATCGACCAACTTTTTTTTTTTTTTGTGAGGACCACTGAGAGCAGGAACAGGAAGTTCCCTGCAACAGGAACAGGAAAAATGTTTAAGGAGTTGCTAACACCTACGCATACACACACTTCTTCTGGAGATCTTTATTTAAGCGCCGTTTGATAGATACATGTTATTTTCCAGAGCTGCGCGAGGGGCTGCTTGACGGCGCATATGGAAAGCATTTGTCAATCGCGGTCACGACTCAGCAAAGACATGACACAACGTATGTTGGAACACTGATGGTGCCTCCGGGGCAAAAACTCATATCCAAATAGAACAATACTAGAAAGGCAAGGTAAGACCTTCTCAAGTGCCGAACAACTCCAATATGGATCATCAACTATGGCTGATTTTACACAGCGTAGTCCAGGAGACAAGTCAGTTAGTGAAATCTTTTCATAGCAACTGCAGACTAATTAAGAATGTGTCTAAAGTGAAGTGTTTGCGTGTGTATGGCTAACCAATTAAACTTTAAAAATGAAAAGGGGCTTGCAAACTTCAATGCTGGAATGGTGAGATGAAGCCGCACAGGTTAGCTTAGCGCTAGCTAGCTGGTTACCAAAAGTAGAAAAAAAAACAAAAACAAAAAAAACAAACCTTGGGTTCTGCTATTGGCAATTGTATGGCAAGGTTAAAGTAAGTTATTTTTAAACTAAAAAAAAAAGGAAAGAGCCAGGTTGATTTCCATTTGTGCAGTTCTAGCACCCTCTAGTGGCTAGTTTATTAGTGCAATTTAATTTTCATTAGGGATGTTTTGGCCTTCTATGTTTAAAATCTAAGCTAACTGTCAGATGAAGGGGAACCTAATTTGCTTATGAAGCGATCAATGTGTGCTTGCATTACCAAGTAAGTTCCTCAATATTGTTATTAGAGATTGTAGGTGATTATATGCATTGCTGTTATGTACAAAAGCACAATATTGTACTTTTTTTTTTTTTTTTAGTATGAGCCCTCTTTTTTTACAATATTGTGATCTTTTTTAAATATCGCCAATGCCCCCACAATATCGTGATAATATCGTATTGTGATGTTTGGATATCGTTACATCCCTATTATTGCTTATATCTTCCTTGGCATTGTTAACGAGAAGAATTTGAAAATAAACAAAAAGGACCATAACAATTGGTGGGGCTCGGCGCTAGATCTTGAAATAAAGTCCGTCATCAAAATTGAGTGATGACTCACAAGTGCTTTTCTGTCAACTTGAAACGCTCTAAATGGATGCACATGTACCCATAAAACAAACGCCCTGACATGAAACCAGCATCCAAATATGTGATGGATTGTTGGTTTTTGTGGCGCGGCAGCATGACTCAAACAAATGCTGCAGTTTGAGGTCTGCGGACAATCTGTTCTGGTGTATTCTTGGCAGAGGTAACAAATTAGAAAGGAAAATTGACTTCATCTTTCACACATGCTATTCGACAAATCCTGATTCTGAACTACTCCAGATGATGAACATAGCACTGTTCCGTTGTGTTTTTCTATACTATCGATGACTTCTTTAATTGTGACGTGATATTGGTGGGATTAAGAGTTGGATTAAGGCAGGTAAATCCCCACCTATCCAATCCATGGACCGCCACTGCATCTTATGCTTCATAATCGGCGAGTGAACAATGCATGAATGCTAATGGAAAAATAAGGCAAACACGCAGGGCATCTATGTAGATATGTGAGGCTTTAGATCTTTAGGGGCGGATTTATCATTAGGCAAACACAGGAGATTTCCATGCCCCCCCCCAACTAATCTCACAAAAACAGATCAATAAAGTTGTATTTGATTTAAAGCACAAGGCCAAAAAGAAAAGCTTTTATCAAAACTACAGGGGTTTCAAAAATTGGCAGTACACAGATGTGGAGGGGACCTTGGTGAAGGTCTACCGAGTGTTGTTCTATTGGGCGTGTTGCATGGAAATCGCCTTGTGAGTACATACCCCTGGCTCCAGTTGGCTGAGGGGTCCGCTGCGCCGGCCCGTAAGCAGCAGAGGTACGGTGGTCTCATAGCGTTCAGCTCGATCTGGCTGTTCGGCCTTGGCAGAGACACTTCCTGTTAAACACACAGCGACAACACATGACCTCGACATGAGCGATGACTTTAAAAATCACAGACTGGGTTTAAAATATGACGAGAGAAAAGCCCCATGCATCAACACTCGGTGGGATAATTTATTATCTGGACACGTTACACACATACAGATAATAATTGAAGCATTTTTTTTCCCCTCACTTGCCCAAAGTCAGAAAAGATTATCCTGAGAAATAATCCTTTGGTATGTGGTGATGAATATGATGAGGTGATTAGACATTCATATGACTTTCATACTCATAATGAGGGGAGCCATAACTATGACATGGCTTGCGACTTAAATGAGTTTGACGCCATTCAAAGTGTAATTGAGGTCATGCATATTAAAAAATTGGGGGGAAATATGCTTCTGAAGTCACACAAAAACTGTGACTCATGCAAGATGTCATTTGAGACATTAAGAGCTTGGTTACCGGAACAAATTAAATTCATGAGCAGGGTAAAACAGACAAATTTTTTTACTCATGCTTGCTTTAGGATGATATGACTCAGTAAAAGGGAACAATTAGTCATCCAAAAATGTACTTGAGTAAGAGTTAATATTTAGTGAAAAAAGTAACTAGTGATAAATTCTGATTATCTTAAAGAAATGCGTAAATTCAGAAATTGCCCAACCAAACTACTGTGGACATTTTTGGCCAGATGAATATGACGCCTGGCATAGCTGCTGTTTTATAGAGTTAAAAACATAGATTAAATGTCAGGGACAATTAATATTACAAAAAAAAGAGATACTTTGAAAACTGCTCGTTTGTGGACGGTGATACAGAGGCTTTGTGTTTGCTCATATGACTTCCTGCCAACTGAAACGTTGCCACCGTAAGACATCATGTGACATAAGTCTCTCTGACAAACGAAGTGTTTCTCAAGTACTCAAGTGAAAACTGTCTCTGACAAGTAGAATTTTCCCGCAAATTACTATTCACTCGCAGCCGTTTCCACTGAAGCAACCCACTTCGCTCCCGCCTGTTTTACTTGATTTGGACTGATTTTGAAAGGCCCACAGAATATTGTGTTCTATTGCTATAAAAACATGGAACCTACCAAAAGAAAGATTTGAGTCTCTTCTTTTATCAGGAAAAATATATATATATATATTTGTATCGGTTCCCATTTTGCAGTAGTTAGCATTAGAATATAGCTAAGTTTAATCATTATTCCCATTCCTGGTCGCAACACTGGCAAAAAATGCTTGTTGCAACATGGCCCTCACTGATCTCTTATACTCTGCTGCCTCCTACTGGCCATTTTTTGTAATAACTATCATTGCTTTCAGCCACCTCCATGTCAGAAGCTGCATCAAAGCCTTCTGTATGCTTTTGCATACAAAAACATAAAAAAGGTATAAATAAATATATTTTTGGGAGTGAAGCCCACTTTAAATCAAGGTACCACCGTCAAAAAAGGATGCAATTCATCCATTTTGGGATTTCTCCTAACATATTGTGCTGGACCTTCGAGACTCCACTGTATTATTAAATGCAGCCCTCTGTGCAAATGTCAATCACGATTGAGCATTGTTTCCCAACTCTTGTATTGGATCTCATCAGACGGCGCATGTGAACTTTATGAAGTAGCTTACGAGTGTATATTGGAAACCCAGGGCCATCACAAATTGGGCTATTTGAGTTGAGTGGAAAAGTTCTTTACGGCGAAGCGCTGTATCCCAGCAGGACACAGAAATTGTATCACAACCACATCAATAATACATGCTCACATATGAAAATCCTCCGCCTTTCGGAACCAGCACACAGGATGAAAATTCCCCTTCCACATGATAGGATAGAGAGCTTTAAATGCGCTTCCTTCCCATTACTATTGATGAGGTCACATGATCAAATTGTAAATACTGCGAGCGTGTGATGAAACGCATTAAGACAAATCAGCCTCTTGAAGCCAATTGTGGGAATCGTACTCCCTCCGCTGTCTTCCAGTTCTCCTCCCACTGATGGGAGGAGATGAGGAAAGGGTGAGGAAGAAGGAGAAAGGGGGGGGGGGGGTGTTCAAGGTTCCATAACACAAAAAAAAAACGACATCTCACGCCATGGCCTGTTTTGCCGGTCCCTCGGGACGGCAGCGTAAAGCGTTTGTGGGAATGTGTGGCCAAGAGAAGGGGGAAGTGGGGGGTGCACCCAGAGTTCAGTGGTACACTCTCGCCTCGGCACATACAATGTTTACCATCCCACTCCTCCCCAGTGGTCATGTATTCATTTATAGCGAGGATACGTCTGTAAATAAAGCCCGTCGTCCTCTTTGAAGACAAGTCGTAACTGCATTTCCATCAATTTCAAACGTTGGAAATGAGCGCGCGCTAATCCATAAAACAAGCGTTCCGGCGTTAAAAGTGGATTTTGATGTGTTGAATTGTTGGCTTGGAAATACATCAGCGTGACTCAAATAAATGCCGCGGTTTGAAGGCTAATTAAAAAGCAAGGAGCAGTAAAAAGCAAAGTCATGCAGGCTTGTTAATGAAAGGCTCGTAATTCGCGTCACATTCCGGATTGATTCATCGAATTGCACTGGGACTTGCCGGCGCCCCGAAAGTCGTGTGATTTGTATTCGAACATCCATTTTCTATAGTGCTTATTTTAATTGAGGTCAAATGTGAGCTGGCGCCTATCCCAGCAGGGTAGACCCTGGACTGATCGGCAGCCATTTCAGGCTCACGTTCACGCCGAAAGACAATTTAGCAGCTAAGATTTGAACCGCCTAAGTCAGAACTATGAGGCAGACATGCTAACCACTATTCCATCGTGCTGCCCCAGAAAATTCCTAATTTGGCCGTTTATCGCGTTGTGACATGCAATAAAATTTGTGAGCGGCGTCGCAGTAGCAGCATTCAATAGCACAGGCTTTGGCGGAGTGATTTCAGAACGCTAACGACAATAAACAACCAGCAGGAATCGCCACCCTGTTGCATCTTGGTTGGCTTCCACACAAGAGCTTCCAAATATGGGCAAGCTTGCACCGGGGCGTTTTTTTTTGTCCTTGTTCCACGGCCAACACCAAGTAAAATAAGTGCAGTGTGAAAAGGCCTTGATTGTTAATATTGCCGTATTTGTTCATGTTTTCTTTTTACATTTATATAAGCAGTGATTAACTAGTAGTGGGAAAACTCAGTCCTCAAGGGCCGGAGTCCTGCAGGTTTTGGATGCTTCCCTTCTCCAACACAGCTGGTACATGATCAGCTCAGCAGCAAGCTCTGCATAAGCCTGATAACGATCCTGTTGTTTGGAATCAGCTTGTGATGAAAGAGGGAAACCTCCAAAACCTGCAGGACTACGGCCCCCGTAGACCGAGTGTGCCCAACCCTGGTTTAACTGATACTTTCATTTGTAATATATGAGATGTAACAATGGGGAAAAAAAACGAGAAGCACTACAAATTTGTCAGTCAGATAAGCCTTTTTGTTTAAATATTAACACAGTGTTGATCTATTTTAAAATTTGCAGGATGTTGGTTAAGAATGAACTCAAAGAATTGTCTGAACAGCTCATAAAGTTTCTACCATACAAGCGGATAAGATACTTATAAATTATTGATTTCATAATGCCCTAAATTTGTTGCCTACTATTTTGAAAATGTCTGAAAATGTCAAAGCCTATTAAGTACTTCCGGCATTCAATTTTGCATGTAAAAAAAAGAAACCCTCAGTCTGACAAACAGTTGCTTAGAAAGGTCACAATTCTTTTTGGGAAGAAAAAGAACAAACAATTACCAAAAATAAAAAATAAAAAAGCTAGACCAGGGCTAATAAGCAGTTAAAGATTTTACTAAAAGGGTTCTCGAGAGTTGCTTTTTTTCCCCTTTAAGTCAATTGTAAACAAAAGACTAAAACACAATAATGGAGCTTTCCAATTAAATCCTATTATTGATTTCTGAGAAGAAAAAAATCTAGTTAAGAGAATGACAAAAGAGCTCAAACACAATAGTTTCACAATGTCAGCTTTCTACAAATTACACCGCATCACTTGTACGGAATCCAACCAAATTCTTGACTGCGAATAAATCTTCACGTCAAATCAAATCAAGTTGTGTTTGCAGGAGAGACCTTTATTTAATAAGAGCTTTTGTACCTCCACCAAGGCAAAACATTGGCGTGTCAGTATTTTCCTTTCGCTTACTTTTCATCTGTCAACTCCCTCTGTTTTTATTTCCCAGGTGGTAACACGTCAATAGAATTAGTAGAGAAGTTGAGAAGGTGCTAATCCCACCCTCTATGGGACCCCCCAGCAGCACCCATTTTCTGAACCGTAGCAAACAGGAATAACCTTTAAGATGGCACGGCTCATCGTAATAGGAGGTTTTATCCTGTGTCATCCCGGGGGAGCGACCGGTCGAGGAGTCAATTCCAGTCTTGTCTCACACAGATTTGAGCCTGATGGGAATCTAGTGGGGGGATTTAGGGATTAGCGGGAATTTATTACACATGTTGGGTCACCTCCCAGTCAGTGGTGAGGGGTTGACAACCTCCCAATGTCATCTTTTATTTATTTATTTTTTTGTTTCTTTTACTCGCTCTTAAAAACAAGGAAGTGCATTTCAAGATTTCCCCGCATATTCCTTAAAAAGCACAAACATGAATATCGATTTTCACATCACTTGGGATTTAGCAAAACACACAGATGCATCGCAAACAAAAGGATAAAAAGGTCACAAAATGCTGCCGCGCAAGGGAATCTTCTGTCCCTTTTTTTCTATTACATATTTATGAGTGACAATTTCATGTTGTGGCGCTTACAAATCAGGTGTCCAGCAATTATTGTGTGTGTTTCATACTCACACAACCTAATTAATGAACCGACGTCATGATGAATAGAAAAATGAAAAGGTGAGATGAGGCTGGATAATCACCAAAGGAACAAAACATTCCATTCAGCAGATGATTCATAATGTATGGGGGGGGCAGATGTTATGAATAAATGAATGTTTGTTCTGCATTGTAATCTAAATGTCAACAGGCAGCCGTATATTTAGAGTGACTGAGTTTCACTGGAGACAAAAGCCAATAAGAAAGTGGAAAAAAAGAAATTAAAAAAAAAAAAGATCCGAGTCCAGCTACAATGTGAAAAGTCTTAAGTTGTAGTCAATGCTGTTTCACTCCAGTCCTACAGGTGGCAGTAGTACACATTGCAATCTGGCTGCTACCAACCTAACAACTAATCACAAAAACAAATGCTATTTCTATCTTCCAAATTCCCGTGCAACCCTCCTTCAAGGCCAACTACACCAGTTTTCCAGGACGATTGTGACTGTTCCACTCCAGTCCTCTTGGTGGCGGTAACGTGCATTGCAAAGTTGCCAACAACATTGAGCCTTTACCCGTGTGACACACGTTTACTAATACTGACCCCACTGTCCGATGTGTCTATGTTGTGTTTTGTTTTGTTTTTTTGTTATTTTTGCACAGGTCACAAGTAGAGATCTAACTAGCTAGCAAACTACCCACCTACCTAACTCTCTCTCTAACCAACCAATTAACTAACTGGGGTTCAAATTATTGACCTCCCTATGGCGAGTCATGGTAACTGTTCTGTCAGGTGAATGGCAACAAGATACAGCAGCAAAAACTCCAACACTAACTAACTAACTAACTAACTAACTAACTGCTAATCAAAACATTCTTCCAAAGCTTCCATTTTGTGTTATTCTGCCATCAAACTAACTGCAGTTTTGTTTTGTGCAATTCAAGCTTTGCCAGTTAATAAAACATGAGGCAGGAGGCTTGCATGTTTACCTGAAAACTTAATCTGTTCTTTTCTCAGACGTTGCCTGTTAAATAGTTTTGCATTATCCTGCCAACACACGGACATAAACCAGACCCTCTGGGTTGAGGTTATTACATACTTAATGGGGACTGGTAACCGCCTTTAGCACCTGTCTGAAGCAGACTTGGGAAGTGTAACAACACAGACATCAATCAAACACTCCAGGGGAGGAGGCTGCATTGTCTGTCTTCCAGATGCGTTAGTACTCATGACATGTGGAAAGCATCCTTCCAGACGGATCAGCTTGTAGGCGATTGCACAGCCGGGGCTGACGTCTGGTAACGTCAGCGTATCTGTGGCGTGCCTTCCCGAGGCCAAAGACCGGAAGACGCTGAATCGCACCGATGGCCGTGATGACCAATGATGCCTCACGGAAGAAGACAACAAATCAATGCCAGCCTGTTCTCAAAATGTCAAGTGACAAGAAGCCACCCGGCGGGCTTTGAAAGACAAACCACGACGAGGTCATTTCCTAAATGGCTTGAGCAGACGTTGCTTGTTTTGAACCCGGATGGCGGCCATTCATCAGCGAGATGCGCGACTTCCATCCTGGGGAAAAAAACAGCGTTGAAAGGTGGGCCGCGCTCCCACTGGGGAAGACTCGAGAAAGGGAGAGGGATGTTCGCTACGGCTTTGTTTGGCCAACGCAGACGCGCTAATCTTTCTAATGAATGCCGTCTGACGCTGCTGCCGGGACCAGACCAGATCCACAAATCTAATCCAGGTCATTTGGCCGTCTGGCTAATTATTTATTGAGCTTCAAAAATGCCATCGGAATCCTCCCCCAGACAAGCAGTTGACATGCGGGAGGAGAATCGGGCAGAGCGATTCATCATAGCTGAAAATTACATGTGAAATCGTTTGCACTGCCGCTTTTATCGTCGCTGATAAAACTTGATTTAAACACTCCCAAATGTTTTTTTTTCCTCCCTTTTTAATGAGTTCAACGGTCTAGTAACGAATGTTGGATGACTGTTTAATTCCACAAACACAGCGTAATATTTTTTTGTCTAAAGGGGGGTAAGGGGGGGAACACTTATCTTGATTTAATCACGACAGACAGTTTCATGGACTATACATTACTGCGCAAAAGTCTTAGGTCACCGTTAAATTTTGTTGTTTCAGCACTGTTGTAATGACCATACGTAAATTGAATGTCAGACGGTAGGACGCAGACCTATGCCAAGACGACTGTTAACAAAATTGAAACAAAAGTGTCGTATTTGTGCTTGTTTTTTTTTTAGTCGGTACGCTACTTCCTGTTTCAATGGGGTTGATGGGCGGTGCCATTGTGATCCTGCATTCTTCCATTGATGCCATAGTGGCACAAATGGCAAGATCTTTAAAAGAAAGAAAGAAAAAGAAATCTGAAATACCTGAATCAATGGGTGCAGAACGACAAGTATGCAGGGGTTGAGTGTAGTTTTAAGTTGTAATATCACCATTCACCACTAAATGGCAGACATAATTTACTTGCACTTACACCATGTGTTATTCTTCCCTATACTGGTACTATGTGAATAGGCCGAATATTTTTTGGACTGATTTGGAATGATATGCAGGCCAAACAGAGTTCCTCAACAATATTACATTTTGATTGAGTTGATTTTTGTGAAAAACAAAATGAATTATTGCAGTTTTGTACCATTCTTGAAAGGTAAATTCGAGAGTGAGCCCTTTGCTGTCACAGTATGTGGCTATTTTGTCATTTGTTCAAACCCTTTTGATCTTTTACACATGTGTTGAGAAAAGTATTATGAAAATGAATATATTAAGAAGACGTTTTTGCACATATGCGTGTATTTTGTCAATTTTTGCCATAATTCTGGTTCGTATGTATCGCACTGATAACACGTTGTGGCCCCCTCCAGCATTGAAGATGCCCATCCCTGTGCTAAATTGAATGCGAGTGTGAATGTTTGTTTGTCTCTATGTGTCCTGTGATTAGCCACCAGTCATATATCCCACCCGTGACCCTAATGAGGACAACCGCTACACAAAATGGATGGACGGATGTTTTCATACTCGCTAAGTAAACTAACTCGAGTTCTCAACTCTGTCCAGGTAGCGGTCCCAATACGACGCACGCTCTGATGTTTTCTTGACTGTGTTTCAGGCGTTCTGCCATGTTTGGGCTACTGAACTACTAAACTGCACTCGGCCTGGATTTGGGCACAAATCAGTCAGCGCGTGGCAGCAGCCCAAAGTTGGCTCTCGTTGCAAATCTGACTCGCTCGTCTGGCAACCACTTGGACACGGACCACTAAGTTCCTGCTTCAGCTCGTAAACACACTTTTTTAGCTTTAGCTATACTGTCAAATGAAGTCAAAAAGTGAGTGTTATTGTCTACTTTTCTCCCCATACACACCTCACATTGGATCTCATTAGTACCTAATATTGTGGCTTCGGTGGAAATTGGAAGAAAGCCACGATAAACAATCCACAGAGGCGGCGGCGTTGATATCCCGCTGATATCAAAGGGGAGCCTCGTGCTGCCCTACATCACACTATTTTTACGACTCGCTGCATTCACACTCGGATCAACTACTCCCTATGAGTGAAAGTTTTAACGACTCCGCTAAGATGATGATGATGATGTGAGCGCTAAACATCTGGATAGCATTCTTGACAATGTTCGGATGATTGATATGGGTTTTACACAACAAAAAGGCCACAAGAAAAGCAACCGAAATATTAGAAACAGCTGTTAGTAAGTTGTACACCATTGCAAGCTGCAACCACAACAATTTAAAAAAAAAAATTCAACAGTGGTGCCTTGAGATACAAGCACATGGTGACACGAGTGAACTCAACTCGTGTCACGTTAGCAGTACTTTGGAGCAATTAAAAAACAACAACAACAACAACCTAATGCTGTTTAATGCGACTCCCAGTTGAAGTTTACTGACAAAAATAAACCTAAAAATTGTTTACCTAAAACTACCACATACATGATAACACTGTAACACAATGGGAACTGGTTATACGGTACTGTATAACACTTTAAGCGAATGATATTTCAACTCAAACAACCCAACCACATATATATGAGTCATATATTCTTTATGCTCTGTCACGAGCTGAGATGTCTACCATGCATTTGAAGTATAATAATATAGAGTGTTACTTTGCTCATTAAAACACATTACAGCATATTTTTTGGGGTTGTTTTTTTGGGGGAGGCTGAAACATATTAATGGCATTTCCATTAATTTCAGTGGGGAAAGATGATCTGAGTTACGGAATTATATACATTTGTGAAGTATCTCAAGGTATCTATATTGTGAATCAACATTTTGCACTACTGTACTTTTAAATGCATAATTTGGATGCAGCTCCTGTATTGGATGTCATTTGATCGGCCATTCCCAACAACTGTTATTCAATTTTAATTAATATTATTTACTATCTAGTGGCAATGAAATGCTCTTTCACTAGATAGCAGAACAGTTGGAAGATTTTTGCACCTTTTTATTCCAGCATCAGCTTTGTGTTCAACTAAAAAAGCCCACATTACACAGTACTGACAGTCAAAGAAAATGGGTCAAAATCATCATTCTTTCAATTTTGCGTCTTGTATTTTGGGTGGTGTGCGCTGATATTTCACAAATTATGAAGAAAAACACTCCTTCCGCTCTTAAATCAACATTATTGCAGCGTTTTGCATATCAATTCATGATGTGCATAAAGTCATAAACAAAGAATCAATTAATGGCACAGCTCGTAATTTGAATGACGGCTCAGACAGGTATGTTGCTTTCACTTACCCCCCAAAGTGTTGTAAATCGTGGCGTCAGCATGAGCGACAGCCGAGGTCAGGCACCAGGTGACAGCCAAGACGAGAAAGCCAGAGTTCTTCCTCCACTGCCAGATTCTCATGGTGGAAAACGGACGGAAACTCTCCACTTGTGACTTGTAGCCGACACAAAGCGTGGGGGGGAGGACTGGGGAACCGTTTCACGGCAAAAGTAGAAAGCGGGGACGTTAAAAGCTTCTTGAACCAGCCAGACTCCCAAACGCGAAGCTGTCACCGAGAAGCGGAGGGGAAAGTTTTCCTGACTCCGCCGCGCGAATGACACTCTCGAGTCTGGTGGTGGGGAAACATGTGTTAGCTTCGTGTTTCCGTGTGGGAGTGCTGCTCGAGCGCCGAGGACATGACAGCAGGAACGGCAGCGAACGGCGAACAACAGAGAATGAAGGCGAGGAGAGTAGTGAGGCGGATGACTCGCCGCCGCCAGCACTCAAACAGCGAGCGGGCGACGTTGAGCCATGTGCGCGGAGGAGCCTGCAGGGTCTTAGTGCCAGTAGTGTTAAACCGGAAAAAAAATGTGTAAAATAAAATGAAAAAAAATATATTACACTAATAAATCCAATTAAAATAACATTTAAAATGTACATAATGCTAAAAATCTAAAATTTAAAGTAATTTTTGAGGGGGAAAAAAAGTACAATTATATTTACAGTTAGAATAATCAAATAAAAATAAATTGCGAACATCAAAATTTAAATTTTAGGTGAAATTAACCCTTCAATCAGAATTTTAAAAAAAATTATAAAACTTGAATTAAAACATTTAAAAATACAGTCAAAGTTTCAATTACAGATGCAATTGAAATACTATTAAATCAAAATGCATTCACATTTAAACAACAATAAAAATGTAAATTTAATTTGAAAAAAATAAAATAACATTTGCGATTTGGCAACCAGGGTGTGCACCTCCTCTTTCTCAAAGGCAGTTGGGATAGGTTGCCGCGCTCGCCGCCCTTGTGTGGTGAGCATAATCGCCAATCGGTTCAAAGAATGGATGGATGGATGCTAAGAAAATTACTTATTATTGACCAAAACATCTGTGAACACTCGAATCCACTTTGAAAGTCTTTTTGAAATCACCGTGTTGGTGTGCCCTGTGGTTATCTATAAGCAGGGGCGTTTCTACTCCTGGAGGCCCAGACAAGGAAGACTCACTTGTTTTCCTTCCCTGTGCCTGTTAGACAGTGAAAGGCCAATGAAAGAAAATGGTTTATAGACTGTAATCTGGACAGATGTGTACACTAAGCAGCCATATTAGCCCACAGAGTCTGTAAACTCTCATTGCGTCGCTTAGGAATGAGTTTTACACGACTGTATACTTGGCATGTGGTAAATAGAATTGACTTTAATGGAGATAGTGGGTAGCTGCGGGGGGGGCATCAGTATGCTCCAGCATCGGAGAGGACAGATGTGGCGATGATAACGTGCGGGCGATAACGAGCAAACACTTTGCAATCAGCCGCTCGGCGTGATTGTAGCGGCCCGCATGCGATGAGCCCCGCCCCTTATCCAGCACTTGGGGCCGTTGGAGTCAGCTAGGGAGCGAGTCAAGGGGCCTCAGCAGACAGCATCCACATGATGATGTCGATGATGAGGAGGAGGAGGAGGAGGAAGAGGAACGCTGCGGCAACATGGCAGGCCTTCTCCTCGAGTGCGGCCAAGTGTCAGTTTGTGCTCATTATCTGGAAGCAAGCGACGTGGCATCATTCCGCCAACGCCGTGCCCCCTCGCTGCCGTAACATCTCGCATGTCAGAGCCGACGTTCGCGGTCGAGCGCCCCGGGTGGTAATCAATCGCAGGCCCGAGAGAACACGGGAGAGCGCTCCCTCATTATATGACACTCGTCCAACTTGTCCTATTTGAACGAGGTTGACACAAAGAAAACAAAAATATTCGATCCGTGTATTCCAACCTGTTGAGCCGAGGCACATATAATACCAAATCCTTTTCCTCCATTGAAACAAATTGAAATGCCTTTAATTGGTTCCAGTCCAGTTATTTTTTCTTCTAATAAAGACTATTGTGTTCTGTGACGATCCAAGTAACCCAAACTACCAAAAGAGTACGTTGACTTTCTTCTTTCAGCAGAAAATAAAAGTTTGTGTTTAGCCTTTTCTGACCAGAAAGCGGCGAAAATTAGATTTTTGTGAAAAAACGTCAAGTAGAAGAGTGACAGTGGTGCCAAGGTTATGAAAGTTACAAAGACGAACGAAATAAGTAAAAATATAATTGAAATATAATAAATGCACCATAAATGCACAAATGCTTTATAAACACACACAAAACTGATCTGTGGATATAGGTGGTTCTTTTTCTATTTTTTGTTGAATTTTTACTACACAAGACTAACAATGTTTTTTTTGTAAATCTTTTTTTTAAATGAAAAATACCAAAACTAGTACAAACTAACTAAAACCAAGAATAATAATAATAATAAAAAACCATACTAAAAACTAACAAAGCTATGCTGGTATTAATTCAAGTTAACTAAATTTATATAATAAAACACTTCCTAAAAAGTAAATAAAAACTATCAATAATGAAAATTCAAAAATGATAATAACCCTAACTAATTTGCTCAAACTATTTGGCGGTGATTTGTCGCCTCATTATCTTTACACTCGCGACCCGGACAGCTATGCTGACCTTTGACCTTTTTCTGTATGTGTTTTTATTTTTTGGTTTGTGATCAAAGTGTGGTTTAAAAAGAATTATTGATGACGTGTTTCATAACTGCATTGGACTGGTGCTTCGCAGTGCAGATGGACAATAACCCGAAACATATGCGAAAGCAATAGCCAAATCAATCACGATTGTTTATTTGTCCCATTCTCCCATTTTGGTCACATTTACAAATTTTTGTAATTCCGACAACGTTCATCTGATTCAGATATAAATTAATTCAAATTAAAGCTGAAAGTAAAAAAAAATTAGAATTATGTCGATGTCCCGCTATTTATGTGTTCACAGGCAAAAGCCAAATTTGTCACATATCACTGTATAGTTTTCTGTTGATCCCATATTTGTACTATGACGGGGCCCCGAGGCACGTGTCAATGTTATTCCTCCCCAGGCTGTGATTAAATGTCAGTCATCTTATCGAGCTCAAGGTGGTCTCGTCTCTCTTGCTCCAATGTCACCCCCCCGTACGCCGCTCGGTGACAAAAGGTCCCTTTCAGCAAACGCTCCCGGTCTCCTGAGTTCGATTAGCTTGGAATTCCGGATGGGAGGTTCCACTGGGGAGGCCTCGGCTCAAGACAAACGTGAAACTCTTCCCTCCACCAGCAAGGCGTCGTCGCATTCGATTAACATTTACTTCAGCAAAGACACCGTCAAGGTGCTTTTTTGGCTGCATTTCGGGGAAAGTCAATATCCTGGCTCATAACGTCCTCGGAATATTTTATACTGCACTAAAACTCACAATATAAAATGTGAACGTAATTCAAAATTACACATTTATTAAATTTTGATGAATATGGCTCGGAATTTCTATATTACAGCAATATTTTATTCATAACTTTAATAAGATATTATTTGACATAGGTAATATAAAATTATATGTACTGTGTCGTAAAGACAGCTTGTGTATTAAAAAAATTGTAAAAAATTATTGCATAGGCATGATGCTAATAAAGTGATCACTGGTTTATCACTGAGCAACAAAAAACGTATCATGTAGGAGTTTTGGTCCTTTTTTTTATAGGAAAAAAGAAAAATGTGTAATTGTTGAACTGGATAGAAAATGGAGATGCAGTGTCCTCCAAAAGTATTGGAACGGCCCCGGGGACCTCTGGAACGGGCTCACTAGTCTTTATTGATTCTGAAGCCTGGCAATTTGCAGAAAAATGTATCCAAACAAGACAGTGACCCAAAACATAACACAACAAAGGACTTCATAGGGGAGAAAAAGTGACCAAGTCAATCACTGGACCTTAACCCAATAGAGCAGGGGTGTCAAACTCATGTTAGCTCAAGGGCCGCACGGAGGAAAATATATTATCATGTGGGCCGCATCGGGAAAATAATGGTATATAACTTAAAAACAATTGCCGCCAACAATTACAGACTCAACTGTAATCATATTGTTCCGAAAAAAAACCCCCAATGCAATTGGAACGCGGCCACAATTTACCAGTATACGTTCTGGACGTTTTGCATATATATTTTTCCCAGAATGCATTGCGAGGCGCAGTTAATGATGTTATAAGGACCTTAAATCCTTGTCATATCTATTTGTGTTACCAGTAATTGAATTTGTCGTATTTAACACATTTTATGTCGGTGTATGATTACAAAAAAATAATTAAACAAAACGTAGTTTAAGTTGTGTTATAAAATAATGACATCCAGGACGACGATTTCCCGTACAAGTAGCATTGCTCATCTGAGGACTGAAATTCATGTTTTGATTGTGGCCGGCTGATTAATTAGTCCGACGTTTTTTTTTATTTTTTTATTTTTTTTTTTTTTTTATTTATTTATATATATATATATATTTTTTTTACTTTACTTTACAAAATTATCTCGCGGGCCGGCTTAAACCCCTTTGCGGGCCTGATCCGGCCCGCGGGCCTTATGTTTGACACCCCTGCAATAGAGCATGTAATTTACCTTCTGAAGAGGAGACTGAAAGTAAAAACTCTCAGAAACAAACAAGAACTAAAAGAGGTTAAGACACTCAGCTGAAGTCAGGGAATCGTATAAATGCCATGAATTAAAAACTGGAATTCTAAACCAAATAAATAGAGAGGGTGAGGAAAGGAATCTTCAGAGAGTGCAGGAGTGAATTGTGTCAGTCAGTTCCTCTCCTCTCTCCTCGCGAGCCCTGAACTAAGTGTCTTCTCTCCTTCTTTTGTGTCGTGTTGAATAGATGTCAAACAGGTAGCCCTCTCATATTCCTCTTTTGATCTAAAACCCAAAATGTCTTCAGTATACAACAAAAACAAATGAATTGAGCTTGCTGTTCCAATACTTTTGGAGGAGACTGTACATACTTTTGTAATGGATCAAAATACGGCGATACTGTACATGCGTTTAAAAAACAAAACAAAAACAAAAAAACAGAAATGGGTGTGACGTTAACTCTCAAACGAACTCAAACTTTGTTCAATGACATGCAATGATATTGAAAATACTGAACTTATGGATGAAATAAGAAAATGAAGTATTTGCCATTCCGTGCAGCCCCTTCATCTTTGCAGGATGTGATCCAGAAGTCTCTGCCAAAGAAGAAAAGCAACATTACTGATACATCCCCCCCCCTCGCCCACAAAAAAACAATATCATCACCGAAGACCATCATAATCTCCTTTGAGGAGCAGCTTGGCATCGCAGCAGCTAAATTGCTTTTTTCGTTCTATCTGTGTGTGTGTGAGGCGCAGGTAGCGGCAATCACTTGACTTTGCTATCTGACGGTTCCGCCGGACAGCTGCCAGCTCATTTTTAAAACATCTCCTCCTAAGCCCCCCCCCCCCCCCCCGTCAAAGAGCAAACCCAACTTTATCAACTGAGTGCCAATCTCGCTGTAGTTCAGGCCAAGGTAATACGTTTATTTGAGAGCCGGCGACTTGCGGCTCACAGTTTCGCCGCTGAATACAACAGCAACAACAACAAGAAAACATAGAATATACTTCCGGAATGTGAAATAAATTTACTAATAAAGTACTAACATCTAGTACTTTTGATATATTAAACTTAAATGACAAAAAAAAATTGCAAACAAAAGTCTTTCTCTCCGAAGCAGATGCGTCAATCAGCCGCAGTATAGCGCCAACTAGTGCCAAGGAGGACCTACTCGCTAATGTCGAGACAAATGTATAGGTCGCTTGCACATCGTAATGCATCATGGGAGTTTTTCCTTCGGGCGCCATATTGGGTGTCCGCCGGTTCACAAGGTACACTCGCGAGTTACACGGTAGAGCTTATCAACCTGATGTAATTTTCGCAGTATTTTCACGATTTACCGGAAGATCAAAAACAACGATACAGGCAGAAGGTGTCTCTGTGTGGCGGGATTGATCCTAATTACGTCCTGACCAAGGGTGATTTTTTTCTTTGACGGAGAAAGCTTGCTGGCCGAATGTGACATCTCTGGACATCTTTCCCTACCTCGTGTTGACAACATGCTCCATAACACGCCAACAAATCCCTGGAGGCTTACAATTATTTTGTAAGCGGGTGGATACAGAGTGTAAACTTTAACATCGCATCAGAAGAAACGGTTGCTGTTGCACGTAAGTAAACCACATGGTGTTGGTAATTCTGCACACAAAAATGTTGATTTGTTCTCAGGCTTCCTGTTATCATTGTGTTTACGTGCACAGCTGGCTTTACCTGATGTGGTTTTTCTAATCATTTTATAACAGGCAAATATGGCAGAGCGTATAAGAATAAAAAGTAACTGCACAGCCTCCCCGTGGCTTAATTAAATTTAATGCTACCCTTTCACTAGTTACATGTTACTTAATCAACTTATTCTAAATGGTTAAGGTTAACCACTATCAGAGGACGTATTTTTAGTTTCAGTTTCCAGTACAATAAAACGTGTTCATGGTAACTACTGAGCATACTGACAGCTTTTCTTATGATCTCACGGTTAAGGAGGCTGTCACAACACCCAATTTCTGTCTGGTGCCAGATGGCAACAATTCCCATCACTTGTCACGACAACATCAATATTATTACCAGGTATGTATGGCTTTACTTTTTGTAGTTTCTTATTTAATTCTATGTTTCATATTTTCATTACAATGTTTGTAATATTTTCAGATTCAGGCACAGATGAGTTTAACTGGACGGACTTCTGCGACTTTGTGGTGTGGACAAAGTGTGATTGAGCGAGTCCACCCAGATCGCTCGTTTTGGCCAGTTGGAAAAGCCAGAGTTTTTTCCCCCCAAAATCCCCTCCTTACCTGAACTGCTCGGGAGAGCATTTACTAGATCAGCAGTGGACTTCCAGTGTTCCTGCTCAGCCGCTGTCACCTACCACTTGCTCATGTACTTCAAAGATGAGGAATAAAGTAGTTTTTTTGTGCTGCAGCAGATTGTAAAATCAAATGATATCACTTGAAGTGTGCCAATCTAGACTGCCAAAAGGACAGTGGTTTTGTGACAAGTGTGAAACAAGGATTATTGGGAAAACTGTAACACAGTACTGGTACTTGTCTTACATTAAACAAATTTAAAAGAGAGCAACTTTTTCCTCTGTACATAGCATAATGAAAGTCATTGCGTACCCCATCAACATTACATCATACCGTCATCTCAGGATGGTAGGCACCTGTGCTAAAATAAACTACATTAATTAACAGTTCAATTTTTAACCCTGAAATTACTACATCTAATCATTATTCACTTCATTTTTTGTGCTTTTAGAAATAATAGAGATTTATGCCATTACTTTAAGAGGGACCATATTGCACATTGAGTCAAATCCTGTCATTTGTATTATGTATAGCTTTGTAAACAAACCCAACAATAGAATTTGTATAAACGCTGCCTTTATTAGCGCCAAACAAACAGTCGCATGTTGTCCTCCTCCAATGCTTTGATGCTCGCCTTCGTTTCCATCATGTCATTGGCAATCAAGTCGGTGTGGCATGAGATCCCTAAAGAAAAAAAATCACAAAAAAATACGGTACCAGTAATAGGTTTAATATAGTAAAGTAGTATAGTTTTTTTGTCAGTGTAAAAGAAATGTACACATTTTGTTGCATTTTTTAATGTATGAACATTGCTACAGGCAAATACTTATTTCTATAAACACTTCCAAATGTCTCTAAAATATAAGGTGCGTGTACACACACAAACAAACACATACATTCACTCATGCATACAATATATCATGTAATGAATTCTGAGTGGCATACCAGAGTCAATGATGTCAGCAGTACTTGAGGGTACAGGTTACTGGAGCCATCTGGCTGCATAACTGCAACAATCTCTGCCACTTCGAGTCTTTTCTTTGCTTGTCTCTCCTGTGCACGTTCATATCTTGGCACCGACTGGGCTGAGACATAGATGTTGTAACTTGGGACCCAACTTTAATGTTGGAGCCCAGTCGGGATGATTGGACAGAAAAACGGGCGCAGGGCGACCTGTTAAAATAAACACATATATAAACAAATAAAATATGGAAAGACTGGTTATTTTGCCGCAGTAGGGTGGCCGTGAATAAGTTCTTTAGCATGATGTGTAGGCTACCGGGGCTCTGTTTTCTTGCATCAGCCCCTTCTGTCTCTTTTTTTTTCCAAGTTTACATTTTGCCACCAAAAAACATGTTATCGGCATTAAAAGCCCAAGACTAATCAATCCAATTTCAGCAGTAAACACTGCACTGGCACTACTTGGGTGAAAATGTTCGATGTTAGCTTTCGGCTAACGTCCGCTAGCCAGCTTGTACTACCGAACTTGCTTGCTCATGAATCCAAAACATAAGCAACTTGCCCATATATGGGCGGTCGAAACGTTATTAATCCTCATGCATTAAATAAAGGTAAACAAGCTTACCGCTCACAAAGTGATCGCTGCACACACGAGCCCAAAGTAACGACTTCCCTCCGGAGTCCGCACTCCTCTGTCTCCAGGCCCTGGTTCCTAATTACTTTCGGAATTCGGAAGAAAGGCCGACCATTTTCCCCCTTGGCTTTGTTCGAACAGCCAACGATGCAGCAACAATGTACCATTTTAAACGCAGAAAACAAACGTGATAGATACGTGTTAGACCGAATCGCTACGTAAATGGAGGCCACCCAGCATGGCGACTACGAGAAATCCGAGGCGGAAGTGACGACATGTGCAAGCGACCTATTGGAACACCTTTGAACGCTTACTTCACGTAACTTTGCTGAACAGATTGCGATTAATATTATTTTTTAGAGCATCCAACACCTTTAATGTTGACTCAATTGTGGCAAGCTCGCAACATTTGACCTTTGACCTTTTGAAGAGGAATGTAAAAATGAAAACAAAAGAAAATGATTTTTTTTACACCCAAATTTGAGCTGAGTCATTATTATCAAAATAAACATAAAATTATTACATAATATAATAATCATAAATATCATATTTTATATAATTATCATGTTTATAAAAATGATAAACGTGACACAACTCAAATCTGATCAACTTAAATAAAATATTATTTCCCCACTCGCGCTCACACACTGCCATATACGCGCACACGCAAAAATACATTTTAACAACCGCATGAAATGTGTCTCCCTGAAAGGCACTTTATAAATCCAAGTTAGCGTGGACACATTTATGAGGCCATCCAGCATTATGCAGTGCTCTAAATGCGGACTCTTTCACTTTCAGCCGGCCTCTTGACAGGCCAAATTTGTGTGTGCGCAACACTACATTTAAAACCCCACGGATGTAAGACTAATAATGACATTTTACCATTAAAAATATATTAATGATATATTAATGATTACAGAAACATAACATACATTGGTTTAGGTAATTACCAATAATGTTCATTTTAGGGCACGTGTAACATAAAATCTTATAGCGGGTGTTAAGAATGTGATATTAATGTACACTGCAAAATTTCTAAAGCACATATGTGATCTAATGACATGTAAAAGTCTTTATTTACATGCTTTTCATTTGCCTTAACTAACTAATGTTAATGGTGTTTGTGAGATTATAATTTGACATGACTGGTTACATGTAGTCTGACGGGAATGGTTCAAACCAGGTCATAAATATTTGAAGCATACTGCACTACATACAGTATACTGGTACTGTAGGTTTTAAGGCAGCATGGCTTTCACAGTCCAACAGCGCCCTCTGCTGGAAGACAATCAAGAATCCTTATTGTAACACAGATCATTCTGTAAGTTTCCTTTCATACATACATGTACACGTCTATTCAATACATGTTTCGTAAAGTGTCGAATTAATCTGTAATATTCTTTGAATATTATTCTGACAAAAAAATAAAAAATAAAATCAAATGACATTTAATATGAATAGTGCGTGACGAAACCTTGCTAACCAATAATAAACTTTCCATTAGGACAATTTGCAGAAACCACATTCACATTTAAAGGGCACTTAAACAAAGCAGTTTTTTTTTTTTTTTTTTTTGTTTTTTTTTAAAACAACTATAAATCAGTGTTGGCGTTTTCTTTTTTATTTAGTAACCTTTCCAAAATTATAATGACTATAATTGTAGTCACAATAATTTGCTTATTATTCAATTACATGGAGGCAATTTAGAGTACGTGGACTTTTTTTTTTTTTTTTTTTTTTTTTACAAGATTTTGTCATTGAAATTCATAATAAAGTAGCACAAAAATAAAATAAAATAACATTAAATTAAATCCATATCTAATAATATTTACTAATAAATATTTGCTAAATAAATGTAGGGTTAAATAATGATTTAAAAATAAGTAGATGCATATTACAGCTATATTATAATCCATCCATCCATTTTCTGAACCGCTTGCTCCTCACAAGGGTCACGGGGTGCTGGAGCCTATCCCAGCTGGCGATAGGCAGTAGGCGGGGTACACCCTGGACTGGTTGCCAGCCAATCGCAGGGCACACAGAGACGAACAACAAGTGTAATAATGCATGTTCAATGAAAATGAAAGACAAATAAAATAAAAAAATAGATAAAAATAAATAAATAGAAATATTAATACTGTACTGTACAGAACGCTTGGAATGGATATGAATACTGTACTAGAAAATAACTAATGATAAATAAAAAATAAAGTAGATAAAAACACATTAATTAAATTAAAATCCATTTGCAAAAGCTTACCTAAAAAAAAAATATATAATAATACCATTATCCCTACACACACTGTACATAGAGTACATTTTAATTACCCTATGAAATACAGTTTGACATCCTTGGGGCCCTTGAAAGGTGCTTCATAAATCTCAGTTATTATCACTTATCTAATTATTATTAAATATAATTCCCATCTCACGGTATTAAAAAGTCATCACCTTCTTAAAGAGGTCTGCCCGCAGTCTGTTGGCTTGTGACACTGCTCTCTTCTCCTCCTCCTGCTTCTTCCTTTCCACCTCCGGCAGCTTGTTGTACATCCTGCACGCACGCACACATGCGATTAGGGAATACTGCTGCACGGGGAGTTATCTGGCAAGCGGGTCTTATGCGCAAGACTCCCTTTTCATTCCTTTACATGCCGCTGGCAGCGTGTTAGCAGATCCTGGCAGTCAGATAGTGTCACCTTTGAAAAAGTTACAATGGCTCGCCAGCATCTGATTGGAGGGGAGTGGAGTGTGGGGAGGGGTGGAGTGTGTTGGGGGGTTTTGGCGGGGGGACATTGCAGATAAGCAACATAAAAAGGAGCAGATAAGGCTCATGGAGGACTGTTCATATCTTCTGTCAAGATGTCCACAGATGTGTGTGTGTGTGTGTGTGCGTGTGTGTGGCCAGTTGTGGATATGTGAGATATGAACAATATTAATTTAACTTAAACCAGATGAAGCAATTTCTGGAGAAATTGCATGTTGTCATGACTGGGTCATGCAAGTGTTATGTTTGGGTCATGACGGTGTGGTCAAGTGTCTGTTTTTGAACTGATGTAACCAGCAACTAGTTTCAACTGGTAAGACGCTATGTGATGTCAGAAGCTATGTGATGTCAGGGATCTTTAATCTCTTTAACTGGTCAACAGCCAATCAGATAATTCCATGTCAGTCCTGTTGCATGTCTAGCCACAACCAATCAGATCGATTCGCTGGCTATATAATCCTGACCGAGAAGTGTGTGTTTTTGTCAGATTATTTTTCCTCTGTTCCTCTGTGCAACTCCACAGCCCAAGTTAGCTTAGCGTCCCCTGATTCTTGATACCTTCTTGTTGTTTCTCATCGAGTCAAGTTTGTTCCGTGCCTCTCTATGTTATGTGAATAAAGAGTTAAAATCTTATTTGTGTCTGAGTTTTTGGGATCCAACCCCAGAACATAACAAATGTGAATGCTGTAATGCTGAATGAAAGAAAAAAACAACAGAAACTTGGAATGATATTGAATGAGGTGGAAGGTTGTTGACAGATATGGAATGATGTGGAATGGTATTGAATGACTGGGATGTTACTGAATGGTATTAAACGCTTGAGTTTGTTTTTGGGATGTCAAACTCACCTTCTGGATCTCTGCTGCATTTCTCTGCCTGATATCGACCTCTCTTTCGGCTTGAAAAGGTTATCTAAAACGCACACACGCGCAAACACAGATGAACAGTGTGGTAAATTATAAATATGAATACTGGATGTAATTAAAAGGGAGATAAGAGAGAATTCTTTTGTAGAAAAATGCAAACTTTTACAAGAAAGTTGGATTTTATATTACATCTTATGTTATTATTATATAATCTGTTCAAAACAAAAAAAAATTAAAAAGGAAAAACATTTCTCGAAGAAGTTAATACATATTTAAATACATTTTTAAATTGAACTTTGCTCCAAAATCATTACAAAAAAAAAACATTTTGTCGCTCAAGAAAAGAAAAATGCATTTATTCATTAAAAGTCCAAATTTTACGAGAAAGATGGATTTGATTGTATTATATCATAAAAAATTGACATTTACTTGATTAATTCAAGACACTGAAGCTCCCACTGTGTGAACAAAATAAAACACAAATCTTCCCAAACGATAATAATAATCTTGAAATAAGGAAAATTTTTACTTTATCTCCCAGATTTTTTTTTTTTTTACCCTCTCCTAATATAGTCTGTAATATAAAAAGTCTACACACCCCTGTTTGAATACCGGGATTTTGTGATATTAATACAAAAAAATAAAATAAAATGAGACCAAAAATAAATAATAATAAATACTGTAATATTTTCTTAAATTTTATATATATATATATATATATATATATATATATTTTTTTTTTTTTGAGGACACGTAAAAATAAACAACTATCATGCGGTTTCACAAGTGTCCACACCCACTTGTAACTGGAGATAGATAAGTTCAGAATGAACCAATCACACTTCAAACTCATGCGTAATTGGAGTTTCTTCACTATTTAAAGTGCCTTCGACAATCTATCTATCTATCTATCTAGTCAGTCAACGTATGGTTAAATCCCCCAAATGCTCACACATTGGCGCTCATTAGGCGTACCTAATGAAGTGTCCAGTTAGCATGCATAGAGCTGCACTGCTCCAAACCTGCCAGCAGAGAGCAAAGTTGGCCAAATGCCAGTTGAGGAAGCCCATACTTGTATAATAAACTACCACTATAAGTCTCCAAACTCATTGAGGTTTGAAGTAGAAATGAACTAGTCCACATATTTAACCGCAATAAATTCCCCTCCACTGGGTCTTAACTGCCTTCTTATAGAGTTTTCACAAGAGGTCCCAACCCCCAAAGTGTGTTATCAGTGTGTAGCAAGTGTAAAAAGTGTGTAATAAAAGGACAAATGAATGCGGGCCTGGACGTCCCGGGTCAGCGCTCACCGCTAAGCGGATCCGGCGTGGTGCACCTCCTCCTTCGCACGCCTCCGTCTTGCACCGTGCCGGCGCTCCTCCTCCTCCTCCTCCTCCTCCTTTTCTGCTCCATCCTCCTCACTCGACCCTGAGATCGGCTGATGAAGTCTGGCCTGAAGAGCTCCAGAGCCTCCTGGGACGGGGAAAACATCCACAGTGAGCCGCTTGCTTATTGGTGGGAAGAAGTTCAGCAGCTCTTTGACACTAATCCTGCAAGAAGATGGAGTAAGAACAAAAAAAATCTTGGCTGAGTTCAACCTGCACGGAACATAATCTATTCCTTAACCTTGATAAAACCTCTCCCCGGTCTTGTAATAGTGAGGAAGTGTTAACGTTATGCTCCGCTTTAGCAGGGATGAGAGCATCGGGAGGGAATCGCAAGCCTCAAGGAAACTGCCTGGACTCACACAGAAGAACATCCAAGGGTGATGAAAGAGGGAAAACGAGTTGAAAATTACAAATCATGACAAATTATAATAACATCATAATAATATAGGAGGATTATTATTGTAATAATGTCACAGTGCTTAATTGACAACTAATTGTTAATCAAATTAATCGATAATTATTTTTGAATATTGAAAATTGAATATTTGTTTTGAGATAGTGTTTAACTTACATTGTCCAGTAAATACTCTCCGATTTCTATTGTCATCATCATGTAAGCAGACTGATTACATTGTATAGAAACAAAATGAGATTTTTTTTTTTGCCTGTAATTCATATCTTTATTGTCGTAAGTGTTAAAGAAACCCCACCAAAAAGTTATTTTACTCATTACTGTACATCGAATTTGAATTCATCAGTTATCAAAACTTTTATTCAGCTAATACTGGAAACGGCGTCCGTCTCGTGACATTCATATTGGTCGGGCCCCTGTATTGTGTCTGAATTATACTGCCCCCAGCTGGCCAAGGTGTGCATACCAGAGGGAGCAGCACAATGTCCACTACGTTGAATAAATAAATAAATAAATAAATAAATACTTTTTTCCCCAGGCTGGAACGGATTCATGCCCTTTCCATTAATTTCAATAGCAAAAGATGATTTGAGATGAGAGTGTTTTGGTTATATAACAAATAATTAATCTTGTATTGTACTTCCAAGATACCAAAACATCCTACTTTGAGACTGAGGCACTCGGGTGAGGCTTCTGGAGTGTTTGTCTTCAGGTAGAAACGACAATAATCCATCTCGCCTCCTTTGGGTGGCTTTGCAGGACGTTTCTGAGGTTCATCTGTCCTGTCTTTGATTGCTGAGATGAGGAGGGAGGGGGGGGGGGGGGGGGGGGGGGGGAGGGGGGGGGGTTAGGCAAATGACATTATTTCAATATGGTAAGATGACATCAGAACATGAACGCTCACAAATATTTTCCTCACGATGTCGAGAGCTTGATGATGCATTTAAATCAGAAGAATTAGAAGAACAACAACTAGAAGAAGAAGAAGAAGAAGAAGAAGAAGAAGAAGAAGAAGAAGAAGAAGAAGAAGAAGAAGAAGAAGAAGAAGAAGAAGAAGAAGAACAACAACAACAACAACAATTAGAAGAAGAAGGAGAAGAAGAAGGAGAAGAAGAAGAAGGACAACAACAACAACAACAATTAGAAGAAGAAGAAGAACAACAACAATTAGAAGAAGAAGAAGAAGAAGAACAACAATTAGAGGAAGAAGAAGAAGAAGAACAACAACAACAACAACAACAATTAGAAGAAGAAGGAGAAGAAGAAGGAGAAGAAGAAGAAGGACAACAACAACAACAATTAGAAGAAGAAGAACAACAACAATTAGAAGAAGAAGAAGAAGAAGGAGGAGGAGAAGAAGAACAACAACAACAACGACAATTAGAAGAAGAAGAAGAAGAAGAAGAAGGAGGAGAAGAAGAACAACAACAACAACAACGACAATTAGAAGAAGAAGAAGAAGAAGAAGGAGGAGAAGAAGAAGAAGAACAACAACAACGACAATTAGAAGAAGAAGAACAACAACAACAATTAGAAGAAGAAGAAGAAGAAGAAGAAGAAGAAGAAGAAGAAGAAGAAGAAGAAGGAGTAAAAGACGACACTTCGGAATGACCAGCAGCAGCAGCTCATAAAATGAAAAAGAGCCGTCGGCAACCCGAGTGTGGCCGATGAATAATGCAGAAGATGACAGTGCATCTATCCTGCTCCTGTAATCTCCGTTCGTCCTGCTTTTATGGAACATCTCCGCTGAATTCACATCCAGCACCGAGACGCCGAAGGCGGCCACGTTGTTTCCTGAGTGGTTTTTCAGCTGTGACATCCACACAAAGTCCTGCTGCAAAATGTGTGGGGGCGCATTCGGACGTGTCAATGCGAGAGAAGAGCCGCTATAAATAATGCCGCAGATAATGGCTTGCTGCCATGAACGGTCGCAGTCGTGGACATCTCGTGTTCGCGCAGCCTTGCGTCGCACGGGAATATTCTGACGTTTCCTTCCTTGTAAAGTGAAAGCAGAGATTTGTTTCTCAAACATGTTTGAAGGTAATTGCTGGAAACTTAGTTTTGAATTGTGATGATACAGCGTTAAGATGTTTTTCACTAATTCAGTTTATCATCATTTTTTTTTTGGGGGGGCGTGGCTAAAATTGGTACAATATGCACTTTGTTGTCCGGTATGAACTGCCCCACCTCCACTAAAAGCGAGGCCTCCTCGGTGAGAAAAAAAAAAAAAAAAAAAAAAAGCATCATCCCTATTGATCGTCTGCTGGCAAGGCTGCTTTAGAGCGCCTCGTTGTCTGCTATGAGTGTGCGCATGTCAAACAGACGAAGATGGAAAATCAGTTAGGGAGAATATATATTTTTTTTAAGCTGATTTGACAACCAGCGTGTGGGCTGGTGCTTCTGACTGGGGTGGCCACTTTAGAGTGCCTCGTTGTCAGCCGTAAGTGTGCACACGTCATGATAAGACAGACAGAAGCACGGATAGGATAGGGTGGCTGTTTCAGAGCGCCTCAACTGCGAGTGAGTTAAAAAAAAAAAAAAAAGCAAAAATCTGATGTGACTGCCAGAATATAAGAACGGTTTCTGGCTGGAGCAGCCACTTTTGAGCGCCTCGTTGTTGGCCACGAGTGCACGCACGTCACAAAGAGAATGAAGACGGTTGAAGTAAAAAAAAAAATAAAAAAAAATCAAAGTCTGATGGGGCAGCCAGCATGTGGGCAGGAGCTTCCAGCTGGCTTGGCAGCGTTAGAGTGCCTCGTTGTGACCCAATGTGATACAGTACAGTACTGTACATTCCAGCCTGGTGGAATGTGAAAATTCAGCCCCCTAAATCAGCTTCCACTCAGCAACACGACAAAATTCCTAAAGGACCCACGCCCCAAAAGACGTATTTTGATTTGAAGCAGCCATTTTAGGGTCATTGTGGCCATTTCCAGGGATCCCTCAACGACAGGGACATTTTCATTTGATGCTGAATTGCATTTCCGCACAGAAAACAAGCGCTTGTCGCAAGGTATTCAAGCCACTCTTACATTATACAACAGAGGAAACACTTTACAGGGGTAAGAAGCACGAGGAGAATACATAAATGCGTTTTATTTTTGTCTTAAAGCGGATTTTGCGCGTGAACCTTGTGGGATTTATCTGGAAGATGGTGAATGTGAAGCAGGATGAATGTGGTGCATGTTTGAAAGAGAGAGACAGATGAGAGGAATAAATCAAAATGTGAAAGGCGGAGTGGGGGGGAAATCGGGAAGAATTTCCTCCTCTTTTATGGCCGCATCCAAACGACACTTTGGAAATGTGATCTTAATCTACAAGAGTTGGTGAAATAGACGCAAATCCAGATGTGGCTGCGTTACATTTTCACGTGAGGACGCGGCGATGAATTTCAAACCAGGTCAGGCAAAGCAATGGAAACGACCGCGGCCGCGCCGGGCGCTGGAAACTTTCTCATCTACATTCCGCCGCCGCTTGTTTGCAGGGTTCGCCGCGCCGAATGGCAATAACCTGACGGCGGGCCTCAGCCGTAGTGTTAACCAGACGTGCACGTTACCAGTTCTAAAAAGTCACCATTTTAAAACTGACAAAACTCAGCGATATTTGTTTGCTTGTTTGTTTGTTTTTAGGCAAAGTGAGCTCCACGACTTTGCCCCTTGTTGAAAAAGTCCGTTTTTTTTTTAGTTTTTTTTTAATCAATTAGCTTTACCAATTTATAAATAATAGTAATAGTCTAACTACCGTATTTTTCGGATTATAAGTCGCAGTTTTTTTCATAGTTTGGCCGGGGGTGTGACTTATACTCTGGTGCGACTTATGTGTGAAAATTAACACATTATTATATCATTTCACGTGTTATTTTCACACTAAACCGCAAGAGGGCGCTCTAGGCCTGTGTTGATAAGTTCAACACTGCCGGTAGAAGAGCATCGTCTACCTTCGAGTTGGGGGAGTTGTTTAAAAGTGACACCGAGGATGAAGATCTCATTGGATTTAGTGATTTGGAGTGACACTGATAGTTTTGAACTTGCTAGCATGTTCTTTATGCTAGAGTTATATGAATAACTTGTAGTGATGGGAACATAATTCACCCACGGAACGTTGGGACCAAGGGAGAGTTCCGGTTGGGAAGGTTTCCTTAAGCATTTGCCTGTATTTGGTTACCTTAACTGTAACCCTTAGCCATAAAGTCCAAAATCCAACCAGGTGGAATCTTGAAATCCCAGAATCCATCTTCGATTACAGGCTTGTTTATTTTCGTGTGGGTTTTTTGTTGGATAACTACACATTACTAGTACTAGTACTACATTTGTTGACAACTAATGTGCCACTAATCCGACTCGAGACACTCTAAAATGTTTCTGGTTAACAATACATCTTCACTGGTAGGACTAGTAGTGAACAGATGTCAACTTGTGCACAGTTTTGCCACAGTAGTAAACCAGAATAGTTTTATTGCTAGTATGCCAAAGTTGTCCTAATACAGGGAGTCCTTCAGTTACGAACAAGTTCCGTTCCTACGCTGACGATGAAACCCGAATTTCCGCGGAAGTCGGATTTCATCATTCAACTCAAAATTTACATCAAAATACTTTGCATAAAAAAACCAAACAAAACGAAAATACATTAAAATAGGGCGGAACAGTGGATGAATGGTAAGCACGTCCGCCTCCCAGTAGGCTACTCAGGACGCAAGATCGAGTCGAGTCGAGGCTTTGGCCTGTGTGGGTCTTCTCCGGGTACTCCGGTCTCCTCCCACATTCCAAAGACGTGCATTGCAGGTTAACTGGGCGCTCTGAATTGACCCGAGGTTTGTTCGTGAGTGAGGATGGTTGTTTGTCTCTGTGTGCCCTGCGATTGGCTGGCAACCAGTTCAAGGTGTACCCCGCCTACTGCCTGAAGCTGGCTAGGATAGGCTCCAGCACCCCCGCGACCCTTGTGAGGAGTAAGCGGTTAAGAAAATGGATAGATGGACACATTAAAATAACAAAATAAGATGCTGTTCTAAAAAAAAAAAAAAAAAGAGAGAGAGTAAAAAAAGCTAAAGATACTACCGGTGCACAAACACAGACAAGCGCTAGCACGAGCTATAAGCAGAAACACTTGGAACAAAATGGCGGACGAGGCGCGGCCATTGTGAAATCGAAATGTCGAGTGCTTAACTCGAGGACTCCCTGTGTTGAATCCCTAAATGTAATTTAGGCGACTTGATTGGCTTGACTGTTCCAACTTGCAACACAGTAACTTGCTAGAACTTTCAGAATCGAGACTCACATGCTGCTCCTCGCCGTTGACCCCAACTCTTGCCATTGTCGTGCTGCTCGCCTCCCAGCACGGCCGCCCTGGGGCCTCCGGAACCTTCTTTTGTGACAGGTGAGCAGAGCCGAACATACACCGTGGACTTAAACCAAGCGTTTTGCACCACTCCTCTCCTGTCCGGCGCCGCCAGGGAGGCTGAAAATATCTTGTCCAGTAACACAACGGAGCTAGTGCACCTCGGCAGCACCTCTTGGCGAACGCAGGTCCGGTAGGAAGGCGTCGGGGACGTCGGAATGATTGAGCCATCTATCACCGCGAGCGGCTCGCTATCCCCCGCCGCAGTCTGAACCGTCCTATTCCCCGCACCGCTCAGCGCCAATCCATCAGCTGCTGAGTGGGCTTGTCTGCCCTCATTAGGCCTCATGATTGCAGAATCCCATTGGCACACATCCTGCCGGCCGTTGCAGACTCTCATGGCCTGAGTGATTCCAGCTTTGGAAGAGACTGTAGCGTTCTGGACTGCCCTGGATCCGCAGCAGAATCCTTGTACAAGCGATGATTTTGATTAATAACCTATAGAAAGTAATGGACATTAATCAGTTGTAGGGTCAAACTCTTGTTATCATGAGTTCTTTATGAAATAATGTTTTTAAGAACTTAGCAGTTGCTGTGCAGAAAGTACAGTGGAACCTTGATTTAATGGACTGAATTGGATGAATTGGTCCGTTACAGCCAGTAGGCTACAGTAAAAAAATTATTAATTTGTACTTTTTCGTAGCCTAAAATTGAAAACCGCACAAAATGTGTGCCTGTGTCGTTTTGGTATCACATTGTTTTTATCTTTTTATTTCTTTGCCTAGCGTTCATATTATGTTACTACGGAGCCCCAAAGGTGACATGGTAGAAAAGAAAAACAACTTTGCGTTCCCACACAAAAAAAATTTGCGTTCTCTCGCAATCTTTGCGAGATAACGCAAAGTGTTTTTTTTTTTTCTACCATGTCACCTTAGGCGCTCCGTAGTATGTTGCTGTGTAAATGTCTTTTCTTACCTATATTTCAACTGTTTATAAAAGCCCATCCAGGGACGAATTAGCGAATTAGCTTTGGCTATTAGCACCGCATCAGACTGCTGTGCTACAGTCTGTCTATGTTGCTGTAACTGTCACTATCAAATACGTCAATAAATAGTAAATATATTAAAAAAAAAACAACAACCTTGAAACTATTTGCAAAATGTTTACATTTGTCCAAACATATCTTGTTGGTGCTTGGGGGCAGGTCAGGATAATGGCTAATAATTAGCCACGATGTTAGCGCTTCCTTTTTCACCTATGTTACAATGAAATTACATAGAGAACTCTTTACAAAAAAAACACCACTAAAAAAAATGTGTTCTGTACCAATGTTCAGAAGAACATGAACAAAAAAAGAAGGAAAAAAAATGTAGATACATATATAGGTTGATTAGACGCTCCTTTTGAGCTGCGTGCTAATGATGATGTGAAGCTAATGTCCACGATTTCCATTTGCTTGAAGGGACAGTTGCCCCTGCCAACATGGCCGCCACATTAGCGTTCCAACCGACAAGAAAGAGCAGCACAAGCCGAAAACTGTTAATTTTTGCCTTTTTAATTGTTATCACTGTGCAAAAAAAATATCATGAATAGTAAAAACAATAAATTATGTTCTCACCTCACCTTTAGAAGCTAACGTTTTGGTTTATCTTTCAATCATCACTTATTGCTGCTGTAGCCATTTTGTTCTGAGCAGCCAGGACAGGGACAATTACCGGTTATTTTCTTCATTGCCATCGCTTCTACTCTTTAAAACAAACAAACAAACAAACAAAAAAAAAGACATGGAAAGAGGAAAAATGATTGAAAATACGCCACCCATATCTCATCAGATTTAAGAGGCAGCATCATCGTCCTGCACTCTTTGCTTGTTGATCTCCTCCCCGTTGCCATGTCAACGTGGTTTGAAATAAAAACGTGTCCTAATATGACAGCTGCAAGAAAAAAAAAAAAGAACACACTCGACTCTTCCTCCAGCTGTGAGAAGTCAAACCTTACACCGCGCATTTGATTTATTTCAGTGTGAGATGTTTTTGACAACACTCGGATGCCGCACTTTTTCTTCTGCGCTTGAAGGGTGTCTCATAATCTTCCTCTTTTGAATCTTAAAACGTACTTTATTTTTTAACGTTAGCAGTACTCATATCTGCTGGCTCTCCAAAATTCAAAGGGTACTTCTTGTTTTGTTAATCAGTGGTGGACGACGTAGACCATACATTTGTGTAAATAAAGGTACAGTACCTTTATAGGGAAGCGTAGTAGAGAACACAACGGTCTATAACTTCCCAGGTCACGTGACCTTGCCGTTAATGATGCGGGGAGCTGTTTACTTCACTGATGTGAGCTGTCGATGGGCTTCCAGCTGTCGAAATCCCACCTTGTTTCTTCGATCCCTGCTGGGAGTACACGACATGAGAGAACGCGGCGGGCCTCCAGAGCGAAAACAATCACACTCAGCAGTTCATCGCATGTGAAAAATAGCACTTCATTATCACGTTCTCCACTTCATGCTTTTATCCCAGCCCGCAGCAGCCTTGATCCGTCCTTCCTTCTGGCAAGCAGACTTGACGTAAGATCAGCTCGACTTGCAGCACCCGGTGACTCTCCGGCATGTGCTTCTTCGCCTCGCACATTCCTGATTAATGCCAAACGCCGGACAATGGCCGACGGGATTTTAAGGTCAATTGTAGCACAGAACCGTCAGGCAGAGGATGGAGATGATCTGTTTTGTTTTTCAGCATTGCTGCCATTTTAGTTGATACAAAACTCAAATTTTTTTTAATATTACAAAAATATTTTTTTTCTGCCTTGTGAATCATAAAATAAATTCAATTTAAAAAAAAAAAAAAGACTAAATTGCAAAGGGCAAAATCAACATAAATCAATCACAATAAAATAAAAGTAACCCATCTTTTAGATAACCAAATTTCAAGAAAGTAAAATAAGAGACATTTAAATTAAAAATACTGAAATCAAAATAAAATAACAAGAAACTAAAAAATAAAACGACAACAAAATAAGTTGAAAATATTACCATTAAATAAAATAATACAAAATTAAACCAAAATTCAACAACCAAGTCACAATTTAATAATACATTTAAATCTAATACAGCACAATTACAATAAAATAAAATCATGATTATTTCAAATAATCATATTTTAATTAATAATTCATCAAAAAAGAAAAAGAAAAGAAAGACAAACAATCAAATAAAAGAAAGTCAAAAATACAAACAAAAAATTAAGGTATTCGAAATAGATTTAAAACAACAAAATGACCGTAAAACTACGTAATGCCAAATTAAAAATGATTACACTAACATAATCAATTATAATAATAATAAAAAAAAAAGAAATATCGAGTGACATCACCTTAAATGCATGTTCTGCTACCGTGGCGCCAACTTACCTTTTTACGTGTCGAGATGCCAGCCATTGTCCATTTCTTCAGAAACGATCCTTCATTGGGCCAGTCAAGATAACAGAATGAATGATATCGGTCATCAGACGGTATCTGGCTCTCTGTTGAAAGTGGGGGGAGAAAAAAAAAAGACAAAAGCTTGTCTCTTTGTGGATGTGAAACGCGACTCGTGAAATGTGATCCGCCAAGAAATCCACTAATGGACGTACCGCAGCGAATCTTAATAAATCCTTGACCCAAATTTGAGGGCGAGCTAGATGCAATTTTTTCTGTCGATACTTGAAGAGTTAAGACCTGTTGAAAGGCTCCAGCAGCAGCAGCAGCAGCACTAGCAGGCTCACGTAGCACAGCGGGTGACGAACTCTCAGGTTGCCGCAATGGCAAAAGAGCTTCCGATTGCACGCTTGAATATTAATGAGCTACCTAGGGAATAGATAATAGCACCCTATGATGCAAACAACCACGGTATAAAGAATGTAAAGAATAAAATAATTGTTTGCCACATTGCTTTCCCCTTCAATTCAATGGACACTGAGCTGCTCCTCATGGTGTGTGCAGCTTGGCCACCTGGGGGCAGTATAATACAACCACAGGCACACATGAAGAAGACTTTCACAACAAAACGTTTAGACTGCGCTTTACGCTAGACTTGCGCCGGGCACGAAAATATGGCTCTTAGTGTTTAAATATAACTTTGTCACATCGAGCCTTTGTTGGCCTTTTCATTCCAGTGTTGTGCTGCTGGAATGCGGCGCCACTTGACAAACCATCTGTGGATGGATTGATGATCCCCGGCCAACAAATAATGAGCGTCGGCGGGGGAGAAAACTGGAATGGACACAATGTTGTGGCTCGCTTTCCCTCTGGCAAAATATTGATTAGGGCCACTGTGTCACTCTGCCACTGGAATGATCATTAGCACAATAGATACAGTTAGCGTCAAGTTACACTACATTGTGCTGCTATGGAACCCAAAAAAAAAAAAAAGTTCAGGAATGCAGCAGCAGACACATTTGGAGGAAAAAAATAGTGTTTACTCATAAACTCAAACTCATTGTCAGAGTACCTGACACCTCTAGATTTAGTTAAGGTTTTTTTTTTTTAATGCTAAAATATTGATGGCTAGCTAGGAAGCTAGCTAAGTAGCGAGTTAGCTAATCTATCAAATAGATAGATAGATAGATAGATAGATAGATAGATAGATAGATAGATAGATAGAAAGAAACTTATCAGAGTACCTGACACGTCTAGATTTAGTTAAGGTGAGTTTTTTTTAAATTGCTAAAATATTGATGACTAGCTAGGTAGCTAGATAGATAGCGAGTTAGCTAATCTATCAGATAGATAGATAGATAGATAGATAGATAGATAGATAGATAGATAGATAGATAGATAGATAGATAGATAGATAGATAGATAGATAGATAGATAGATAGATAGAAACTCATTGTCAAAGTACCTGACACGTCTAGATTTAGTTAAGGTGAGTTTTTTGTTAAATTGCTAAAATATTGATGACTAGCTAGGTAGCTAGCTAGATAGCGAGTTAGCTAATCTATCAGATAGATAGATAGATAGATAGATAGATAGATAGATAGATAGATAGATAGATAGATAGGATGGGACAAAGTTAATCAAGATTGCTTGGGATGAGCTTAATGTGCAGGAGGCGACTTAGCAGCTCAGCAAATGAAAACCTTCGTGACATGACAAACCCGCCTTGAGGACCACCACGGCCCCCGTGTGTGAGATAAACGATTACATCGCACAGCGGCCGCTGCGCGATGCTGATGGAGAGAGAGTCGGAGTGATAGCGAGACTCAGCGAGCCTGACACCTCAATGCCCCCACCCCCCCCCACCCCCGTTTGTGATCGATGGCTTCTTGGTGGCAGCTCGGGTCTTTACTGTAAAGCGCTCCAAAGTGCGTCGTTGATTGAGCACTTGTTTGTTATGCATTTGCTGACCTCTCCTATTTATTCCTGCTCGATGGCATTTTCATATGAAACCAATTAGTGGGGCACCAACCACTTAAATAGGATACATGATAGGCAAATTGAAGTAGAGTCAACTCCCATTTATCACAGGACGGTACGTTCCTCACCCATGTGCAATAGGTGAAAAGACATGATGTAGAAAGGTCATATTGGAATTTTAAAAATAGTTTTAAATACATTGAAATTTTTCAAAACATACCCTTTAAACACATTGTAAACATAGGTGAACAAAAGTTAACTAGTTTCTATGTACATTCATGGGCCTTTAAGAGGCGGGGCCTCTTAAAAAAAGAGGCGAGGCCTGATGGGGTGGCATGTGACATCTGAACATGCATGATTTTAGAATGTGGGAGGAAGGACAAAACATAAAACAAAACAAAACATAAAAACTCCACGAAGAAAGCCGAGATTCGAACCTCAAACCTCCTCCTAAACTGCGGACTACCACTCTTTCTCCACTTTTACAATAGGATTGAACACTAACCAGTGATGCTCAATGCGCTTGGATGAAAAGCGTGGCCAACCGTGACAGTTCCCTGGCTCAGCGGATGAGACGGGCGAGAAAGCGGCGGCGCTTCCTGGCAGCCAGTTCAACGCGGCGGCCATCTGCAGCCCACACGTCAGAAGAGAGCATCGGCCAACTTTGCCGCAAACGACAGGCCTGGCCAGCCACCTGAAATCAATTAGAGACAGGCGGATTAAGCAAATACCCATAAAGAAAGAAAAGAAAAAAACACACGAGTGAGCATACAAAGAGATACACACATGTCGTGCGCGTAAGCTCATTACCTGCGGCAGTCGTTTACGTTTGAGAAGGATTTGCAGACTGTGAAGGACTCGCAGGAGATTTCACTGCTCCACCGGCTTCCGTTAAATGTGGGACTTCACAAGCCAATGCCGACACAAGCATTGTAACAAACGTTAGCTCTAATAATAATCTTAACACAAAGGAAGAAATTAGAAAAACATATTTGGAACAGCTCTTGTCATGGTGCAGTGCAGTTCGACACCACAGCAAGATATAATCACAATAATATATTACAAAAATAAAGTTGTACATTTTTGGGACTTTTAGTAATCTTTCCAAGATAAAAAGTTGTATATTTGTGTGATTCCCATGAGAATTAAATATTATATTTTCATAATTTTTTAAAATATACGTTATTTTTAAAATTAATTATAGTTTTTCCAAAGTTCTTTTTTTTTTTTTTTTTTTTTTTTAGAATTTTAAAGTACATCTTTGAGATACAGTAGTAGTAATTTCATGAGAGTAACAGCAATTTTATTTGTTATTTTTAGACATTTTTTTTTAACAAAATCGCAATTGCAAACAAAAAAATAGATTTTGAATTTTCACGAAAGTAGCCAAGACCATCACCTCATAGAAGTCTATTATTTCCATATACTTATGACTTTAATCTTGAAAATGTAGTCCTTTTTTTCCCCAAAGAATCCATCTTTTTTTTTTTTTTTTTTCTCTCAAATTAATTCTTGTGAAATATGACTTTTCGGGAGGGAAAAAAATATTCTACGTCCCCTCTACCCCACATGAAATCATCTTTTTACTTACTAATTTATTATGGATAAATAAAATGACTAGAATTGTGTGCAACATAATTTGGTCGAATAAACGTAATATATTGAGGGTAGTGCAGTTTATTTTTCAGCCTCTTAAAACGAACCCAGGTTAAATTTAAAGCTACAGACAATTTTGAGCAGTGGTCTCAAACTTGCAGGCTGGGGGCCATTTATGGCCCTCAGGATGATATTTTGTGGCCTACTCCTACATTTTTTTGCCATGACGTTCTCCTCAACATTTATGAGTATGAAATTTTCTGCCTTAAAAAAAAAAATGCTGGGTATGAATGGACAGAAAGACATGAATGCAGCTTTTGATATAGAACTGCTAAAGCACCTCATTTACTGTAGCTTCCATTTCATTTTGTGAAATGACGAGCAGGCGGCGAACACGTCTCATTACTACGTTGCAGGTGTACGCATTGTTTTGCACGCCTTCGCTAAAACCGCTCGCATCAAAAGCGACACGCTCGTTTCATCTCAAGGTTACTCTGGCGGCGGAGCGAGCGTGCATACGGAATGACGGACGCCGTGTCAGATGTGGCCTACGTCTCATTTGTTGCGGCAAAGGCGGGCGCGCAGACAATGTGCCTCCTTCCGCCACTTGTGTGGGCCAAATGATTATTTACCGCCTGCTGTCACACGCGGCTCCATTGAGTCCATCCTGGACCCGAAGCCGACCTCCCCGAGAAAGATTTTTATGCATGCGCGGATGACAATCGTGCTCTCTGTTGTCATCTCCCAAATGGAGGCAATTACAAGTTAGAGCAGATGTTGTCTGCTGAAGTAAGTTGGATAGTTTCACATCGACCAATTCTTCTCATTGGCGTAGTCGGGAATTATTACAGAATGTTGTTATTATTATTATTATTATTATTATTATTATTATTATTGAACATAATTTAAATGCTAATAATTCTTCTTTCTATTGTACCCTGATGGCAAATCACTACTTTGGTCTAAATTAAGCTCTTTAAATCACTTCAATATATTTCTGTGGCACAATGTGGAGCCCATTCAACACATTTGCTAACCAAAACAGCAGCACAGGCAGCATGTAAAGCAGCAAAGCGCTGATTTTGGCTAAATGAAACTATTCAACTCACTTCAACATTGTTTACTGGCACCAGTTGGTGGCAAAGCCTACTTTTGTCTAAATGAAGCTCTTCAACTCACTTTAACATAACTGCTTGGCTCACTGCTAGGCAAGCCTATTTGAACACATTTGCTAACCAAAACAGCAGCACTGTAGCAGGAAAAAGCAGCAAAGCACTGTGTTTAGCTAAATGAAGCTCCGCAACTCACTTGATCATTGTTCATTGGCACCAAGGTGGCAACAAATCGCTACTTTTGTCTAAATGAAACTCCTCAACTGATTTTTTTTTTTTTTTTTGGTGAATCGCAAGCTATGTTGAACTAAGTGGAGAAGCTTCATTTAATCAGACCATAGCTTTGTCTAATAGAAAATGCACTTTACCACCATCTTGTGGCTTCCAACGGCAATTATGAAAACTCTTTGGGCGAGTGGCAAATTTAGTATCCAATGGGTTGTGATCTAGAGTGTCATGACTAGGGTCATGCAAGGTTATGTTTCCTGTCGTGACTAGGGTCATGCAAGGGTTATGTTTACTGTCATGACTAGGGTCATGCAAGGTTATGTTTCCTGTCGTGACTAGGGTCATGCAAGGGTTATGTTTACTGTCATGACTGGGGTCATGTAAGGGTTATGTTTAAACCTAGGGGTCCGCTAGGAGGCGTCCTTTGAGGGGAGGGTACTGTCATGACTGGGTCATGCCAGGGTTAAGTTTGGGTCATGACCATGAGGCCAAGTGTCTGTTTTGAACTGATGTAACCTGCATCTAGTTTCAACTGGTCTTAAGCTATGTGATGTCAGGAGCTTTGTGATGTCAAGAATCTTTAATCTCTTTATTTGGTCAACAGCCAATCACATAATTCCATGTCAGTCCTGTTACCCACATGTCTAGCCACAGCCAATCTGATCGATTCACTGTCTACTGTATATAAGCCTAACTGACAAGTGAACTCGATAATTAGTGATGAAGTTATTTAAAGATGCAAACCCCCACTCAGCCTCTCATCATTGAACAGAGGCCTGCAGCCAGTGTTTGTGTGCGAATATATTTGTTTGTGTATGTGAAGTCAAGCTGACAGAGACAGACGGCGACAAGCACGATGGCCGCCGTTCATCATCCGAAGCGTTTAGTCTTTGTTTTCGTCCCCGTGTTGACACCCGCCGTATGACGCGGCGCCGTCAAGATGGCGCTCGTCGCATCTGCGCGTCGCGTCCGCCCGCGACGACGACGGATCGACTTGTCACGTTCGGTTAGGCCGCTCGTCGTTCATTCGGCCTCTGGCGGCGCGTGACGCTTAGCAAGACTCCTTTGCCCGATCTGGCGTGCGAGCTCAATAAAATATACGTTGAATTATTCAGCAAGGTTATTAGTGTTCGATGAATGTTTGCTTGCCCGCGAGCCTTAAATGAGTTTCAAGAGTTTCTGTTTAAAAGCTTTACATTATTGATTGGAGTACACAAGCGAAAACATGGATGGGGCGTATTAGCGCCGGCGCTTTATGTTTTATTCAGTCAAAAACAAGAGGGAGGATAACCTGGAATATGTGATTAAAAGTGTTTTTCTTCTTATTTCCTTATTACAGTTGCAATCTGGCATTTATTTTTCAACAAAAAGGAGATGTGCTTAAAATCCCATCGTGGTGCCTAATAAAGTCATGTGAGAGGAAATTCAAAAGCTAACGCACCATTTATGATGACCTGTGAACATGAACTGCTTTTTTTCAGAAATCAGAATAGCGGACTCAGCACGATTTGATGCCAATTACTCAGCAGTGGCACACTATTAAGCCCATTTGGACACATTTGCTAACCAAAACAGCAGCACCATAGACATACATTGCTCTTTTTTTGGACATTTAAAGAATATTACAGTATTTTCTTAAATTATGGATGCCTTGTCTCTATTAATCACATGGGAAAGAGCTGACAGGAAATACAGCATTGAGATATGAGTCTAATTCATTTCCTGACCACGCAAGTCAAGACAATTACAGGTGTATCTCAAATAATTTTCCCCACTGAAACAATTGGAAATGTCAACCCCTCCCAAAAAAAAAATAAAAAAAAAATATATATATATATATATATATATAGGGGTGTGAATTGCCTAGTACCTGACGATTCGATTCGTATCACGATTCACAGGTCACGATTCGATTCGATACCGATTAATCCCGATACGAATTTATAAGTCGATTGTTGCGATTTTTTTTCATTCAAATTTAGAAAATACTAATCAGTAAGCTTGTAGAGTGTAAGATTTATATGAAAATGTATTATTTATTTATCTGAAATTTCAGTCTTATAGAGGTTGTAATCTGTTTCATGTTTGAACAGCATTAAAATAAAATATTAAGGCTTAATGTTCCGTTCATATAACATTCTTCCATGCTTAAGGTGTGAATCCTAAAAAAAAAAAAAAAAAAAAAAAAAAAAAAAAAAAAAAAAAAAATCGATTTTGCCGATTATTGAATCGATTCGAGAATCGCGCGATGTAGTATCGCGATATATCGCCGAATCGATTTTTTTTTAAACACCCCTATATATATATATATATATATATATATATATATATATATATATATATATATATATATATATATATATATATATATATGTAAATAAACAGTAAATAAACAGTTTTTGCCGCAGTTTTTGTTTCATCTCAATGGACATTGTGCTGCTCCTTCTGGGAAAAAATACAGATAAATGCAATCGGTCAAAACTCCTCAGTACTACTAGTCATTCTTTGCAGATGATAAATAATATATGACGATTGTTTTGCCTGTCTGTGTTGCACAAAGTTTTCTCATTTATAATCATTTTTTTCCCATTATAAAATGTAAACGGGTGAATTTGACACATGATATATCACGAGGGTTAAGAAGAGTGCATTGTGAAAGGACAATTCTTTTTTTTTTTTTTTTTTTTTTTTAACGGCTGATTGATTAAACATTCATCCCGCGACATGCAGCATGGCTGATGAAGTTACTGATTGCACCCTACATGAAAGCCCCCCCCCACGCGCTGAAATCCAGCAGCAGGTCATTTTGTTCTTATTATCCTCCAGATGAGCCTTCGACGACATGATGTCGCGCGTGTGTGCGTGGTGAGTAATCTGCTCTATTTGATAGAGTCCCGCAAAGTAGGCAATCCTCTTCATGAGGCGATAATGAGCCAAGATGTCCTCGCGCATGCAAATGGTTGACTTTGCGCCACCCGTGTTTCCCCCGTTTTAATATCTTTAAAAAATCCACACCGCGATACCCAATTTGTCACATTCAGATCAACTGGAGTGGAACATCCTACGATTGGAATTTGATCACGACGTGATGGATGAAGTCACCGCAGACCTCAGGAAAAAGGGGGACAATTTTTCGTTTTTTAAACTGCTAGCAAGATTTGAATGGATTCTCATTTCACTAATCACTTATTCGTAATGGAGGGTTACTTACTATTAGGGGTGTTAAAAAAAATCGATTCGGCGATATATCGCGATACTACATCGCGCGATTCTCGAATCGATTAAATAAAAAAAAAATCGATTTTTTTTTTTTTTTTTTTTTTAAGAGCTCAGAATTGTTCATTCGGTAGTCTTATCATCATTGCCTTTTTTTTGTGTGTGTGTGTGTGTGTGTGTGTGAATCGATTTTTAAACTTCCATTTTTAATGGAAAAATATTCAACAAAACGTCTGACTTCGGGTTAGGATTCACACCTTGAGCATGGAAGAATGTTATATGAACGGAACATTAAGCCTTAATATTTTTATTTTAATGCTGTTCAAACATGAAACAGATTACAACCTCTATAAGACTGAAATTTCAGATAAATAAATAATACATTTTCATATAAATCTTACACTCTACAAGCTTACTGATTAGTATTTTCTAAATTTGAATGAAAAAAATCGCAACAATCGACTTATAAATTCGTATCGGGATTAATCGGTATCGAATCGAATCGTGACCTGTGAATCGTGATACGAATCGAATCGTCAGGTACTAGGCAATTCACACCCCTACTTACTATAATACGAAATGTTATCGGTTCAAAGTTTCATTTTGGAGAATGTACTATCAATTCAAAATCAAAAAGATGTGATAAACTTACCTGTTGCGCAGAAATGTGAAACTCAACTCCAAAAATGTTGGTCAAACTCTGGATTTTCCCGTCATGACTGGTAAAGACCAGCACTGTTCTTCAGTTCTTCAACTTCATTAATGTGATCAAACTTGTCCAGGTGTTCCTTATTATCTTAATTTTCTTTGTATTTATGCTGTACTCCGTAAAATTTGGACATCGGAATTATCCCACTTTCCAGTCGCGACCTCAAAGCGTTTCAGGCGAATGTAAACACGATCCTGATCACGATAATTACTTTTTGTTTGGTTCTTCAAAAGACATTATGACTTGTAGCAGATCTGCCTTCATAATTTGATTTACTTATATTAATAAAGGAAAGGAATATTTTGTCTTATAAGCATTTCAGCGACATATCTTCACTTCAACATTGTGTTAAACTAGACTAAGTGCAATTTCTAGAGAAATTGTATGGGAATGCTGAAAGCTGAATGCTAAGATTTGAATGCATGTGGAATGCTTTTGAAGTAAATTATGAAATTATAATCTCCTGGTTACTGGATAATGCGCTTTATCAACTGTACCACCGAGCAGTATCAGACGTAAGTTACATGATGTATAGAAGTGGGCGTGGAAAGTGATACTGAGAAAAAGTTAAAAGTCTGTCCCATTGAAAATGAATGGGGGAAAAAAAAAAGTTGATATTAAATGTTAAATTGTGCAAATACTGTAAGTAATGTGGAATCAGACGATATATACCCCGGGAGGAGTGAATTTTTTTAAGCTAGTTGAAATTTGAAAAATGTAAATTGGAAGTATTATGTGGGAGTTGTTACGCGGCAAAAAAAAAAGTGTGGAGAATAAAAATCAAAATTACATATGTGGGAATGCTTCAGCATTCCCACAATGAAGTTGTGTCGAATATCTAAATAAATTTTACAAGAAATAATACCCTTGAACAGTGTCATGTTTTAAGTGTTGCATATTTATAATCATCTGTTTCCTCAATCATTAACGTGATGTGTGTCTGGAATCACATGATTTATTAATTGCAACATATATTGTTTTTTTTTTTGTTTTTTTTTCAGAAATACTTATCAAACTGTTAGTCCCTTGAATTAAACAGTACCCAAAAAGTATCTCTCAATTTGTAAGCATTCATGATCCCTTCGTGGAGTGTCTCAAATGAAAAATTCCAACTCGTCTCACCAAAGAAATCGCTGAATGACGAATAGTGTTGGGGAACAAAGGCAACAACAAAAAAACTACAGGTTTATAAAATTAGCAATAATTGTCCCAAATGAGAAAAATTTCCAACTGTGACGCGTCAATTTGGCCAGACAGAAAATGAGATTTTCTATTTGTTTACAAGCGGGGAAGAGACAGCCAGCGTGAGGAGCTAAACATGGTGAATTATGAACTGTGGAATAAATAGATTAGGGGAACGCTGCAGGAATCAAATGACATGAGAAAAAAAAAAAAAAAAAGAAAGAGTGTGAGAGAGAGTGAACGCAAAAATAAAACAGGAGGAAATCTGCTGAGCCTCGAGAATAATGAAAGAGACGGACGGGCACGCCGCGGGGGGTGCGATAAGGACAGGAGGAAAGATGCGCACGGTACGGTCACTCACTTTGATGAGTTGGGACCCCCAACCTCTACGCTCCTCGCTCGGTGGAGGCGGCTTTTTTTTTTTTTTTTTTTTCGCAGTGATGGGTAATCACAGGATACGAGGACTTGAAAGTGGTGCACCTGAGCACCGGTCATGCTCCAAAGCGCCAAAGGGGCCATGAGAAGGCTGACGGCTGACGATTGAGCATGTGCCATTGTAAACTACTCAATTGAGATGAAGAAATGGCTAAAAAAAAAGAATAATGTTGCTCTAAAACACACAATGTGATGTGTTACAGCGAGTTGGAAAATCACATGAATCCATTTCAAAGCAAGTACAGAAAACTCCTGCATGGTCGCAATTTGCTGAGTCATCAGTTCTCGCCTATTTACTATTATGTGTTCAGGTCAAATTTGATATAAAATTGTTAATTTGGCACCATCATGTACCAGCGAACTGTGATGACATGAGATTAGCAGCTTCATTTTGACAAAAGTAGAGCTTTGATGCAATCTTTTGACAGGCTGTTTGTCATGACTAGGGTCATGCAAAGGTTATGCTTACTGTCATGACTAGGGTTATGTAAGGGTTATGTTATATGCTTACTGTCGTGACTAGGGTCATGCAAAGGTTATGCTTACTGTCATGACTAGGGTCATGTCAGGGTTATATTTTAACCTAGGGTCCGCCAGAAGGCGTCCTTTGAGGGAGAGGTACTGTCATGACTAGGGTCATGCAAGGGTTATGCTTACTGTCATGACTAGGTCATGCAAGGGTTATGTTTACTGTCATGACTAGGGTCATGCAAGGGTTATGTTTGGGTCATGACCGTGAGGTCAAGTGTCTGTTTTGAACTGATGTAACCAACATCTAGTTTCAACTGGTAAGATGCTATGTGATGTCAGAAGCTATGTGATGTCAGGAATCTTTAATCTCTTTATCTGATCAACAGCCAATCAGATAGTTGACTAATTTTACAATTCTCAGCAGTAAAATATTATTTTGTTATATTGAATGATGTCATCTTCAGTTGACAGCAAGTAGCAAAATGACTTTTTAATGGTGTTATTGTATATGAAAAATACATAATTTTACAAAATACATAATTTTTATTGCTGAAAATTGCTAAATGAGTATTCCTTTAATTTCGACCAAAAGTAGTGCTTTTCCACCATCTTGTGGCAATTTGGTGCTGATGAACTATGTTAACAAGCTTTGAGGAGCTCCATTTAGACAAAAGTAGTGCTACAATCCTGTGGCGTTTTGGTGCCAAGAAACTACAATGAAGGAAGATGAGAAGCTTCAATGAAATAAAAGTAATGGCCACATTTACTGCTTGTAAAAAATGTTTTCTTGGCTACACTTTTGCTTTTAGATTGTTGGCTTGAGCGACTGAATAGCCCTTCTACTCGTTGAAAGAGAAACGTGGAGAAAATCACATTATATTCCATTGAGCATCAAACAATGTTTACGATACGCATCTACTCGGAACATCAGTAGGGGGCAACATTGTAAGAGAATGTCGCAACGTCCACATAAATAAAGTAAATTCCTTAGCCTGAGCTGGAGAGTGAAACTAAAAGCCAAAAAAATCAGTTTGCACTAAAACGCAACAACTTTCATGTATTATCACACATTTCACAAAACAAACTGATTTCTACTCACTGCTGCCTCTGGAGGAGAAAAGCGGCATTACAGTACAATACGCCAACATCGTCGCGCGATCCCCTCGGAAAAGTGTCGCTGCAAGGTAACAATAAAAAAAAAATCTTCACAACATGAAGAAGCCCTTTCAAAAAACAGTCTTTACTTTCTTTCCTTCCTTCCAAAGCATCACATCATCGTGAAAATACAAATGTTGCATGTGGTGTTAAAAATGTGAGCTCATCCAGAAAATACCCTTTTAAAAAATTAAGGTGAGGCTCACTCATGCCTTTTTTTTTTTTTTGCCAAAATGTCATCATCTTTGCTATAAATATGGAGATTATAATCTAAAGTATAGACTGTGCCCGTACTGTATTTACGGCGTGTATTTTCTGCATTTTTTTTATTTATTTATTTATTTTTTTTACAACTGGTACGTGTGCGACCATTTTTATAAGCCAAACTTAATAACCTCAACTCTACCCGATGACATCTGAGCCATAAATCGACCAAATTCAAAGCAGCTTTCTCCATCATGTCGCCTCTTCAGTCGAGCCTGCGGAAGATACTTTACGGTGCAGTAAACACAGCCAGTGCGCAAAATATTCACACATTCTCAACTCCGTGTACCATCCATTAAGGGTGGCGGTGGGCGGGAATAAACATGATGTCTAAGGCGATGCTGGTTGGTTATTTGCACATATAGCGTTGACTTAAAAGAAGTTACAGAGGGATGAGAGATGACAAAGAGGCGAGCGAGCCCTCGGCCGAGCGGGAAGTACCGTGCTGGACTTCGGTCCTTGACACGTTTTTTTTTTTCTTTCTTTTTTTTTCCTCGAAAAAGAGTCAATTGTTGTGCTTTGCCGGAGGTGGTGTCCATTCAATGATTACACCTTCACCAATGAAAGGCCCCTCAACGTTATGTGGCGCCTCCTCTTGTTGCCAAGCAGTATGCTGGAAAGATGAAAAAGAGAAGAAAAAAAAATTGTTTTGCATTACAGTGTGAATTAAAAGGTTGCATTTATTTCCTTATATATGATATTTTTGATGATGATAGCTTACGGCTAAAGAATATTGAGGTGGTACCACCTCAATAAATGGAAAATGTTACATGGGAAACAGCCAATATAGAAATGAGCCTTCCTATGTGTTTTAATATATCTGTAAAATATACAAGTTTCCCTTTTTAAATTGAACTACTTTAATAAATGAATCTTTAAAGGGATACTTCACTTATTTAGCCCATTATAGCAATAAAAAGTTAATATTTTGTCTATAATTAATTTGATACTTTCATTATTTGTCACGTACAAATCATACCTTTAAAAACACATTTTGCAACTTGCTGTCGACTGAAAATGACATCACAAGGGCTCAGGTAACCAATCACAACTCATCTGTTTTCTAGGTTTGGTCATGTGACATTCACAAGCTGAGCTGTGATTGGTTACCCTTGTGATGTCATTTTCAGTCGACAGCAAGTTACAAAATGTGCTTTTAAAAGGTACTAATTGTACATGAAAAATAATGAAAATAAACTTATTATAGGCAAAATATTAATGTTTGACTGCCAAAAATGGCTTAATAAGGAAAAGTATCCCTTTAAATGACATACTGTACATCTTGTGTAGTAGAGTTTACAACTTTGCAAGTGGATGCATTTGACCACAATTTCCTGGAAAAATAATCAAGGATGTCGATATCAGCCACTGATATGTAAGGCAAAAGAAAAAAAAAAACCTGACGTTATCATTCAAAAATGTGCCATCAAGTCCTCCTCAGCAGTAGTTGGCGCTATAAAAGATCTGTGTTCATTTTTTTATTTTATTTTTGTCGTCATTATAAGTGAAATGTTAATTAGCAAAACTAGTGGTATCGGTATAAACACTTTTTTAGACTTGTATGACAACTGAGAACTGTAATGTGAAGGATGTTGAATTATAATTTATATGACTTTGCATGGAATAATTTGACTTGAAATCCCCAAAAAAATTTGACCACCATCTCACAACTTTATGTGCAATTTTAGTCATAGCAAAAAAAAATAATAAAAAATATTCCAAGACTCACCTAGATTTGCAGGTGTTCATCCGTCCTCTCCAACTAACATGCCAGAAAAAGGTTTGGCAGAGTTTGAAATATATATTTTTTTGTTTTGTTTTGTGTTGTTTTCTCCCCGCTGACTTGACGTGCAGTCCCAGCTCAGAACCCCAAAAACGAACGGTTCTCTACTGTACTGTGTTATCCATCCTCTTGGCTTGATTCCTCCTCCGGAATATTCTTTCATCCATTTTGAGACGAGCACGGGGTATTAGCGCGCCCAATAAAAGGCCGTTTCCAATGCATTCATGTTGCGTTCAAAGGAACCACAGTTTCCAGCGGGCGTGCTTCTTAGAGTCAGACTTGGATTTGCGCTTGGGAGTGGATGTGAAGACTTCGTTGGAGTAAGGCAGGGCGGGACATTGTTGGCTGTCCTGGGGGCAAAGTCTCTTCATCAGCGGCTGCAGCTTGTCCTCCTGCAGCTTGAAGTCCAGCTCCACGCTGCAACAAGAGCGGACCGTGAATGGGATTAGATGAAGAATTACTGAAACTCTTCTCCGACTGCTTTCGTTGTCAACTGTCACAAAAATGTGAATGCTGCATTTGGTGGCATTTTTTTTTTTTTTTTTGATGCCAGAACAAACTCAAATTCTTTTTTCAAAAGTAGTTATTCAACAAATTGTTGTTTATATGTCCCACACGGCAGAGAAAGGACTGGGACAGATGACAGGAAGCCGCATAATTTAGCAAGTTAGCATTCCTGACGCGATCACTTGTTGCTAGGTAGAAAATCTGGCCTACATTATGTTTTTCCCTCCCTCCATTTATTTGGCAAAGTGGGGCAGAATACTCCACTGCCCAGAAATGTAACTATTGCCAGTTTAAGGTCATTCCTGATATCCTCACTTGTTGCTAGGCAGAATTCACAATAAACAGTGATGTTTCCTTAGCTCTACTTCAGGCGGCCTTGGCAGGAACTTTTAGCTTGTTAGCATGCCTGATGTGGTCTCGAGGGCACAATAGACCCTTCCAGTGTGACGTCACGTTGAAGTGAGCCCCCTAGTGGTGGGGGGTCAGTGTGTCCATGCGAGTGAATTACAAAACAATCAGTGTGAGCTAGAAAACAGGTCAAACAGTTGATAAATCAGCATTTTATAACAGCTAGTTTTTCTCTTTTTCATATACAGTTGGTCATAACATTAACCTCTGACAGACGTGATGAATGTGCCATATTATCTTTAGTGGAATAATCATTCATACTTTTTTTGCATAAGTATTCAAGTAATTTTCAACAAAAAGTTAAGGATTTAACACCATTATCACAATTAACACTTTAACTCGGGCTTGATTTCTGCCCAAGGAATGTTTAGTAAACATGCGGTCTGTTTGTTAGCAGCTAGCAAGCTAAGATAGTTTGAATACTTCGATATACAGCAAGATGAGTATATCTGGACACAAACCATTTAATAAATGACAATTTACACCATTAAAAGTAGTGATCGACGCACTGTTTCAACCAAAAACAACATACCTTAAGCTTCCACTTCCACTTTTCCCTCCAACAAACTCCATTTTCGTGTAGCTAGCGGCTACAAACGACTGGTTTCAATGATTCACAGTAATGTAGTGTCCTATCTGGGATGTTTTTTGTGACACTTGACATATTTCCCACCTTTTTAACGAAAACGTCAGCCGAAAATCAAGCTCTCTACATTCATTTCTTATGGGATGTTTGACCCCAGGGAGGCGCCGCGGGAGCTAAGCTTGTGACGTCGGCGATCCAGCAGATAAGGGACAGCGAGACAGTATGAACACGCTCAGAAGAAAGTGAATTATAGCTAGGTAGCACTAATGATGCGGTCATTTATTATTGCTAGGTACAATTTGTGGGATAAGACACTCGCTATATGCCGTTTTATTGGCTCTACTGACCCATACAGAAAGAAGAGTTGGCATGAAAATGCTCAGAAGAAATGGTGCGTTTAGCTATAGTGTACCTAAGGTGATTTTTGCTGGGCATAATTTTGGGCGGAAGACTGGCATTTCCTGGCTCAAATTAAGAACATTATTATTATTACTATGATTTAATTAAAAAAAAAAAAAAAAGAACTATAGAAATATATTTTTCACTATACTATCCTAAAACAAGCACTGCCCTTCTAGCGTTTTAGCTCATGTAAAATCCCCACTGCCTTATTATCCAGTACACAGTAAGGCAGAAGTAGTTTTCCAGTCTTAATAGGATGTCAGTCAAGATGCAACTTCATTCCGGCAGCTCCAAACTTTCGCGACTCGTCTTTTATGCAGCTGTCACATGCATCACTTTGTGTTTTCTGGCTTGTTCTTTATGTTAATAAGTTGCTGATCCAGATGGAAGCTGGGAAGGGAAGCACATATCTCTTGTGACACACAATCCCCGAAATTCCTCCAGTCGGCATTTTGCACGCATGCAGTCAAAGGGCTTCCCCCCTGCCTAGATTATAGTTCCATTTAAAAAAAAAAAAAAAAAAAAAAAAAAAACATTAGTGCTTGTTTGTGCGCGGCTTCACCCGACATCGGACGCCCACATCCGTCCGTCAGTCTAATCCCGGGCTGGTCATTGTGTGATGTTTCTGTAGCGGCACCGGAGTTGAACTCTCTGGCCGATTAAATCTGCCTGGCCCGGGAGAAGTGTGCAGCTTAATTCCCAACCAAATGCAAGCAGGCAGAGGCCAAGCAGGCCGTGATTAACTGCCCGTATTCCGGCGTGGAATAAATCCACCATTAGACCGCGTTTTCTTTCGCCGTATTGCTATTGATTTGCTGGGTTCCGTTAATGTATTTATTCCAGGACTATGCGCCATATATTTCAAGACTGTCATAGCAGGAATATGAAATAATGAATCTCGGGCAATTTGCCTGCTAACATGACAGCCTTCAGCATTACCTGCGAGGAAAAAAAAATAAAAAATGAAGCCGTTTTGGGGCTGTTGGGGCCCCTTGCGCTCATTTACAACGCTTGAAGCAATATTAAAAAGGCTAACTGGATTAAAGAAGACACGCAGCCAAAAGAGATGACATCTGATGCATCAAGGTCAACCTCGTTGGCAGGCAGATGCACGCTCGGGCTTTACCCCGGGCCTGATGGGCTAAATACTGTGATGGGCAGTGCAATTAGCCTGCTGACAGATACGCAACAATCACAGTGGCCTCATGAATCCTGGGGACTGTTCTCAGCTCGGAGATAAATGTCAGTTAAGAACAAAAGTCTACGACGGCGTATTAGGGCCATGTACAAATATATATATATATATATATATTTTTTTAGGGGTTGGGGCAATATATAAGGTGGCAAATTTGCCACTTTTTAATATGACGAGAAAAAGGTGGCAAATTTGCCACTTTATAAACTGGCAACTATGATATTGTCTGATCAAGCAATTAATAACTCCTTGTTTGAAAACCCGACCCAAAAGTACATTTTAAGGAGTGCTTCCTCCGTAGACATTTTGAAAACTGTGACTTGTGTAGTGTGACATATGCGTTTCCTTTCTGCCGACACAAACAGCCGCGCGGTCATATTGACCCTGCCCTCTTTAAAAAAAAATAAAAATAAAAAATGGACGTGGCCCTAATACGTCCAAAAGGTCCAATAGAATTATATGGATAGCTTGGTAATACTTTTGTAGCCTGGAAGAGTTTTAGCATATGATGAACCTCACGGTCATCAAAATATTTACGATATGATCAAGGACGATTAATTTATCAGCAATAAGCATACGTGCTTAGCTTAGCATGTTAGCCAGCTACACTCACAGAAGCTATAAATACATTAGCATAGGGACCGAAAATCTAAGAGTAATCGACATCCCCCAAAAGCTTTACTTTGCCACAACATAGTGCCAAAGCACTATATGAAACTCCTCAACTCATGTCATCACAGTTCCTCGGCAACAAAGATGATTCCAAAGCAATAATTTGACGTAACGCAGCTTTGGCCTCAAGCAGAAATAAACACAAAGCTTAGTCTGCCTTTCAAGCAGCTCCCATGCGAGTATAGAAAATTTATTTATTTTGTTTTTTCCATCCAGCTGATTACATTGTCCATCCCTAATTAACGAAAGTCAGACCATCGCTCTGTTTTTCTTTATGTACAGTGTCTTTTACTATCACTGTGTGAACAGGCAGCACATCAGTATGGAGCACCACCAAATAGCCCCAGTAATTATTAAGCAATTCATTACTTGGCTGATCACGGCAGTTAGTGGATACTGTGGACAAATGCCCGGGCAGACAACGCTGTTTACTGCAGGTGGTTTGGGGGGGCGCAGGTGTTTGAGCAAACATAGGCACTAACTACAGTAAGAGAACCTTCACACACCAGCTGGAGCTTTTTTAGGGCACTCAGAAAGGGAGATTAATCATTTGTTTAGCTAGGCGGCAAACTGTTTGTATTACGCTAAACACTTTTTGTGTTTGTTTGTTGTTGTTTTTTTTAATCAAAAGATGTTTTTCCCTGCTTCAGCGGAATTCATCGTAAAGTCATACCTCCACCGCTGACTTCCCCTTTGGTCATTTCACACTTGAAAGTCCTTGGCTTGACAAGATGAGTGGTTCCGTCCCAACTGCGGAGTGGTACGCAGTGGATTAAATCGCCAGAGCGGACGCTATTTCCTCTTATGACAGTTTGAAGCATAAAAAAAAACAAAAAACAACAACAACCAAAATTCCCCACAGGTTATGTAAATGTTATGCAGAAAGGCTGCCTTTGTCATGTAAATTGCAAGCCGACGGCGTCTATTACATGCTCCGTACTTCGCAAACACACAGGAAAAAAAAGCCAATCTCATTAATGAGAACAAAACAGGATGCACAAATCTTAACAATTGTTCACCAAAACAGCCTCTGCTCCGCCGCCTCAACGTGGGAACACCGGAGCTAATGAGCTCCTCGCTCTCATCACACGACACAGCGGCCGCATTTCATTTCTTCAAACTTATTGTCTGTTCCCATTTGAAAAAAACTACACCGTGTACTTTTTTTTATACAACTGCCGTTTTTTTTTCGTTTGCTTGTTTTTGTATTTAATTCAACAGCGTGATAGCAGATGATACCTGTAATGATGTAATCAAGCAAGGTGCAGCGAACCCAGCAGCAGGCCGCTCATAAAGTCGTAAATGTGCTTTAAGAACAAGTGGGCCATGCGTACTTCCATATCGCCTCTAACGTTATTGTGCTCAAAATATACAATATGACACAGAAACTTACAGCGGTATGCAAGTATACCAAATCCCCAAATGAATATTGAAACTCTACAAATAACTGACGCCCTCTTCATTTTTTTTTTTTTAGAATAGCCTATAATAATGGTTTAAATCCCTGAATACCCGCAAATATAATTTAAAAATACAAATGGGAAAAAAAATGTAGACCTACAGGAAATGCGAGGACTTCACAACCGGATTTTTTTTTTTTTTTTTTTTTTACTATTTTCGTCTTCAGTTTATTGTTTTTGACTCAGTGACACATAGACACGCTTATCTATTTATTTATTTTTAAATATATACAGCTCTGGGAAAAATGAGACCACTGTAAAATAATCAGTTCCTTTGATTTTGCTATTTACATATACATGCTGGAGTAAAACAATTTTATGTTTGTTTTATTCCATAAACTACTGAAAACAAAACTCCCACATTTCAAACGTTTTCTTTTAGAGCGTTAATCAGCAGAAGAAAAAAAAAGGTTTGTTTAGGTTTGTTTAGTCTCTTAATTGTTAGCCAATAGCATGACATGCTAACTAGCCAAAGCCAACAGTGACAATAAACTGAAGCAGATGAAGCCGTTTTACTTTTATGCATCAGGTTGGTAAGTGGGCACTCCACCCTGCGGAGAAGTTACACAAAGTAGTCCGGAAATGCAAAATGAAGCCGAGTGACGTGACAACTGCGCATTTGTTAGCTTCGTTAGCGTGTATCTGTTCCCGGTTCGACACCTAAACTTAACGTGTCATTAAATCACACAAACACTTCTCACCTTGCCTTCATCCTCATCTGACAATCACTCATACTTTGAATCAAATGCTATTTCTGGAAATATGTCCATCTTTACAATCTAAGTTTTTAAGCTTGCGGTAGAATTTAAAGTCGCACTGCTGTTGTACGGTGAAACATTAGTCATTGAATGACTCTTGTTCAATCAAACTGCTTTGTCGGAACTAACTGTTGTGTAATATGCACTTAGTAAAGTGAATATTGAGAACATCGGGTGGTAAAAGTCTCAACAACTCCAATTTCCACTGAAACTGCTGTGAAGCAGAAATGAGTTTCTGCTCACCTCCATTGTATTGACAGAGGCAGCAGACAAATAACAGAAGTGTCTCAATATCAGGAGAGGAAAGTGAAAAATGTGCGTGGAATGACCTTTTCTTTCATTTCTCTCCCGGTTCGATGTAAAAATTACAACATACGGTTATTTTCCCTGATTCATCATCCACATGTTGAGTCTTTCTCCCTTCTTTTGTTTTGCCAAATATGCACCCCCATTTGTTGCGGTGATTTATGATAGTTAGCGGCATAAGGGAGGTGACGGGGTGCGGGGGCGGGTGTCAGGCAAGGCGAGAGCCGAGGTCCGGATTAGACCCAGTGACTCTGATTGAGCACCTTAGCTCGGCAGCTGCCGGGTTCCTGATTTTATCGGACGCGCACTCGAGAAGTTGTAGTGCTCTGAAATTAAAGGGATACATCTCGGGGGATTCTAATCTGTGGTATGGCTGCAACATGCGGTTCCCGCCCGTCCGACTTTGAGCAATAATTGATTTTCCCCCCACACTGGCCGCCGCCTGCTATTTTAAATGTACGTCAGTCACAGCGCGTTCTCTTCCACCGGCTGCCGCCTTGCAAGTCGGTTCTCACAAGGAGATACTGCAAAATAGCCGTATCGGAGTTGCAACAGAAGACGCCGGATTTATTGATGTGACTTTGCCTTTAAAACAGAAGGCGTTAACGCAGGAGATTGCGTTGACACGGCAACATAGCATCCAATCCACCATTTTGAAGCGCTTATCCTGTTAAGGGTCATAGAAAAGCTGGCCGATCATAGTGGATTGTGGACAAAACGCAGAATGTACAGAAGGTGCTTGGTTTAGGATGATACGTTTCGAGGTCGTGACATTGTCATGATCCTTTTGTTTGTCTGTTTGGTGTACTTTTTTTTGGTTCCAGTTACCTGGGTAGTGTGGATAACCAGATTTTTAAGCACACGGGAAACAGTTGATCGAGGCCGGACTATTGCCTACTTGCCACACTTGCTTACGTTATGTTTTTGCTCATCGTGTGCTCCCCTGTATCATTCGTAAGCATCATTTTTCTTTCCCTGTTGGTGCTTGCTCATGTAAGTAGTTTTCATCTTGGTCCTGTTATTCTCTCTACTTGTGGAGTTTAGATTCGGTTTCTTTCATCGTTACATTTTACTCTTGACTTGTATAGTATAGGCTTGGTCCTTATTTGGTTACGTCCATATGTTATGTATGCTACCTGTACGTCAGAAGATTTTGAGAAGATTCGGAAAAGACCCTTAGAAAACAATCATCTCACTCCTGCTTACGGATGACGACAAATTCGAGTTTTTAATCATAGCCTAGTATCCGACTGAGATTTTACAAAGAGTGAATTTTGCAGGATCAGTATTTACAAGGCTACAACTAGATTTGTTTAGGCTTTTTCTTTGTTTAACCATTATGGTCTTGGTAGAAGCCTACAAAATGGAGAAGCAGAAGCTTTTGGCGACAACGAACAACAGGCTGGGCTGTTTGACCACACCTCTACCATTCGCTCCGCGTTCTGGACGGTCCACGTTCTTCGAAGCAGACACGGTTTTGCCGGTGTTTCCCCTTCGTCCATGCCACCCTCGTTAGATCTCATCTATTGGTTGTTGCTTGTGTTACGCGAAACTGAATGACTTAATGTCAATCATGTTTGATATTATAAGGCGAAGACTGATCTAAAACGGAGTCCCACCTTACATTAAACGATGACGGGAGCATGCTGTAAAACCCTCAAATGTCCTTAACTCATTTGCTACCAATAATGTGTAAATACGTTTTTTTTTTTTATGTTCTAAGTGTCCCAAAGACGTATTTATACGTTATTTTGTTTTTTTTATGCTAGAGCATACAGAAGGCTTTGATGCAGCCTCTCAACTGCAAAGAACGGTTGCAGAAATGGTAGTTATTACACAAACGGCCATCAGGTGGCAGCAGAGCAAAGGAGATCAACCAGGGCCATGTAGAAAAAAGCTCAATTACTTACAATTTTGAATAGATTTGTGAAAACTGATGAAACTTAGCTCTCTTCTAATGCTAATTGCTGCAAAACGGAAACAGATAGAAACATACTTTTTTTTTTCCTGATGAAAGAACAGACTTTAATCTTTCTTTTGATAGGTTCCATGCTTTTATAGCAATTGAACACAATATTCTGTGGGGCTTGCAAAATCAGTCAAAATCCAGTAAAACAGCCGGGAGCGAACGGGATTGCTTCTGTGAAAATGGCGGCGAGTGAATGAGTTAATACTTTCAGTGTGTAGTCTGAGACGGTGAAAATCGTTAGGTGTAATCCCAGCATTAGTTTGTTTCTACCAGGAACCCCTTGTACCCTGGGTTGGTCACCAACAGAGAGACAACCATTCACCTTCACGCCTATGAACGGGACTCGATCAGTCCTGTGTACCGCAACGCTATCAGTGTCATCCTGTCATCTGACAATTTGATACAAGGTAACACCAGCGTTTGCCGTCTGGTGTGATGTATAAAATTGCTTTCAACATAACAAGGTGGGAGAAGTAAGTGCCGGGTTGTCAAACTTCACGCCTCTGTTCTGCCTTTCCGACATTGCCTCCTTGCACACAAGCTGTTTCACGCTGCATTCCTGGTGAAATCAGAGGCGTAACAATAGAGCAGGGATTTATTCTCCTGTCCCTTTCAAACAGAACGCACCGAAGCAGGACATTGCTATGTCTGAAGCGGGCGTCCACGCGGGCGTCACAACCCAGCGGAATGATATAATTAGATAACGATGATGTCAGAGAGACCATGATAACTGCTACAATGATAACAAAGGGGCCTGGACAGGGAGTGGACTTAGTATTCACCTTACACACTGGCAGTGTTTTGCCGATGAATATTACATCGCAGAAGGCAAAAAAAATGTGCCGGCCCACTTCAATCCCTTCATCTCACTTTGGCACTTTACAGTAGAATCTCGAACTTTTTGGGTCCAGGGAGATGTTGAATTGAATACATTACAGTATATCTCAAATTTATACACTGCCAGCCTAGTTAAAATGGAACTTTGACTTCTATAACCGTCAATGGCACTGAATGAGTTATTAAGAAAGCTGATGGGCACTGTTTCCACAAACAACATGGCTGGGAACAGAAGACACGGGTAGTGTAATAATGGTGACTTTACAAGAAAGGAACGATCAGAATAGCCAACTAGCAAGGCTAACCGCAATGCTTTTCCACAACCAGACTATTTTCGAAGAATGTTTGAAGACTGCGTCGCCTGGTCGGCCCGACATTTCACTGCTCCACAGAGCGATATAGTCCTGCGAAAACAGAGGATGGGCGAGTTGAAAGTTTTCTGTAAGTGGGCCAATTGGAAGACACGATAACAACTTGCGATTAGTCAACCTCAACGTTGATGCGGAGCGGTACAGTCGGCTCCTTGACTGGTCAACTAATTGGTTCAAACCTACTGCGTCAAATACCATTTGATATGGTAGGCTACAAGATAATTTATTGCTAATTATTTAGCAAACCCCCCAACTGTGGCTCATAGATCCCAGTTTGAGAACTACTGCCTTACAGCAGGCAAGTAAAAAGTCTTGGTTAATGTGTAAGGGGCTACTGACACCGCCCAACCTTTACTATGGCTCCGATACTACCAACTAAAGCGGAAAATTGCATAGCCGTCCGCCCATTCCGCTTGGGTGCTTATTATACGGAACGGCAAAGAGTGTAAAAAAAAAAAAAAAGGGGCTACTTGTGAGCTTTTAGAAGAGCGGGCATCCAGGATATTCGTTGAATCAAGGGAAAAGATGAAAAGCGACCCTTTGCTTCAAATGGGCCCATCAGCATCAGTCAGCCTTGAAAGGTTTGTGCTGAAGAGCACTAAACTGTTTGGAGATTTCAAAGTGTCTCATCATGTTTTGGCAGAGATGGAGAGAGTAGCGGCAGATGGCCTGAGTTGCCAGCTCTGTTCAATGACTCTTAAAAAAAACAACAAAAAAAAACAGTTGGACCAGCTGAAATCGGCAACTATTTAATGATACACGCCGCATATGAAATGATGATCTCCCACTTGATTAGCATTTGGCTAATGCAGCGCAACTTCATTGTGCTTTTATCGCCACGAGGCATCTTGTGGTTTAGTGGCACTCGGCGCCATTTGTTCACTTGGTCAATTAAGTTTCTTCGGAGTTTGCACACTTAGATTCTCCTCATTAGAAATCTTACCCAGTGCTCCAGTAACACGCTCACGGAGAAAAAGCATACGACAGCGGCGCAGTCGAACGCGGACGTGAAAACACCCAAAAGGCTCGTATGTTCTTTTAGTGATGTTTGGTAAAGAGTCTTACGGAGCCGAAAGAATTCGGCTTTTGCACAAGTTGTTGTTGCAGGTACAGTTCAACGTTGACCAGCAATGACAAGATGCTAGGGAACATTAGCTTTGTACATTTTGGTAGCAGCGCTTGGTTTGTGGAGAAGGTTGTTGCCTGAAGCGTCAACAAAAAGTGGCACAGCTCCAAAACACAACATTTAAAACTTCATCTTTTGACACAAAAACATTATTTTCTTTGTTTGGTTTCCATTGCTAGCAATTATATTGGGTATAAATTTACATTTATATTCCGGACTCATTAATGTTTACGCAGCTGAAAAGACGACAAGCTAATCATTTTTACATTACCTCAAATATACTACGGGACATTTTTTTTTAATATCTAATTTCAGAACGTGACTTTGCCTTCATTCAATATACATTTTAGACTTGTTTTAATTTACCGCTGTAATATTGTCATTTTCCACTTGTATATTGTCTTGTGATTTGGGCTCAAATGGGTTTTGTTTATATGAGATCGTGATTACAACAAAAACAGAACACTGCTTGTCCAAGACAAATTTCCCTAAAGGGACATTCAAGTACATTTCGATCCTTTCCCAACAATCAAAGCCTTTTACAATTACCCGAAAATAAGGCTTCTCAAACTTTATACAAGTACCACATCAAAAAACTACTTTGCGCTCTAAGCACCATAATGACCAACAAAAATAATAATAGTAAATATACCTGAAATCTATGTAACAAATGAAGCCCTCATAGCATTTTTTTTTTAAGAAACACTGCCATAGTATATTTTTATTTAACAAAAAAATAAATAAATAAATAAATAAATAAATAAAATAAAGACTTCATTACTTGTAGTCCAAAAGTAATGCTGGTGATGCTAGCAATATTATTCTAAACATTTAAAGAGTCATTCTTCCCTTATCTGAATCCATCATACTGAGGGTTATTTCTCATATTTAGGCAACCTTTGCAAATTACCAGAGCACCTCTCCATACATTTACAAAATGTCAAACTACACTCCGAACAATAAATGTATTAATAACTGTCTGTCCGTGTTAATTAAATCCACAATTCTACAGTATGTCGGAGAGGCTTTCCCACATAATAAACATGATTTTGTCATCCTCCTGAATGTGATATGAAATTCTAAATATTCATCTTTGTAGCTGAGCTGTGATCTTTTTTTTTTCTCTCTTTTGTGTTCCAAATAAACCACAATCTAGGTCAGCGAGAAATGCTGCGTTTGTCGAGGGGGAGAGAGAAAAAAAAAAAAAAAAAATCTGAGTTGATTCCTTTAACCTTTTCCTCTATTAAAATATCTTTTCACAGGTATGTATCCCATCACGTAGCACAAGGCCCAAATAGTTTAAATTTTCTTTTGTGTGTTTTACATGAAAAAACAACAACAACAACAACATGTTTGTATTGAATGCCTTGACTCGGGACCTCCCTTCCCACACGTTTTTCTGATTTCGCTTGGAAGCATTATGTCAAAGAACGCTGTGCAAGCACAACATAACAGTGCATCACCTCCAGGCGGTTATGATATATTTACACAGACGAAATAGTAATGTGGTTAAAAATAACATTACAATGGTTAACTTTTTTTTTTGTTTTGTTTGGCAGTTAATAATAAACACTGCTGGCACAGTTAACTCTGTATACAATACAGACCCAATATAGGAAAAAATAAATAAAAAATGTATATATATATATATATATATATATATATATATATATATATATATATATATATATATAGTTAAAAAAAAAAAGAAAAAAAAAAGCTAATTGCAACATCTGCGTTGATGTCAGTGTCCCACTGTTTACTGGGCATTCTGTAAACGGCTGAAAAGTGCATTTGTGATTGTGGCTCTCCTTTCCCAAATGCAAGGGCATCACAGTACGTAAATGCGCTGCAAAAAAATCTATAAAGAATGATTGCAAATGTAATAGCAGTGGAATGAAAATGATTACCTATTTACAAATGGCCATGATGTGTGGTGTACCTCAAGGGTCAATCCTTGGACCCTTTTTGTTCCGCCTGTATAAGCAACTCTTGGGTCAAATTTTACAGAACGCCAATGTTATTATTGCTGTGTGGGTAATACACAGCTATATTTATTGATATTCCCGAAACAAATGAATAACTAGATGGAATTTCCTTCAATTAAACCAAAACAAAAGTGAGGTAATTTTGGCGACAGAAAACAAGCGGATCGTTTGCTGTCTAAACAGGCGTACGTGACATGTGGTTAATTGTTCCAGCATCAGTATACGGAATACAACACTGGCTTGGAAACCGGAATTCCCTTATTTGGCATTCCAGTTCCCGTCTAATTCCAGCATTCCTGCGTGATTACATTGTTGTCGATAACTGAACATTGCAGTTACAGTCCCCAGTATATTGCTTCTATTCCATTTAAATATTGATTCTCCTCGAAAGCATTTGCGTCTCTGCAGCAACATTTGCTGCGCGCATCCCTCGCATACTGAACTGAGCCATCAGCGTGCAAAAACAGAAACTAAATGCAGAATTAATGACACGCACCTGCGGTGTAGCTACCCACCTGTAAATGATGCATGCGCTGTTTCGACAAGTGTCACAGTTCGCCGTGTCTTGTCCTGTTCGGTAGGTGAGCCTGCAGAAGAAGAAGAAGAAGAAGAAGAAGAAGAAGAAAAAAAGATAAAGAGCGTTAATAGCCGCGGGCTATCGGCCACCAGCCAAATTTGTTCAGGTTGTTTCGATAATCCGTGTTGTTTACTCCCATCAGAGGGGGTTCTGATCCCGCAGTCTGCTCATATTTCCTTTAATCAAGTGTGTAGACTTGCTGATTTTACATAATCAAATTACCTGTCGTGCTCCGTGACATTGTTTGATAATGTTTGGCCTTTCCATCCTCGGTGACAGACGGTAAGTCAGTGCAAAATGAATCAAGTTTAATGGAGTATATCAGAGTGTCCTTACATATCCATGTATCGTTTTTTTTTTCTTTCAATTCTTAATTGGCAATGTAAAATCAAAAAACAGAAAAAAAGTGGTTGATTATTTGTTTTTAAATCGAAAACTCGGTGATTCTCAAAGTGTGGTATACACACATTTGGGCTCCTTCTTGTGGTACACAAACGTATCACTGAATGTTCAAACCAAATGTTACAGTGGCGCTTTTTCTCTTTTTTTCTAAAGAGGAAGTCAACCTTAAATAGTCTTAACATGACATTCTGATTAATATTACATTCGTGGAATAGGAGTTATGAAACAAAATCCAGCCGTTTTTTATCCATCTCAGGGGGGGCGGCCATTTTGCTGTCCACTGAAGATGACATCACAGTTGCTCAGGGCTCAAGCAACGACCAATCACAGCTCAGCTTCAGAAAACAGGTGAGCTGTGACTGGTCATTGCCTGAGCCCTGAGCAACTGTGATGTCATCTTCAGTGGACAGCAAGTGGCAAAATGGCTGCCTCCTAAAATGGATAAAAATGGCTGGATTTTGCTGCTTAACTCATATTCCACTAACACAATATTCCGGAATTGCCACGACGATTCCACCTCAAAGAATTTGGTTCAATACAGAGATTCTTACATTCAGCACATTACTGCGCACCAGTTTTTTCAAGTCGTTATTCAACCCAATTTGCCGCAGATGCAAGACAATCAGCGTGATAAATTCTAGTTCCTCTGTAGGCTAAGATCACCCCGAGGGTCCACTTACAGTCGTGCGAGAGCTGCAAGAACGGGCAACGTTACAATCCTCCTGACAGTTGTATTGCGCTGCATTAAGCCACCAAAAACATGAGTGTATGCTTTGTGAACTTGTCTTTTTTTTTTTCTCCCCCCCCCACCGCAGTTGCAAGGGAGTGGGTCGCGTCTCGTGCACGCGTGTAATTGCCTGCTGTCACGTTACAGCCCCCTCGCCCCTGCCAGATGATATGTGGCGGGGCCGAACCTCGACCAGAGGTGACCTCAACGGAGGAGCGCGAGCGGGCCGAGTGCAGCTGCCGATAGCGCTCAAGGTCACCGGGTTCGTCCATCCCGGCCCGCTCGGCATCAAGAGGCGACGGTAACTCACCGGGTGCGACACCTGAAGTACTCTCGCAAGCTGCCTTGTTATCTCCCGTGTCGTAATTGAAGCAGATTTGCTCCGATGATCAAAGCTGGTGAACCTGAATTTATAATTACCGCATGCAAATATCACTTTTCCACCGCGGCGGCGGGATGCGCGCGACGGCGTGGCGCCAGGCTGCTATTAAATCAGACTTGTGACCCAGAGCGAGAGAGAGAAATCGACGCTTCTCCTCTGAAAGTCATTCTGTAAGCCGACTGCTGGCGTCATTCCAACGTTGTGTTGTTTGCCCACGTCAGCCGTCCTGGGAGATGTCCTGCCCTCTCGTCTGTTTCGCTGTCCGCACACCCTGCTGCACACTACAATAAGCATTCCGCTGCTAACCTGTGTACGCCTGCGGAGGTAATGTGCGGAAAGGATCGCAGTCAAGTGCTAACACACGTTTTGGATTTGATTATGATGATGCGCTGGTGCGTGGGCAAGGCCTTCAAGGCGTCCTCTGTTGGCATGAACACTACACAGGCACGGACATACATTTAAAACACATGATTGATTTATTTATTTATTTTTGTCCAATCAGATTTCAGCTTCAATGTGCTGCCATGCAAATATTATCCAATATGGATGGAACGATAAAGGCAATGTCGTGATATCGTGATATTAAAAGTGCCACAATATCGTCGTCGTCATTTTCACAATATTTAAATGCAACACATCTGTTAAAAAAAAAGTCAGGTTGATTTCCATTTGTGCAGATCTAGCACCCTCTAGGGGCTAGTTTATTAGTGTAATTTAATTTTCATTAGGGATGTTTTGGCCGTCTATGTTTAAAATCTATGCTAATTGGCTGATTTCTTATACTCTGCTGCCACTAGCTAGCTATTTTTTGTAAGAACTACCATTGCTTTAATGTCAGATGCTGCATCAAAGACCGCGGTATGCTCTTGCATAAAAAAAATAAAAAATAAAAAATAAAAAAAAACATGAAAAATTTGTTAAATGAGTTAAATTCCGCTATTTCATTTGGACAAAAGTAGTGCTTTGCCACCATGTTATGGCATCTTGGTGTCAAGGGGCTATCGTTGTGTGACACTTTATTCAGTGCTTTGCTGCCATTTTAAACCTTTTTGAGCAGGGAGTTTTCAACTGCTCGAGGATGTTTCCACGAATTGTAGAGGTGCTCAGTTCATATAACACAATAACACCAACAACATCCTTCCTTTTTCTATAGTGCTTCTTCTAAACCCCTTTTTCGTACTACATTTCGCAGAGCGCAGCACACCATCATCAACCCCATTAATTGTGTATGGGGTGAGGGCCCGGGCGGCGGCAATTTTCTTTTCGAGTGTCGGCGGAGTAACATCAGACAAGCGCCTCCAATTGGAGAAAAGCTGGTAGAGTGAATTTGTGTTATTTTGGCGGGCTTATTTACATATTCTCACCGAGCCATTAGATTTTCTCAGCTGCTCAAGTCTCATACTTCCTCAAAGTCAAGGCTTGTCTTGTCAATTTGCGGTACAAACAGATGCAAATTTTCCGTTTTTACTTGCTGGGTTGGCTGCTACGTCATCCCTTCCAAATATGGGCATGCTGGAAATGTTACATTGTTGCGCAACTCCTTCATACTGAGTGAGTGTGATTTAGGGCCAGAGGTGGAGTACTACTTTTTTTTTTCTTGAACAGGCAACGTTTTAAGTAACATTTCAACATTTTAACAAAAAAAAAAAAAATGTTGATAAAAGTCAAAGATGTGCACCACCAATCTCATTCGACACTCGAAACCGCCATACAAGAAAAGTCAAAATCAATGAAATCATGTCATATTTTTTTGTACAATTTTCTAATTAAATAAAGAAAACTAAGCATAAAATACAAAGTTATTTGAAAACGCTGTTTAAAAAACAAACAAATATATAAATAAATAACATTTAATGCATTCCTCCAACAAAAACAACTACCATCAATGTTTTGAAGTCCTGTAAAAAAAACATGTTTCCCATTTCCCGGCCGGCCACCATGATTAATGAAGCCAAACTTTTTTTTTGTATAAATTCCTACTCTACTCTAAGATTGTATCGCTGCCTTGAAGATTCATCAAACTTGCTTTCATAACGTAACATTTGGGAAAGAGAATCATTAGTTTTGCTTCCTTCTGGCAAGAGAGCACTTACAAGTCTGACCTCTGATAAGCCATGTGCAGCGCAATATGATAAAACCTTTTTTTTTTTTATATTCACTTGTCATCATTTTGGTGGTAAAGCTTGTGAGTTAAAGGTTACTATCTTCCTCACGTGTTGTTTCACATGCATCCTAGCGGGACTGACGACACACCACTCTAACCTTTCGCAAATGTATCTAGGGTAAAAGGACTGTCTTCAAAAAATATCACATCATATTTTTTTTTGAAAGTTGGAGAGGCGCGTGGAAAGTACGACTCCCTGTCCTGCGACCTCACCTCTCTCTAATAACCCTGATGGAAGAGCGCAGCGGAGCAGCTACAGCAGGCTCAAGTGTGGGGAGATGAAAGGCACGATGTTATGAGGCTGCACTAATTGGGCCTTAAAAAAGCAAAAGAACAAGGAAAGACGCGAGAGCAGACCCGCTTGGACACTGAATATGAATTAGGCTTAAATACAATTTACCTCTTGTTGCTATAGGTTTAAGAGATGGACCCTAATGATGAACGCCTTGGCTGATTCGGCACGTCGACTTTACGAAGCCCATTCGTGCATTGTGACATTTAAAGCAGTAAAAACCTGATTAGAACATTACAAACAAGATGATTCCATGTACATTTGCAATTATATCACAATTAACTCATTCACTCGCAGCCATTTTCACAGAAGCAATCCCGTTCACTCCCGGCTGTTTTACTGGATTTTGACTGATTTTGCAAGGCCCACAGAATTTTGTGTTCTATTGCTATAAAAGCACGGAACCTATCAAAAGAAAGATTAAAGTCTCTTCTTTCATCAGGAAAAAAAAGTATGTTTCTATCTGTTTCCGTTTTGCAGCAATTAGCATTAGAAGAGAGCTAAGTTTCATCAGTTTTCACAAATCTATTTGAAATTGTAAGTAATTGAGCTTTTTTTCTACATGGCCCTGGTTGATCTCGTTTACTCTGCTGCCACCTGCTGGCCGTTTGTGTACTAATTACTATTTCTGCAACCGTTCTTTGCAGTTGAGAGGCTGCATCAAAGCCTTCAGTATACTCTAGCATAAAAAAACAAAACAAAAAAAACAAAAAAACGTATAAATACGTCTTTGGGACACTTAGAACATTAAAAAAACGTATTTATACGTTATTGGGAGCAAATGAGTTATATAAGGTGATCGCAGGAGTAGCTGGTTCACACCATTAAACCCTGAAGGATATTCTGGATGTTTTCACTCAACAAGAGACACTGGCTGCTTGTCAAGGGAGCCTGTTGTGTACTTTATTCCGCTTTTACTTGGCGACGTGAATGGCCGCTAATGGATGTGAGACATCATCCACTTACCTTCCAACTTGAGTGTGAAAAAAAAGTAATCTGGCATGTCAGTTTAGTCATTATATTTCATCCCACTAACACAATGTTGGAAAAGTCATTGTTATTCCTTTCAAACCAATGTTGGATATTTGTTCATTGCCTGGTGTAAATTGCCAATATCAAAGCGGAATCGTGTAGCTAAAGGAAATGGAAAAAGGCAAGACTCAGGAGGAGTACATGATCGTGACCCAAACACACTGTAGGTACTTGTGCAATGGATCAAAAGCCTGTTCGAGCAATTTGTTAGCCTCTTTTCCAGGTGTTTTGTATGAACAGCACATGCACAGATTGGATAGGGCAAGGCAGTCAAGGTAGTTTCGGAGCCATAACAGAACTGGGTTGACGTAGTGTCGTATTATCAATTTTCCTATTCAACCGTAAATTCATGATTCTCTGATTATATTTTTCTTCAAACTTGAGGAATCTGTGTACAAACAAGGACACATTTTGCATTGTAATGAATTTCCCTAGTGGTTTGCAATTGGTATTCTAGCTACCGTAAAATCCTGTGGATAAGATGCTTTTTTTTCCTATATAAAATGATCCCACATACACGGATTCATACAAAAAAAAAGGAGCCTTTTATAGACGTTTATCAATGCCTAGATGATATAGAAAAATTTGCTCTTATTTTGAAGTTGTTCCCAGCCGCGTGTCGCGGCGTGACCGCTAACTTGACTCGTTTTTTGAGTCACACCAGTTGCGGTATCTTGCAAACTTTTGCCGCCAACGTCAACAACGTAACATTATCCTGAAATCAAGATCGATCCGCTAATTAAGGATGCTAAAAAAAAAAAAAAACGTAATGATGCTAACACTGTATCATACGGTGTCTGTTGCCAGCATTCATTGCGTTAGCATCTCCAGCGTTAGCAACTAGCCGCTTAGTTTACTTTTCAAAGGCCGTTTAATAGGCAAAAACAACACGTAAAAAATCGTCGCTACCAACCAACTGACTCAAATTGCTGCTTAAGCCTGCAAAATTGACACCGACGTCACTTCGTTTTATTGATCAAAATCTGTGGAGAGCGATTTAGCTAAACCTTTGTGGGAATCAGAAATTTGGGCATTATTTGTAAAAAACAAGTCTTGTCAAATGAATTATCAATCACTGAATTGTCAAGAATATCAATCTCTCTAAAATTAGCGCCAACTCAAGAAATGAATGCCATTTTCAGACTCAGCCGCCCTGAATTACTCAATTCGTTAAAATGTCCTTGGCACTCGGAGAAAAAAAAAAAATGTCGGTCCGTATGATAAAAGATGCCAACAAATCAGGTGACCGTAATATACACGGGTACAGAGAAAAAAAGCTGCATTTTAAAGGTGATTTTTGAGGGATGGGCACGCATTAAACATGAATTTGACTGTATATCTATTGTATGCAACGCCACTCACCCCTCTCGCTGTGCTTCACCTTTCTCCAACTCCTGAATAACTCCAAGCAGGACCTTGATGGTCTCCTGGCTGGAGTTGATCAGCGTCTCCATCGCCTGCAGCTGTGCTTTGATATCCTTGTCGTCAGATAAGGGAATTATCTGCTGGCCGCCGCCCACGCCCGGAGCTCCGGTATTTCCCGAGGGAAAGCCCTCGCCCGTCCCCGGCGTCTGCTGCAGTTTGGAGGACGCCGACGCGTGCCTCGTCCGGCACGGTCCTTGCGACTGCGCCGAACATTTGCCGCTGTGGGGAAGCGTCTGCGACTGCTGCTCGCTCAGCTGCGGTCCCTTCTTCCGTTTACAAGCCTTGGAGGGGCTTCCTAAAGACTCCACTTGGGTCAAGGAATTCCACGCGACCGGGCCGCGGCCCTTCGCAAACTCCGAGGTAGCCAGCGGACGCTTGGACGAAGCGCCGGCGTCGCTTTCTTCTCGGGGTAATCCTTTGTGTTTGGTCCTTGTCCCGCAATCCTGCTGCTCCGGTTCGCTTTTGGTGGAAGGATTGCTGAGGCGGGACTCCTGTGAGAAATGCGAGTCCGCGCACGAGGGTCCGTCCACGCAGTTGGCGTCGCAAATCAAATCCTCCGTGTCGCTGCTGTCGTCGGTGTGATGAAGCAAAGCTTTGGTCTGCCCCACGATCTTACCCTTGCACTTTGAAGACACCCCGACGGGTTGGCCGTCCTCTCCGACTGCTTTGATATCGCTCAAAAAGCCGTTGTTCTGTCCTTTGTAGTCCTCCACTAAGGCGGCGTGTTTAAACGTGTGTCCCTTTTTCCTCTCAAAGGGGAAAGTCTTGTATCGTTTGGTCAGGTCCGGCGACGTCTGCACGCCGGTGCTCCTGGTCACGTTCGGGATGGATCGCCTGGCAGGCATGGTCATGTACTGACGGTGTGTCACTTTACAGGAAATGGATCTAGCGTGTTTTCCTCGATACTCATTCTGCGCTTCGCAGATATCCTTAAATCGCACCTGCAGGGCCTTGTTTTTCTTCTTCACCTGCTGCGCGTCGGGGTTGTCTGCGAGGCACGTGTCGGAATCGGAGTCATCGGAGTCTGACGCAACCATGCATTTGCCGTCCTCTTTACTCACCATATTTCCTGAGAACGGGAAGACATAAAATACGAGTATAATTCAGGATTACGGTGTGGTCAAATATTTTTGATTTGGTACCACAGATGCTGTCGAACCAAGCTGGGAAATTTAAATGGCAGCATACAGTCATCAATAATAAAAATATAAAATGATAAAAAGCAAGTCGGACGGGTGTAGAAACACAGTGAATGCAAATGCAGGTGAAAGTACTTGATAGCAATTAGTGATAAATGCCCAAAAATAATCAAAACAGCACTTTATATAACATGCGCTCAGCTGCCTCCGGATGTGGATAAAATGGATGCCGTACTGCAATAAATTCTCCCTTCAGGAGAAATATACATTCATTTCTCAATGAATCTATCTGAAGATGATATAATGGATGGCTTAAAGGAAAGTGTCACTTCAGAGATAAACGCTAGTTTATATTAGTGTTTTTTGTGCGCTTTCTGTAACAATTGTTTCAATTTGCGACTAACAGATTTTTTTTGTGGGTATCTATCATCCGTTATTTGCTGGAAAAACTTGCCTCAACAGCTAAGATGGTGCCCAAAACCCCTGTCAAATAGAAAAGTAGCGCTTTGGCTCCAATCTCGGTTCTCTTGTTTACATTGATGTTCTTTTTAAATTTAACGTCTGTGATTTCATCCAAATGGATGAATTAGCATATTTCCTGTTCAAATAAAAGGGGGTGTGACAGGAAGTGCCGCAGAGAGCGGCTGAGCCTCACCTCGGATTGCGCAATTCCTCACTAACTGCATTGAGGGGCCTTGTAGGTGAAACAGGGAATCTCGAAAATAGTTTCAACTAAAGCAGGTGGTGTCCAAACTACGGCCCGGGGGCCATTTGCGGCCCACCATCCATTTTTTAGCGGCCCGCGAGATATGCTAAAAATGGCATTTGACTCAGTTCAAATCAAATAAAACAAAAATGTTTGGAGACGGTCAAAGTAAGAAGGGAAGGTGTCGAAAAACACAGTTGCTATTAAAGGTTATTTTAGTTCACTAAAACTAAAATTCAAAAAAGAATTTCGTTAACGAAATAAAATAAAAACATAGATGCTTTTTTAAAAAAGAAAACTAACTGAAACTACATTTTATGTTTATAAAACTAACTAAAAATGTCCTTCGTTTTAGTCTTTGGGAATTAATTTAATGCATGAGCCTTTGGGGATGATTTGAAATGTGATTTTTAGTAGATTTATTTTGATATAAACAGGAATAATGACCCATAATGCCCATGGTGTTTTTTTAAAATATTGTGCACAATTAATACACACTAAAAAAAAAAACTAATACTGAAACTAACTAAACTAAAACTAAGCATTTATTAAAGAACTAAAACTAATACAAAAACTAACAGAACCACCCTGAAAACTAATTAAAACTAACTAAATAAAAAAAAATAAAAAAATAAAAAAAAATAAACTAAAATAAAAAATTCCGAAACTATAATAACCCGACTGCCATATTACAAATAAATTGGTTTATATGTTGTAGCGTTGTTCTAAATATGCAAAAGCACAAATAAATTATTTGTACAATTTTCAGGACGAAACACAATTTCTCTTGATGTGGCCCTTGCGTCCTTCTGATTTTCTGTATGTGGCCCTCAAATAAAAAACTAAAGCAATTATTATTTCCTTCGTATTAATTCATGCCCTCAAAACGCATCTAAATGCTGACTTTATCGTGATCATTTTGCCTGTTCTCACTCCCTTTCCCATGCAATGAACTCTATCATCTTCTTACTTGGAAGAAGTAAACAAACTTGTCAGCGTGATATGAGGAAAATGAAGCGGCAGCTGCAGTCTGTGCGTGCCTGGAAAATATTCTGCATCCTTAAAACATCCTCAAAACTGGACAACCCGTCCAAACAGAATCTAATCACTAAATGAAGACGAACTCCAGTTATTAAAAATCCACTCCAAACGTCAGGTCAGAAAATACTAGTTCACAATGTCAGGCTGCTAATTCACTGGCAAATATTTCACTCTGTTTTTTTTTTTTAAATCTCACTCTGTCAGTGCCTCACCAGCCATAAACCTCACTGCACGTCACTGGTGCATTACCGCTATCAACAAGGCTGAGTGGATATTACAGACCGCAATCTATGACTATTTAAATTTGCCTTTTTTTTTTGTTTTGTTTTTTTGTTTGCCTCAGAACAATTTGACAAATGGAATATCCGTTTTGTGCCTACTCCGTTGTTTCTCTTCCATACAGTATTAGCACCCGCTAAGCTGTGAGCGTGAAATCTCGCACGATCCGGCATTGATCTTGGCGGCGGTCTGAGCTCTCCGAGTGCTCTGATTGTTAACGTTCACGTGGTCCCTGTGTGCTTTGCTGCAAAGCAGTTTTATTGCACTCCACTAGACCTGCATGAGATTTTTTTTTCCCCCTCCATATAAATGCGCTACTGCCGCAATGATAAAACACAAGCCCTCATATTTCTATTTAGTGGGTGTTTAGGGCTCAGTTAGTATGGGGGGTGCCTCTTAGGCTGCTCGTACGCACATTAACATTTGTCCACACATAGTATATTGGGTTGCTGAGTGTGTTAGGGAAGCACTCCAACTAATGCTTTTTTGTGACAGTTTTGTGCTTCTATTCTCTCCTGTGCGCAATAGTAACCATACGTTCTCTGTATTATCTACGCCTTTACGGTCTCACTTTTATCTGTGCTATTATACATTACAGTAGGGCTGCTCAATTATTGAAAAAAAAAATATATTAATCCCGATTAATTCGGTAATAATTGAAATCACGATTAATCAAACAATCTTATCTTTTTTGGGCACAAAAGAAAAACGTGAATAAAACACTAAATTATTATTATTGTTTTTATTTTATTTTTATTTTTTAAGTTTCAAATAAAATTCTTTGAAACACTAATCATGAAAGTTCCTTTTGGACCAAACAAAATTTATAAAATTAGTTTTTATAATAAAAAAAAAAAAAAAAAAATACAAATGTGTAAATTCATGTATGGTTTCCTTGTATAAACAAAGATTGTGCATTGCAGTTGCATTGCTGTACACTTGTAAATTGCCATAGAACTGTTGTAACATTTAAATAATTTCAATAATTTTTTTTTTAAACGATTATGGCAATTTTGTAATCGTGGTTTGTAATAATTGAAATTGTAATTGAATTTCGATTAATTGCACAGCCCTACATTACAGCATTTTTTGCTAATGCAGGTCACTCAATGGTATTTTCCTAGCACACACTTGGGATTAAACGATAGCTCCAGGCAATGTATGTCTTTGCAAAATAATATTGTTATAGCAAGGGAAGGACAAAAGACATCATCACGTCTATGTAAAAAAGTGAGCTGCTCCACCAGTGTCCACCTGTACGCTCTGGAGTTCCCCAGGGCGACATTACTGTCATCACGCCCTCAATGCAGTCTCAGCAGTATTGAGCAAAATGATCGACTGCAATGCCAAATATAAACTCTGCACCGGGCTATCACAAATCTGTCCGATCTGACCTTAAACTTGAAAAGGCTACCGAGCGCATCCTGATCCTTTTTAATGCAGTGGAAGTAAATAATTTTATGCATGACTTGAAAGCAAACGAGCACTCACTATGACAGAATTTCGGAATTATCTGCAAATGGAATCAGAGCTCGTGTTTGTGCATCGATTTATTTCCTTTATATAAACATGAGGAATGTTTGTACTTGAATTTGTCATTGTTAGGAATGTATAATGAAGCCACCCTTTCACGGTAATCGAGTTTACATGTAATGAACCCTAAAATGCTTTGATCAAATTGACATTTGGATTCCAACCGAGCGTTGCTTGTTTTCGGTTGTCACACATGCAAAGTGACACAGTAAATTGTGAGCCTCCTCATCAAATGTGAAGTAATGCACAGAGAACTTCAAGGGAACTATACTCCACACCATGTGGTTGAAAGCAGCTCGTTGAAAAGACACCAAAGTAATTCACGAATTTTTAGCTGGACAGTTTGTGTGTTGTTCTGCTGTGACAACAAATTATGCAGTATTTACGTTGCATTCACTGCTGTTATGGTTTTACATGCGTGAAATTGACTAAAAATATCCATCCATTTTCTACGCCGCTTGTGCTCGCAAGGGTCACGGGTACCCGATCTTGTCACAGCTGCGTTTGGGAAGCGAGGCGAGCGACACCGTGGACTGGTTGCCAGCCAATCATAGGGCGCAACTTGGCATTTTTTGAAGTTTCAAGGCTTTGTTAGATCAATTCCAGACAGAAAGAAGGGTCTCTACAGTGGGCATCGGCTGCTGGCACAGCTGTAAAAATAGACCACTTTTGATGTGTTGTTCATCTGTGTTTTTATCTGCAAAAAAAAAAAAAAAAGCTAGGGAACGGTGCTACATTTTGTAACTGTTAAATCCATGTAAAGTGAACATCTATATTTGACACACCAGAAGAGTGTTATTAACCATCTTGCCAAATTTGAATGATTTAAAAAAAAAATTGAGTACATACAATGGAGGTTCTCTGCTCTCAAACGCTGTGGGTGTGTCCGCTGAGTTCGCTAAAACCAACCGAAAAATGGATGCTACTTCCTAGCATCATTCTGTTGCCTACACATTCTGACATGTTTGAGCTACGAAAATATATCTGCTTAAAGCCTGGAGTGGATGCGGAATATATGCCACAACGCCGCAACAAGAAGTGCTAGCCACCAGCTAGCTTGCAAGCTAGAATACTTCTGGAGCATTCTATCGATCGGTGGACAGGTGGCGGGCTTGTCTATGGTGAAACTGTCTTTAGCTTGGGGATTTAAATAATGTCATCAAGCTGTTTTGCAAATTATGCCATGTGGGAAATCTGTATTTCAGGTTGAAGGCACAGCTAGTTAGCTAGCTAGCTAAATGACTATTGTAGTGGTAGAAATGGACCTAGTAATAATACCAAGTAATTCACAATTGTGCCAGATAACCGCTGATGCGATTGGAGGCGCTCAAGTCTAAACGCAGCGTTCTGATTAATGTTTCTGGAAAATGAATTAAGCAGCTAAATCCACCCGTTGTTTTAGCTATCTCAATGGGCGGCCATTTGGCCACTTGCTGTGCTCACATGAGCAAAACAAGAAAATAGGTGAGTTGTGACCGTAAAAACATCACCCTGCACTGGGCACTTAATGTATTCGAAGCTGCCGTAAGGTTTTTGATCCACTTTTTGCAACCAAATTGCCAGTCCGCCCCCAAGACACATCCTGGTTTGCCAAATTGGCAAACTCACACACAACAATTTATGAGCTGATAAGAAAATCAAGAACTGCTGGCATTTGCGCACACCGTGCAGGTGCGCTGTCAATAAAAATGGAGACAATCTCAACAATTCAGTACAAAACCGTTCTCAGTCTTTGCCACGTTTTCCAGCAATTATCTTTAAACATCTATAATATACTCCAACCAAATCTCTGATTCACTTTACAGGGTCTTTGGGGCTTTTCTAGAAGATCCGATTATCTTTTAAACACTGACAGAAGGCCAACGGCTCCCCCACCAAAAAAAAAAAGGCTAACAAAGATATTTCCCTGCTTTGCATATGCAGACAGATGAGCTAAAAAAAAAAAAAAAAAAAAGACCGCTGTTGATGTTTTTGCCCAAGTTTATCTGAGTGCGATGTGCCTTTTTGTCGCCCTTCTAAATAAGAGCGCTTTCATCTCAAGTGCGAGTCCTCGGGACCGGTGCCATGCGTTTCACCTTGCAGACCGTCCACTGTTGACCTCACCTCAATTCAAACTGCGGAGGACGACACGGGAATATATTTAGAGACAACTGCGTTTCATCTCGCGGGCCTTAAGTCACCGCAGTGGATTCAGTGCCCGATGAGGATAATACCGCTACGCTACTTTGCTCATCCTCATTATGCACAAACAATATACTTTGCTGTCTGGTGAATTTACACACAGTTGTTTTGAAAACAGGGAGCAGCTTGGATTTTGGATTTGCCTGACGTGCACTTTGATTTCACAATAGGTTGCTTGTCAGAAGCGATTGTGGATGTGCTGCTGAACCGACTGCATGAGCTTGATTCCACATGGGAGTCTACTGTTTTATTACCGTATTTTCCGCACTATAAGGCGCACCTAAAAGCCTTCAATTTTTATCAAAAGCTGACCATGCGCCTTATAATCCAGTGCGCCTGATATATGGATAAAAAATGAGCCGCAACACGTCTCGTTGTCAAGACGCTATCGGTGACCCTGCACGATCGGTGACGCGCATGCACGGAAGATCCCGCCATCTTGGACCGCTAGCTAATACTAATACTTTACCTCCGAGAAAATAATAAAACAGCGGTTTATTCATTTTGGGAGTGAATTGAGTTGTCAAGAAAGCTGGTTTGTAATCTATTAATAAAGTTTGACTGACCTATCTGACTGTTTTGTTGACATTCCCTTTAGCGCAGCACCATCTAATGGATGCACAACGTAACCCCAGCCTCTACTATAGCGCCATATATATGGAAAAAGTTTTAAAACATGTCATTCATGGAAGGTGCGCCTTATAGTGCGGAAAATACGGTACTAAAAAATTCCAATCTCACACCACTTAAGAGGTAATCACGTTGGCACAACGTTCGCTGCGAGAGCAAAAAAAAAAGAAAAAAGTGTCTCATGTAGCCGTAAAAATCATGTAAAGCAGCCAAGTGGTAATCACACAAAAGCAGTTGAAGAAAAATCTCTTGCTAACACGCTTAAGTGATGGATATTTCCCGCACGCTTGGACGAGAGTCTCCTTTCTCCTCCTCTTCTGCATCTTGCTCCTCCCTCTCCCCGGGCCAGCCGTATCTCTGCTAATGACCCGAGGTCCTTCCCCGATTTGGCCCCGGCTATCCAAAAGGATTATGAATAATGCATTGACTCTAAAATTGCAAAAGTAATCCTCTGAAATCTCCTTATGTGCGCTGGCAGACCGTGTTTGTCTGTTCCGATTGCCCCTCGCTCCTTCATTGCTGAAGTGTACGAGGGTTTAAAAATACACACCTTGGGCCATGGCGCAGTGATTGATTTATTATGACCACCATGTTGCATAAACTCACCGAAAGGAATGCCAATGGGGTGTGTTTCCATTTTCGATGCAATCGGAGTTTGCGAAACTTGCTGACTCACCATTTTAAGCCAGCCGTGGAGTGAAAGCGGCGGCTTAGCTCGCATCGCCTTACGTACTCGTCGGCCTATATGGATATTTACATCTGATAACCCGGTCTTGCCTCATCTTATTAACGTTTAAGTAATGCTATTACAGCATCTGGGCCTACTCGGAGACCCGCCGCTGCGTCGTCACCGGATACGCGAGGGTGTGCTGTATTCATTATCTCGCAGGTTGTGCTCAAGTCCCCCCACCAGCCCGGCATTTAGGCCGACTCGTACATTGTGCGCCGCATGCGGTGTAGTCATTGTGCATGCACAGGGTTTTCTTGCATACATTTCCGAGTGTGTGACATTGCACCAACGTCTTCACAAGTGCACCGTAAAGGACAAGCTCTAACACTACGTAGGGATGGGAATACCTTGTGTGATATATCGTCAGATTTGGGCTCTCACGCACACAAAATTTACAATAATTATGTGCAGTTATAGTGGAATGTGTAGTGTGACAGTCAAAGTCCAATTTTTGTGGGAAAAAGTCGAGCGTTTCCTTCCTTGTTCCTAATGCCTCTGAAAGTTTTTTTTTTCTCTCTCTCCCAGATCTGCTGATGAATTGGTCGATCCTGACAAAAGTAAATATTAAACCTGTTAAATATTTAGAATCACAAATCTGTATGGTCATCGCACAGTTTGTTTGGCCCAGCCACAAACTCCGTGATTGTGAAACAAAATGTAGCCAATCGGAACGCGCCTTCAAGAAGAGCTACTGGTTGTGCCGAGCGGTGTTCCCAAACCTTTAATGAGTGAAAGCTTTCATTTTACAGCGCTTTATAAATAAAGTTGAGTCGAGTTGACAATTAGCATAGATTTTAAAAATAGAAGGCCAAAACATCCCTAATGAAAATTAAATTGCACTAATAAACTAGCCACTAGAGGGTGCTAGAACAGCACAAATGGTAATCAACCTGACTTTTTTTTTAACAGTATGTGTTCCTTTTAAATATTGTGACCATGATGACGACGATATTGTAGAAGTTTTAATATTATGATATCACGATATTGCATTTGTAGTTTGCTCCTCACAGAATTACCTGTTCGAAAGTTTTTTTGGGGGGACCCTAACCGCCATTATTCACGCAAAAAGGCATCTATCGTTATTGCTGGGGCGCCATCTTGTGGCATGAACAATGAACAATGTTGAAGTGAGTTGACTCTTGTGATTTGTGGCATCTATGGGTAATTATAAGCTTTTTTTTAGAGGCGGCACCATTTGTGGGTTTTAGTTATTTGCGACTGTGAGAGTCCAACTCTTCTTCGTATTTTCTGGCAGTCTGGATGCCCTGCGGCACTACGTCGCCCCTCACAGGTAAGCCTCGGTAGTTCGGCCGACATCTGCCTTGGGAGGAGGAGAATCGCGATTGCTCGAGGGTTGCTTGAGGGCTTGGTTGTGTTAGGGTGACCAGTTTTTCCAAAATGATACAATTTTTCAGAAAATGAGTTGAGGGGTGTAATTGCTAATGCTAAATGCTAATTTGCAAGCAAGCAAATGCACACTGTTTTATGTTTGTCGTATTACATCAGACAGTTAAAATATGCTGATTGGCGTTTATTACTCCTGATCGTTTGTCGTTAACGTTAAAAGTGTGCTTAAAGAGTGTTTTATCGTTTCTGATGTATTCATTTTAAAATGACCAACGTCGTCTTGTGCTTGAATGACACTTAATAATGTTAAAATGTTTCAACATTGCCTCTACAGTAAATAAAGGTTTTATGATGGTGACAGTCTGTAATGAAATAGGATTTCATTAGGAGATTTTGTTTTGCAAAGTCCACAAGCAGGTCGACCGGTGTCACGGAACAGATTGTGTTCGACCACTGTGGAAGTTTTGCGCTCTCGCATTGTTTTGGGCGATTTATCAAAGCCTTTGGCTCCGGCGAGCATTTGGAATCCACAACATCCTTTGTAAAATTAAAGTCAGGCAGGGCGAGCTGGAGAGGAACATTTGGGGATTAAACCCAATTTCGTGGATGTCTTTTAATGTTTGGAGTGTCTTTCACACCCACACAGTGCATCACCCTGATGAATCCGTCGAGTATTTAAGGGGTTGGGCTCCGAGCACGCAACCTGATGATGGAGTGCGATGCGTATCTGGATTTATGTAACAAGTGAAAAAGAAACTGCTGAGCTCGGCAAGTACGTTTGGCACCTCAAAGCTTCGCCCTCAGTGATTCCCATCATTCCAGGTAAGCTACGACCGTGCCCAGACAAAACGAAAAGTGCGGCTTTGCTTTGGACGTGATGCAGTACCCTTGAGCTTCCCGGATTAACGCCAGGATCAGTCATAATATTCCCGAAACCGGCCACGCGTATGTCCGCCTTGAGGAGCGCGTCACTCGTTCCGTATAAATGTGTCACGAAGCTCATAAAAGCTGATGTCTTCCCTCGTGAAGGACGGACATTCCTACAGTCAGTTATTAGACGCTGCTAATGAACCCTCATCCATAATTCTGCACCTCCCACAGGTACTTGATGATGACATGCAACTACATGCATGCGAATTAACATGCCACTGATTCCGGATGCAGATTTGCCCCCTCCCAAATGCACGCAGGCACCGACCACACATTCACATGCAAGACAGTATTTCATGATAATTCATGCTCAGTTATGGCATCCACATAAGTTCCTCCGGAGGCGTCCGCCGCGATTGAAATATGTGCAAGTGTGGGAGGATTTACAACTCTTACCTTGAGACACAGATCAGAGGTGCAAAGGACAAGCGAGCGCCTCTCCCCCGTGTACCAAGTGTCCATCCGAGCGTTCATCGGGCGCCGCGCTTGTGTCCAGCCAGGGAGGCAGCCAGTGCGGTGACAGCTGGAATAGTTGGAATCGGAGGTTACGGGAGTAACACGAAGCGGGCAGAGACACGCAACCCCTTTGACTTTCTCCTTCACGCGTCTCCAACTGGCACTCACCGGTTACAGGCACTCACAGCGGAGATCTCCATCTCGCGGTGCTGCTGCTGCTGCTGCCGCCGCCGCCGCTGCTGCAATCCCTGTGCATTCATGATTGAGTGTAAGTGTGTATGTGCGAGGGAGGAAGGCAGGGAGAGGGTGGGCTGGCGGGTGGGGAGGAGGAGGAGGAGTGGAGGAAGACGGCACGAAAGCTGCTGGGGAGAGTCCAGTCGGCGGTCCGCATCGCTGGTGAAGACCCCCTTAACTTGTCCTCCACATGCTGGATGTTTTGACACTGAGCTGTTATGTAATCCGAACGGGGCTTTAGAAGGCGGCGGCGAGGGGAGGGGACGGTAGAGGGATTGGGGAGGTGGAAAAGGGGAGAAGGGGGTTGCAAAAATGATAATGCATTATGTTTTTTAATTGGATGTCTCCCGCTCACCCGCTTCTAGACCACCGCCGCTGCCACCTCTGCCAGTCTATACATCTGACACATTGTTTATGAGCGGTATGAAGGGGGCTGAATCGAGCCAGGGTGCCGCACAAAGCTGGAGCGGGGGGGGGCAAGTTCACAAAAAGAGGAAGAGATCCAGTGCAGCGGCAGTCTTAATGAGACACAGAGACGAGTGGGAGACTGAAATAATGTGAGAAAGTAATAGAGACAGCGAGTCAAGGCGAGAGAGAAATGTACTTGCGCTCGGGTAGCTGCCTGATATCGATTCGGCAGCCACCTGATATTTATTAGGCGGCCTCTAAATTCATTCGCTCTCTCTGTGGCCTAATGACGTATACAGTCCTGTCGATAAAGCCAATAGATAAACTCATCGAGGACTTCATCTGCATCAATTCTAAATATGTAGCGTGCATGTTATCCGCAGTAAAAGTGCAAACTTGATTGGGTTATTTTATTTGACGCGTCTGTGGATGACATTTGTTGGCGAGATTTAGTTGATCTAATCTGAGGATGCCAACATTGAGTTTTGTCACCGTAAATGCCCTTTGAAATGTTTTACTTGAAACGGTTGCACTTATTTCATTTACTGTGTACATAACACTGAGAAGGATGATAATAATAATAATAATAATAATAATAATAATAATAATAATAATAATAATAATCCAATCCAGGGTGTACCCCGCCGACTGCCACAGCCAGCTGAGATAGGCTCCAGCACCCCCTGCAACCCCCCTGAGGAAAAAGTGGTCAAAAAATAGATGGGTGGATAATAATAATAATAATAATAATAATAATAATAATAATAATAACCACCCCCAGACAAAATTTGTTTCCACCCAGGACATGATCAGCAACCTGGGTCAAGATTCAGAGTCACTTTCAAGTGATGGACTCCGCTGGGCTACACTAAACCTCCACCGTGTTAGATTAGGGATCTTAATGATTCGATTGATTACTTGAGCGAGGCCGTTGTGTCGCTCTGACCTGTCCTGGTTTGGCATCTTCCTATAGCTCTTGCACACATGTATCCAGTTGAAACCAGTTAGGACCATCAGGTCACACATTCTTACACGGGAAAGGCAGCGCCAACCCCCGTGGGGGTGGCCGGCCAAGGTAGTATGATTAGCGACTGTTTTGAGCGTTCAGCGGATAAAGCGCCACAGCTGTGTACTCGATCTTTCTGGCATCCACTAAATAGTTCAACTGAGAATACGCAGTCTCCTGGTTGTTATTATTAGTATCGCGAGCATTCAAGATAAAAGAACCGGTGGAAGTTCCCATCAAACTTCACATGTGAATCTAACCAAATCGAATCATCATATTTTAAAATCCAGATGCTTGAATTGTACTGTACCATGTGTATCGAGAATCATATCAAATCGTCTTTTGTGGAGAGATACGCATCTCTAATTGCCACTCAAGCTAATTACATTGCTAATGCTAGCAATGGCTAATGGCTTTTGCTTGATTTTTTTTCTCAATTATTGCTACATATCCCGTGACATATGAAGGCTACCTGGAAATTTTGGAGACCATATCACAGCTGTAACCAATCTGTTTATATGGAAACACTGGATAAGGCAGGACAAAAGTGCAAAGTTCAACACACTTTTTGTTGTCTCATTAGTATTTTACATACTTGATTTAAGCTTTGTGTAAAAGCACCCACAGTTATGACGATTTACAGCTTTACTGGTTTCTGTGTAAAAGGCAAAGAAAAATAAGACTTAGTCATAGTTGTACAGTTCCTGAGGTAAATCTACTGTGCAGTTTTTATAAAGCGTGACCTTGAAATAAACAATTTAATTGATGAAAAAAAAAAAGTCTACGGGGGCAATTTTGCAGGACTTCTTTGTCACTGAATCTACTGCTACAAACTCAGCTAAAGACTTACCAGTTAATTTTTTTTAATGCTTAAAAAAAAAGGATTCAAAAAGGGTCCGAAGGTTGAGTGGCATTACAATGAAAAGTAAAGTCGTATCATTATTTCCCCGTGTAAGCCGTCTTAACACGAACAAGAGAAAAGCTTTTTTTTTCTAAGTGAGTTTTCTTCCACAAGGTCAGGCGGGGGTAGCATTGGTCATTGCGGTGATCTGCTGACTGCTGTCTTATTGATTTACTTGTCTGTCCACCGCTCCGGCCCCGGCATGTTCTTAAACCTGACGACAAGCTTCTGGGCCAACGACGCTGCGTGCATGCTGATGGCAAAGCTGCAACAAGCCCCTTCTTCATTCTCGTCTCGAAATCCATCCATTTTCGCCATCGCTTATCAGTTGGCGGGCCACGCATTTGGTTGGCTGGACCTTCGCTGGGGTTTTGAAGATGCTGTGAATTCAGGGATTAATTCTGCCCAAAAAAGTATCAGACACGTTTGAAGGACCAAAGAACGATGTAGTACTGGATTGTTGAGATTACAGTATTAAAACTGTGTTTTATCATTATCGTTTTTTTTTTGTGGGCATGGTTAAAGGTGAAGTCAACCTTAAAATGAGTTATGCAACAAAATCCAGCCGTTTTTATCCATCTCAGGGGGCGGCCATTTTGCCACTTGCTGTCAACTGAAGATGACATCACAGCTGAGGCAACGACCAATCACAGCTCATATGTTTTCTGTAGCTGAGCTGTGATTGGTTGTTACCTGAGATTTGAGTAACTTTTAGACAGCAAGTGGCAAAATGGCCTCCTTCTCATATTGATAACACAGTATTAACCAAAATATCGTATTTAGACTAGTGGGGCTGCACAGAACACATTATTGTCACCCCCCACAAAAAAAGGGGGGGGGGGGGGACTTCTCCTTTAAAATGGCTGCCCACTTACATAGTTGGGTGACCATAGGAGTCACGCCACTATATAATAAATTGAGAAAACTTGATAACACATAGCAAACATATTTTCTAAAGTGGGAAAATATGTTTGCTACGTTTTTTTTGTTGTTGTTGTTTTTTTTCCTGCAATTGGCTGGCAACCAGTTCAGGGTGTCCCCCGCCTACTGCACGAAGCCGGCTGGGATAGGCTCCAGCACCCCTGCGACCCTTGTGAAGAAAAGCGGTTAAGAAAATTGATGGATGGATGTTGTTGTTTTTTTGTTTTTTTTGTTATCCCAGTTTTACACTAAGTGGCTATCGTTAGCTTATGTTAGACTATTGTGATATACAGGCGCAGTTAGAAAATTGCCATCGAGCCGTTGTGGGAGTGAACACAGTCGACTTGATGATTCCTAGCCAATTGAAGTGGCCCACCTCGTTTCTTTTAATTCAGCATAGGCGAGATGTACGGCGTTTATGGCGGGAGCATAACGGACTTGCAAGATCTCCACTTGCATATGATGAAAAATCAGTCGCTGCAAAGTGAAATCTAACATCCACAGATATGTAACAGAAGCACCGCAGCCGAAACGCACGCTATGAAGTGAAGTGACTACAACTTCATGGAACAAATATTTAAATTCAGGTTGTAAAATGTAGGTCAGCAGAGAAGGCCTTGCTGGCTCTGACAGGCAACCACTGTCGCTTATCCTGTTCAGAGTTGTTGGGGGGGTTGGAGCCCATCCCGGCATACTTCAGGCGAAAAGCAGACGACACCCTAGACTGGTTGGCAGACAACAACAGGGCAAGCAACAGTGACAGACACCCATTCAGACTGTCACTGCGCGCAAGTCATCCGTGTCAGTGATTGCCTCGAAAATCTCGCTGTGCGTAATGAGCGGCACAACGCAGTTGACAACCGGGTAGAGCAGGGGTGTCCAAACTTTTTCATTTGAGGGCCACATCCAGAAAATCAGAAGGACGCAAGGGCCACATAATGTTATGAAGAGAAATTGTGTTTGGTCCTAAAAATTGCACAAATAATTTATTTGTGCTTTTGCCTATTTAGAAAATTGGTACAGTATATAAACCAATTTATTTGTAATATGACAGTAGGATTATTGTAGTTCTGGAATTTTTCATTGTAGTTTTTATTTTGTTTTGAGTTTTTTTTTATTTTTTTTAATTTTATTTAGTTAGTTTTAATTCGTTTTCAGGGTGGTTCTGTTTAAATGCTTAAATAATAAAAATAAATGCTTAGTTTTAGTTTAGTTAGTTTCAGTATTAGTTTTAGTTTTTATTTTTTTATTTTTTTTTTTAACTCATTCACTGCCAGCCTATATAAAATGGAACTTTGACGTCTATAACCGTCAATGGCAGTGAATGTGTTAATGCGTATTATTACTTGTGCGCAACATTTAAAAAACACCATGGGAGCGACGTCATTATTCCAGTTTATATCAAAATAAATCCACTAAAAATCACATTTAAAATCATCCCCAAAGACTCATGCATTAAATTAATTACCAAAGACTAAAACGAAGGACATTTTTGCTCTAATTATAGTTAGTTTGATCGTTAACTAAAATAACCTCTACTAGCACCTGTGTTTTTCGACACCCTCCCTTTTTACTTTGACCATCTCCAAACATTTTTGTTTTTATTTTATTTGAACTGAGTCAAATGCCATTTTTAGCATATGTCACGGGCTGCAAAAAAAAAAAAAAATGGACGGCGGGCCGCAAATGGCCCCCGGGCCGTAGTTTGGACACCACTAGGGTAGAGCCTCGCCCCCTCGACCGATTCCGTAATTCCCTTTTCTTCAACTGCTTTGATTGACTTGCCACAGGCTGGAATACATAAAAACGCTTCCTCATATTAATGCAAAAAAAAAAAAAAAAAAGACCTCCAAGTGCTCACTGATGACTGTCAGTTTAACCGTTCATTGTAGGAAGGGAGCACGAGAGCCTCTGGGCCGTCGCGCGCGCGCAGACTTTCAAGCATGCGCGTCTGAATGAAGACGTACCATAAAAGATGGCAGGCGAGTAACTTGCGGAAGTTCCGACACGAGCGCGATTTCTATTTCTGAGATCGTTCCTCGTTTCCACAGGGAACGCCTCAGTCTCAAAGGTGAGCCGCGCGCGTCGTCAAATAAATCTCCCACGTTCACGGCTCGTCCCCGGGTGAGAAGGGAAATGCTTATATTAGCATATGAAAAAGCCAAGCGGGCGCACGTACATTTTTATCTAAATTGTTTGTCAGTGTTTTCCTACTGTACAACCGCCAACTCCGGGGGATCGGGACAAGAGTGATCACTGGAAATAGCAAACTTGAATAAACAAGACTTCTTTTTTTTTTCTCTTCTCCACACTTGCTGCATGTATAAGACTCGGTGGATTACGCTCAAAGATATGTTGACAGGCATACAAATGATCAGAATACTTGATACTTGATGACATTGCCATACGCTCAATCAACAGCACGCCGAGCTTGCCACAATAAGACTCCCTCGTGGATCTCACTCTGCCTCATCGATCCTTCCCTCCTTCCTCTCTTTAGTTTTTCCTCTGGTCTCTTGAGATCTCTTTAATCTGTTGGAATTTCGAGGTTTCTGGGGTTAGCGTAAGACTCTGATTTTGTAACCACGTGGAAGGCAGGAAGTGTTTGGTCAGTGCTGGATTTTACTTTGATTTATCTTTCTTTTCTTTTTATCTTTTCTGACTTTTTCTCTGGTTTCCTGACCGTCTGAACCTCGCAACTCTGGCGAGACTTTGAAGTATCCGGTTAAGGTGAAGGGTCATGGGATTTTTATTAGGTTTTAGGTGAATTAATGAGTATAAATTTATACGTATTTGCACGCACACACACACGCATACTATTCCGGTTGTGTCTGGTACGCCATAACCACTCGGGCTGGGTATTGCCAACAACTTCACGATACAAAACGTATCATGATACAGAGAACACGATATGATACGTATCGTGAGACACACAATGCATGCCTTCAAGGCGATCCATACCATACCATGATATTTCACATTAATTTACATATATTTATGAAAATACTACTCCATTATTATTATTTTTTTTATTATGCCGGATGACAAAAATGTTTTACTCTTTTAATGTTGGCAGCACTTCTGGTTTACGCCATCACCATGCCTGGTCGAAATGAGCGGCTTTCAGATATACAGTGTATATATATATATATATATATATATATATATATATATATATATATTAGGGGTGTGAATTGCCTAGTACCTGACGATTCGATTCGTATCACGATTCACAGGTCACGATTCGATTCGATTCGATACCGATTAATCCCGATACGAATTTATAAGTCGATTGTTGCGATTTTTTTTCATTCAAATTTAGAAAATACTAATCAGTAAGCTTGTAGAGTGTAAGATTTATATGAAAATGTATTATTTATTTATCTGAAATTTCAGTCTTATAGAGGTTGTAATCTGTTTCATGTTTGAACAGCATTAAAATAAAATATTAAGGCTTAATGGTCCATTCATATAACATTCTTCCATGCTCAAGGTGTGAATCCTAAAAAAAAAAAAAAAAAAAAAAAAAAAAAATCGATTCAATAATCGATTCGAGAATCGCGCGATGTAGTATCGCGATATATCGCCGAATCGATTTTTTTAACACCCCTAATATATATATATATATATATATATATATATATATATATATATATATATATATATATATATATATATATATATAATTAAAGAAAAATACATGTTAACAGAAAAATCTGCAATTTAGTGGGAGATTTCTGTAGTTTGCTTATCCGATACACAAGAACCACTCAATGTAAATTGCACTTGATTTGGATCTCTCTTTATTTTCCGAATAGTGCCGGAGAATAGCGACTGTTGTGTCTCGATGATCATGACCATGAGATAATATTCAATTATATTCCTCTTTTTAATAGGTTAAATCAAGTGTTAATGCAATAAAATCTGCCCTATTAGACTCTTGGGGCAGTTTTACCCCAGCGAGACACCATTAAAATCAGCGCAATCCATCACTATTAATGGCCGTGGAAAATTGGCTGTTAAAGTAAATGCTAATTTGTCAAGATGTTATAAAGCGCTGATAATTAAACACGGGACAAATAATCAAGTAATGCAAGTTGTTACATAACACGCCATTTCCCTTTTGGCTGCGGACTATTCCGTTGGGGTAACCACGCACGACGCGATGGGAAAAAAAAAATCAGTCATTTGTCCTGTAATCTGAGGATGACAATCTGGCAGCCTGCTCTCGATCCTCCACTGAAAACTGTCTCCTTAACTGTGAAGAGTTTCCTGTGTAAACTGCAGTCTGATAATCGTGTTTACTTATGCGCTGTCCTCGCGAGGCCGCGTTCAAGCCCGGCTAATCTGACACTGGGCGGGATTCTCCTCGGATCAACAGAAATGAATGACGAGAAATGTGCGAGCGCACTCTTTCATGTTTAATACCGTTTTGGATTCAATTTGGGCAAAGAGTTGAGCAGTTACTGCACCCTCAGAGAGTGCTCGCATGAAAAAGAATGATGGAACTATCAGCGTACAAGCTGTCAAACAGTAGCCATGGTGCTCGTATTTTTATTTTTTATTTTTTATATCGTGAGAAATCGCACGGCCTGCCTGTTTTAACGCCAGCGCGGTTCGACAAAGACACGTTTTATCGTAGACGGGGAAGAAACCATTCAAATTTGGCGAGTTTGACAAAGTGAAAAAAAAAAAAAATGTGTTTCATTATTTGACGCGAGTTCCTTCTCTCGGGGGGTAAACGCGCAAGCTAGTAGCAAATCCGGAAGCTGGCTGATAAAATAATAAACCTTACCTTGAGGGCACCCACAATGCTCAAAGAAAGAGAATTAAGGTGAAGCTCATTTGCGTAAAGCACGTTCTGTTGACGATTTTCCCACACAAATCCTCCGATGAATGTCGTGTTTTGTACCTAAATACTGTAATGAATTCAACCAACGCTCGTTTGACGCAAAACAAAATGTGAGTTTGGCAGGTGAACTGTAGTTGACCTTCTCTAAGATTTTTTTAATCCACTTGTTCAATGTTTCGGTACTTTTTTGCACAACTTGCTGTTCGCTAACATGGAACGGGAAAAAAAAAAAAACATGTTTGATGTTACAGTGACTCGCCATTGGGAGGCTTCAAACAGGAAGTTCTCAGAGGGAAGAAGCCACTGAGATTCGAGTGCCACAGTGTCATCTGCAGCTTGCAAACGAGACAGACGAGAAGAGAATGGCTTACAAGTGGACTTCCTTGAAAATGTGTATGGGTCAAACACCTGTTGTGAATTTGTATGTTCACAATTGGACATATTCAAAAGTTAGTTGAAGGTCAAAGCCAGTTCACTTGGAAAAGTTCTGGTTCAGAAGACGTTCATCCATAAAAATTTGACTTGGGCACCAAAATACACAACTTTTCGTGAGGAGCTATTGGCACATTCTAGTGTCAAAAACTCAAAACATGACATCACATCACTAGACCAGATGCTGTTCAAATGCCCAAAGTTCGAAAGGCACATATTAATGGAAATTGTACATTGCTAACTTGGCAATAGCCAGATGTGGTACCTCTCCACAGTAATTTCGTCGGGAAAAGGCGGGACATTCTGTACAATAATTCCATCGGATTGGACGATGCGACATTCTACACGTTTGTTTTAACCAATCACGGCCACGGGTGAAAATTTCCTGTTTGTCCTTGCCGAAGGCGGGGGGGAAACACGAACATCTTACCAGCTAGAAACGCACGAAGCGCCCCTCGCTGTTTAACATTCAACAAGGAAACGGTGAGTCATTCTGCCAGAACAGAATTAACAGAATTACCTTTAGGGTTCGCAAAAAAATTCTGGCAGTTTCAGTTTTGCCGGCAATAATACGAAATGGTCACATTATCGTACATTTGCCATTTTTTTTTAGGATTATTGATCGTACATCGTACAGAGGGTCAAATTATCGTACACCTGGCAACACTGAAAACTACTCTCTTGTTCTGTAGTTTTGTAGCCTCGTGCATGTAAGCGTAACGCAAAGTGCGCCACCTGTTGACAAAGACAGGTACATTGTTTAATAAACAAGGTTACAATCTGGGCAAGCTCAGTTACCGGAATAATAGCGGTTTTCTTATTGCATCGTTTTATTTGGCATAAAAGTGTTTTTCATACAAATATAACGTTAATTTTATTATAGACTACAGTTAATTGCTGCTGATACGATCACAAAAACAAATGTTTATATTTATTCACGGCTTGTGTCCATCCAGCCGTAGAATGGCACCGTCACCGAACCAGCAAAAGTGGACTGATAACATGACTGACAGTTGTTTGATTTACACATTTGCTCTTGCTTTGAGTCTCTCTAAAGATTGCAATTTCTGTAATCATTCCAGTGTAAACACAATCCGAGCGCGCGGCCCACACTTGTTGAAACTTTTTATCTTGGAGAGGATCATCGCTGAGCCCAGTTAAGCCTCGTGCGCTTGTTTCCTTTCAAACGCAACGTCGAGCCGAGCGCCTGTTTGAGTTGCAGCCCGTGCGGCGAATCAGATCAGGCGTCCACTCGTTTAGCTTATCAAAACAAAGATGCTCGACAGCGTAATTAATCTGTAAAGGAGTTCTTCGAGATGAGTTTTGCACGATATTCAAGAGGGTAGATTCAATAACGCTAATGTCGCGTTTGCTGCGCCGTGACTAATATGAGAAGTCTTCTTCCCGTGACTCACCAAATGTGTACATGCGGTTGCCGCGCGCCAGAACACGCCGTCATCTCTGCTCATGCGAATAACACCGCTGCTACTCATCCACTTTCCCGATCTGAGCTCATATTTCAGCAGTTAGTGGCATCCGGCTGGGATGCAGCGGAGCAGACGAATTGACTCGCTGGGACTTTCGCCGGCGAAGCCATGATGCGGCATCTTCCTGAATTGAAGAATCGAAAGATATGCGGCGGCATCGACGAGCTTGTCAGCCACAGGTTGAGTAGACGTAAATATGGACTGGAATTAACATGTCACTCAAACCGGAGTGGGGGGGGGGGGCTCTTCGTGAGTCTTCATTTTGGATGCTGTGATTTCAAATAGTGGAATAAATCCTGCTGTGCAAGAAAGACAGTTTTTTTTCTTCTTAAAAAAAAAAAAAAAAAAAAAAAAAGACAGTTCTAAAGCAATCGCATTTTGTCCTTGCTGCCAATATGCTGAGAATAGGCCAGCGGTGTCCAAACTTTTTCATTTGAGGGCCACAGAAAATCAGGATGACGCAAGGGCCACATAATGTGATGAAGAGAAATTGTGTTTAGTCCTAAAAATTGTACAAATAATTTTATTTGTGCTTTTGCATATTTAGAAAAATGCTACAGTATATAAACCAATTTATTTGTAATATGGCGGTTAGGGTTATTATAGTTTTGGAATTTTTCATTTGAGTTAGTTTTTATTAGTTTAGTTCTTTAAAAATGCTTAATTTTAGTTTAGTTTGTTAGTTTCAATATTAGTATTAGGTGTTTTTTTTGTTTTTTTTTAATGTGTATTACGTGTGCGCAATATTTAAAAAAACACCATGGGAGCAACGTCATCTGAAGGTGCTTTTTTATTGGCTGCTGCTAGATGACGTCACTTCTGTGTGACATACTTTCAAAAGTCATTATTCTGGTTTATATCAAGATAAATCTACAAAAAAAAAAATCACATTTAAAATTCGAACATATTTGCGAGTACGTTCGAACATATTTGCGAGTACGTTCGAACATATTTGCGAGTACGTTCGAACATATTTGCGAGTACGTTCGAACATATTTGCGAGTACGTTCGAACATATTTGCGAGTACGTTCGAACATATTTGCGAGTACGTTCGAACATATTTGAGAGTACGTTCGAACATATTTGAAAGTACGTTCGAACATATTTGAAAGTACGTTCGAACATATTTGCGAGTACGTTCGAACATATTTGCGAGTACGTTCGAACATATTTGCGAGTACGTTCGAACATATTTGCGAGTACGTTCGAACATATTTGCGAGTACGTTCGAACATAATTGCGAATAAGTTCGAACATATTTGCGAGTACGTTCGAACATATTTGAGAGTACGTTCGAACATATTTGCGAGTACGTTCGAACATATTTGAGAGTACGTTCGAACATATTTGCGAGTACGTTCGAACATATTTGAGAGTACGTTCGAACATATTTGCGAGTACGTTCGAACATATTTGCGAGTACGTTCGAACATATTTGCGAGTACGTTCGAACATATTTGCGAGTACGTTCGAACATATTTGAGAGTACGTTCGAACATAATTGCGAGTACGTTCGAACATATTTGAGAGTACGTTCGAACATATTTGCGAGTACGTTCGAACATATTTGCGAGTACGTTCGAACATATTTGCGAGTACGTTCGAACATATTTGCGAGTACGTTCGAACATATTTGCGAGTACGTTCGAACATATTTGCGAGTACGTTCGAACATATTTGCGAGTACGTTCGAACATATTTGAAAGTACGTTCGAACATATTTGCGAGTACGTTCGAACATATTTGAGAGTACGTTCGAACATATTTGCGAGTACGTTCGAACATATTTGCGAGTACGTTCGAACATATTTGCGAGTACGTTCGAACATATTTGCGAGTACGTTCGAACATATTTGCGAGTACGTTCGAACATATTTGCGAGTACGTTTGAACATATTTGCGAGTACGTTCGAACATATTTGAAAGTACGTTCGAACATATTTGCGAGTACGTTCGAACATATTTGCGAATACGTTCGAACATATTTGAGAGTACGTTCGAACATATTTGCGAGTACGTTCGAACATATTTGCGAGTACGTTCGAACATATTTGCGAGTACGTTCGAACATATTTGCGAGTACGTTCGAACATATTTGCGAGTACGTTCGAACATATTTGCGAGTACGTTCGAACATATTTGCGAGTACGTTCGAACATATTTGCGAGTACGTTCGAACATATTTGCGAGTACGTTCGAACATATTTGAGAGTACGTTCGAACATATTTGAAAGTACGTTCGAACATATTTGCGAGTACGTTCGAACATATTTGCGAGTACGTTCGAACATATTTGCGAGTACGTTCGAACATATTTGCGAGTACGTTCGAACATATTTGCGAGTACGTTCGAACATATTTGCGAGTACGTTCGAACATAATTGCGAATAAGTTCGAACATATTTGCGAGTACGTTCGAACATATTTGAGAGTACGTTCGAACATATTTGCGAGTACGTTCGAACATATTTGAGAGTACGTTCGAACATATTTGCGAGTACGTTCGAACATATTTGAGAGTACGTTCGAACATATTTGCGAGTACGTTCGAACATATTTGCGAGTACGTTCGAACATATTTGCGAGTACGTTCGAACATATTTGCGAGTACGTTCGAACATATTTGAGAGTACGTTCGAACATAATTGCGAGTACGTTCGAACATATTTGAGAGTACGTTCGAACATATTTGCGAGTACGTTCGAACATATTTGCGAGTACGTTCGAACATATTTGCGAGTACGTTCGAACATATTTGCGAGTACGTTCGAACATATTTGCGAGTACGTTCGAACATATTTGCGAGTACGTTCGAACATATTTGCGAGTACGTTCGAACATGTTTGAAAGTACGTTCGAACATATTTGCGAGTACGTTCGAACATATTTGAGAGTACGTTCGAACATATTTGCGAGTACGTTCGAACATATTTGCGAGTACGTTCGAACATATTTGCGAGTACGTTCGAACATATTTGCGAGTACGTTCGAACATATTTGCGAGTACGTTCGAACATATTTGCGAGTACGTTTGAACATATTTGCGAGTACGTTCGAACATATTTGAAAGTACGTTCGAACATATTTGCGAGTACGTTCGAACATATTTGCGAATACGTTCGAACATATTTGAGAGTACGTTCGAACATATTTGCGAGTACGTTCGAACATATTTGCGAGTACGTTCGAACATATTTGCGAGTACGTTCGAACATATTTGCGAGTACGTTCGAACATATTTGCGAGTACGTTCGAACATATTTGCGAGTACGTTCGAACATATTTGCGAGTACGTTCGAACATATTTGCGAGTACGTTCGAACATAATTGCGAATAAGTTCGAACATATTTGCGAGTACGTTCGAACATATTTGCGAGTACGTTCGAACATATTTGCGAATACGTTCGAACATATTTGAGAGTACGTTCGAACATATTTGCGAGTACGTTCGAACATATTTGCGAGTACGTTCGAACATATTTGCGAGTACGTTCGAACATATTTGCGAGTACGTTCGAACATATTTGCGAGTACGTTCGAACATATTTGAGAGTACGTTCGAACATATTTGCGAGTACGTTCGAACATATTTGCGAGTACGTTCGAACATATTTGCGAGTACGTTCGAACATATTTGCGAGTACGTTCGAACATATTTGCGAGTACGTTCGAACATATTTGCGAGTATGTTCGAACATACTCGCCAGCCAAATATGTTTACTCCACATTGGAAGCTCTGCGCTTCCGTATTAAGTGTTTATGTTTAACATTGCATGTTTACTGTTGATCTGAATCAAAATCAGGACATCATGGCATATCTCCATGGTAACAACAATGAAGTTTTCACACGATGACCTGCAGTACGTCCGGCGTGAAAACGTGCCGCGCATCAGGCTATTTTCTACCGCACTTTTTTTTTTTTTTTTTTTTTATGAAGTTACAGTCAATGATTCACAAACATGGCAATATACATTACTTGAATGGAGACGACCATACGGGCTCGAGAAGTGTGTAATGCGTGATTATGTGAGCCTGCTGAAAGCACTTCCATTAGCACCTTTGCCATTTCTTCATCCTTTTCAGTTCACTCTCTCTCTCTCCCTCCCCGGTGTCTTGTCTCCGTCTCATCGGGATCGTCGTACAGCACAAAAAAACGCAGATAACCGTGGAACATGCAAACCGGTGCGGTGGAAGGTAAAATTCGTTTGCCGTCTGGTGCGAATCACAGCAGATTGTATTGACGACTTCAGAAGCACTGGGCAAATAGCGTGTCTGAATTCATGCGCCCCTCGAGATGAAGATGCAGCTTGGCATCGCTGAGGGAAGCTGCCAGATCTGTCGGCGGCCATTGTGGAAGTGCTTACTCATGCGTGGGCTTTACGCACACACACAGACTATGTGTGCTCTTGGAAGACTCACCGCTGCTCTCTGCGCAGACTGGACACACACGCACACACACACACACCGCTGTTTCCGAGTAGAATTCCCATTGACTACTTCAGAGAATCTCTCTGTTTGTGGTGTGTTTGTCACAGCGGAGGCCCTTGCTATTAGTTAGCGCAAACGCACAGCGGTTCGTCTCGCAGCTCTTGCGACTCAGCAGAATGCACGCGGATCTTAAGAATCACGACTATGATGAAAGGGCACCATTTGCTTGAAAAGAAGTCAAAGAAATATCTGCGGCAGAAGCTCTAAAGTCAGTCGTACAATTTTATGGATGTGAGAATAAACACGGAGTAACTGTTATAAAACACCGCTAGGCGACAGTATTGAATATTTCTTTCCTCTCCATTACCGTCTGTCAGGCTTTCGTTAATGTGTAGTTTTACTTTATTTTAGTTTGATTCCAACATGGTTAACTTTACTTTAGTCTTGTACGGTGGTACCTCAACTTACGAACGTTCCATCATACGAAATTTTCAAGTTACGAAACTCCTCAACAGGAAAATATTGCCTCGTTACAAAAAGACGTTTCAGGTTACAAAAGATAAAAATACAGTGTAGGCTGCTACTCGCAGCTCCCAGAGTTTCCTGAACGCAACACACTTACAGCTGCTCTGCCATTGGCTATTACCTTAGCATACCGCATGTGTCTATGTGTGTAAAATAGATAATAGATATGTAAATGTAGCCGCTACATTGTAGCGTCCTCGTCATTCGCCCCACGAGGTGTTCAGATAGTTTTACGTCAATGTATTCACTAACGCCCGACACATTTGCGCAAAAATTCATACAATTGGTGATCGATGAAGGCTACGTTGCACAGCAAGTTTTTAATTGCGACGAGACTGACGTTTTTTTGGAAAAAGGTGCCTCGCCGTACCTGAAGTTTCCGTAAAGTTTTGGAATTTGTCGGAAAGAATCGCCCAGAAAAAGTGTTCACCAGACGGGCGATCGCTCACTATGATGATGTTTGCCATGGACTGTTTAAATAAAAAAATAAATAAATAAAATAAAAAAAAATAAAAAAAAGAAAACATTCTTGGATCAGTTCTTTACAAAACAGGCAAAAAACACTTTGAGAGAGAACATGAACCAAAGAGGGCAAAAAAAAACAAAAAAAAACAAAAACAATGAGGACAGGGGTTAAAAAGGTAAATGACCATCATTTTTATTCTTTATTCTTAGTTTTTTTTACATTATGCACAAATCTCGTTTATTGTGCAATAATCTAATTATAACATGTATTAGTGACATGTTTTGATGCATTTTTATGCTTTATAAGACATTCATGTCTGAATTTTGGGAGGACTGGAACGGATTAAGGCATTTACATGGAAAATGCGTCTTTACTTACAAAATTTTCTAGTTAAGAACTTTCTTCTAGAATTAATTTTGTAACGAGGAGGTACCGCTGTACGATATTTACGAATGTTAAAATATTACTTTTTTTTTTTTTTCATATAGGCAACAACGTGACCCTGGAAAACACAAGTTTATGTCACATTATTTGTTATGTTTTTTTTCCCCCCGTTTTGGAATAAAAACAACTTGGAAGTCAACCAGTGTGTCAGATCCAGCGTATTCCTGAAGACGGACGGCGACGCCGTAGGCCGAGCTTAAGATCTATCGTTAATTAGGTGGCGGTAATTACACCTCTAAGTCACAGATCCCGGGCACGTTAGTAAATCCACTTGACAAGACCATTATGTATTGTTTACACAAACCATCTTTGTATCATACATGTTTGCACACTTGATCAAGAGATGGGAAAACATTAAAAAAATTTTTTATAATTTTGGTTGGGTGGCTAATCTAATTAGACAGACCAGAGACATTTGAAAAGGTGCATTTGTATAACATAGTCACATACTATCTGTGTGCTAATGTATTTTGTGCGTACAGGTAACGAGAGACACTAAATGCGGCCGGAATAACTGAATTTGTACGCGGCAATTAACGAAAGCATGCTCGAGGTAGCTTTGCGCACGCATCATTCTGGCTAATCTAATGACGGGCTAATTGAAGACTTTTCGACATCATTGATTTCACAACGTATGATTTTTACAAGATATTTTACAAGCGCTGCACACGGCGCAGCAGCCCCGAGGCATTCGTTCAAAGCGATGGCGGTTTGTTGACAGTTAAATACCTTTCCCCGAGATGAGGAGGTGATCATTGCGCATGCAGATGAAGATAGATCGCCGCCGACCAGAAACGCTCTTACTTGGAAGGCAAGCGTCGAGGGGAACGTGGTTGCTAAGGAACAATGACGAGATTGTGCAGACTATCTCACACTGGCGAGGCCATTAAAATAGTCCTTAGCTATATGCAAAAAAAAAAAAAAAAAAAAAGCATACATGGTCTTGGCGCATCCTTTTATCTGACTGCACAATTTGCAGAAACAAAGTTTAGAGCACAGTTAGTCATTTTCAACAGCAAGAAGATATTTTGTCATTGATTAATGTGATAACTTCATTATTTTTCATAAACAATACCTTTTAAAACTAATTCTGCCACTTGCTGTCAACTGAAGATGATATCACCCGTGCTCAAAGCAACCGGTAACGACCAATTGTTGCTCAGTTTGCTGACCAAAACCATAAAGCAGCTGAGCCGTGATTGGTCGTTATTCATTTCCTGAGCACAGATGATGTCATCTTCAGTCAACAGCAAGTGGAAAAAATGAGTTTTTAAATTGTACTTGAACAACAATGAACTTGGCAAATTAATTCTGGATAAAATGTAAAAAAAATAAAAATAAATATTGAACTTTTTGCTGCTGAATGAGTGGCTCAATTTCTTTAGTAGCATAGGATTATTCCCCAACCCCCCCCCCCCCAATTTTACTCTGGTGTTTATTAAATATTGAGCATGAGTAAAACTAAGCATTTTTTTAAATAACTAAAACTAATAAAAACTAACAGAAGCATCCTGAAAACTAATTAAAAAAAAAAAAAAGAAAATGAAATCAAAACTAACAAAAATAAAAATTCCAAAACTATAATAACCCTGATTGTAATTATTTAAAATGTAAAGTGTAGTCATTTTAAAATACTATTTTATAAATGTTATAAATAAAACAGTAAAATGGAGCATATGGCATAACTACAGTACCGTATTTTCCGCACTATAAGGCACACCTAAAAGCCTTCAATTTTTCAAAAGCTGACCATGCGCCTTAAAATCCAGTGCGCCTTATATATGGATCAATATTAAGCCGCAACAGGTCTCGCTGTCAATACGCTAATCGATGACCCTGCACGATTGGCAGAAGATCCCGCCATCTTGGATCGCTGGCTAATACTAATACTTTACCTCAGAGAAAATAATAAAACAGCTGTTGATTCATTTTGGGAGTGAATGGAGTTGTCAGAAAGCTGGTTTGTAATCTATTGATAAAGTTTGACTAACCTATTCGACTGTTTTGTTGACATTCCCTTTAGCGCAGCACCATCTAATGGTTGCATCACGTAACTATTGTACGCCTTTATAAATGGAAAAGGTTTTAAAACATGTCATTCATTGAAGGTGCGCCTTATAGTGCGGAAAATACCGTAGGTTAAAAACGGCAAGCTTATTAGTAAATGGTGCTTTGGCATCTACTTGAAATGAGGCACTTTGTTGTTTGTTAAAGTGGGGACACACCTGAGGCATGGCTTTTTGTTCGAGTCAATACAATATCTCGCTGCTTGGCGGAGACCAATAAACTCACTGCACTATTTCAAATGATGTTTCCCTGTCAGCTTGACGTTGTTCGTCTTCTTTTATATCGGTCACACTTTGGCGGCATCACTCTTCGCGGTGCGCCGCTTCACTCGTTTAAAAATAAAAAATAAATAAAATCCCATTCCAAATTCTTTTCCACCTCCTCACTTGTACTACAGTGTCAGTGAAAAGCAGCCTTCCATTGAGTCTGCGGAGAATGTGCCCTGCTAATTGTTCTTTTCAGACATGAGTATGGTGCAAGTTGCCTTCTTCTTCTTCTGCTTGCAAAATTGCTGAGGCACAACATAGGAGCAGTGGTGCTTTGTTAATACCACTTCATTGGTAGCTAAACGATTTTGTGAGTTGGAATAGTCTCTCGGGTCTAATTAACTTGTTTAAAATTTATATGGGAAGAGAAAAAAAAAAATCTACAAATGTTTTACCATCCAATTTTTTTGTTGTCGTTATGATGCAACGATTTACTATATTTTTATTATATTTTGATGTCCTTGAATACGCAACAAAGGCTGATTAGCACAACAATATATTATTAAGTGAAAGGAATTTATGAAGTGGAACCCACAAGTCAAAGTCAAATCCACAATTTGGAGTTAAACCAAAATTTCCCGGGAAAATCTGCATCATAAGCATTGAAACTGCATACGTGTTTTGCTTTTTCTTTGGCTCCAGGGCACAGGTCTCAAAGTCCAGTCCTCAAGGGCAGCAGTCCTGCATGTTTTGGAGGTTTCTCTCCTCAAAACACGGTTGAATCCTATAATGAGGATCATTATCGGGTTCCTGCAGAGCTTGCTGATGAACCAGGTGTGTTTGAGGAGAGAAACCTCTAAAACATGCAGGACTACGGCCCTCGAGGACTGGAGTTTGACACCTGTGCTCTAGGGTTTGTTTGTTTGTGTTTTTTTTTTTAAATTAATCACAACATCGATGATGACGGAGAAGAAAATAATAATAATAATTATTATAATAATTATAATAACTATTGAACATAATATGGGTGAATGTGGCCACTCAATAAATACCGATTACCAATACAGGAGTGGTTAGCACGTCTGCATCACATTTTAGACGAGTGGAGTTTGAATGTTGTCCAAATTAGTCAAATTAGTCTGAATTACAGCAGCATGATTTTGAAAAATAATCTTTGTTTGTTTGTTTTTCAAGGTCCTCTTCCCATGTATTTTTTTTAAACAAGCAATAAACTTCCCCAAAAAAAAAAAAAAAAAAAAAGATTATACGTGTTTGTTTTGTTCTTATAGGTTAAGTTTACTCAAAAATAAAAAACAAATAAACCATGAAAACAGTTTATGTACAGTACTGAAATTGGTGTTGTGAACTTGTTAAACAGTATTTTGAAGTCTTAACTCGTATTCACTCTGACATCATCACAAAATTCTTGCAAGTGTGGCGGAAGCACAAGTCAAGGTTTATCACTTCAACTTTTCATGTTTCATGAAACGATATGTAAACGTGGAATGCACTGAAATTAACCAGACGCCATATAAATACAGAATCTGCGATTTGAAAGGTTCTTTCTTCTACCTTGCGACGTCAATTTGGATCGATTTATTTGTTCAGCCCAGGTTAGGAATGTTACTAAAACAGACGACAAACTTAGAAAAACGTTTGATCTGTAAATAATAAACATGACTGTATAAAAAAAAAAAAGATGATCGATTTAAAATAAAAAAAAAATAAAAAATAAAAAAAGAGGCCAGCCCTTATGGCTCGGCTCTAATTGCATCCCGACCCAACCCCGTCTCCGGATGTTTGCTCGTTTTCTTTAAATGAGTCCCATCCTATGGTGATCAGTAAGCAGGAAATTACATTAGACTGTAACTGCCCCCTGACACTCGGTGGCAGGTCACTTTTTCCTCTCCCGGAGCTCCAAACACTTAAGCTATTAACCTTATTTTAGTTTGGACAACCTGGATGGATTACCTTCTTTCTTATAATGGCTTTCCTTTCCTTCATTGTTTTTTTTGTTTTTTCCCCCCCCAAACTTATGGCTGTTTAGCCTTTCCTTTAATGGTCAACATGGAACAGCAGACAGATTTAAAAATCCCCTGGAGCCGTCTCTTGGAGACAGGTATGTACTGAAACAGCCAAAGAGAACCAAATGGCTCCATTTGAGAGTAATTCAGTCAAACCTAGCTGATGAGTGCAATTGGAGTGACTTGGCATTTCCGAGAGGGGGGTGGGAGTGGGGGAGATCGACTTTGAAGTCTTAAATTGTGTTTGTGTTATTTTCATTGTGAGGACTGGAACAGGTAATCTCCCTTGTGAATAAATAATTCAATCCATCCATCATGAGATTGTACTGTATTTAATGTTGATGCCTCTTTAACTCATTTGCTCCCAATAACGTGTAAATACGTTGTTTTTTTATGTTTTGTGTCCCAAAGACGTAATTATACGTTGTTGTTTTTTTTTTTAATGCTAGAGCATACTGAAGGCTTTGATGCAGCCTCAACTGCAAAGAACGGTTGCAGAAATGGTAGTTATTATACAAACTGCCAGCAGGTGGCAGCAGAGCAAAGGAGATCAACCAGGGCCATGTAGAAAAAAAGCTCAATTACTTAGAATTTTAAATAGATTCATGAAAATTTATTAAACGTAGCTCTTCTAATGCTAATTGCTGCAAAACGGAAACATACTTTTTTTGTTTTTTTTCCCTGATGAAAGAAGAGACGTTAATCTTTCTTTTGATAGGTTCCTATGTTTTTATAGAAATAGAACACAATATTCTGTGGGCCTTGCAAAAACCAGTCAAAATCCAGCAAAACAGCCGTGAGCGAACGGGATTGCTTCTGTGAAAATGGCTGCGAGTGAATGAGTTTTAATTGAAGCAATTCATTTGTAGCTTTCAGCAAATCTCTTCACTAATTTGATAAATGCTCACAAGCAGAATTTATGATCTCTGTATTTTATTTTTTTAAATATAATAAAGTACTTGAAAAAATGATTCAATAGGGATGTTAGAAAAATGACCCGAGCATTTAGACATTGATGGATGATTGCATGCCAAATTTCTTGTCTTTTAATTGATATCAAGGACAAGGTCTAACAATCCAAGTAGTAAATCATTCTTTGAGGGTTGTTGTGCGTCTTGCCCGTCGGCACTAATAACTAAATCTATTCATGTGGTCTTGATTTAAAATCGGTTTTGCATATCTTTAAACACTGGTAAAGCTGCAAGAGAAATCCAACTGTTTTGTTCAGTCATTCTTTATTTCTATTCTCTTAAATTGTTTAAACCAGGAAGGCTTGAGGCCAAAGTGTGAATTTCACACTGAAAGTGGAGAATCGGAGACACTTAATGCTCTTTAAAGTGTGGCAAGCCTATTTTGGAAAACCATTCAGCACAAATGAAAACAGATGCAGATTCAGTTTGAAGGTGCGCATTGGCCGTGTGATTTATTTTATTTTTTTTTTGGATGACATTGAACGCCCGTGCGCTTTTTGGACGTCCAAAATCGTTATTTTCCAAAATGTTATTATAGATACGAAAAAAATGATCAGCTGTCATGCACATCTGTCTCCATGTAAAGTGTGGAGAGAAATGGCCATATGCTCAATTAAATTATGGTCAATTCCCCCCCCCAAAAAACCTTCATGCTCAACCTAGTATTCCATTAGACATCAGTACTTTACTTAATATTTCAGTATTAATAGATGTTACTATGATGTGCTATTTTTAGCAAAGTCATCCAACACTCAAAATATTAACCAGCTGCAGCCTTGACATAAATCACCGCTTTCCCGTTCTACCCTCAGGCACTGGTACAAATGAAATCATCTTTAAAATAAATAAATCTGTAAAATATCAATCAGTACAGACACTTTGAAGTGAGACGGTTGCCTCAGGTGAAAAAAATAAAATACAGTACGGTAGAATCTCATTGTTGGTCTGCAACCTTCATTAAAATAAAGTAAATACCGTATTTTCCGCATTATAAGGCGCACCTTCAATGAATGACAAATTTTCCATGTATAAGGTGCTACAGTAGAGGCTGGGGTTGCGTTATGCATCCATTAGATGGTGCTGCGCTAAAGGGAATGTCAACAAAGCAGTCACATAGGTCAAACTTTATTAATAGATTACAAACCAGCTTTCTGACGACTCCATTCACTCCCAAAATGAATAAACAGCTGTTTTATTATATTCTCCGAGATAAAGTATTAGTATTAGCTAGCGGTCCAAGATGGCGGGATCTTCTGCGCATGCATCTCGCTATTCACATTCGCTATTTTATTATTATTATTATTATTATGTTATGTTATATGTTGTTAATGCACGCACACATGAAGTTGCTCCACATATTGACTTGCTTCACAGGCATATTACATTCCCCTTCATCTGACAATTAGTGTAGATTTTACAACATAGAAGGTCAAAACATCCCTAATGAAAATTAAATCGCACTAATAAACTAGCCCCTAGAGGGTGCTAGAACTGCACAAAGGGAAATCAACCTGACTGTTTGTTTTTTTTTTTAACAGCTGTGTTGCATTTAAATGTTGTGAACGTGACGACGACGATATTGTGGCAGTTTTAATAATATCACAATATCATGATATTGCGCTTATCGTTACATCCCTATCACATACACATAACAAACCATTGTTCCATTGTTTTTGTTTTTTTGTCTAAGAAAAGCTGCCATGCTGTTAACGGAAACAAATATATAAAATATATATACTGTATAATACAGTCCCGTGTGTAGCCCCACTCTAATGTTCCGGACAGAAGTTTGAAAATATTAACCTAAATTATTGAGGAAGTGAATCTCTATAGTTTGGCAGCTCTGTCAAGGTCACAGTACGGAGATATTTTCGTTTTCCACCCTCTGTGTTCTGCGTCTGTTGGAAGAAACGAGCAGCCGGCTGAACAACTCACGATGAGCGAGGCGGAAGAGCGGATGACCAGAAACTGGCAGCCCACTTGTTGCTCATCAAAGGAAAACCCGACTCTGACTCAGACCAGCAGTATTTGGGGTGGAATTAGAGCTGGTGCAGTACATGAGACAGATCCCCGAAAGCAGGGGTGTCCAAACTTTTTCATTTGAGGGCCACATACAGAAAATCAGAAGGACGCAAGGGCCACATAATGTTATGAAGAGAAATTGTGTTTAGTCCTAAAAATTGGACAAATAATTGATTTGTGCTTCTGCATATTTAGTTATATATATTTCCGTTATATATTTAGTTTAGTTGAAGTTTTTTTTTCTTAAATGTAGTTAGTTTGAATTCTTTTTTAGGGTGGCTGTGTTAGTTTTTATTAGTTTTAGTTCTTTAATAAATGCTTAGTTTTAGTTGAGTTAGTTTTCCATATTAGTTTTATTTTATTTTTTATTTTTTTTAGTGTGTATTACTCATGCGCAACATTTAAAAAAAACACCATGGGCGCGACGTCATTATTCCAGTTTATACCAAAATAAATCGACTAAAAATCACATTTAAAATCATCCCCAAAGGCTCATGCATTAAATTAATTACCAAAGACTAAAACGAAGGACATTTTTGCTATAATTATAGTTTTATTTTAGTTAGTTTTGCAAACATAAAATGTAGTTTCAGTTAGTTTTCGTTTTTAAAAAAGCATCTTTGTTTTATTTAGTTAACGAAATTGTTTTTTTGAATTTTTGGGTTTTTTTCTTCGTTAGTTTGAGTTAACTAAAATAACCTTTCATAGCACCCGTGTTTTTGACACCTCCCTTCTTACTTTGACCATCTCCAAACATTTTTTGTTTTTATTTTATTTGAACTCAGTCAAATGCCATTTTTAGCAATGTCGCGGGCCACTAAAAAATGGACGGCGGGCCGCAAATGGCCCCCGGGCCGTAGTTTGGACACCACTGCCCTAAAGCAAACTGATATCGCCCTGGAACTGTGTTAAATTGTTAACACAAGCGCGATAAAAGTACTTCTAGTCGAGTAAGAAAAAGTAAACTTGCACAAGTTGGTCCAAATTAATAGTAACTCTTTTTGTACTGCGATGCAATAATTATGACTAACTGGATTAGATGCAAACATCTGCTTCCTTTTTTTGCGTGTGCTTTTTGTTGAATCGATCAATGATTACATCATATTATGGAATGCAAGTAAGCACTGAGCATGAAACGGTTAGCGAGTAGAATAAGTCAGCGTTTAGTGTCGATACAGTCTCGAGGGAAATGCACAGCGCTACAACACTGCAAGCTAATAGTCGGCCATTATTAAAAACCCGGGCCAGGCAAGTCTCTGCTGAAATATCATGACGCCATATTTGATCTTATGCGCTGGCTGCGGCTGGTCGCATACAGCCGGGTCAGCCAAAATGCGGTCTTTTGGTGTCCAGTTTTTATTTTTATGTTCATTTTTTTCCCTTTCCTAGTGGGAATTGGCTCGTTCATAATTACCTTTACATTCAACAACCACCGGTGCGTACAAAATGATTTTTGGCATCGCCTCTGTCTCAACGGGAGGTATTCCCAATCCAGCTGGCCGTAATTAAAGCCACTTTGTTTATAAATGCCTGTCCGGAACTTGGCACTGTTTTCATAGTTTACCCCCCCACACACTTTATAGGGATTAATCAGTGTGGAAAAAATGTTCCCATGAGACTCGAGTCGAAAATTTTCCTTCTAATGAAGAACGTACAGAGTATTGTGTTTAATGTAAAAATTAGGGATATTCGATACCACTTTTTTTTCAGACCGATACCGATACTTAGACCCTCAGTACTCACCGATACCAACTGCCGATACCAGTAGTACATTTTGACAAATAAAAAAAAATCACTAAAAGATATATTTAAACAAATATATTTCCTTTAATTTTGACCAAAAAAAAAACAAAACAGCACAGTCACTCATCAATAGTCTTAAACGCTCAAAATAAAACACAAAAATGCTCTTTTAGTTTAAGATTCACAATTTTCAAGTATTTCCAAACCGGCGAAGTTTTGGTGTAATAACCTTAATTATTGATTGATTGAATTTTTATTTTTTATTTTATTTTTCCTCTTCTTATTATTATTATTAATTCAATCTCTGGTGTAATAACCTTATTTATTGATTGATTGAATTATTTTTTATTATCTGTTCTCATTGCTGCTGGACATGTAAATTTCCCAGAGGGAGCCATCCCAAAGGGATCAATAAAGTCAAGTCTAAGTCTAAGTTTTGATTCAGTCAGTTTTCTAATAAGTGCATTGCTTTTTGGATGGAATCGTACAATATTTGTGTGCAAAGGCACGCATTTTAACTCCATAAATTGCGTATGTTTCCGCTTTAGCCAGATGTACGTATATTCAGCAAATTAGCAACGTGTCAATCAAATGCATGCAAACTTCCGATCGGCATCTGGTTCTGGAAATCGAAGTGCGGAGGTTTATAGTGAGAAGCATATGGACGAAGGTTCTTGCTATATGAACCAGCAGATGCAGACAAACGAGGTAAAAGCCTTCTGAGTTGAACTCTGCTCCCGCAAGCAATACTTTGGCAGAGCTCACTGCGGAAGTTTCTACTTCCAGTGTAATGTGCGCAAAATTTTCACTCTCAATATTACCATAATAGCTAAGGGTGCACCGATCGATCGGTCGGCCGATCGATCGGCCTCAATTTTCGTAATTTTGGGCGATCGGTGATCGATCGATCCCTCAAAATAAATTCGATCTTGTCTACCGATCACATCTCTCTCGCGTAAAAGTACGAAAAAGTCAACCATTGCCCTCTTCTGCTGAGACATAAGCCCGCTCACAAGGTCACGTGTGCAAATGCGCACTTGTGTGCGCTGCAATACAAACAGCAGCAACAGTATGTCGACAGTTTGGCAGTATTTCACGATAAAAGTAAAGGAGCCCAGGATCGCAATTTGTAATTCGTGCAACGTCGAAATAAGTCGTGGTGGGACTGCACGCAAGGCATTCAATACAACAAACCTCATTCGTCATTTAAGGACCCACCACACTGCTGAGTATGCGGCGTTTGAAGTTAGCAACCAAGCTAAGGCTAACTTAGCTAAAGCTAGCGCGAGCAAGGAGCCAGACCATGGACCGCTGTTGGCGCTTATGAGCAGCGAAAGGAGCAAAGCGACCACGAGAAAAATAATGGAGTTCATGGCATTAGATGACCAGCCTTTTTCGGTCGTGGAGGACCGAGGCTTCAGAAACCTGATGCAGCACTTGAGCCCGCGATATGATTTGCCAAGTTGAAAATACTTTTCAGAAGTTGCGTTACCGGAGTTGTTTAAAAAAGTTTGGAGCCATACTCACAGCCTGCTTAGAGCCGATGCAAAGACACTCAGCTTTACAACAGATATCTGGACTTCTGATGTAAGTTTAATGTCGATGTTGAGTCTTACTACGCAGTGGATAGACAAAAAATTTGAACGCCATAAAGTGCTTCTACACTGCAAAGAAATGTCGGGGTCTCACACTGCTGCTAACTTAGCGGCAGAATTTAAGGCAATGTTATCTCAATGGGGAATCGAGCATGCAAGAGTTCATGTTATTCTTCGGGACAATGCTCGTAATATGGCCAAAGCACTGGATGATTCAAACTTGAAGAGTTTGCCTTGCCTCTCACACACGCTGCAACTCGTTGTCAACGAGGGACAACTGGCGCAGCGCAGCATCGCAGATATTGTAGCAACGGGAAGGAAAATCGTCGGACATTTTAAACATTCATCGATTGCCTATTCTCGACTGTACGACATACAGACGCAGTTAGGTCAACCGAGGAAGCGTCTACAACAAGACGTTACCACTAGATGGAATAGCACGGTCTACATGTTGCAGTCGCTGATGGAGCAGAGACGTGCAATTAGCGTGTATGCTGCCGAGTACGAGTTACCAGCTACACTCACTGCACACCAGTGGGAGCTAATGGAAAATGTGCTGACCATCCTTGCACCATTTGAAGAACTTACAAAGGAGATCAGTTCATCAAGAGCTACAGCAGCAGATGTTATCCCAGCCGTCACTGCACTCAAACGTCTTTTGGAGAGACGAGCAGAGACAGACCGTGGTGTGGCGACAGCCAAAACAACACTACTGGAGGCTGTTGTGAGAAGATTCAGCAACATTGAGCATGAGCCCCTGTACAGCCTAGCCACCATTCTTGATCCAAGGCAAGTAACTATTTCTGAATATTGAATTTTTTAGCCTTAATAATTAGTTACACTATTTTATTTACAAAACAATTTTAAAATTAAAATTGTTTTTTTGAACTGCATTTGCCTATTTACATGGTCGCCATAAAAGGAATAATGTATACAAAGCGCAATGATTGATCTATCTTTCTTTATACAAAATAAGGTACAAGAATCGCTACTTCTCAGCAGAGGTGAAGGATGAAGTGAGAGAGCTCCTTTTGGCCAAACTTGCAGAGGAGGAGACCAGATGCAGACCCGAAGATGAGAGACCCGCGACTGAAACATCGACCCAACCGGAACCTCCTGACATAGAAGTGCCTCCAGCTAAGAGGTGTAGTCTACTGCTCTCAGTACACAATGAAATCCTGAAAGAGAACATTGAAAAGGAGCAGCAATTAGCCAGCCCTTCTGCCATGCAGGCACAGAACTACCTTTCTGAGGTCCCCATTGACAGAAGCCAGGATCCATTGGCCTTCTGGAAGCTCAATGAAAATCGTTTCCCTGAACTTGCGGCACTTGCCCGAGCCTATCTTTCTGCCCCATGCACAAGCATTGAAAGCGAGCGCCTGTTTAGCTTAGCTGGTCATGTCGTCGATGAAAAAAGAAGTCGTTTGTCTGGTGATAAAGCAGAGATGCTTTTGTTCATCAAGAAAAACCTTCCATTAATGCAGAAGTGACTGGAGTTGTGTTGTTGTGACAACTTGTTGACTTTGAAAATGTTGTGCATGCTGCACTTTTTTTTTGTTTTTTTGTAGAATGTTTTACTTTAGGAGGTTTTGATGGTGCAAGATATTTTTGGATGGATATTTTACATCTAGATTGTGACACATCTGCATTTAGACATTTATTCGTTTTGCACTACAAGGAAAAAATACTCAGGAAGGAAGCTTTACTGATACTGCCGTGCACTTTTTTTTTTGAAAACTCTCAAAACTGGTCTTTGCTATAACCTATTCCACAAGTTTTATTTTATTATTTTTTATTTCAATTATATTTGAGAGAACTACTAAATGTGTTTTAAACATGTTTTACCTTGTTTGACAGGTATTGCTCAGTGTTTTCCAATAAAAAAAAGGAACATTTAAGGTGTATGCTCTTGGTTTTGAGGGAAAAAAAAAAAAATCGGGATCGGCAAAAATCGAGATCGGCAGGTCAGACAGTTTTAAAGATCGGTGATCGGTGATCGGCCAAAAAAGTGTGATCGGTGCACCCCTAATAATAGCCCTATCAACAAACTTGACAATGATGCATCGTTTCTGTAATGAAAGACAAAGCGATAATACTTCACAATTTGTGTTGAGTTTTCTCTGCAAATGCTGTTTTTAAACGAGTCCTTTTCCGCATCTGATACCTTTTTTTGGATTGTTTATAAAGCAGGTCTGCGCTTTCGTACAACACTAATTCGCCTCCGCTACGACAATCATGTATCCTGATTTCACATGCCGCCTGCGACCCAAACAGTGTTTACCTCACCTAGCAATTGCAGCACCGAGCCGAGCCATCTTCACTCTGACTCCTGATGCCTTTTATGGGTGGGGTGGGGGGGGGTGTGATGAGGTGTATTTGTACATTTTGCTGCATTACCCCGGGTTTTCACTGGATGCGGTTGCGGTGCGGTTGCGGTGCGGTGCGTCTTGACTGCGTGCTCCGGACGGGTCAATTTTTTTGTCAATCCACACCGGCTCCGCACAGCTGCGGTCCGGCAGCTCCGTCGCCGCCCACTTCCCAACGTGTCTCGCGGGACCGCGCGCGCGCGATCATGTGGCATTTCACAACGACAAACATACAGAAAGTCTGCTCAACAGAGAAGCAGAAAGATATGAGATTCCATGCAGCATCCTTTTTTTGGTTGTCCTTGTAAAGTATATTAATAACGAGAGTCGGGTCAGTGCGGGTCCACTCTTTATTTCTGTCTTCCGGGTCCGGCTGCCGCTCAGTACGGCAAGCGAGACGGGCACAACAAGCAATCGCGAACATCAAACTCACAATACATTACAGTCCTTATAAAAAGGATGTGCCGTGTCATATATTATTTTGTGGTTTTCCACCTCCAATATAAACCTCTCCTCGTCCATGTTCGCTGGTGTCTAAACCGTGAATGAGCACATGGCCCGGCGACGCCCACGTCACGTTTTGCTGAAAAACTTGCGAAATAGGAGCTGGCGAGTATTTTATTCTGAAAGGTAACCGGAAATTTATTTTGAAACTGCCTCGGTCTTCCTGTCGTGCTCGATGTGTTTTGTGCTAGCTTGCCATTTGCCGGAGGCCTACCGCTGCGGCGTCCGGCAAAAATAGAAAATAGGCTATCCTTGCGGAAGGCTTGCGGCACGCCGCAGGCCTTCCGCAGTCAACACGCAACGCACCCGCAAGCGGTGTAGACTGCACCATTCGAATGAATGGAATCTAATTGCTTGCGTCGCCGGACCGCACTGCAACCGCACCGCAACCGCATCCAGTGAAAACCCGGGGTTACTGTCCACTGATTCAAAAATGATCCTTGCAGCTTGCGGATGACTGGTTGCGAATACTGATTGGAGGGAGTATAGACCCCTGGATGCGGCTTCTATATTACTTATTTACTTTTTGTAAACATGCCCATTATTGCCCGCCTCCTGTCCTTTTTCTGAACCCGGCGACTTACAGGACAGGCAGTCCTACATCGTACAAAATGCTATTCAAATTGAGCTATAAATTAAAAAAAAAAAAAAGAAAGAAAGAAAAAAAAAGAAGAAAAGAAATGAGCTGTAAATTAAATACAGTACTTTGTCATTTGGCATAGCTTCGCATTTGGTTTTATAGACTGTTTAACTCATTCACTGCCAGTCAAAAAAAAAAAAAGAAAGAATCTTTGACGTCTAACGCCGCCTATGGCAGTGAATGTGTTAATACTTTAGACCAGAGATCCCTCAATGGAGAGGCTCTGATCCAGATCTGGAAAAGGCTTATTAGATTTTGACAAATGCTTGTGATTAACCACTATGACCTTTTTGGAGTGGGGATGTTACTGTAGTCTTTTATTTTAGCCCGAAAATGCTTTTCTGGTGATTTTGGTAGTAAATAAGCAGTTTGGAAAATGGATGGACGAATATGTAAATAAAGTATTACTGTGTGGAACAACTCGAGAAATTTTCTTTGCGAGAAGATAAACGTGGAATGTAGAACTTTAACACAAGAAAACAGTAAAAGGGTGACAGTAAAATTACAGTAGGCAACCTCTTCACGGCACAACAAGCAATTGAAAAGCTCACTTGACCAACGTACTGCGACGGAAAAAACTGCGACCTGTTTGAGGCCCCGCAGACAATATACTGTACTGCATTAGAGCTTTATGATTGAAACACAAACATGGCAGAAGTGAATGGCCAAAAAGAGGAAATTGTGTGAAAATAAGGACAGGGTGTCGATATTTTGAGAGGCTGTTAGGAATGATTGATTGCCCTATTTACTCTCAGCATTCATGCTTTTCAATGACGGACTACTTTGCTATCTCAGTACAAGCACATATGAAATTACAGATAGTGTCACAAACGGGGCCGGGCGAACGTGTCGGCTGCGTGACGTCACTCCCGCGGCAATTTGAAAGCACGCAGGGATTATTTTCACTTTTTTTTCACTCACGCACTCACAGAAGCTTAAGTGTGTGAATGAGTGAGTGAAGAAAAAAATCCGTGGCAAAATACAGGCTGGGGTTGTGGGGGTTTCGGACAAAATCACCCCCACACGTTAAGAAAAGCCCAGATCTGTAAATTGAGAAGTAGTTTGTTTGTTTAAATCCTGTATTTGAAAAGTGCATTTTCCTGAGTGAAACCGGCAGACTAACTACACCATATGGTGCCCAAAGCGCTTTACTATTTAAGACTCACATTCACCCATTCATACACGCACTCATACACCAGTGCTCAGCTGCTGCCGTACAAGGCGCTGCCAGGTCTACTGGGAGCAAATCGGGGGTACGTCGTCTTGCTCAAAGGACACGTCGACATGGTCACCACCAGGTGTGAGGATCGAACCCACAATCTCACGGATGGCACTGAGCCACGCCGAAAAGAAAACATTAGGCTTAATGTTGCGGTTATATTGAAAAACATAAACATCTCAACAGTCGTGTTTCAGCCCTGCTATTGATTAATGGACTGGATGTGCTGCTGGCAGAATACGAGCAAACCGATTTGAATGGATTTGAGCTGTTGTTTGAAAATGGAAACAAAAAAAACAAAAAAAAGTGTTCACCTAAAGATGAACCTTTTATTGCAATAAGTCTCTTGTCGCAGGAATACGATGCAGGAAATGTGACAGCTGAAGCAATAGGGTACTTATAATTGATCCCTGGTGTATGCCATAATACATTAACTGTCATCTCTCGTCGAGATTATTCACAGGATCCATACAAAGTCATTTTCTCACCGGAGTATGGGAACAAATATAACAACTCGCGTATCAATCAAGATGTGCTGACAGCGGAAAGACAGCATTGCAGATTATTTTGTGCCTCTGAGTGCCATTTAGTTCTAGTTATATAGATGCCGTGTATTCTACTCCTTGTCGGGACAAGCTTTCGAGAATGTTCCAAAATATGTAATATGCAAATGAGCACCACCCATAATGTCCTAGTATAAAAGGCAAGCAGAACACAAAGATGTTTTGCATCATGTGATTATACCCTCAGCCGGGATGGAATAGGAAGCGATTTTCCTGCCATTACCAGACATTCTGCTCGGGGCGTCAGGCGGTGACTGTTTGTTCACAGTAAAAAAAAAAAAAAAAAAAGCCAAATGCTCTTTTGTTTTTTTTTCTCCCGGCGCATCACAATTCGGCTGGAGCGCTCACAACGGAGCAGCAAGCGCTTTTTCATCCCAAGCTCTGCTCGTCCCATTCCTCTCTCTGAGGAGCCTGTTAGAGCCGTATCTTCCTCTGCACCTTCACTCGCATGTGATCTCTTTACCTGTCAGCGGCTCGATAAAGCCCCTCTGCTGTATCTACACGCCACATCGCAATGGCCGCGGTTGGTCTCGCCGTGCGTCACTTAGTCCTGACGCGTTCTCTTCTCCTCGCGCTGCCTACCAAAGGCACCGAAAAGGACTTGATGTCGCTCAGAGGAACAGGTTTACTATCAGTTGCAAGGAATTAGTATCATGTCGCGCTTTCTTCGGAGGGCTTTCCAACGAGCCTTTGAGCGAGACGTGAGGGCGATAAAAGTCCCATCTGTGTTTGTGAACATAGTTATGCCACAACATCATCGTTGCAATCTCCAAGCGGTGCAATTGGCAGTTTATTGCTTTTGTACCATATTCAGACCATGTTTAATGCTCGATGTGGCTTAGACCTGAAAGGCCCGGTCTGCCGTTTTCACTCAGGAAAATGCACTTTTTAAATATTTAAATACTTTTTAAATACAGGATGTATTTACACTTTAACCTTTTGTCAGTCTACACATCTGGGCTTATGTTAATGTTTGGTGGTGATTTTGTCCTAACTACTGTTGTTCCGATACCGATACTGGTAGAGGTGCCGATACTGCATAAAAACAGTGGTATCGGTATCGGTGACTACTCACAAGTAACATTAACATTAATTCCAACGCTAATATAGGATTTTGGATGCAGCATCTTGTGTCTTGCTCGTGCACAACATTCACTGATATGTGACATGTTCACTGCATGCCGATCTAAGATATCCTATTGGCCCTTGAATGGTCTGAACCAATGGCAGGACAGCTTTTTCATGTTGAGGAAAAAAACCTTAAGTATCGGTATCGGCCGATACTGCAAAGCTGGGTATCGGTATCGGGAGCCAAAAAATGGTATTGGAACAACCCAGGCTGTATTTTGCCATTTTGTGTTTGTTTTGTAAACAGCGGGACGTTTCTGTGGAAAGACATTGTTTACGCTCCTCCAGCCAATCGCAGAGCGGGGGGTTGTGTGTTGAAAACGGGTCGGGCGAATTTGTCGGCTGCGTGATGTCACTCCCGCGGCAATATGACAGCACGCACGTTTTAAAAAAAATAATAATAATTGTCACTCACTCACTTGCAGAAGCTTACAAATGAGTTTTAGGACAAAATCACCACCAGAAATTAAGAGAAGACCAGATCTGTAAATTTGTTCAAATCCTGTATTTAAAAAGTGCCTTTTCCTGAGTGAAACCGGCAGACTGGGCCTTTAAATGTTCAAAATGATTAGATTTACAGCTGATGTATTTTTAGTGTGTTTAATATGTGTGCTTTTTTTTTTTTTTTTTGTATTGTTTGAGCAGTTGTGGATCTGCGAATTTTGATGAAGTCAGGATAGCAAACATTGAGTTTCCCCCCCCCCCACCCCCCTCCCCTTTATTTGTTTTATGTTTTATGTTTTATGTTGCCTCTAAAGCAACATGCCTCGACTGTGATTTGGTTCTGGCAACACATCTACCTCCTCTCAAAGGCACCCGACCGATATTTAATTGCCGTCCTCCTTTTACTACACTGCAAGTGCTCTCTCTATCACCGCTCCAAAGCGGTTACTTTCAAATATTCAGGTAGAACGGTCCTCTATTCTTAATATGTAGCCACTCCTCACTAGGACATCCTCATCCAAGCGGAGATTGAAAAGCAAAAGGGGTGAGCTAGCTAATTACTTTTTTGTTGGATTCTATTTTAATTAATAATAAGTGAACAAAGCCACCCTCTATCTGCCTTGTGATTGTTTGACTGGCTGGCCAAGGCAATGACAGCCAAGTCTGACGAGCCAGCCAAGTAACAGCGCGCTGATCAATAAAACACATATAGAGGCTGGCGGGGAAGGAAGGGGGAGGCACTTCCACTGCAGTGCTTACATGTTTTTTGGAAAATATCCGCTGAGGAGAGTGTGCATCAATCCCTTTAACAGCAATACTATTCTTCATCATCTTAGCAGTTAGGAAGCACAAAAAAAATGTTTCTTCGCATTCCGTTCAATAATTTACTGGAGTTCCAATGAAATCAGATTGACATCCAAATGACTTGTACAGTGAGTGCATTGAAACTTCTTTAACTGTTAGTATTGATTTTTAATGACCTTTTCGTCCTTTGCCTGTTTGTGTAAGATATCTTCAAAAGACACCAAAAAAAAGAAGAAAAAGAAAAAAGAAAAGCAACATATTTGATTCCAAAAATATACATGTACAATACAATCAAACTGAGGGTTTGGCATTTTTTTTTAAAGATATCTGGAAGTGCTCGGCAGTGAATGGGTTTCCCCGTAGAAAGCCACTTAATATTAAAGAGATACTTTACTTATTTAGCCGGTTTTGGCAGTCAAACATTAATATTTTGTCTATAATAAATTTGATATTTTCATTATTTTTTTCATGTACAATTAGTACCTTCTAAAAACACATTGTGCAACTTGCTGTCGACTGAAAATGACATCACAAGGGCTCAGCTAACCAATCACAGCTCAGCTTGTGAATGTCACATGACCAAACCTAGAAAACAGGTGAGCTGTGAGTGGCTACCTGAGCCATTGTGATGTCATTTTCAGTCGACAGCAAGTTGCAAAATGTGTTTTTAAAGGTGCTAATTGTACATGAAAATTAACGAAAATATCAAATTTATTATAGGCAAAATATTTTGTAACTTTTTTTATTGCTATATAATGGGCTAAATAAGTGAAGTATCCCTTCAAGCACATCTGTTCCTTAATCTTAACCAAAATCCAGAAAAAGAAAAAAAAGAACAGCAGTGCCTGTAATAGTACAGAAAATTGTTCGTGTTATGCAGCCCGATTTTTGCTTTTCAGTAGCCGACGACTGAGGAAACGGAGAGAGCGAGTGGAAAATAAACAAAGTGTATATTTTTCAAAACCTACAAAAGGTTTTCACCTTTTTTCACGGTGACAAATGTGCAGCATAACTAACTCTATTAAAGCACTGCAGTCAGTGTTAACCGAAGTAGTAGAGTCACAGACAGAAAGTGGAGAGTGACACAAGTGCCGCTTTTCATCTCGACCACGCTAGCTTGTAATAGTTATAAAAGCAGTCAAAATGGTACACTGCATTAAATGATGATTAATGTGCTTATCAATTAGAGTAAGTGCTGAGATGACTCACTTGTTAAATAATAACCCTCAAGAAGTATTTTAAGGACTTTGTTTAGCTCCGGGAATAGGAGACTTTTCTCAAATTCACACACTTTAGTTGATGACAAACTTTAATATTGAATTTTTTTTTGGTGATAAATACTTAAGATGTCAGATAATTCTAACAGATTTCAAAAAGAAAAAGTGGCCTAAATTACAGACTCACTTTTTGTCACAATGAAACCAAAATACAGTACTTGAACAAATGTATGAAATTACCGTATTTTCCGCACTATACGGCACACCTAAAAGCCTTCAATTTTTTTCAAAGGCTGACCATGCGCCTTATAATCCAGTGCGCCTGATATATGGATCAATATTGAGCAAGACGCTATCGGTGACCCTGCACGATCGGTGACGCGCATGCGCAGAAGATCCCGCCATCTTGGATCGCTGACTAATACTAATACTTTGCCTCAGGGAAAATAATAAAACAGCTGTTTATTCATTTTGGGAGTGAATGGAGTTGTCAGAAAGCTTGGTTTGTAATCTATTCATAAAGTTTGACTGACCTATCTGACTGTTTTGCTGACATTCTCTTTAGCGCAGCACCATCTAATGGATGCATAACGTAACCCCAGCCTCTACTGTAGCGCCTTATATAGGGAACATTTTTTAAAATATGTAATTCATTGAAGGTGCGCCTTATAATGCGGTGCGCCTTATAGTGCGGAAAATACGGTAGTTTTGGTGATTTTGAAGGTAGATTTGCCTTGGCCCCCGCCCCAGTGATGCCCCTGGCACTATTACTTAGCTATTTTTGCTTCGTTTGGTCCAATGTGATTGCTTATCATCCCAGCCCTCAGGCAAAACACGCACCAGGACCAGAATATTGATCTACAAGGGTTGACTCAGCCAAAGCATGGCGGTAGACATGCTGCAGTCCACTGATTGGTCAGCCAATACAAAACAAAACACATTTCCCTCACAAACCCCCCCCCCAAAAAAGCTTGTCGTCGTCTGGTAATGAACAACAACAACATGCCAAGGAGAGAGAACACAAAATGCTGGATGTCCTCCAGTGTTCGCCTTTTGTTTACTTTGTCACGTTCCTCTTCAGCTACCGCCATCTGGCCAACATGCCCCGCGGTGGAAACGTGAACCAGATCAGGATTTACCCTCACAAGCTGAACTTAAACTGCGTCACTTGCTGCAAATGAGCCTTTACTGTTTGGTGTTGAGAGCGTGAGCTCCCCCCCCTGTGCCTGCTCCAACTTCAAACGAGTTGGAAGCACCTCGCCGCCGACGTACACTAGGCTAAAACCCACTCAACGTCTGAGAAGAGCTGCTGATAATTCTCTGTAGTCTCTTCAACACAGGCAGAGTTACACATTGTCATTTTTTTTTTATGACACAAAATATCCATAATAGCCACTTAATGGATGACTCTCTTTCGCGCATTCAAAGATAAAACTAGCGTTAAGCTGGTGAATGAAAAAGCCGTTATTTGCCCAAGCAGATAAGTGACAGCGGCGTCGCACAGAGGTATTAAAAAGTGAATTTTTCCTTTCTCCCGAGAGACTGTAAGTCTTGCCCGGAAAAAATCCCTGTTATGCTGATGAGGGTTTATAATGCAATAGCTCATATAACGGGCTGATCCATTCGTGACTTATCCAAAATCCTGAACTCATCTTCTTTTATTGCTGGCCACTTTGTCCCCCATGGCTGCTCGGCTCACGCTGTGTGTAGTGCCCTTCGGGTGCCTGCCGCCTGTCAGTTTCTCCTCACGTTATGTCCCGCACGATTCAATGGTAACCAAAATTTTAATTAAGCCAAAGATAAATACGTCTATTATGCCGGCAATCTGTCCTCTGTGACAATGTGTGTCCTCCTCACTCCGTTTTTCCTTTCAACCCATATCTCTGCCTGTTAAATTATAATTGTACTGATGACACTTTGACATGCCAATGATATGCTGACATACATATATGTGTAATTAGACTTTGACTGGCATTCATTAGCACGAGATAATGCCTATTTTATCTCATTACAGGCTGTAATTTCATGAACTAATAATTTTTGCATTATATCTGCCTGATCCAATTACACTGTTCTTCGCATGACCAGTATTTTACATTTTCCACAGTGGCATATCCCTGACTCAACTTTTAAATTAGGCCACACACAACTTAATGGTGATTCAGCAGCTGCATGTGGGATAATTACACAACCTCCATATTATTAATCCCCTTTGTTAGGTTTGTTCGAGCACTTTATTTAAGACAAGCACCCTTGAAAAGTATGGACCTCTTATATAGGGCAGGCTTACATCAGTTAATGTTATGTTCTGGGGTTGGATCCCAAAAACGCAGACACAACGCATAACATCGAGAGGCGCAGAACAAACTTGACTAGACGAGAAACGACGAGAATGTATCGAATCACGAGACGCGAAGCGAACTTGGGCTGTGGAGGTGCACAGAGGAACAGCAGTAATAATCCGACAAAAACACACACTACTCAGACAGGCTTATATAGACAGCGAATCGATATGATTGGTTGTGACTAGACATGTGGGTAACAGGAATGACATGGAATTATCTGATTGGCTGTTGACCAGCTCAAGAGATTAAAGATTCTTGACATCACATAGCGTCTTACCAGTTGAAACTAGATGCTGGTTACATAAGTTCAAAACAGACACTTGATCTCACGGTCATGACCCAAACATAACCCTTGCATGGCCCAAACCTAACCCTTGCATGACCCAAACATAACACTTGCATGACCCAGTCATGACAGTAAGCATAACACTTGCATGACCCTAGTCATGACAGTTAGCATAACCCTTGCATGACCCTAGTCATGACAGCAAGCATAACCCTTGCATGGCTCTAGTCGTGACAGTAAGCATAACCATTGCATGACTCTAGTCATGACAGTAAACATAACCCTTACATGACCCTAGTCATGATAGAAAGCATAACCCTTGCATGACCCTAGTCATGACAGTAAGCATGACCCTTGCATGACCCTAGTCATGACAGTAAGCATAACCATTGCATGACTAGTCATGACAGCAAACATAACCCTTGCATGACCCTAGTCATGTTAAGTCTTCATACAAAGTACAAACTAAGATGACATTCATACTGCAAGGCATTGGCATTATGAAAAACTCAACCAAAAATGAGCTTGATTCTCTCTGTAATCCTCGATCCAGAATGTGTACCTTATAAATGTTGTGTTTATATTGCCGGCTGCCATGTGTTAAAATGTGGTACAGCAATGCAGATTTTTACTCGGTGTTCTGTAACACGGCGTTACTCGTTGCTTCACTGAACCGAGCGAGTTATTTGGCGGTCACTTTATATTGATTGGCGTCGAGCTGCAGTCGATTGCTACCACCTCTCCATCATGTCAGAGGTTTCGTGTTAAAGTGTTGACCTCAGCAGCCATCAAAAAGCAATATATGTACGTGTAATATATGCAATATAACAAAAGTCTGTTTAATGTGTTTTTTTGCGGGCCAGTGGTTGCATCTTGTTGCCAACGGGGGCCCCCAATACAATTCCGCCAACCAGGAGGATGTGAATAAGAAGAGTGATGAAGCATTGCCCTGTGAGCCTTGTTTCACACATTTTACACTCTGGTGCCCTTGAGCAAGGCATTCAAGCACACAATTGTTTTTTTGTGCCATGTTCCCAACCTTCTCAATGCACCCCATAAACTTAATGAGCACAAATGTGGTTGACAGCTGTTGCCCATGATGTCACGTTTGTTTATCTATAGCTCTGGATAAATTCTAACATTTACCGTTCACTTTAGAGTTCTCAGAATAAAATATGCAGATGAGACTAATCGCTTTTTTTTTTTGTGTTTAGTAAAACTCTGACACACTTTTGAAAACTTCTGATATGTTCTCAAAGAGGAAGAAGATATTTTGTAGTTTTAAAATAGCCAAATTCACCCCCCTGCAACACCTTGCTCTCAACTATCCGCAGTGTTTCAAAAAAAGAAACAGAATTGAACAATAAAACTTTATATGACCGAGATTACATCAGCCTGAGAGACATTGAATGTACCACAATGACCCATTCACTACTTTCACTGGTGATTTTACATGGAACAACTGAGCCCTTGTAAAAATTATTTAATACTACAAAATCCGGGGAAAAAGACCCACTGGGGAAGATTCAGATTTAAAGGTAACACCAGACTTGCTTAATACATCTCCCCTCTGTGCAAATATTAAGGGAATATCCTCACTTTCTTTTCTGTGCTTTTGCATTATCTTTTAAGGTCAGTTTCTAAGATGGTTGTCTTCATCCAAGGACTTCTCACTATGGGGGAAATGATAAGCTACCTGTGATGGAGATGTTTGTGAGTAAATAAATCGCGAAAGGTCAAAACCACCTCCTCTCCAACCCTGCAATTAGAGCAACTCCTGAACTCTTCAGTCTCCCGAGAAGCAGAAACGTTGTGCCTCGAAATCCCCCGCCCCCTCCGTCCTATTTCCCATCAGTCGTCCTGGCAGACCGAACCTGAGTGGGAGACGGATACAGTGGGATGCTATGCCGCCGTTTTCCAGATCTACATGCAGCCCCGGTGGCTGACTGGAAGTGATGCTGACATATGCAGCCAAATTCTGCTTTTACAAAATGTGCTTGCGGCGTCAATCGGTACGTCCACCTGATAGTTAGCGGAGCTTACCCTCAGCTGTTACTCCATACTAAGCCTTTACACATTGAAATCAAACATGCCCAGCATTCTCGTAATGGCCCAACAGATATGATGTCATGAAAAATTGAAAGGGAATGCTTTAGAGAAGGAAAACAAAAAACAAAAAAAACCTACAAGCCACAGCCGAGGTTATGACACTCACTTTTTATGTTCTCTGACAGCTCATTCTACATGGGCAAGTGCTGTAATAATACTTGCGTGTACATATATACACAACATAAATAAGCACCAGGGATTTTCCTGAAGCAATATTACAACTCTAAAAACATCCACCAGGTGCCCAATTAACAGGTAATATTAGCTTTTATTTAAAAGACGCTGAGCACGTTGCCACATTGTGGGACAATCTGTTCAATGTTTCACCCATCCCCCCCAAAGCCCATTTTTGGATCTGAAACAATAAGTCCTTGAAGGCATATTGTTTAAAATTCCGTAATCATGCTGCAAAAAAAATATTTGCAAGGTGACTTGTGTGTTACATAATCCCAGTTGATCACGGCAACGAATGAAGCGCTTCCTGATAAGGCTGCAGAAGTGTAAAAATCTACATTAGTTTTATCACAAACAAAGATAAATGGCTTCCAAGGTTTTGCCTATAATAAATTTGATATTTTCATGTACAATTAATACCTTTAAAAACACATTTTGCAACTTGCTGTCGACTGAAAATGACATCACAAGGGCTCAGCTAACCAATCACAGCTCAGCTTGTGAATGTCACATGACCAAACCTAGAAAACAGGTGAGTTGTGATTGGTTATCTGAGCCCTTGTGATGTCATTTTCAGTCGACAGCAAGTTGCAAAATGTGTTATTAAAGGTACTTTTTGTATGTGAAAAATAATATAAGTATCAAATTTATTATGGACAAAATATTCACTTTTTATTGCTAAAATGGGCTAAATAAGTGAAGTATCCCTTTAACAATGATGTCAGACAGGGTGAGAGACCCCGCGATCTCTTTATGCCATTGATTTATTCAAACATGGAAATGGGCGCAAAACAGTGTTTCGTCGGCTTGATTAAAACTCAATAGACAGATTGAGCCGCCGCTTTTTGCTCTTTGCATATTCATCCTGTTTCCACATTGAGAGAATAATTACGCATTGATTATCCATGTTCCGCCACCGAGGGCCAATCGTTACCGTGAGAGAGTGAGTGGAGAATCTCTCGACGCTCCCCTGGAAGTCTGCAGACCCTGAAAGACGACTGCGTCCTTATCAGGAGTGATGGTTCCGCCGCAGACATTCTGAAGGTGGTCATTATTATTTTCTGGATAATATTCACAGACGATTCATTCTCATGCTCATTTCAAGTGACTCTTTTCATTTTATAAAATCTAAATGATATCACAAAAAATACAAAAAGTCAAACCAAACTAATGAAAATCCCAAACTATTATTACTGCAGCACAGCCACCATTCATGTTTACATAAAGGCTCAATACATTTTATTTAGGTACAAAAAAAAAAAAGGGCAAATGATGACCGATTTTTCTCTCTGTTGTGGGCCATATGCAGGAAATCTGTTCCTCTATATCAGGGGTAGGCAACCCTGGACCTAGGGAGCCGTAGTCCTGCGTGTTTTAGGCCCTGCTCACATGGAAGCAAAGCCGGCTTCGTTCCTCAAACAAATCTTATACAGACAAATGTTTCAAGAACATGCAAGTGTCCAAAAGAAGACGCTGAGGACGTTTAATGGCTGTAATATATCTGCTGTTGCGCTGCCACAGGAAAGTCAACGAAGAAGACGAACCACTGCTCTGAACAGCCGATAGGCCAAGACATTTGCCGCCATATTACTCCTCCCAAGAAACGTTTCCCGGCATTCGATCCTATACATTTGCAGTATCTAAATTCAGAGAACATTTGAGACGGCACTTAGCAGAAACGGCATGATTCATGCTAAATGATGGTCTTCAAAGTAGTTTAAACAAGTAGTCTGCTCACAAGATGGGAGGGGTAAGATGGCTGCCCTGTCGCTTCAACGGCTTGGACCGGGAGAAGGGTCTGTTTGTATATAACACCTTTAAATACTATTTATGGGATTCTAAATACTCAGTTTCACATATGCTACGTTTGTGAAGGTTTGTAACTTTGTGCAATAAAGATGCGTTTGTCACGGCCATTAATAGACTCGGTTTTCCCTTATTAAGTCGCCGTTCTTCCTTTTGTCCTTTAAGATTACCCGTAGTCTGGCGGGGGAGGAGTGTTCCGCTTAGGGGGCGGAGTGTTCCGTTGGCGGGGGAGGAGTGTTCCGCTTAGGGGGCGGAGTGTTCCGTTCTGCGACCTGCAATCGGGTACAATTGTGCACGGGCGTGTATGGGCTAGTGGCTATCCAGTTATATATACAGATCAGTGAGTCGAAAACAGGATGAGTGACAATGCAGAGAGATTCAAGTTTAACAACATTACACAAAACATTATGCTGTAAAAATAAAAATAAACACGCTAAGGAGGTTGCGCAAAATGACGACAACACGGTTATCGACATTGTTGTTGACAGACATGCGAGAATTACATCATGACTGGAGGAGTATCCCACATATGGTGTCCACATTGGAGCATACGGGGCACACGTTTCGACATCTTTCCACTCTGGAGCCCGGTTCCAAAAGTGATCGGTTTCAAACTCCGGAACTGCGCCGGCGTGTGGACCGAACTGCCCAAACGGTAAGAAACTTGACAATGAAACGGGCTTTCAGATGTCTCCCTCGTCCAACACAGATAAGGACCGTTATCAGGCTTCTCCAGAGCTTGCTGATGATCTGATCATTTGAATCACCTGTGTTGGCTCTCTAGGACCAGGGCTTTCTACTGCGCTCTATCATCTTAAAAAGTCCTGATTCGACATACTGGAGAGAGATGAAATTTTATGCAGCCGACCACAAAGCAATCTGGGAAAAGATCCCATAGAAACTGTTTGGAAAAGGATAGGCACTGAAACCGAACATCCAGTTCAACTCAATCTTTCGGTCGACTCTTGGTCCACGAATCTGATCATCTTAAATCGCGGTGTAATGGATTGTCTTGATAATCTGGAGCAATGCATGTTTGCATCCCACGGCGGTGTGTTGTGGTTTGAGTAAGAATGTCGACCGATGGGGGAACATGCCAGGACACTTGTTTTGTCAGCTCTTTAAGGCTGACAAGAATTGCCACAGAGCTTGACAATGCTTGACAGTGGCCTTAGTACTGCTCGTGGCGCTGGCAGGCTATTAGACCTCCGTGCATATTGGATCGTTTTTCAACCAGATAAACTGCTGTTTTATATCACAACGCCGGACAGCTTGGCAGATTTAAACGTCAGGACCTTGCGGCATGTAGAAGCACATTTTTAAAAAAAAAGGAAGCTATTCTTGAAATGCTTCCGGACAATCCGTTGCAATCACAAGGCAAGTTGATGAATCAATGACATATAGTGGGGATAAAGTGTGAAAACAATCTTCAGCTTGGATAAATAAAGCTGTATTTCAAGTTTTAATAAGCCTGGCTATGCATTTCGCCATCTGTTAAGGTGACGCATGTTGCGCGGAATTGCGCTGGTGTGCAACGTGAACTTGTGACATCGGTCACACTTCAGGCATTAGCAATTAAAAATGTGTTTATCATTGTATTTAGAGGCGGTGGTAGTGAGCCGCGGAGCTTTAATCAGACGTGGGCAGCGATAGACTAAAATCATGCGAGTGAACGATGATAGCCACATCTTCGTTTTTACTATTAACTTTATGACCTGCTGAGCCAAGCTGAATGATGAAAAGGCTTATTAGGAATCATGAAACAATTCCAACTCCCTTATTGAGGGAGTCCATCAAAGAAATGTTTGGTATACTTTTGAAATATTACATGGCTTTTAAAATGTCAGAAGGTCATAATTATGAAACCTGCACAGAGGGTATGATTTGGAGTTATTTCGAAATTATTGCTGCTACATGAGTTTTGACCTCTGTGTCACATAGTCAGACTTTTCAGGTCAACACTTTTTATATTAGTTAAGATTAAGAATTATTAAGACTTATTTTCTGTCATCTGTTTTCAGATGGGGCGGGAGATGGACGGGCGGATCGGTGCAGCGTCTGCAGTGATGCGGACTCTGTATCGGTCCGTCGTGGTGAAGAAAAGAGCTGAGCCAAAAGGCGAAGCTCTCGATTTTACCGGTCGATCTACGTTCCGACCCCCACATATGGTCACGAGCTGTGGGTCGTGACCGAAAGAACGAGATCTCGGATACAAGCGGCCGAAATGAGTTCCCTCCGCAGGGTGTCCGGGCTCGGTCATCCGGGAGGGACTCAGAGTCGGGCCGCTGCTCCTCCGCGTTGAGAGGAGCCGGCTGAGGTGGCTCGGGCATCTGGTTCGGATGCCTCCTGGACGCCTCCCTGGGGAGGTGTTCCGGGCATGCCCCACCGGCGGGAGGTCCCGGGGACGACACAGGACACGCCGGAGAGACTATTTCTCTCGGCTGGCCTGGGAACGCCTTGGGATCCTGCCGGCGGAGCTGGTTGAAGTGGCTGGGGAGACGGAGGTCTGGGTTTCCCTCCTAAAGCTGCTGCCCCCGCAACCCGACCTCGGATAAGCGATAGAAGATGGATGGAAGGATGGATGACTTATTTTCAAACATCTGAGGAAAACCTGAATCTACTTTTGAATGATTTCAGATAATCCCAGTCGGTCAAATCAACGTTTTCTTTCGTCGTCAGTTGTCATCAAACTTTCAGGGATTATTGTTCTACTAAATAGCTTAAAGGACACATCATGTCCAAGTTCCGGTCACTAAGTAAATATCTTGTCTGTTGCCATTTCCAACCGTTCTGTTCCAATCATCCCATTTGCCCGACCGAGCAAAAGCTCCCACTGATTGCCATCGCTAGGTGGTCAAAGGTCACACCTGAGTGCAACAGTCTTCTTGTTTACTGTTATTTCCTTCAATTGTCTCTTTGTTTCTGTTCTGTCTGCACCCTCCTGATTATTACTTCCATCTGTCTCATCAGTTTTCAGTCCTCATCAGCACGTTCTCATCTATCCACCCGCCTGTGTTGCATCTTTGAAATCAGCTTGAGAGCGTTTCATTCCAGTTTCTGCTCCGTCTCCGTCTGATCTTTGTTGTTTTTACCTGCGATGCTCACTTTTTATTGCATGTCTGGCAACTTTTTAGACTCTTGTTTCAATGCCACGGTTGGATTGCGTGTGAACCATAGCTGCCATTATTTCTTTAGACAGCAAACTAGTTGAGAGTATGGGCCGGATACCGTTGCAAGACAGTATTAATATATCTATTCGATGTAATAAATACTGCCTTGAAAGGTTGGGTAATGCTGCCTGTTTTACTCTATGCCCTAGCTAATATATTTGAGTATTTCTATTTTCATCCATATTTTTGCCACTGGTCTTTGTCTTGACACTCAGAGGGGTTTTCTCCCAAGTCCATATTCTTTATTACTTTTGCTCTTTCCCACTGTTTTGCCCTCCAGATGCATTTCTGCCTTCCTCTTCTCAGCTTCCTTGAGCTGTGTTGATCCCAATCATCCTCCCACAGACATACCTTCCCCGAGCTTTGGCTGTGATAGGTTTTCATGAGAATTTGGTTGAAAATTGTGTGGAAACGAAGTACTTAATCATGCTATAGATATGGCACTTCATTTATATAGCACTTCTCCACCTTACCCTCAAAGGGCTTTACATTTTGACTACCTACCTACCTACCTACTGATGACGCAGCATCAAGAGCAATTGGAGGTTCAGTATCTTGCTCAATGATATTTCGACGTGTTCACAATGGCATGGGATCGAACCCACAACCTCTGGGTTGGGAGACGACCACCATACCACCGAGCCACGCCGCCCCCTTAACTCATTCACTGGCCGCCATTTTCACAGAAGCAATCCCGTTCGCTCCCGGCTGTTTTACTGGATTTTGACTGATTTTGCAAGGCCCACAGAATATTCTGTTCACTTGCTATAAAAGCATGGAACCTATCAAAAGAAAGATTAAAGTCTCTTCTTTCATCAGGAAAAAAAATATGTTTTTATCTGTTTCCGTTTTGCAGTAATTAGCATTAGAAGAGTGCTAAGTTTCATCAGTTTTCACAAATCTATTTAAAATTGTAAGTAATTTAGCTTTTTTTTTCTAGATGGTCCTGGTTGATCTCCTTTTCTCTGCTGCCATTTCTGCAAGCGTTCTTTGCAGTTGACAGGCTGCATCAAAGCCTTCTGTATGCTCTAGCATTAAAAAAAAAAAAAAAAAAACAACAACGTTTAAATACATCTTTGGGACACTTAAAACATAAAAAAAAACGTATTTACACGTTATTGGAAGCAAATGAGTTTCAATGGCTTAATTGATCATGAAGAATTTGGTCAATTTTGTGGAATTGATTGCTGATTGAAGCAAAGAGTGGCAATGTGGAGAGCACTACTTTGCTCTTGATTCAATTACGACTACTTTGTGGTCTAAAGAACGAAATGACGTCAACTATTGGAAGATGAGGCACAGCCATCCATTAGTCATTAAAATGTCCCTTTAACACCAATGATTGAGTGATATTGCACCCCCTTAATTAGGCCTACAGCATTCCCCCCCCCCCCCCCAAGAAAATCAAAACAAGACAATTTAGTTTTACTTTTCTCACAAAAATCACTTTTATATCCAGAATTAGAACAGACTCCGTTTACAGCTAGAAAGCTTTCTCACAGCAGCGTCAATCTTGAAACTTCTAAGTGTTGCATTTGATCACTTTTTAAGAGTGTATAAACGTCTCTAAGGGTTTCGAGGAGCCGTGATGCATTAATTGCCTGAAAACTTTTTGTCACGGCGCCAAGGCAGCAAGAGACAGGATGGGGCTGCTGGGTCAAGTAATGCATTCACAAAATGTCCTCAATCTTCTTTACCTACTTTAACCTTTATTGCTTCACTCTTTTTTTGCTCAATTTTTCATTTGGACAGTGGATGCACACGTTGGCTGTTGTCATGATTTATAGATGAGGCGATGACACGGTGGGTCACAACGTTTTTTTTCTGGTAGGCATTTTTTTTTTTGTCTACAAGGAGGTAAACGGGGACAAACCGCTTTATTACCTGTTCCTGTTCCAAATGTACGTACTTTAGCATGCAAACATTTTTTGTTCCTCGTTACCCGAGTGAGATGTGATAAAAATGGAATGCAGCACAACGTGGCCAATGTTTTTTTTTTTTTTTGTGCGCCACACCAACCTTCTCCTGCCATATTTAATTCATGCGGGTTGAGCAGGCACTCCCAAACGACGCTGCACAGGCAGCAGCAGCCCTGGATGTGTCACAGTTCAAGCTCTTTCATCCCCAGCCAGATAACGAACGGCAGATGCTGCAGTTCGAGTCACCTGCCATGCGCGTGCCATCAAACGTTTGTCTTTTTCGACATCGAGGCGCTGTTCTACCCGTCGCGCGTTAAAGTCAACATCAATCCTTTTCAGCAATAGACCCCTTCAAAGTTTGTAAACAATGTGACGCAATTCAAAGGGCGGGGCTTAGCTGGAGGCAAAAAACACCTCAGTGGCGTGTGGTTCAAACACCAGTCAGCATGTTTTCACAGAAAGTTCACGTCGGAAAGGACGCGGAATACGGCCGTTTGAGTTAATATTACTTTAAAAAGTTAACTCTGACTGATGGGCCGATATTTACTGACCCCTACGCACTCACGCACCGGATAGATGATTTAACGGGACTACCCACCGTGCAATGGCCGGACATTTAAATCTACCTTATAGAAAAACTGAGCATTTATATGAAAGATAAACTGAAGATAAATCATTACATGTCTACAACTAACTACGTCTTGAATGGACATGTTCAAAATTTAGAATATAACAACTTGAGCGAGGACTTTTGTGTTGTTCGCCTCGACAAAACTGAAACATACAGCTAACGTTTGGTTAGCTAGCGGTTAGCATTCGCGCATGTAGCATGTAAACACAGACTTTTTGTAAGTCCGTGCATGTAAAAATAATCCCACAAATAATGACTAACTCTTCACTCCCAGCCATTTTCACAGAAGCAATCCCGTTCTCTCCCGGCTGTTACTGAATTTTGACTGATTTTGTAGGGCCCACAGAATATTGTGTTTTATTGCTATAAAAACACGGAACCTATCAAAAGAAAGATTATAGTCGCTTCTTTCATCAGGAAAAAATGTTTCTGTTTCCGTTTTACAGTAATTAGCATTAGAAGAGAGCTAAGTTTCATCAGTTTTCACAAATTATTTAAAATTGTAAGTAATTTAGCTTTTTTTCTCAATGGCCCTGGTTGATCTCCTTTGCTCTGCTGCCACCTGCTGGCCGTTTGTGTAATAACTACCATTTCTGCAACCGTTCTTTGCGGTTGAGAGGCTGCATCAAAGCCTTCTATATACTTTGGCATTAAAAAACAAACAAACAAACAAACAAACAAACGTCTTTGGGACACTTAAAACATTAAAAAAAAACGTATTTATACGTTATTGGGAGCAAATGAGTTAATTAATTTCCATCACAACTAATTCAAGCCCATATCATTGTCCAGGCTGAAGCTGATAGTTAAATCTTACCTGATATGAAGTGTGCGCTGCAAACACGAGCAGTGTTGATGATAGTCTCAGACAGTCCAGTCCTTTCGCCCAATCGCGTTTAACCACAGCCGTCTGCGATTACTCTGAGTTTGTCCACGGTTCTGGCAACCAAAAACACAACAAGACGACATTTTCTACAGACAGCCAACGTTGTTTACTTCTAGCTGCACTTCGTTGCCTCTAGCGGTTGTTTTTTTGCCTCCAGTAAACACCGTGACATCATCGTGACGTAGGCCATGAAAGGGTCTATACCGCTGCACGTTCTTCAGGTTGGTCACAAGCAACAGTTGAAGAGTAAATATGTGGCCGCATGGATCTCCACAATGCTTTCATCTCGTAAAAGTGCACATGTAATGGGATTCGGCCATTCATTTGACAAGCTGGCTGATGGATGAGGTGATTATGTCCCTTTTTTTTCACTTCACCCGAGGACAGTCCCCCACTTCCTAATTGGTAAGAGAGCAGATGACAAGAGCAGATCTCCCCCCCCCCCCCCCCCCCCCTGCCCCTCTACTTTTCCACTTCCCAGTCATTTGACTAATCTTGTTTTATCCCCTCGTCGGCGGCCACAGGACTCAAGCGGGGGTGCGATGGAAATAACTTGCATGGGCGTAGTACTTTATTGGGGGGGGGGGACAGATGTTTCCCCCTGCTGGAGTGACAGCGGATCTTTCTGCAGCTCCCTGAAGTGAGGAGCAGCCTTTGGTCATCATTAACTCATTTGCTTCCAATAACGTATAAATACGTGTTGTTGTTTTTTTTTATGTTTTAAGTGTCCCAAAGACGTATTTATACGGGTTTTTTTTTTTTTTTTTTTAAATGTCAAAGCATACGGAAGGCTTTGATGCAGCCTCTCAACTGCAAAGAACGGTTGCAGAAATGATAGTTATTACACAAACGGCCAGCAGGTGGCAGCAGAGCAAAGGAGATCAACCAGGGCCATCTAGAAAAAAAGCTCAAATGACTTACAATTTTAAATAGATTTGTGAAAACTGATGAAACTTAGCTCTCTTCTAATGCTAATTGCTGCAAAACGGAAACAGATAGAAACACACTTTTTTTTTCCTGATGAAAGAAGAGACTAATCTTTCTTTTGATATGTTCCGGGGGGGCTTGCAAAATCAGTCAAAATTCAGTAAGACAGCCGGGAGCGAACGGGATTGCTTCTGTGAAAATGGCTGGGAGTGAACGAGTTAATAACGACCAAGTTTAGACTTGCTCACGGGCCTTTGGATGACTACCTTCTTTTGAAGAAAAGGAAGTTTGAGCGAAAAGCATTGCATGGTATGTGTGCATTGGGAGTTTTCCTGTTTGTTTATGAGTTAGTGTGTGGGCAGCAGAAGCTGATTGACCCAGGCACCTCACATCATGCGCCACTGCCAACAACAAAAGCGCCTATTCTCTTTGTAACATCAGTCAAAAGATGAATCCCCCCCACCCCCCCACCCCCTCTACGGCCGACTCAAAATTGAATTCTTCTCTTCTGTAGCGGAAAAAAAAAAAAAAAAAAGTGAGATCACATTTCATCAAGGCCTTTTCAATACGTTTTAAATTGTACTTGTCAGCTGCCTCATACAACAGAATGATGTGCATCTGTACTTGGGTGGCAGAGAGAAGTGAGACAGAGAGTGTGGGGGGTAAATGATAAGGGATTATGTCTGGCCCTAGATACCTCAAACATTTTGGATTGGATATCATTCCAAATCAACGGGGCCCTTGCGCAAACATTCAAAATAACCTTTAAACCCTGAGGAGAAACCTTAAATGAGCTGAAGCTGAAACGTCGCACACCATGTATTTCCGTCACTTTGAGGAAAAACAACAATGTTTCATTGTCCCCTCGGGGAAAAATAACTACAGTGTACACGCCCAGCCAATCAGAACAGATATTAAAGAGCACTTCTGCAGTGCTTGCAAGGGAAACTGGCACCTCGTCAACGACCAATTTCCAGATTTGAGATCGAAGCATTTGGTTTGCCACCTTTGGCCATTATTGTTACTTTTTTTATTTTATTTATTTTTTAAGTCATATTAAAGCAAACCTAACTTATAACTTGCAATAGACTTTTTTTTTTTTTGTGCTTCCCCCCAAGGGCAGATACCGATTATTAGTTGTCAAGGAGACCGATAACAAATAATTGGCTCTAAAAGGGAAAATATTCTCATCCAACTCTTAACATTGTTTTTTTTTTTAAGTAAATAATTTATTGAACAACTTTTAAGATTTGCCAAATACTGGAGATAATTTAAAAAGTCTAACAAAGTTCAGGGACGGCCCAGCGTCATTAGACATGACTTAAAAAGTTAAATACAAACTTGAACAAGTAAGAACAAAATCAAATAGTCTTTGTTGTCATTGTACAAGTACAACGAAATTAAAAGCGCATCTCTTAAAATTGCACAAAAAATAAGAAGATTTAAAGTAAGTAGCTCCATAATGTTGCTACAGTAAATAATTTTCAAAAATGTTATCTCTGAAATGTTAAATCTTTATTTGTCTTAACAGAAGGTGCAAAACAATCCCAGTGTCGGGAGCATTTTTTTTCGTGTATACTATAACATTAACTCAAAATGTAAACAAATACTTCCAATGAAGTTAACACAGTTTTAAACTGATCTATTAACGGCCGTGTGATTCTTCAAAAAGGCTGATGCCGATATGTCAAAATGCTGAAAATCGGTGCTGATAATCGGCCTGGCAGAATCGGTCAATCCCTGTTTCTTATTGCTAGTGTGGTGAATCTACACTGTATCACAATAGTTCATTTTTGATTGATACTGTCAGAGAGATGTAACTGAAGAATACGCGTGTCCTAGTTTAGAGCGCTTTCCCCTTTTTCTCATGTTGCTACAGTAACTTGGCACTACAACAATTGTCATATTGTGGGGAGAAAAAAAAATAAATAACACCCATTGTGTTGGATCGCTTTCAAGTCTTACAGCTCATTAATACATTGCATTGATGTGATGCTTCCGCATGCAAGCATCAGAGTGCAAACGGATGATTTTCCGCAGTGACAACACTAAACACTTGACATCAGAAGTCCAAAACGCGCAAGCTCGTGTACAGTACGTTGCTCACATAGGTGTGCACAGGTAGACCCCTAGTGGACACCCTTGCCCCTCTGCCTAAAGTGCCCTTTGGAAAGTTCTTTTTTGTTGTTGTTGTTGTTGTTTTTTTTGTTTTTTAATAAACACTTTACTGAGAACAGGTCAGTGTTGACACAATCTTAGAAAAGCTACATGATTAATCGTGTGTGGAAGTGGTCGCAATGGGACAAACACAAACACGCACGCACACACGCATCTCCTTCCCCTGCTCCTCCACCAGCCAGGTAACTTATTATGAATCCAGTGAAATTGTATTGGTTGTTTGCCCTCTAATCCTTACATATAATCATTTTTGTTTTGAAGTAGCATATGTCTCAAACAGCACAAACAAATGAGCAGAAATTAGCCGAATGGCCACCAAATTAGCTATAGTTTAAAACACTATATGCTAATTCAATAATAGATAACGTGTTAACCACTACATAAGTCAGACTGATGACGGTGAAAGGAAGCTCTCTGTGAACCATGCATTGAAAAGCAATGGACTTTGGATCATTAACAATAAAAATACAGCCAAATTTTTCTTTTTTTTTCTTGCGGGCGCTCGCATATGTGAGCATATCTACTCCAAAAACTCACTGCCCGCCACTGGCTAATAGTCACTAATCACATTCAAAAGCAGTCCAATATGTCCTCGGTGGTCAAAGCATTTTAATTGAGTTGCATTGTGGAAATATCAGAAATGCCCGGATGTTTGGAATTGTCACTTGCCTGTGAGAAATACCCTTTTGCCTTCTTGTAATGACAACTGTCAGTATTATTCATTCTCCGGCCCTTGGGCTGTTTGGTTACTAGTTGGTCTATTTATTTACTGTTATTCAATTTGCGCAAAAAGTGCCCTTTTTTTCCCCCCCCAGAGCACTTGCCCCCGAAAATATCTGTGCACGCCACTGGTTGCTCAAATATGCAAAGTATGTGCATATGAAATGACACATCAGTTGTGGGCTTTGTCGAAAGAAAAGCCGTCATTTCCTCAAAGAGGACGTGCCAATCGGAAAGGTCAGCATTGTCGGGTAGAGAAACAAAATGGGGCCGCTAATGGTTTTCTGCTGCCAGGCGTCCGTTAAGACACAAAAGAACAGGTGCCAGGTCTGAATCTTGATTATCCCAATTCGAAGTGAAATCATTAACGGCTCAATTAGGCGGCGAGATAGAAAAAAAATGATTGCCTGCTGTACAAGACAGCAAGGAAAGTCGACATCACAACAAGTGTAGACTTTGTAAATACCTGCTGCCGAACAACTTCGCCGCCGCCGCCGCCACCAGCCAAAGCGCAGCTGACATTTATTACGCCGGAGTGAGAGAGCTTGGGAGCTGTTTACAGACCGAGTGCGGTTCCACCTCAAGGTCGCGTGCGTTGCGCTGGCTGAGGAGGATTACGGCACCTAATGGACAGCTCTCCACTTTAATGAAGAGAGCCGATAAGATGGCGGGTCGATAGATAAGCGCGGTCCCGTGCCACCCTGCGCCACATGGAGACTTTCCACAGCTGGCTGAATCGATTTATGTTTGTGTTTGTTTTAACGATGGGTATGATAAAATGTGTTTGTGTTGCGACCTGTTAATTAGGCAAACAATTGGACGTTCTGCTTGTTGACGCTGGTTGACTTCCAAATACTAAAAGAAGCATTTCCATGACAAAAAGATGGCTTGTAGCGACCTTGTGCTCGGCTACTTTTTCCATCCTGTTGTTATTATTTATTATTTTTTTAACTATTAAACTTTAATAGTTAAAAAAAAACAAAAAAAAAAACACCTGTCTCGTTTCGTGTTGTGTAGCCAGTTAATCGAACACACGACGTGCTGTTAACTGCTGCGTTTTATTTTCAGCATGTGTAGGACAAGAACAACAATTTTTTTACTTGTATAAAAAAAAGAAAGATCACCCGACGTATGCTCCAATCAAAAACATGCGCACTTCAGGGACCACTCGGAAAATATATTGTCTCAGAATATTACAACACCAATCGAGAAACTGCTATACACAGCTGTTAAATTTGAAGGAAAACGAGCATTACTGCCACCTGTAGGAGTGGAGGAACAGTATTTTCCAGCACGTTTGTTTGTTGGTTGGTTTATTTATATACAGTGTTCCCTCGTTTTCCGCTGGGGTTCGGTTCCAAAAAAATACCCGCAGTAAATGAAATCCGCGAAGTAGTTAGCTTTATTTTTTACAACTCTTATAAATGTTTTAAGGCTCTAAAATCCCCGACCGCACAATTTATACACTTTTCTTATTGAGGCATTTACATGTTCTCACATTTCTCTCTTGTTCAAACATTGACAATGTTCAAACCTTCATAGATTTTATTAAATGGGTATATTACTGAAAAAAAAAAAAATGCAAAATTGCACTTAAAAAAAAATCCGCGATACAGCGAGACCGCGAAAAGTGAACCGCGTTATAGCGAGGGAAGACGGTATCTATTTATTTAATCAATCAATCAAAGATGTTTGATGTCTTGGTTCGCAGATCTGCTTCACAGCTGAGGTCCCGCGTTGGAATCTCGGCTCAGTCCATCCTGTGTGGATTTTGAATTTACATTGTCTTATTTTTTTTTTAATGTGAGCGTGTAGTTCAGGGGTGTCCAAACTTTTTCATTTGAGGGCCACATACAGAAAATCAGAAGGACGCAAGGGCCACATAATGTTAAGAGAAATTGCGTTTAGTCCTAAAAATTGTACAAATAATTTATTTGTACTTTTGCACATTTAAAAAAAATGCTATAGTATATAAACCATTTTATTTGTAATATGGCAGTAAGGTTATTTTCATTTTAGTTAGTTTTTATTAGTTTTCAGGGTGGTTCTGTTAGTTTTTATTTGTTTAGTTCATTAAAAAAATGCGTAGTTTTAGTTTAGTTTGTTAGTTTCAGTATTAGTATTAGTTTAAAAAAAAAGTGTATTACTTGTGCACAATATTGAAAAAGCATCCATGGGAGCGAGATCATCTGAAGGTGCTTTTCTATTGGCTGCTGCTAGATGACGTCACTTCTCTGTGACATACTTTCAAATGTCATTATTCTGGTTTATATAAAAAATAAATCTACTAAAAATCACATTTAAAATCATCCCCAAAGGCTCATGCATGAAATTAATTCCCAAAGACTAAAACGAAGGACATGTTTGCTATAATTATAGTTAGTTTTGTAAACATAAAATGTAGTTTCAGTTAGTTTTTGTTTTTTAAAAAGCATTTTCGTTTTTATTTTAATTCGGAAACAATATATTTTTTTTAATTTTAGTTTTAGTTTTTTCATTAGTTTTAGTTAACTAAAAGAACCTTTAATGGCACCTGTTTTTCAATACCCTCCTTTCTTACTTTGACCACTTCCAAACATTTTTGTTTTTATTTTATTTGAACTGAGTCAAATGCCATTTTTAACATATGTCGTGGGCCACTGAAAAATGGACGGCGGACCGCAAATGGCCCCCGGGCCGTAGTTTGGACACCGCTGGTGTAGTTCTTTGTATGTGCCCTATGATTGACTGGTGACAAACCCAGAATGTTCGCTAAGTCATACTATGGCAGAATAAGGGTGAAACAAATTCAAATTCTTGAATTTACCAAAAACAATTTTGGACTATTTCATGCTTGCAATTTTCTGTTGCAGAATGTCTTTCCCTTCAGTGCACGAAGCAAAAGCCCGTGCGGTCACGCGTGGTTGATTTTGGTGTGGAAGAAAGCCCATCAATCACCACGGGATGAATTCGAATGTCAGCGGTGAGCGAGCCGGGTCCTCTCTCATGTCCAGTGTCAGTGATGAAAATTCCCAAAGGCACACGCCGGCATCATGCAGTCCCCACGGAAGCTGTTCTCGCTGCAAAGGGGGAGACAAACTGCCCTTTTTTTGTTCCATTTTCACTTGCTGCAGGTGTAACGGCCAGGTGTCCTTATTCCGGCCGTGAATATAATCTGCGGCAAAATGCGCACGCAAACCTGTAAATCAGGGGTGTCCAAACTTTTTCATTTGAGGGCCACATACAGAAAATTAGAAGGACGCAAGGGCCACATAATGTTATGAAGAAAAATTGTGTTTAGTCCTAAAAATTGTACAAATGATTTACTTGTCGTTTTGCATATTTATAAAAATGGTACAGTATATAAACCAATGTATTTGTAATATGGCAGTAGGGTTGTTATAGTTTGGGAATTTTTCATTTTAGTTTTTATTTTGTTTTGAGTTTTTTTTTTTTTTTTTTTTTAGTTAGTTAATTTAATTTAGTTTTAATTAGTTTTCAGGGTGGTTCTGTTAGTTTTTTTTATTAGTTTTAGTTCTTTAATAAATGCTTAGTTTTAGTTTTAGTTAGTTTCAGTATTAGTTTTAGTTTTTAGGTGTTTTTTATTTTTTATTTTTTTTTTATTATTATTATTTAATCTGTATTACTTGTGCACAATATTTAAAAAACATCATGGGTGCAACGTTATTATTCTGGTTTATATCTAAATCAATCTACTAAAAATCACATTTAAAATCATCCCCAAAGGCTCATGCATTAAATTAATTACCAAAAACTAAAACGAAGGACATTTTTGCTATAATTATAGTTTTAGTTTTATTTAGTTTTGTAAACATAAAATGTAGTTTCAGTTACTTTTCTTTTTTTAAAAAGCATCTTCATTTTTATCTTATTTCGTGAACGAAATTGTAGTTTTGAATTTTAGTTTTTTTTGTTAGTTTTAGTTAACTAAAATAAACTTTAATAGCACCTGTGTTTTTCAACACCCTCCATTCTTATTTTGACCATCTCCAAACATTTTTGTTTTTATTTTATTTGAACTGAGTCAAATGCCATTTTTAGCATATGTCGCGGGCCACTGAAAAATGGATGGCGGGCCGCAAATGGCCCCTGGGGCCGTAGTTTGGACACCCCTGCTGTAAATGGATTTTTCGGGGGTCTGCATGGCACGCTCATATGAGAAAGCTTCCTGATTACACATCGAAGAAAAATAAATCACTTAAGACTTTCTTTGTATTCGGCAGCGCAAAGCGAGGACCACCAATTGGTTTGTGACCAAGGCCCAATGATACTCAATCATTTTCTTATCGGCGCTTTCTGGCCGAGTCCAGCTAAGGGATGACCCGCTGAAAGAAGGAGAAATGAAGGACGGCGCCCTCTCACACCGCCGCTTTCATTCTGCCCCAAATCCCCCCCCTGATACCCACTCTGTGAAGGTTAATGGGGGATGCAGCATTTTGTCATAAAGCTCGCAGCAGCCTCTCTTCTCGTGGCCTGGCCTGAGAGGCAGCAGGCGGGACACAAAGACCAAATTTATGCCGCTGCCGCCGACAGTCACCAGTGGACAACTTGTCACGGTGGCCTATTTGAGGACAATACAGCTGCCAGTGCCGAGATGCTGCAGGTACAAGGACACAGCCCACGTCGCTTCGCTCGCTCCACCGCGCTGATATGCAGACCTTCGGAAAAAGAACAATTTGTATGTCTAAGCCAAAAAAAAATGGTTAAGGTCACACTCTTTTTGGAGCAAGGAGAACAGATTTCTACCTGGCTGCATGAAGAAAATGTTGGACCTTTCTGAATAGCGCTCTGCCCTGTGAACAAAATATTACATTCTTTCATTTTTGGGGATTTTTTTAACTGGTGAAAAATACCTGTGATGGAAGTTGGGAAATTGGTGTTATTGCAAGGTAGCTCATCTCCGTCATGGCCTCTCAGTACAATATGGCCAAAGCTGCAATAAAAGAATGTCCACCGCTGAAGAATGAACTGGGTGAGTACTTTTTAACTTTCATTATATGGAGGCAAACTGTTTTACACTGGTATAGCTATTCAAAAATGTTTTACTTAACTCATAGCATAAACTATGACTTCTGTTTGTGATCATTCCATTTCTTATGGAACAATTTGTGCAAAAGTCGAAATGTGCCACTAGCCTTTGCAGTAATAAAGTCAAAATTACAGTATATATTTGTTGAAAAGCATTAGTAGGCCATAAATAGAAAGCAATTGGATGAAAAATCAAAATATATATATTTTAAAATGGACATAATTGACTTTATATTTTGGTATATGCATATTTTGTTTATATATCATATTTTGTTTTAATTAATTAGTTTATTTTTTGTCATAGGTTTTCAAGTACAGTATTGTTTATGGTTGATTGGTACAGTGGTACTCGGTGTGGTCCGACTATCACTAGTGATACGTGGGCTCCCTCTAGTGGTACGTGAAGAATAATACAAATTAAAATGTGCAAAATTTCAAACAAAATGCAGTCAAATATTTTTTTTAGCAATGCATACCGCCTGTTAATTTTTTTTTAAAATCCATTACAACACTTTTATTTTTATGGGCACTACTTTTATTTTTTAAGCAAATTTCACTTAATTTAATTAACTTAAATAGAATGTTTTATATTTGATCTTAAGCGTTTTTTCCCCCCCTTATCTCAGTAAAGTATTTTAACTGATGTGCACGACATGTACCCCCCCCCCCAACAAACAACGGTACAAACGGTAATAGAAGTCACTGATGTACTTTCACGTTATTTTATATGCAGAGCGACACTGGCCTCTGCTGGTATCTGCTATGAACTGCAAAACGTGTTTTTAATGCACAGGGTGACTACGCTGTCATTTTTTTTTTGTATTATTGTGTGTGCTTACAATGGGACCCAGTCAGACAATAGAAAAACTTCATTCATTTGGAACATGCTTAACGGGGAGCATTTAAAAACAAAAATCTACAGTACATGGGAGAATCAATGCGAGTGACCGTTTATTTCCACAACACTTAAAGGTGATACAAGTTTACAGGTCTTTCAGTTTGTCCAGAGACACTCAAATCTTATGGTGGGGCATTTATGCGTGTAAATAGTTTGTCGGGCCACTTGATCGTAACTTTTTTTGGCACCGGTTTATTGCCTCTCATCAAAGATAGCATCACCTCATTGACTCAGTGCTCACTTCCGTGAGAGGTCAGCAAAAAAAACAAAACAAAACGGCGGTCGTTCCCACTGAATGATTTAGCTCCCGCGTCACGGGAAAATCAATAGAAGACACGGAAGATTGTGGAAGGAAGATTTCCGAGTCGATATTCTCCAAGCAATAAACAAGGCCGTGTATTTAATCTTGATGCTATTTCGCAGCTTCCCGGGGCAACTTCAGACGTGAAACGGGGCCTGCACATTGACAACAGATGAGCTTTTATGCCTCTGCTCTCATGTTTTCCCACTGGTGCTCACATTTTTTTTTAATTTTATATGGTCAAACCTTCAAAACCAAGCAGAACTAACACAACGTTACAACTTGGATAAGTGCTTATTTAACTCATTGACTGCCATTGACGGAAAAAGACGTCAAATAATGCATTTTTGCTGGGCTGGCAGTGAATGTGTTAAACACAATGTGCCAATATATTTTGTGATTATATTGCAGCATCCTTTTTTCCTTTTTTCTTTTTTTTAAGGCAAATTATGCTTAAAAATCCGTCAATTTTGGTTACATCTCATCTTACCTCATTGACTGCCATTGACGGAAAAAGACGTCAAATAATGCATTTTTGCTGGGCTGGCAGTGAATGTGTTACACTTAACTAATCTTAACCTCTTTACAAATTCATTAACTAATTCATTCCAAGTCCCCTTCGCGATAATGGCTCCAACAACATGTATTCAGCTATATATTTGTTAACTCTTTTACTGCCACACGTTATCAAAAAAAAAACTTTGATATGTCAAAGGCTTTGATCATTCACGTAAAGAGTTACAGTGCTTCCATCTGCTGGCCATAGTTAGTGTTTTTGATTCCACAACGCATTGATCAGGCAGTGCTGCACTTCGACGTTGCACTGAGGAAAAAATTTAAAAAAAACTTAGTTGACGTCATTTAACTTTTATGGCAGCATACGTCCTGATTTTACGAATCGTTCTTAAATGTTTTTGGCGGTCAAAGAGTTAATAGTGGTTATAGGTTACAGTAGTACAAAAGTATATCTCATTAGGTCAAATCTAGATTGACTATTTATTTATTTATTTTTTAAATGTGTCATTTACTGTCACATATATCTACCTTAAAATATTGACATTTCAGCATGCAAGAACTCCATTTGGAACTGGAGGGACATACAAAACGTTGTGTTGGTCTGCTCTGTGGAAGAAATGATAAATGGGGTTTCACTTGTATAGCACTTTTCCACCTACAAGGCACTCAATTCAGCTGACGCAGCATCAAGGAGCAACTGCGGATTCAGTATCTTGCTCAAGGATATTTTGTAATTGTCACAAGGGACGGGGATCAAACCTACAACCTCTGGGTTGGGAGATCAGGGCTCTATCAACAGAGCCATGTTGCGCCAAAAGTCTGGCCCACGGAGATAATGGCGGCGTTCTCTGTTCATCGCTGTAGAAAATTCAACTTCAAAGCCATTATTATGGCTGAATTGCCTTAGTTATAAAATATACTGGTATATATTTTAAAGTAATGTTGAGTAATTCCCGTTCGCTCCCGGCTGTTTTACTGGATTTTGACTGATTTTGCAAGGCCCACAGAATATTGTGTTCTATTGCTATAAAAGCATTAAAGTCTCTTCTTTCATCAGGAAAAAAAAAAGTATGTTTCTATCTGTCTCTGTTTTGCAGCAATTAGCATTAGAAGAGAGCTAAGTTTCATCAGTTTTCACAAATCTATTTAAAATTCTAAGTAATTGAGCTTTTTTTCTACATGGCCCTGGTTGATCTCCTTTGCTCTGCTGCCACCTGCTGGCCGTTTGTGTAATAACTACCATTTCTGCAACCGTTCTTTGCAGTTGAGAGGCTGCATCAAAGCCCTCTGTATGCTCTAGCATTAAAAAAAACAACCAAAAAAAACATATAAATACGTCTTTGGGAGACTTAAAACATTTGAAAAAAAACGTATTTACACGTTATTGGGAGCAAATGAGTTAATTTTAGTAGCTACTTTAGTTGTTTGTTTTTTTTACTGTAGGCTAATACTTAATTATTTGGAAGGATATTTTTTTGTGTTTACTTGCTACTTCAACTCATTGTCAAAAAAAAAATAAAGAAAAAAATAAAATAATCTACCATATACCTGGTCAAACCATCTCTTGCTCTCTGAATACCATTTAACACAGGTATGTGATGATTCCGATACTAATCTACAAATGTGCCTGTTCGACTTTGCATTCATGTCTTCATTTATACAGAACAGCCACATGGGGTAGGCTATGGGCAGGAAACGGAAACATCACTTTTTACAGGCAGTATAAAAGGGACTTGAAAAGATTGATATTTGTCCCAGTCGTTGTGCATTGGGAAAAATTACAGTTCTTTGTCAAAAAAAAAGGCATATATGTGGTCCTGGTTGATCACTTTTGCTCTGCTGCCACCTGCTGGCCGTTTGTGTAATAACTACCATTTCTGCAACCGTTCTTTGCAGTTGAGAGGCTGCATCAAAGCCTTCTGTATGCTCTAGCCTAAAAAACAAACAAACAAAAAAACGTATAAATACGTCTTTGGGAGACTTAAAACATTACAAAGAAAAACGTATTTACACGTTATTGGGAGCAAATGAGTTAATTTAACCTTAAGTTAACCTTCATTAATGCTCAACAAAGCGGCTTGTTTAATTTCAAATTCATTGTAAAACGTTATTATTATCACTAGTATTACTATTATTATTATTTTGATTAATATTGTGTGTAAACTCAAACTTATTGTCAAAATACGTTTAGACCTAAATAGTTGCACACCATGCATAAAAAAAAAAAAAAAGTAAAAGAAATAAGAATCGAGTAACTATGAGACTGTTGTGAGCGACTCACTGAGTCCTCCTGCAGCCGGATGGTGGTGTCTGAAGATGGGCACGGGTGAGGAGGGGAGGAGGGGGCTCTCACTGGCTCCACACAGGCTGCCATAACGCGGCTAAGCTCAGGCGGCCGACGCATCCCGACGACACACGCGGATCTGACGCAAATATCATCCGTTGGTGCACGTTTTTGACAACATTTTTCATCGCTTTGTCTGCCTGTTGTCTCCCTTCCTCAAGGATAAAAGGCGCATCCCGAGTGTACATAAGGAAACCAGCAGCAGCAGCAGCAGCAGCATCATCATCATCTTCATCACGCTGCATGGTAAGACGCGGAAAACATGATCACTGCAAAAACAAGCGAGACGTGTTTTTGTTTTCTTTTTTCTTTTTTTCTTTTTGCGTGTTCGCGTCCTCCGTCGGTCCACGTTGCATCGCTTACACCTCGAGTCGCGTCAATTGGGGGCATCGCCGCGGATGTTGTCATCCACGCTGCCATTCCTTCAGATGGTCGGCGTGGAAAGGAAATATTATAGGTTAGTGGAGCAAATCAAAGCGATGGCCGACAATGTAAATAAAGCAAATCAATATGATATGAAAGGGGGCGTATGTTTTGGATGTGCAAGGCGGTGCACTGGTCTAGACAGGAATGCAAAGTGGGCGGGGTGGGGGGGGTATGGTGGGGGGGTTGTTGTGTTATCCATAGTACAGTGTGCACACGAGTGAGGCCTGCAGGCTGCATTCATAACAATCATTTGAGGTTTGAGATTTTTAGGTGCGTAAACCAAAACACGCCTCTTTTGCACAGTTTGGATTAAACACCAACAAGAAAGTCTTAATTTAGTAATATGTTCAAAATTGTGGTCATATCATATGGCTGGGAACCAGTCCAGGGTGCACTCCACCTCTCGCCCCAAGTCAGCTGGGGTAGATGGATGGACATGATATTGTCAAAATATTAGAAACAGCTGTCTTGATTATTCAGTGCAGTAAACAAATAGTACATCAAAACTGAACAGCATCTTTCAAAAACGCACTTTTTTTTTAAGAGCTCTTATTTTGGATCAGAAAAGCATGCTTAAAACGTCAGTCTTTTATTCAGTGGTCCAGCCTGACGGGAGGATGATCATTCATGAATGATAAATTATCCATAACCTCATTCACAATCACAACAAACGATATAAGCTTCATTTCCTGTCCCCTGATTAGACGGCCCACATTGGAAACTGAGTCAGATCTCACATCTCAACCCCTCCCCGCATGGCCCACTTCCTGACAGTCCTTGGGAATATACATGAGCTAATCTTAGACGCACGACAACATATTGTATGCAGACTCGTTTCATTTATTATGGCAGTGTCCTATTATCATATGGGCTGTGCAGGAAATTATGTTCATTATGACAAAACGCAATCATATGGTATCAGTTGTAGGTCATCTTGCAGTACAATAATAAGAGCGGTGAATAGATTTACCCACAAAGGTCACTTCATTAGGTACACCTGTACAGTGTAATGTGATCCAGGAAACGAGCTGGATCAAAGTACAGTATTTGCCTTTACAGAGTTTGCAACGCATTTAGTTGCACAAAGGACAAAATTACCACCACCTACTGGACTTGAGTGGAACAGCATCATCTGATGCTTGACATAATTACCTGGTGTTTTTTGTTTTGTTTTTTTCCAGTCATGGGAATCAGTCAGACATATTGTACAGTATTCAGGATTGTTAGTCCTTGGCGAACGTCTGCACTTTATTGAGTGCCATTGCAATCATCGCTTCTCATTTCGGAGTCCTTCAACCCGAAGCGAGGCGATTACTGTGCTCATCCACTGTCATGGAGGCATGAAAATAACCTTTCTGAGCTATATCCCTTGGCAGTAGGTGCTCCTGTTGAAGGAAGGCTGACATATTCACCACGCCAGCCTGCTTTCGTTTTATGCATGAAGACTCAATTATGTCTGTTTTTTAAAAGGGAGGGTTTTTTTTTTTTACCGATGAGCTAAAAATAAAAAAATAGCCTAGTTGGTGAAGGTATCTGGTCAAAGTTGATTAGCGGTTTGACAGTTTGCTGTGGTTTTAAAAAGTCAAAGGTTTAATCTTCAATCTTGACATGGGGAGACTTGACGTGGGGAAACTTGGCTTGACGAGACTTGATTTAACTTGACGGCAACACAACCAGACAGGACAAGACAGGACAGGACAATCTTCACCCTCTTACTAGACAAGCCAGGACAATCCTCACCCTCTCACAAGACAAGAGAGGACAGGACAGGACAAGACAGGACAGGACAAGACAAGACAGGACAATCTTCACCCTCTTACTAGACAAGACAGGACAATCCTCACCCTCTCACAAGACAAGACAAAATGGGACAATCCTCACCCTCTCACAAAACAAGAAAAGACAAGACAGGACAATCCTCACCCTCTCACAAGACAAGAGAGGACAGGACAAGACAGGACAGGACAAGACAAGACAGGACAATCTTCACCCTCTTACTAGACAAGACAGGACAAACCTCACCCTCTCACAAGACAAGACAGGACAATCCTCACCCTCTCACAAGACAAGAGAGGACAGGACAAGACAGGACAAGACAAGACAGGACAATCTTCACCCTCTTACTAGACAAGACAGGACAATCCTCACCCTCTCACAAGACAAGACAACACAGGACAATCCTCACCCTCTCACAAAACAAGAAAAGACAAGACAGGACAATCCTCACCCTCTCACAAGACAAGACAATCCTCACTCTCTCACGAAACAAGAAAAGACAGGACAATCCTCACGGTCTCACAAGACAAGACAGGACAATCCTCAACCCCTCCTCAACCCCCTCACAAGACAGGACAAGCCTCACCCTCTCACAAGACAAGACAGGACAATCCTCACCCTCTCACAGCACAGGACAGGACAGGACAGGGCAGGACAGGACCCAACCCCACCGAACCAAAACATGACAATTCTGATATTGGCCTGCGCATCAAAATACTTTAATTCCTTTGCATCAACATTACAAAAGATTGAGACTACTTTTGTCTAAAAAAAAACCTCCCAAACTCAAGTCAACATAGTTCCAGCAGGCAACAGGAGATGACCAGAAGATGGCGACAAAGTCATAATTTTATTCCTTGACTGCACAGAGAGTCACTGTATTTGTTTTGTCACTGCTGGCGGCTATAAGACATTTGTCATCTTATGGTTTTATTATATGGTGGATGTATCACAAACTAAAATTGCAACTATTTATTCATTTATTTATTTATTTATTGAAGTGTTACTGAACCACTTAACAGGAAACAAATGGTTACTCCATCCATCGCGACGCCGGGCCCTCGGCCGTCCCCGCCGCCTGTTTTGGCCATGAATTAATGATTGAATCGGCGAGTGCGACGCCATCAAACTTTAACGAGCTGCATGTTTGGCCTCGAATAGTTCAGCGGGCCGAGCCGAACCGGGAAGGAAGCGCACGCGCCGCCCCGTTAATGCGAGCGAGGAAGGAGAACCAGATATAAAGATGGCTTCTTGCAATCCTCCCACAGGACTTTTTTTTTTGGGGGGGGGTGAAATATGAATAACTTAGAGCTTATGCATTTTTTATCGCCATTATCATTCAGCTCAGGCGTTTGCTCGTAAATGATAATACACACATTGCACATCTCCGTTGCCGGTTACCTTAGCACGAGCCTTCAAATTCTATTATACGGTCAGATTAGCCGCTTAGTTCATGATTCACAGCTTTGAGACTTTCCTCTTCATATTTTGTCAAAGATCAACATTAATGTCACCCCCTGATTGACGGATTCACTAAAAGGATTTGTATTTGCGGGCTAGGGCAAAGTTCAACGTTTGCTTTGCGGCCGGAACATGATTGTGCTCCGACCCTCATGAGTCACGTACGAGTCCTGTATGTATAATGCATGTTGTATAATGTATGGCAGCTGCAGCTCACACAAATGCGCTTTTAAAGGAGCCTTCCACCAAATTTTTTATGGCAACTTCCTGTTCACTCTGTAAAAAACACGAATGAGCCTTTTCCTCTAGGGGTGGTTAGGGAAAATGATTGGACCCGCACCTTCTATTACCTGTTCCCAAATTTATGGAACACAACGTGAACAAAAACGTCTTAGTGTGCTTGTGTGGCTACTTTCTCACACTCAAGCAAAGTCATAAAATACTTTGTCAAGCCGAATCTTTCGTTTTTATTTAGAACCTCACACATTGAATTGTATTAGTTTGGATGATTTATTTATTTCATTTTCGTTTCACTTTTGTGCGCACCTAATAAGCCTTTATGAGCACTCTTACGTGGAAAGTGAAAATTGTAAGCGCACAAAATGACATTAAAATGTGATAATATACTTTATTTATTGACTCCAATTTGACATTTTCCAACTGTTTTCGTAGCTTTGCTTCACTGATTGGCTGAAAGAAATCACATGGTGCTACGAAGGTGTGTGGCATCCATTTTGAGTTACCAAATATGGCTCCTTGCCGTCCATTAGCTATGTGTGATTACCGCATTTTCCGCACTATAAGGCGCACCTTCAATGAATGACATATTTTAAAACTTTTTCCATATATAAGGTGCTACAGTAGAAGCTGCGGTTACGTTATGCATCCAATAGATGGTGCTGCGCTAAAGGGAATGTCAACAAAACAGTCAGATAGGTCAGTCAAACTTGATTAATAGATTACAAACCAGCTTTCTGACAACTCCATTCACTCCCAAAATGAATAAACAGCTGTTTTATTATTTTCTCTGAGGTAAAGTATTCGTATTAGCTAGCGATCCAAGATGGCGGGATCTTCTGCGCATGCAGGGTCACCGATAGCGTCTTGACAGCGAGACCTGTTGCGGCTCAATATTGATCCATATATAAGGCGCATGGTTAGCTTTTGAAAAAATTGAAGGCTTTTAGGTGCGCCTTATCGTCCTGAAAATACGGTAAATGCTATTGCTAGGTACTAGAAATTGATTGCGTTTGGCCATTTTGTTTTGATTATCTTGACTTAACTTGACTATTTGTTTTATTTGCCAGGTTCCAGTGAACCCATGCGCCTCCATCCCAGTCTCCAGTTCTGACCCATTTGAATACCGGGACCGTCTCTTTCCTCTGCAACCACAAGCGACACCTCTGAAAGGATGTGAGCTCTGTTGGAAATCGGGAGAAAAAAAACAAACAAACAAACAATAAGCTTTGGGAGAAGTTTGATCGCTTTGCTGCCATGGACGGACGGCTCCACTGATACCAGACTGCGCCAGTTTTTAATTTTTGGACATGTAAGTATATAGAAATATTTGAATAACAGCAGAAAGGCCATCACAGGATTACTTGTAGTGACGCGTCACGTCGAGTGAAGTTTATTTTCTTGTGGTGAAGCTTCTCAGCTGTTAGGTTTTCTTCAATTTTCCTTTTTTTTTTTCTTTCATCCAAGGATGTCTTCCATATAAGCACTTGTACGTGTGAACCGACAATCAAGACATTGATCGCCCCACATCCCCCCCTGCTGCCACACTTCACTGACATGTTTGTGCACCAGCTCCATCTTCGTCTGTGTGTGTTTAAAAAAAAAAAAAAAAAAAAAAAACACCAACAATAACAAAACAACACATCTTTGTTCTCTCTCTCGCCTTGGAAACGAGAAGAATCTCTGTATGAAGAGGCAGCCACTCGTTTGTGAGGCGATATTGATCGGTGCACGATGTGTTGCTGCTACTTGACTCTAATTGAATTCTGAGATTCCTCACAAAAGGCGCGTTTGACTTGGAAAGATTTGAGCGTAGGGCTTTTTTTTTTTTTTAATACACGCATGCATGCAATTGCGTACATGCATTTAATCAATGTTAGCAAATGACATTCAGATAATAAAATGCGTTCATATCAAAATATTACGGTATTTTGTATTTTATATAAGTCATTTAGCTGATTAATTGTGATGAATCAAAATTAACTCATTCACTGCCAATGACGACTATAGACGTCAAAAATAAAATTAAATACAATTAAATAAAAATTTTAATTAAAAAAAAAGAAATTTCAATTTAGTTTTAGTTATAGTCTTCTGGCTAAATATAATTAAAGCCTTAGTCATAACTTAGTCACCTGATTGTATTTGAGTTTTAATCCAACTTTAGTCGAAAAAAATAAAGAGCAATTTTAGTCGACTAAATTGACTTCTGGAGGTCGAGACCCAGTTTGTGGTCTCAGTAAGACCAAGACCAATCACTATGCACGATGGTAGCACTTAGTAATGAAATTGTTGTCATTGTTGTTATTAATAACAATTGGGATTAATAACTCTGAATGAAAACAATGTATAACTAAAACTAAATTCAAATTTCTTGTCAAAATTTGCACTGGCTGTTTGCTTGGATTTTTGACGTCTATAGTCGTCATTGGCAGTGAATGAGTTAAAAAGTGTGATTAATCAGATGAAAAATTGTAATCGTTTGACAGCACTAGTTTAAAATGTATGCTAATTGTCAGATGAAGGGGAACCTAATTAGCTTGTGAAGCGCCTCAATATTGTTATTTGAGATTGGAGGTGGTTTATATGCATTGCTTGCATGCATTTATATTGTGCTTTTTTAGTATGAGCTCTTTTTTTTTCTTTTTTTTACAATATTGTGATCTTTTTTTAAATATCGCCAACCCCCCCCCAATATCGTGATAATTATCGTATCATGACCTTCATATCGTAATAATATCATATCGTGATGTTTGGATATCGTTACATCTCTAGTGACAACTTACAACTGGCCCGAGTCTCCCCTACAATACAGGAAACGCAAAAAAACTAACTTCACTTCCACCTCATTTGCATGTACAGTAATTGGCCCATATTCGCAAATGTAATCCATCCATTATTTAGCTTGCCACGAGGAGCAAATTCTTACAAACAACCCTGTTTGATGCATTGTACTTCTGCATAACCACACTAATAAACATATTGTTAAATTAATTGGTTAAAAAGTCCTACTGAATCTTATTAGCTCTCCTCGTGATGAGTGTAAATGTCATTAACGAAAGTCCGCCTCCATCACGCTCTCGTATCGGAATTAAAATGTTTGCAATGTCTGCTGATTACGACCTCGCCGTGAATTGTTTTATTGCTCGTTTAATATGCGCCTAACGGCTTCTTAATGAAAGGGCACAACATTGTATCCAGCTTGCGTTATTCACAAGTCAAGAAGGGGCGTCGCGCTATCTGGCTGCAGGTGTGATTATAGACGCCATTTCCACCTCAAGTACTTCCTCCCTAAGTAGTCCATAAAAGCTTACAGGCTCATTGCACCTTTTTAGCCGCGGTAATCAGGATTTGCGCAGGGATTTATTTCGGTTAACCTTTCAATGAAGCAACGCATTTGCGGCGTCAAAATTCTGGCACGCTGTTTTTTTTTTCCTTGTTTCTAATTTGCACATTTTGAAGAGCGAATGTGTGAACTATTCCAGCAGTTTTTCTTCGCGGCGCCTCTGCTGAAGGTGTAAACATCGTATTACTTGAGTAGGCAGCTTTCATTGGAGGGGGAAAAAAAAAAAAAGAAAAAAATTCAAGTAGATTACCAGAATCAACATAAATTGCAATATAACATGAGCCAGTAATAGAATAGCAGGATGAATTAGGGTGTGCAAAATACAGATTATATAAACACTATTTTGCATTCTCAGATGAGGAACCTAATTTACATCGAGGCAGTGAATGTCTATTAAAAAAATAAATAAAATAAAAAAGAATTTTTCCATGTTGTAATGATCCACAAGATGCTTAAAGTTCAACATTCTTATCGCAGGACAGCATTGATGACAAACAACACCTCTCATGCAAATTTTAAGCATGATTAAAGTTCCCTGACATTGATTTAAATCAATATTTAACTTTATTCATGATATTTAAATTCCGCCGCATACATTAGAATAACGATCGGCTCGTATCAGCATGTGTCTTATGTGTAAATGACATCATTATGTTGGTTTTTTTTTTCAATCCCTCCTTATAGTCTCCATTATTTATAAGAGCTGTTTAAATGAGGTCCAGAGGTCAGCATGGAGTCAATTTCATCATGCTTTATTTTAAATATTAAGACTCTTCGCACTGGTTTTTGCATAAAGATATACAGAAAATCTGCACTTAAATGATTTGCCCAAATAATGAGCTTTGGGCTTCTGTTCTGAGCGTTTGTGTGTGTGTACAAGTTTTTTAAAAAAAAGAAGAAAAAAAAAGAAAAAAAAAAAGAAAAAAAAAACCTCTCGCCTTTCGAACGGATTAAAGAAGCTCATCTCAGGATGTGTTTTTGACCTGAATGTCGAGAGCTCATCTGCGTGTCTTGAGCGGCGCGGGAAGAATTAGCCCGGAGCTCGGTAGCAGCTTGCCGCGCGTTCATTGTTAGCGTTGCATCATGCACGGATGGGATGCTTTCCCTCTAATTTAATTCGCAGGAGTCCTTTCATGCCGAGCTGGTACCGGAGCTGGAAGTAATTGCATTAGTTCTCACTGATGGCAAGCCCAATGAGACTTTTTTTTTTTTTTCCAGTTTAAAGCAACAATATGTAATAATTGGAGCTATGAAATAAGAGCTACAAGATCATTTTGTTGGTATAATGACTCATAACTAGGAGACTTTTTTTTTTTTTTTTTTTTTTTTTTAGTGTTTTATAGGCGGAACAGCTTGGACATATATTGTGTAAAAAAAAAAATGTGCTCAAACAAAAATATATAAATGTTCCTTGTAATGTGTAAGACAGTACCAATAATGAAGGCAGAATCCTCACAGGAAATCAATCTTGCTTGAGATCAATCGCTAATTTTAATAAGATCCCAAAAAAAATTAATCCGCTGTCTATGATTAAAAAGGAAGGAAGGATGCACCGCCGCCGCCAGCCGTCCACATCAAAGTCTGCGCTCACGTCGACGCCCCCGACCGGACAAAAAAAGCGAAACGCAAACAACTGTGGTTGCATCAGCTTTCCAAAACTCTATTTCCAAAACTTCCAAGAGCAATAAGTGATGCAATAAATAAAAAGAAAAGTTCTTGGTGCACTGAAGCATTACAAGTTATCAATTTTTAACATAACAGGCTTATTTATATGATTCTCATCTATTTTTACTTAATGTGCTTAAAAACAACAACCAGACTTCCAATTTTGAGGCAACGTAATGCTGCACGGCTCCCGCAGAGCGAGACTGAGGCAGTTCTCAGACATTTTAAGGGTCCAAAAGAGCTGATGAATTTCTTCTCGTTAGGTTTACACACCAAAAAATATAAGAATGGCAACACAAAGGGTGAGAAGACAAGACTTATTCATTTTTACTCGCGGCGAGGAGAGCAGAGTTGTCAGTTACAAGCTTGCAAAGATGCTCTGACAATTCTCTTGCTTCCTCTCTTTTTATTTGGGATTGTTACAAAAAATGGCGTCGCGCTACTAAGGGGTGGGGAAAGCGCAATTTCTTAGATTAACATACCCGTCGGCTTGGATGTGAGCATGTGATTATCCATCTCGTTTTCGCCTCTGCCCCAGACGGTGTGACTCATTTTAAACACAGCCACGCTGTCTGGTACAGTTCATCTGAAGACATGGGTGGTTAAGTTAAAGTTCATATGAGTGTGAAACATTTTAGCAAATATATAATAACTTAAGAGTTGAAAAGCTGTGCACGGCACATTATCTCACTTGAGTGAGTTATGCGGGTTACATGTCACATTAACTCATCCACTGCCATTGATGTGTATATCCGTCAATGGCAGTGAATGAGTTAAGTCAATTCCGTTCCCATTGACGTGTATATCCGTCAATGGCAGTGAATGAGTTAATGGTGGAAAAAGCTTTGCAATCATTTATGTTGGCATCACAAAAACATGGCATTTCAACAGGGGTGTGTAGACTTTTCCTATCCACCGCGAGCCCGGCTGTTCTTGCGGCTCTTTCTGCCAACACAATGCGTGTCAGCCTGCGCTCTTCTCTGCATCAGTGCCCCCCTCACACTGGAACTCCGGCGCCCCCGCTCTGTCCTCGTTTGTCGTCCAAAAACACTTTGACATGCGTCTGACTTTCCTGCAAGCCCCTCAGGCTTCTCTCTCAAACATCACAAATTAGGCCCCTGGATGACCCAGAAGAAGTAAATTGGCACAATGAGTGATTTCATCCCCCGGATAACAAGAAGGGGCTCTTCTAACTGAGGATGCATTAGGAAGCCGGGATGTTGCTTCAAAGCCATTTAGGTAGATTGGGGCCCAATTTATTCTGCAGCTCCACTCAGTTGGAGTCAGAAAGGGGGGAAAAAAAAAAGACAGATAAATGGCAATATGAAGTGTCGACATGTTGGCGATAATAAGACGCAAAAGTGTCAGGACCGATTCAATTCTCGTGTCATTGTCGAGGCTCTCGGCGTGTCGGTTGCCCTTTTAAGAAAGCCGCAAATAAATAAAGCGGCACGAACAGCTCCCGGCATCGAAGACGAAAAAAAAGGACAAGTGAGAATGGGGCTCATGAACAAGTGATGTCAGGGAAGTGGCGGGGAAAGGAGGGAGGAAAAAATAGGACTCAGCCCGTGAGAGGAAAACACCATCTGGTCAAGATTATAACCTAGATACTCTGCATATGTGGCTTTTAACACTCCTCTGCTGTCCTCAAGTCATATCTCTATTCTTAATAAGGAATTGAACACATGTTGTGCATGCATGCTTGACAACAACAAACACATTTTTGCCTGGGTAGAGAAATGTGATTGGCTGGCAACCAAGCCTCTAAATTGTCCACTGGTGTGTCAGCTCTAATGAGGTCAAGAGTATCGAAATCCAATTAAAATCTCAATTACTACACAATTACAAAATCAGCATAATCGTAAAAAAAAATCACACTAATTTTTGAGTTGTTTAAATTTATACATGTGCACCTTTTTTACATTTTAAAATACCTAATTAAATAAATTTTGTCTCATCCAAAAGGAACTTCATAATTAGTGTTTCAAATAATTTTATTTGTCTTAATATTTTCTTTATTTGTTTTTTGCGTTTTAAAGAATTTTTTGTTTTGTGCCAAATAAAAATAAATGATCGTAAGATGCTGCACTCCAACTCCCAAGTTTTGCCAGCATAAATAAATAAATAAATAAATAAATAAATATATATTATTATAAATTCTGTTTGGTCCAAAGGGAACGTACATAATTATAGTGTTTATATTTATTTTTTAATTGGTTTTAATATTTTTAATGTGTAACCATTTTCTTGTTTTGTACCAAAAATAAATAAATAAATGATCACCCTACTGCACAGTGCACTTAAAGTTTTTGACAACACAAATAAATAAATAAATATATATTACTATAAATTATGTTTGTTCCAAAAGGAACTTACATAATTATAGTGTGTGTTTTTTTAAATTGGTCTTGATATTTTTAAATGCTTAAACATTTTCTTGTTTTGTACCAAAAAATAAATAGTCGATTGAATAATCATGATTTTAATTGTTGCCAAAAATAATCATGATTATTATTTTTTCCATAATCGAGCAGCCCTAGTCGAGAGATATTGGATGGATTTATTTAGCACAGTCAGTGGCTTTCACATCCATTGCATGTAGATTCAACGCCCTCAGGTGGACGTAGTGTGGAATTGCAGCGCCTGTTAATTTGGCCTCCCTCTTGATTCTTCCCACAGAGACGATGGTGTTGTTTCTGATCGGCGTCTCTGCAGCCGTGAACATTTCATCTCATGACAACCAAACGGCAGGTAAAGATTGAATATTAATTGCTTTATTTATTTCAGAAAGAACCTCCATCCGTTTTGTGTCCTGTGTCCAGGGAACCCCACCCAGCAGGGTGCTCATGTGCTGCCCTCCACGTTGATCTTGTCCCTTGTGCTCATCTTTGTCGTCCTGCTGACCATTTACTGCCTCAGGTGAGAGCAATGAGCCTCAATTTACAGTATGTTTTCCCTTAGGAAATCTCTGTTTGGAGTTATGTCTTTTTATAATGGATGATTGATTTTTTTTTTTTTTTTTACATATACTTATATATCAATCAACTTTCTAAAATAATTGTCGTTTTTTTGCTGGCATCATGAAAAGGAACAATTGTCTCTCTCAGGGTGTTAATTAGGGGTGTGAATTGCCTAGCATCTGACGATTCGATTCGTATCACGATTCACAGGTCACAATTCGATTCGATACCGATTAATCCCGATACGAATTTATAAGTCGATTGTTGCGATTTTTTTAAATTCAAATTTAGAAAATACTAATCAGTAAACTTGTACAGTCTAAGATTTGTATGAAAATGTATTATTTATTTATCTGAAACTTCAGTCTTATACAGGTTGTAATCTGTTTCATGTTCAACAGCATTGAAATAAAATATTAAGGCTTAATGTTCTATTAAAATAACATCTTCTATGCTTAAGGTGTGAACCCTAACCTGAAGTAAGACATTTTGTTGAATAATTTTCCATTAAAAATGGAAGTTTAAAAATCGATTCGGCCGCCTATTGAATCGATTCGAGAATTGTGTGATGTTGTATCGCGATATATTGCCGAATCGATTTTTTTCAACACCCCTAGTGTTAACACATTTTTAACTTTTATTTACTTTATTTTTTTTTTCTTTTGAAGGTTCAAAAACCACAGGAAAGCTCTGGTTACCTCTGTGGATAAAAAGCTTCCAAATGGCTTCCTGGAGGAACAAGGTATACTCAAAGTCACCACCACATGAAAATGTAACACTTAGTTGCTTTATTTATTTGTCTTTTTTTTTTTTTTATATCGATATTTGATTCATTCATTTACATTCTTTACGGCGTTGGAACAATTCCCCGTGTGTAGTCTGAGCTAACTGGGAAGTTTGTGGAGTCCTCTTAGCTTTCCCAGCACGTAAACTTTCATTTTAAGTGTGGGGGGGGGGGGGGGGGGGATATATATATATATATATATAAATAAACGGAAAGGCCGCATTTTGAGTCGAGGCGGTCCGAGGCGGCGCTCTGTTTACGAGTCGGAGAAATCATTTCTGTCATGAATCGGCAGAAGTGGGAAATCTTAATGGCCGCCCGGGCTTGTTGTTGCAGGTGCAACGCCGTCTCGTAATGGCGCCTACTGGGAGTCGTTAGCCTCCTGACCGCCATATATTCCTTGTTTGTTTTGTTTTTTAAACACAGGAGAGCAAAGAGTGGTCCTCCTCCCCAGATCGCCCTCGCCCTCCAAGAAGTACTTCCCCATCCCGCTGGACGAGCTGGAGGAAGAGTACCGAGTGCGCTCGGCCGACGACGGCAAGCTCTTCCGGGAGGAGTTCAACGTGGGTTGATCGGCCAAAACGCAGCGGACGCTAACCCGCTAACCTTTTTTTTTGTTGTTCGCTCGTCTGTTGTTGTACCAAGCACCAAAAAATAGCACTAAAAAAAAAAGTTACGAGTGTCAGCGTTGTCCTGTAATTTTTGGGGGCTCTCATGAGGTTTTCTCGTTCTAGTCGCTGCCGTGTTACTACCATCACGGGTCCTTTGAGGAGGCCAGTAAGGAGCACAACAGAGACAAAAACAGATACCCCAACATTTTACCATGTGAGTTAAAAAAAACTTGAAGACAAGACTGACTTTATTTATTGAATGTGATTTATTTCCTGCTCTTTCGCTTCCTCGCTTGCAGACGACCATTCAAGAGTGGTTTTGAGCAGTCACATCGCTCATGCGTGTTCAGACTACATCAACGCGTCTTACATAGATGTGAGTCATTATTGCCCGATAGCTTGAAAATGGCTGCAAGTATGATGCCCATTAATAGGATGCTCTTTTGCGCAGGGGTTCAAGCAAAAGAAGAAATTCATTGCTGCTCAAGGTAAATGAACGTAACTTGTATTAGGCTTTACAATCAGGAATTTGGAGCAAATCAGTGAGTGTAAAAAAAATAAATAAAAAATACTGATCCAATCAGAAGATGGACCAATTTATTAAAAAAAAATATTTACTGTCATGGGACTATCCATGGCAGTAAATAATAGCAAAAATGTGCGTATAATTGACACCAATAAAATCCATTGGGGAAAAAAATAACAGTTAAAACCCTAATTTAAAAAAAAAAAAAAAAAAAAAAAGTTTCATGTGGGTTAACCAGAGGGAAAAAAATAAATAAATAAAAATATTGATTTAAAAAAACAAATCCAACTGTATAAAATAAAAAAGCTTGTTTTACTAATGATGGCAACACTGAACATCCCTTGAACGAACGAGATCATTTTTGCTATAAAGTCTCGTTTTGCAGATCCAATCAATGATGTCATTGATTGATCGGTCTATTATGACGTCACAATCGATCACAATTATTTTCTGTAGTGTTTGGTACTTATGAGGACTATTGCTGACATTGGGTGGAATCGTTATACCTATGAATTAGAACTTTTGAGGAAATATTTGCTCAACCGTTAATGCATCATCAAAGGGAGCAATAGTTATAAAAAAAAAAAAACTGTGTATTCATCGTTTCTGTAACAATAGACAGTAAATTTGTATTATGTTCTATATTCTGTACCCCTACCCAAATGTAAAAAGCTACTATACTAACTGTTATGTCTTAAATTTGACAGCTTGACGGCTTGCTTGTGTACAGTACTGCAGCTCTGTTGCACAATTTTTCCCAGTATTTTGCATTGAATTAGCAAGAACCAATGTAAACCCACCAAGTAAACCCTAAACATTTGCATTGGTTGGTATATACTGTACAGTAATCAATGTCACCCTCTAGTGGTCATGCTACATCAACAACTCTATTGATTATGACTGATTTCACTGATGGCAGCCAAGGTCATTTTTGGGCAATGTACCCTACGTTTTCTACGCCACTTGTACATTTTGCATTTATTTATATTTAATTGATTTTTAAAAAAATATATTTTGTATGTTTCAGGTCCAAAGTTGGAGACGGTGGCTGACTTCTGGCGAATGATTTGGGAGCAGAAGACAGCAACTATAGTGATGCTGACCAATTTGAAAGAAAGGAAAGAGGTTTGTTGCGCACAGTTTGAACAAACAAATTAACTTGTGTATGCATGTATGTAAAAAAAACATACCTAAATAAAATTGATCACAATTCTTAAAAAAAAAGAGTGAAATACAAGTTGTACTACTTCAGAATCACTAATCTACCGTCTATAGCTACACCCCACAAAAGCGTTACCATGTCTTGTTTCTATGACCCCAAAGTCAGCAACTTGTAATTTATTTGACCCCCCCGTCTCTCAGATGACAATCTAATCACATTGTCACCCAGCAGATGACTTTTTGCATGAGCTGAGCCTCAAAGGGCTGATCAATGGGGAGCTCAGCGGCAGGTTTTGATACAGCAGAAGAAGGAGGAGAAGCGTCGGGGATCAATGATGCAATAATTGTTGATAAGACCCCGGGAGGCTTCATGATAATTAGTCTGAAAGGCTCGTTAATGAGTTGGAGCTCGGCTTGTGCACATCGTATTGACTGACAGGGACGCGCAAAGTCAAGCGCCTTCGATTCCCCGGTTACACTGAACAAAAATATAAACGCAACACTTTTGTTTTTGTTCCTGCTTTTCATCAATCGTCTATATAATTTCTAGGTATAGAAAAATAGGATCCGAGCAATTAATCGGACGATATTAGCTCTTTTAAAAACTGAAAAAAATGCCATCCCCCCCCCCCCCCTTTTTTTTTTTTTTTTTCCACATGAACACATTACAACGTAATGTTAAAAATGAACTCTCTGCAATAAATAAATAAATGAATAAAATCTCACTGTTGTAAAGTTAAAACAGTGAAAAGTTCATATTTTGTCCAGAAATAATTTGCTAACTTAATTACTTTTCATGTACAATTAATGTCTTTTAAAAACTTTTTTTTATTTTTTTTCCTCTTGCTGTCGACTGATGATGACATCACCTGTGCTGAGGAAGTTGTAATGACCAATCATGGCTCAGCTGTTTTCTGGGGTTGGTCAGCAAACTGAGCCATGATTGGTTCTTACCTACTTCCTCAGCACAGGTGATGTCATCATAAGTCGACAGTAAGTAGAAAATTTACTTTTTAAAGGTATTAATTGTACATGAAAAATAGCTAAATTACCACATTAATTATAGACGAAATAACATTTAAAAAAATGAGTATTAGTTCATCCCTATGTTCTGCCAAATATTATCTGTCTTAGTGAGCACTTCTCCTTTGCCGATATAATCACTCCATCTCACAGGTGTGGCATATCAATACAACTGCATCATTTTTGAGCGGCCTTATATTGTGGGCACACATGTGCAATCAGCATCTCAAAAAGCCACATCGTAAAATGCATGTATTATCTTGGCGAAGGAGAAGTGCTCTCTAACAAAATTCAGACCGATTGGTGTACAATATTTGAGTGAAATTGAAAGTCTGAGGCAAAATTGTTGTTTCTGTGTTTGCTCAGTATATGCAATATCAACTCATTATTTTCTATACATTATATAAAATAAAAATGTCTTTCTTTTTATTGCAATTAATACAATGAACGTTGTAATGGACAATGAGTTTATTTTCAAATTTTTTGTCATTGTTGGAACTCTTATTTTCTAACTTCCTCTTTGGGCGGAAGTTTATTTTGAAGGTTTGCGGTAAGGTAGAATGACGTAGGAGACGGAAGTGGATTGAGAGCGCGAGACGTTTGAAGCCGTAAAAATAGTTTCACGCACGACGAATCCAACATTAAAGATACTTAGCCCGGTTGAAAGTGGCAACAAGGTCAAGAATTAAGCTTATATTTAAGTAGAATTATGTTTGTGTTTACATTTTGAGTTTAATTAGCCTAAATTTATCTGTATAGAGGAAATGAGAATATGTTTAATTGATGGCGTCATGTTTGTTTTATTTTCAGCTCTTACGGTGTAAGAGGTTTATACATGGACAAAGGAAAGGAGAATTAAAAAGAAAACTTCAGACCACCAGTAAAGTTGTATTATTTCAACCGACGCTACAAACGTTATTTTTTTTAATGACGGTGTCTTCAGGACAAATGCTTCCAGTATTGGCCGGAAAAAGGCTGCTGGATGTACGGCAACATCAGGGTGGCCATGGAGGACGTCACCGTTCTGGTGGACTACACCGTTCGCAAATTCTGCGTTCAGTATGTAAGTCAAACCTATACATCCACATATCATTTCTTTTCATTAAAGCCTTGGGAAAAAAAAACAAAAAAACTGTTGGTTTATTAAAAATGTGCCATGTATGGATTTCCAGCGCACACCAGTAAAATTTAATTACACTGCAGCAGGCCTTCCCTGCAATATTTTTAAGCGCGCATTGTCTCTAATTAGGCACACAGTAAAATTGTTTAATATTTGAGCCAACTGTAGTTATCGGATGACATTAAAAATACATCATTTTAATCGCAATCTCTTATTAAAAATTAAGCAACTAATAAAGCTGCATGGAGAAGACGTAAAAAGTAATGCTCCCTGAAGGGGCGTTCAAACAGTTTAGTACACGGTAATAGGGTAGAAAATAGAATAAATAAGGAAAAACCGCGGCGGAAAAACAATATGGGATATTAAAAGAGGTTGTATGCAAGATTAAAAAAATAATATCAATATACTAATGTGTTTAACGTACTCAGAGAATCAATATGCGGCGTGTTGTTGCTTCTTCCGTGCAGTAGTCGCTTTGTTTTGCAGAGCCGGTTCACCTTTTGTCTCGCCTCTGTTTGATATCAGAACCCTGCAGGTAAACTTTACGTATCCTCTCTGACTTTGTGAACAGCAGATGACACGCTCACGCGCCAGTCAGAAATGTTGGAAAAATGTTGATATCCGCTCGGGAAAGTACGGCACTCCATACTTGCTCTTGCGTTTGTGTGCTCACAGTGACCATTACTCACGCGCAGGCATTAACGGCGCACGTCTGTTCCTCACAGCAGGCCAGTGATGGACCCCGGGCCCCGTGCCTGGTCACTCAGCTCCACTTCACCAGCTGGCCAGACTTCGGGGTGCCGTTCTCGCCCATAGGCATGCTGAAATTCCTCAAGAAGGTCAAGGCTGTCAACCCGTCGTACGCCGGACCCATTGTGGTGCACTGCAGGTAACAAGAACACAATTAGGACTTCTTTTTTTTCTTTCTTTCTTTCTTTCTCCCACTTGCGTCATCTGTTTTTGCAAGTGAGTGGCAGATTGTTGCAATTATAAACTCGGGTGAAGAGAACATAGAAAAAGTGAGCATTGCGATCCGATGGGGATCATATAGTTTGTTTCATTATACTGTAAAACTCGGACATTTTTCCTGGCTGGTATGTGAATACGTGCACCTTTTGTCCGACTGGTCTTGTCGCCTGCTGCAACAGGTGCTCACTGTTTTTTTCAACGCCCGAGGCTCCTTCGCCCATCTGCTGAAATGACCCTTGTAAATCTGTTATTGCTGGTGGTGGGGGTTTGGGGGGGGGGGGGTGCTTTTATACATGCACACGGTCATTTGCCACCAAGTGTGCCAATGCAATAATATATACATTATATGGACGCAAATAGTTGGGTATCTGTTTGTTTGTTTGTTTTTTTGCACTTTTTACAGGAAATGGAAGAAAATTGTCAGATTGTTGGCAGTTTTAACAACTTCCACTCTTGTAGGAAAATATTTCGAGCACACTTTTGACCGTTTGTGTGTGCCAGAATTCTCACAAAAATTCATTATCAAGTAAATCCTCAACTGTATGTACTTTTTCTTTTATTTGAGAATCAAGCTGCATTTTTTTTTAGAATTGTAGCTTGCATTTATGTCATGTATTTGGCACTCAACTGTAATAAAATAATACAGGGCGTCATTTAGAGAGTGCAAAATGGGGACGTTGATATTATTGACCTGCATATATAAACAGGATTTCCGCAGGTCATTAAAAAGCATTACGAGCCATTAAATGGATTTTAGTCAAATTAAGGCCTTGAATGGCATTAAAAAGCATTTAAAGAAGCCATCCAAAGACATTAACAATTTCAATACAATTGATGTAATGACATTCATGCTTTATTTTACCTAAATTGTGCAAAGCAGTCACTATAACACAATATAGCAATAACGTGAAAACAATACGTGGGGACTGACAACGACAGTAATTGTAATTTACAATGAACAAACAAATTGCTTCACGTTCCAAATACTAATTGCTCTTAATTTGAAAAGGGTAAAAAAAAAATGAAAATAAAAAATGTCACTAATGTCATCTAGTGGCAGAAGATTACCTCAACATAAATCTATTATTCATTTTTTTACACACCTTTTTAACTTAATATAAAATTAGTCTATCATATAATGTGCGATTAATTTCCAATTAATCACAAGTTAAATATGGAAATTAAGTGAGTAATTATGATTAAAAATCTTGAAATGTCTTGAAAGGAGCTGATAAATTCAAGTTATTATTAATTTATTATTGTTCATTATTTATTATTTATTATTAATTTATTATTATTACTTAGCCAAACTAGTTTGAAGAAGTGGAAACTATCAATAAGAAATCTATTGGTGACCCAAGACCTTTTTGTACAGTATTGCATGTGTTGTTTTTGTTTTTGTGAGAAGTGATGTTCCTTCCACCCGTCTTTACAAGTTCTCTGACAAGTGTTGTCTTCTTGTGCGTGTGCGTGTGCGTGCGTGTAGCGCGGGCGTGGGGAGGACGGGCACGTTCATTGTCATTGACAGCATGATCGACATGATGCACATGGAGCAGCGGGTGGACGTCTTCGGCTTTGTGAGCAGAATACGAGAGCAGCGCTGTCAACTCATCCAGACCGATGTAAGCTTTGACCCCTCCTGACCCGCTGTGCCTCGCCGACTGACAATTGTTGTTGCGGCGCACGGCAAAACAAACAACAACAAAAAAAAAACAAAAAAAGACAGCGAAACAAACTGTCAGTGATACTTGAAGAGGAAGGGTGGGAAGAAGAAAAAAAAACAACTCAATCTTTGGTCCTGACTCCCTTTGCGCCCTTCCACAGATGCAGTACTCCTTCATCTACCAGGCCCTGTTGGAGTACTACCTGTACGGAGACACGGAGCTGGACGTGTGCTCTCTGGAGGGACATCTGCACGGGCTTCACAACACCAGGGCCCCCCACGACAGACTGGGCCTGGAGGAGGAGTTCCGGGTATGCCAAGAGAGAGAGAGAGAGACATTTCAGTAATGAATCGTCCCAACATGGCGGTATTTTTTCCCCGAGATCTGGCCCAGGGTGGCGCTCTGAGCGGCGGCGGCGGCATTAATAACAACGCTTTATAAGGTGCCTCCATCTGCCATGCAGAATTAACGGGAGCTCGGTGGCAAGTTTTCATGTTTTACTCATAGCGCTTCCCTCTTTTAACCCCCCCACCTCCTCTCTACTGATTAGAAGTTTGTTGTTGCTGTTGTTTACTTGAGGTAGTAAATGTTTTAGCACTTTTCAAATACACTCTGGGGTCACAACATTAGGTACGCCTGAGCGATCATGCAAAAAGATGAACAGTATTTAAACATTGATAGACTGCTTTATTAATCACAAACACGTAACAGATGAGAATTATAACAGAGAAAAGACAAAGTTCAAGTATAAAAGTTTGTTCATTCGAGAGGAGTAGGAACAAGTAAAAAAAAACAAGGAAAAACAAAAAAATCTCCCTTTCAAAGACATTCGAAGCAAAGACGGTAACAGATGTTAATTATTTTCACTCATCTAATATAACACGGGTGCGCAAACGTTTGAGTTGAAGAGCCACATTTGATTTTTAATATAAACAGATGGGCCAGATCGTTTATAGCAAGATGAGGAAAAAAAGGCAACGTGCTCAGTGATAGAAGATTTAATAATAAACCATTTTAAATAAATGAAATAAAAACGTTAAGTACGCTGGCGTTGAAACCTCCTTGATCACAATTTGGTAAATTGCAATGTTTTTTTTTGTTTGTTTGTTTTTATTTCACAAATCTAGATTATTGGTGTCCTCTTTGGTGATGCAATGTTAATCGTTCAACAAATGTGACATTTTTTTTCGGGGGGGGGTTATTTACAATTTCAGTAATTCAAAAAGTGCAGTTGAAGCAGCTCTACTGGTACATGGGCTCCCTCTAGTGGTATGCAAAATAATCACTGCCTAAGTGCGGTTCAGTTGTATTCAACTTTTAAGGTCAAAACATTTTCATTTAATATCCTAAGCATGTTTTGTTTTTAAGCATTTATTTAGATACAATTATTATTTGACTTTCATGTGCAATGCATTTTAATTGAATCATTACTTATATTAATATTAATATTAATATTAAATATAGGCTACATTTGAGGATTGTTTTTAATCAACATCTAGGCATGCTATAGTAATTTATTTTAATGTTTATAATAATGTATGTGAATATTTTTTCCAAGTGGCACTGAGTGTAAAAAATACTTACTTAGCTTTATTATGATGAATGAATAAACTTATAAATGAATGCAAGAAATATGTCCTATAATTGCTTGGTTCGCCATACTTTAACTTTTTAATTTTTTTTACTGTGACGTCTTTTTGCATCTCATCAATCTGCCCGCCTTTTTCGCCCTCCTCCCCATCAGAAGCTGACCAACGTGCGCATAATGAAGGAGAACATGCGGACGGGGAACCTCCCAGCCAACATGAAGAAGAACCGCGTACTTCAGATCATCCCGTGTAAGGAATACTTTGATTCCTCCCCCACCTCCGCAGTTCCATTATACATCGCATCCGAGTCGCATCAAAGTGAGGGGTGACATCTGTATCGATGACATAAAACGGACGTGCGGCTAGTTATGTAGTAATCGTATATCACATTTGAATTAAGCATCAAGTGCAATTACCAGAATAACTACAACACTCCTTTAGTTTGTCTTTCAGAGATTATAAATCACACATTAAAAAATATTTGAATGATTCATTTCAGAACATAAAGGCAACACGGTGGACAAGTGGTTAGCATGTCTGGCTCACTGTTGAGAGTTTGAATCTCAGGTCTGGACCCCCTAAATGGAATTTGCATGTTAAATTGGAGGCCCGTGATGTACGACACCTCTCGCCCAAAGTCAGTGGGATAGGCCGCAGTTCACCCCAATGGAAAACAGATGAATGTCGTCACTTGTTGCCAGGCAGAATTCATTGCTTCCTATGTTTAGGCTAATTAAAAAAATAGCCTAACCCAGCCAAATGCGCTACCTAGAACTGGATTCACAAATAGAGAAAGCACTTGAATTTTCATTGAATCTCTGCTCTGTATTATCTATAAAATAGATCTCAGAGTTCTCTTACTGTTTTGGACCCAAGTGACACTTTTTCCTCTTCTTCCTACTTTTATTGGCTCGAAAAAGTTCTCCTTTCTTTTTTGTCTTTTTTTTCCCTGGCACAGATGATTTCAACCGAGTCATACTTTCAGTGAAACGAGGGCAGGAGTTCACCGACTACATCAATGCCTCCTTTATTGACGTAAGCCGCCGCCGCGACCTCCTCTATAGATTTTCCCATAGAAGTATAAATATAAAGCTCATCGGCTGCTTCTGAAACGATGCAAAACATCATTCCCCGAGTGTTGCGCTGTGCCCTCCAGGGCTACAGGCAGAAGGACTATTTCATCGCAACCCAGGCCCCCCTGTCTCACACGGCGGAGGACTTCTGGAGGATGGTGTGGGAGTGGAGGTGCCACTCGATCGTTATGCTCACTGAACTAAAGGAGAGGGAGCAGGTGCAGCACGCCGCATGCTTTCTACTAGCTTATTGCAACACGTTTCCCTGCATTTTGTGCTTTTTTTTCTTTCTTTTTCCCCTCCCCGTCCTCTCATGTGGCAAAGTACATGTCAAACCTTTCCCAACAGGAAAAGTGTTTCCAGTATTGGCCATCAGAGGGCAGTGTGACATTTGGAGAGTACACGGTGGAGCTGAGTGGAGACTCACAGGGCGAAACCTTCACTCTCAAGGACTTGGTGCTCACCTGCAGAACAGTACGTTGCACAAACACAGGAGCAAACATTTTGTTGAGTTAATAATAACTCAGAAAATATCGTAATGGAACATCTGGTGTTTTTTTGTTTTTTAAGTCTGCATTTGCACATTTGACAGTTTTCAACTACTGTTTGTGTCAATACGGGAGCACCTTGTATTTGTAGTTGCGACGTTTGACTTACAGTTCACAGGCTCAAGTTTTATTCTTGGGTTAACAATTACATGTTAAGAAAAATACATTTTCAGTAAAAGTTGAAATGATTATCAAAAAAATGTTGTTGTTTTTTGCCATTTGTCATTTTCTAAATCTATTCCGAGCAACTACTATAGTAATTTGTAACTTCTAAGTACAGTATCATCCATTTGAATTTAATTTTAAAATATTTAGTTACATTAACATTTATGTGAAATGTATTTTAATGCAATCATTTTTGTTTTTCTATATTTAGGTACAGTGTTAATGTTCAAACTGTGCCTAATGTTACTGTGACTTACAATAAGAAATATATTTTTGAGAATTAAAACCTCTGCTTAGGTCCGCTATGTTACTGCATTTAAATTTTGTCCAATATGGTGGGACTTAGCATAATAATGCTAATGCTAACACATAATGGTAAACTGCAGTACATAAGCAATGGCTCACCATTAGTATCAATGAATTGGTTTTGTAACCCTTTTTTTATGTAACGGATATTTAAACACTGTGTAGACAGACAATTTAATATAACCATGCTCACTGTCAAATTCTTTATCCCCTGCGAAGAACCACTAATATTACTTCTGAGGAGCTGTGACATGTCATCTGTCTCCATATATATCCGTATGTCTACCTGTAAACTGCCCACAAGAGGGCAAGAGTGCACCAGAATAAATAGCATTTTTATTATATATAAAGAATACGATTATCGAAAGGTGTTTTGCATGCAAGTGTAATGTAGCTTCCTTTTTCACTGTTGAATTGTGAAATAATATCTCGTCCGCGCACCGCCAGGAGAACCAGTCTCAACACGTCCGTCATTTCCACTTCCACGGATGGCCTGAGATCGGCATACCGGCGGAGGGCCGAGGGATGATCGACATCATCGGCTCGGTGCAGAGGCAGCAGCAGCAGTCCGGGAACCGTCCCATCGTGGTGCACTGCAGGTGAGGTCAAGACTGCCCGGAAACATTTTGACTTGAGTTGTGGATGGCTGATATTGGAAGGCGTTTTCCTTCTAAACGATCCATTTTTTTTTTTTTTTTCCTTTGGAGAACGTCTGTTACAAGAAAGTCGCCGTGTTGCCTCAGTGGAGCCGCTGTTCTTATGCCTAAACCACTTATGTGATCCTTTATAAAGACTTCTCAGTGGATGCTTTGATCAGAACCTAGCTTCAGGTGAAGTGATTCTAAAGCGGCGACGGCCCGGTGGGATCGATCCAATCCACCCATTCGCAGTCAATTAAAACCTCTCAAAGTGAAATATCCTCTGACTCCCCACTATGATTAATCTGATAAGATGAGCTAACGACAGGAAATGGTGTCATCACTCCGCTCTTTGCCTTCATCACCGCTTGTCTAAGAGGGGCTTTTTAAAGCCGTTCCACCCGCCTCCCGGGAGCGGGGCTAACCCTCGGCGATCCCCCGGCGTCTCGCCGCACTCGTCCAAATTGCACATCACTCCGGCGCGCGCTCCCTCGCCGTCCCGCCATCACGAGTAAACATCGTCTCAGTCAAACACTCAGCTTCCACGCTGATTAGTGTTAGCGTTCGGATTAGCCTCTCCTTAAGTGCAGGGTGGAGGGGGGGGATTATTAGCACCATTAGCCCAGGCAGAGGTCACCTTTTCTCTCGCCGAACGATGCATTCAAATGGATGAAAAGCATACATGCTCAGGGATAAGACGCCATATTTGGTCACCTAAGTGGGTGTTTAAAATGGACCTTCACAGTGATACAGGAAAATGGTGCAAAAAGATACAGCGACTTTTAGCCATGGCTATTTTTATATAGAGCAACAATTTTCTATTTTTAACTTCCAGTGACCAGTATAAGAGCATGTCAGAGTGATAATACCAAATTTAGCACATCTGTTCCCTATTCGCACCTTAGACCTTGTAACATTACAAGTCACGTGCAAGGTTATTTTTGTTATCTAAAATTAATGAAAAAAACTAAAATTTAAAAAAAAATCATTAACGAAATAAAATACAAACGAAAATGCTTTTTAAAAAACGAAAACTAACTGAAACTACATTTTATGTTTACAAAACTAATTAATTCATTTAATGCATGAGCCTTGTGGGATGATCTTAAATGTGATTTTAACTAGATGTATTTTCATATTAACCGGAATAACGAATAAAGTATTTTTTATTATTATTATTATTTTTTATTTTGACGTTTGAAAAGTGTCACACAGAAGTGACGTCATCGAGCAGCCGCCAATAGAAAAGCACCTTCAGATGACGTCGCTCTCATGGTGTTTTTTTTTAAATATTACGCACAACTTTTAAAAATAAAAATAAAAATACTGAAACTAACTATAACTAAAACTAAGCATTTAAATAAAAATAAAAACTACTAAAAACAGAACCATCCTAAAAACTAATTAAAACTAAATAAAAAACTAAATAAAAAAATAAAAAAATAAATAAATAAATAAATAAAACTAAAATGACAAATTCCAAAACTATAACAACTCTGGTCACATGACACTGAGGAGAGAAAATTGTGTTTGTGTGTTGAGTTATTTTGCGGCACCAGAATATTTTCTGACAGTAACCACTCATTCCCTCAATAAAGAGATTGTCTACTCCTCTTTTCATCGTCTGAGAAGATGCTGCAAGGTTTTACTGACCCTGAAAGTCTGGAAAAAAAAGTTTTATCTTGAAGATCAGTTGCATCCACCTATGTTTCTGTCAAAACACGTATCTCAGGGGGGAAAGTAAGCCCAGAAGCTTCCAAAAATGAGTTAAAAAAAACAAAAAAAACAACCATGTTTGGACAGCTTCTTCAAAAAGGAGAACGGGCCAAAAAAATGAGACAGAAGAAGAGTGGACACCTTCCAAGAAAAAGAAAGGAGTTTTTAATTCAATATCGACAGTCCTCTATGCATCGAACCGCTCTGCGTGGTATGCGGCGACTGGCTCGCAAATGAGCCAATGAAGTCATCAAAACTGCCTTGGCACTTGAAACCCAAGCATCCGGCATTAAAAGACAAGCCTTTGGAGTTTTCTCAAAGGAAGAAAAAAAAAAAGGAAAAAAACAAAAAAGATTACCCCAATGGAACCTGCTCGTTGAAGAGAAACACTAATTACAACAACATCATTCAGCGGAACGATGACTTATACATTTAACAGGCATGTGCATCTCGCCAATAAAAGACAATTCGATACGTATCTCCATACATGGGGTGTAATGCTATTCAAGGATGGTTCGGTCCAGTAAGTAGAACAATGGGATTTGGTTCGAAGAGAGTGATTTTTTTTCTTTTATTTAAATTTGGTTAATAGATTTTAGAGCAGATTTGTTAGGTTGTTGATGCTTCATTTTTGTTTAGTTTTCAGTAGTTTTCGTATTAGTTTATATTTTTAAAATGGTGTGTTTGTTGAGTGCAAGAAAAAAAAAGAATCGCAAAATATTGTGGAATAAACTACAGTGGTCATGACTAGGGTCATGCAAGGGTTATGTTTACTGTCATGACTAGGGTCATGCAAGGGTCATGCTTACTGTCATGCAAGGGTCATGCTTACTGTCATGACTAGGGTCATGCAAGGGTCATGCGTAATTTCATGACTAGGGTCATGCAAGGGTTATGTTTACTGTCATGACTAGGGTCATGCCAGGGTCATGCTTACTGTCATGCAAGGGTCATGCTTACTGCCATGACTAGGGTCATGTAAGGGTTATGTTTGGGTCATGACCGTGAGGTCAAGTGTCTGTTTTGAACGGATGTAACCAGCATCTAGTTTCAACTAGTAAGACGCGATGTGATGTCAAGAAACTTTAATCTATTTATCTGGTCAACAGCCAATCAGATAATACCATGGCAGTCCTGTTACCCACATGTCTAGCCACAGCCAATCAGATTGATTCGCTGTCTATATAAGCCAGTCTGAGAAGTGTGTGTTTTTTTGGATTATTACCTGTGTTCCTCTGTGGAACCCTCATTGTTTCTCGTTTTTTTTTTTTTTTTTTTTGTAGTTACTTGTAGCTTTAATAACCTTGGTAACAATATGTCAAATCTGTCCAAAGCCCAACCGATTCACATTATTTAAATTTCAAGAAACAACAAATGATCAGCAACATCAAACCAATTCATACCAACTTTTTGATCGCTTTTTTTTTTTTTTTTTTTTATTAATGGGTTCAAGCTATTTTGAGACCGATTTCATTCATTCATATACTGATGCACTCACATCTTTTAAATGAAAACCCCGATTTTTCCATTAAAATTATTGTTTTGTTACACCCTTAATATTTAATCTTTTTTTATTTGATTCCATGACTGAATATTAATGTCCTGTGGATCTGGTCCCAAAAAAAAAAAAAGGTTGGGAACCACTGGACTATGATGCACTTACATCTGCTTACAGTTAATTTATCATTATTATTATTATTATTAGGAGACTTTGACCAATATGCATTTCTAACACCTACTTAATGCAATTAAGTTCAGTTGATAATTTCAACTTGTGAGGTGAAATGAGAAAGTCTCAAAGGCGCCGTGCGGCGATATTGATTGCATGACACAAGTGTGACACGGTTTCCCGCCTTGATCTTTCAGTGCCGGCGCGGGTCGGACGGGGACCTTCATCGCCCTCAGCAACATTCTGGAACGCGTGAAGGCAGAAGGCCTGCTGGACGTCTTCCAGACCGTCAAGAGTTTACGCATGCAGCGGCCGCATATGGTGCAGACCGTGGTAATGTTTGCAAATGAGACACAAAAACAACAAATCCTGCTCGCGCCGTTTGCGCCGCGCATGTTAACACGTCGCGTCTCAACGCGGTGTTTATTTTTTATTTGCGGTTTTGTTTTCCAGGAGCAGTACGACTTCTGCTACCGAGTGGTGCAGGATTTTGTCGACATCTTCTCAGACTACGCCAACTTTAAATAAGGCGCCTTTTTGAACATCTGCTTTCCAATTAACTTATGCAATGGACTTCTTTTTTTTTTGGGTTGGTTGAATGTACATTTTCTAAAGTTTTACATTTTGTATCATACTGTAATATAAGCAAACATATCGGTCCCTTTGCGGAAGTCTTTTAGGATTACATTTTACTTGAAAATATTTGCTTTGTACATTAAAATATGTAGAGTTAAGATTATGTAAATACAGTGGTGCCTTGAGATACGAGTTACCCCATATGTATAATACCCCGTGGCATTATGGGAAGGTATGCTAACTTTGTAGCATGTAGCCTACAAGTACGGTCGAACATTTTTGCGAGTATGTTGGAACGTATTTGCGAGTATGTTCGAACGTATTTACGAGTATGTTCGAACGTATTTGCGAGTATGTTCGAACGTATTTCCGAGTATGTTGGAACGTATTTACGAGTATGTTCGAACGTATTTGCGAGTATGTTCGAACGTATTTATGAGTATGTTGGAACGTATTTGCGAGTATGTTCGAACGTATTTACGAGTATGTTCGAACGTATTTGCGAGTATGTTCGAACGTATTTGCGAGTATGTTTGACCGTATTTGCGAGTATGTTGGAACGTATTTGCGAGTATGGTGGAACATATTTGCGAGAATGTTCGAACGTATTTGCGAGTATGGTGGAACATATTTGCGAGAATGTTCGAACGTATTTGCGAGTATGTTTGACCGTATTTGCGAGTATGTTGGAACGTATTTGCGAGTATGTTCGAACATACTTGCCAACCAAAAATGTTTACTCCACATTGGCAGCTCTACGCTTCCGTAGGTTACGATCATGGTCACGTAAAAAAATAAAAATAAAATGGACTTGGATCTCAAGGCACCTCTGTGTGCAGGTGTAGCTCAGTAAATTTGAATATTGAAGAAAATTCAGTTCAAAAGGTGAAACGCGTATTGCATAGATTCATTTAAAATACAGGAAATACTTTTTAGAAGTGCAATTTTTACATAATTTTATATATATATATATATATATATATATATATATATATATATATATATATATATATATATATATATATATAAATGTTCTAAGATGATTTTTTTGGGATGATATTCAAATTGATTGATCCGCACCTGTATTTGTCAGCATTGAATTGCTCACTTCCTACCTAAAATTAATCCATAACGAAAAGCATTCTGAACTCTTTCTGCTTTACTCTCTATTAGCCACAATGCCTTTTCTTGACACACGCATGTATATTTTCTCTTTGCTGCAAACACATTGCAATGTGTTTGAAGGGTCAACATTCAAAAAGTCACATTAAGGACCTTCTTTCTAATGTCAAATAACGTAACGCGCATTCGATTCTGTCGGTAAAAAGTCTTCACTTGGTCTGGTATGAATAAGTTAGCGGCCGCTGTCTGTTGTCATTTGATTCAACGTGGCCAACTTTCTTCTCTTGCCCGTGGCCATGTTACTTAGTGCTTGGGTGCCCGACACTGCAAAATGCCATTAACCCATATTGAAAATAATGTCTAATCACGTCGAGAAAAACATGTCATTCATACGTGTTTTTTTTTTTTTTTCCCCCTCTGGCTGCCAAGTATCATATTCCGCTTTTTTCCCTTTTTAAACAGGCTTGCCATTTCCCCGGCATGCATGTTTGATTAGAGGCTCTGAAAAACACTTCTAATCGTGAAATATTTGTCACCGAGTGACGTGTTTAGTTTTTAACGACAACCAGAAGACATTTTGAACTTTTACTGCTTTTAAATCAGAAGTTTAATAGTTAAGCAACTATGTAATATGTATAATGTTGTTGCTGAATAATTTAGTGAATATTATTTATGACGGACGTGCTTGATAACGGACAAATAAGGGTTTTGCTCATACGAAAGATTTAGCTGCATTTTTCCACATTTTGACAATAATTGCAAGTATGAATATAACACTTTTGCTTTTACTTCCATTTTTAAATCCAATTATTTTTTTCCTATGTATACAAACTGTCCATTTCTCTTAAATACATTCTGTAATCTGTCTAAATTTTAGTGAGCGCTTCTCTTTTGCCGATATAATCCATCCACCTCTCATACTCATTAGATAGTGTTGTGGGGGGGGGGGGGGGAAATACATATTGTATTTGTTTATTGTCTTGGAAAAGGGTCAGACAATTTGACATCAAGACTTGCAGTATCTCAACGGTTGGCCATGTTTTGCACAAAAGTACACAAATGAGAACCGACAGTTAATTGAAAGTGCATGAAGCTACGACTAATACTACTACCGTATACTTTCCCTTACACGTAATCAAAATGGAGTTCACTTGTCACAAGAACGTGTACCTTGGTGAACAAAAATGACTGCATCATGCGGTTGATCAGCATCTTTACATGCTACACCTGCGAGGTGAATGGATTCTTTCGGCAAAGAAGTGCTCACGAACAGATTTGAGAGTCGGTCTGTTGTGTAGTACATTTTTGTTTCGCGTCTAATGAAACAGGGAATGCTCAGCCTTTCTGCAAAAAAAAAAAAAAAAAATCTATACAGTATTTTTAAGACTCCTGCTTACATTTAACGCGAAGTAAGCTCGGAAGAACTTTTCTAGGTAAGTCATTTTGTGCGTTGTGGTCGTCACGAAGCTTTATTCGAGTGCTTTCGTTTGAAGTCAACGATAATTGTAATAGCTTTGAGGCCTTGTAAGCTGCTCCAAAAAAAAAAAAAAAAAAAGTGGCTGCCATGGAACTTTCTGCCTTTTTGGAGTCTCTTGTACCAAGTTGATTCAAATAAATAATACATGGGAGAGAAATGTCTGCGCTGTTTGTCTTGTTCCCAACAGGTGCACATGCACACAAATATATTGCAGGTCTCATGCCGCTTCAATCCTCACGGCGACGACGCTCTCGAGCACTTAGGCGCCTCCATTAGCGGCGTCGAGTGTACCATTAGCGTGTGAATGTGTCACACCTGCAGAGAAAGGGGATTATAACCTGACACCTATAAAATAAAAGCTTCTTTCTCGGTGCGCCACATGCTAACGAGGCTAATGCAGAGGTGAGTGGCTTGGGTGCGCTCGGTATTTGCAACCATCGCTGATGATGTGACATTGTTGACCGTTTCCATGCAGAAAGTTGGGCAGCTGCGATGGAGGCCAGTTGCAAAGCGGTGGTGCGCGTGTTGTTGTTGGCCTTGCTGCTGCAGGCGGCGTCGGGCCAGCACTGGTCGTACGGGTGGCTGCCAGGCGGCAAGAGAAGTGTGGGCGAGCTGGAGGCCACCATAAGGGTGAGTGGAACAGGTCACTTTTAGTTTATTATGAATATTAAATCCTTTTTTTATTTTATTATTTTTTATTTACAGCTCATTTTTTTGTTTTTCATAAAAATATATATTTTATTTGTTATTTAAAAAAATACAATTTTGGGGGGGTTTGTTTGGCTTTTAGATAATGGAGGATAAGCCGTTTTAGATTGGATAGATGGGTGTGTATTCTTGTTTTTATTTATTTTTTTCAATTGTTACATTTTATTTTATCATTAACTAAAAAATACAATTACATTTATTCAATTTTGTTTATTTAGAATTAATTTCATTTTTTTATATTTTACTTGACATTTTTAAATATATGTTTATATTTCATCTTTTAGGTACTTTAGGATATTTGTACATTTTTTCAATAAGATCTTCTACTGATCATGTTTTCTTTATTACATGGAACGATATAGAATATTTTTTTCCAATATTTTTTGCAATTTGGTAAAATTTTCAATTTGTTTTATTTATTGTTTTTATATTTTATTTATTTTTTATTTTATTTTTTTATGTTCTTGTTTTGGGGTATTTTTCATTGTTTATTTTTTATATATTTTTATTTCTTTTATGAACTTTTATATATTTTTTCTCTTTCGTAATTCATTTCAATGTAGTACTTTTTAATTTTTTGATTCTTTTTTTATTCTTTGTAATTATTTTCTTTTTTTTTGCTTTCCTATTTATTATTGAATTATAATTATTCTATTTTATAATCTTTTTCATTTTTTTATTTAACTAATTTTTTTTTTATGTATATAATTTATTTTATTTATTTATTTTTCCATTTTCTTCATACTGAGGTTGAAAAATTGTCTCCTTTCCTCTTGCATTGCACTTAGATGATGGGTACGGGGGGCGTGGTGTCTCTTCCCGAAGAGGCGAGTGCCCGAACCCATGAGAGACGTCGACCATACAATGTAGTAAGTGTTTATTATACATAATTGATGGCGGATGTCTCCCTCAATTGTGCAATATTAATGTACACCGCAGCAGAGTTGCGTCGCTGTGCTCCTCGAGCAGCTGCGACACCATACAAAATGCTCAATTACCTTGTTTTTTAAATGTCATTTTTTTCCTTGTCTCTTTTTTTTGTGCATGGTTAAATATATGCGTAGCCCCCAACACCCCCACCCCCCCAACATTGACTTCCGCTTCTGCAAATATGCTCCGTTTGAAGTGCTTACGACAAATTAAATGAAATATTAAAGAGGTCTCATTCCAATCTCTGCAGATGGATGATGATGATTCCCATCATTTTGAGCGAAAGAAAAGGTTCTCGTATAAATGAAAAGAGGGGAAAAGAGACAATTTACATGATTATCTACCGCAGAGATGGATCCCCCCCCCCCCGAGGGCAACACATTTATTGCACCAGTGTCATTGATAGGCATGTCTGTGGCATTCAAATCATGTGAAATTGTAATAAACTCTTTTTGAAGCCTCATCAACTTATTTATTCAATTTGAGTTGCGAAAGCGAGACCTGACTGTCATGTGTTCATTGCGAGCGTGTAATAATAAAAAGAAGGGGGGGAAAAAAAACAACCTTTGACACCTCTTAAGTGGATGAAATTGCTTTTTTTTTTTTCTTTTTTTTTTTTTGTCAAGCAGCCGCGACCGACAAGCATGACGAATCCGTGACGGCGGTGATGCTAGCGTGACAGCAGCTGCTGATTAAGACAATTTATCACAAATCAGTGACATCACTCCACGTGTTACACTTGGACACGTTCCCTTGTCGTTCACACCGTATGAACTCTGTGCCAAAGTTAACGCGTACACGCGGAACGAGTCGCTTCTTTGTCGAATGTAGCAGGTTTTCGCGCAAAAAAATAAGCGTAAATAGTAGAAAAGGAATGTATTTTGCGGGCTTGTACATTTGAATATTATAAATTTGAATATTGTGGAAAATTCCGTTCAAAAAGTCAAACTTGTATTGCATAGATTCATTTAAAATACAGGAAATACTTTTTAGAAGTGCAATTTTTACATAATTAAAAAAAAATAATTATGACGGTGTTATGATATATGTATATATATATATATATATATATATATATCTCAAGGTATCAAGTAATACCTTTTAAAACCACATTTTGCCACTTGCTGTCAACTGATGACATCATACGTGCTGAGGTAACGGTTAATGACCAATCATAGCTCAGTTAACGTCACATGACCAAACCCAGAAAACAGTGGAATATGGTAAATGGCAAATAATCCAGGCAAAATATTAACTTATTACTGCTGAAAATGACCGAATGAGTCAAGTATCCCTAGAATGGATACAAATAATAATTTCGAGAAGTGGTAGTAATTTTAGCAGGGCAGTCGGGTATTTCCGAAAAGTTGGACGTAACAAGCATAAATAGTGTTTTTTTCTGAGGAAAAACTCCAAATGTTATGGAAGTGAAGACGAAATGTTGGATAAATGAAATCATAATATCACGGGGGTAAGTTGAGTTACAAAAATAATTTTAAAATAGTCATACTATCGTTCTTCTATTCTTGTGTTATATTGAAATTCCGTGGCAAAATATCGCATTTTCAGAACATAGTAAGTTATTTGTAGTCTTATTACTACTTTTTTCCCTCCACTTTTTTTTTTTTTTTGTAGAAGTATATTTTTTCTTAGAGACCTGTGACTTTTCTTATAAAAATACAATATATATCCAACTTCTGCATACTTTTTGTCTTATTGCAACTTATTAAATTCTTGCGCAACTGCTCAACCTCTCCCCTCGCTAAGGCGGCTTGTTTACTCACCTTTGGTAGCAGCCAATCATAATGTGCCCTGCTTAGATGTCACCTGAGCTCATTGCCAGCGTTTTTTTTTTTTTAACACTTTTTAAAACCACGGTAAACCGTCAAACCGGTAAACTACGGGTTAAGTTGAAAAAAATATTAGCATGTATGTGAATCGCCAGTAAACGACTTATTTTCCATTTGATTTTCGACTCAAATCTCGTGCTGAACTACTGGTCGAACTCCCCTCGACGGCTCTTTTATAAACCAAGCGTAACTTCCCCGAATCCCCTTTTCCCTTAACCCCTCCCGTGCTCCCCGTCGAGCAAATTGCCGGGCTTCATTACAAAAACGGGGAACTTTCATATCGGGAGAGGAAGCGTATCGGCAGGGGGGCATGCGCAAGAGAACTCATTCGGCGGCAAAACCCCCACAGACGGAGCGGAGCCCCCGCGCTAATCGGCCGGTGCACGAGGGGGCCGCCATTCTTTGTCGTAAAGGCGCACCGATGAACTGGCGACGCTACTGGGAAAAGTCGACGTTAAGGAGGGAAAAAAAGAAGCCGGAGGAATTAAGACACTTTCCATTGCACTTCCAAGAACAATACGTTTGCTCTTTCGTAACGTATTCGACCTGCTTTTCATATTCATGCTGTGATTTGCATAGAAACTTCTTTGACAAAGTTACGGCAGAAAACGATGTCCAGGGCTTTTCCATTCAGGTTCACAATGAGACTTTTCGAAAAGGTAATTTAAAAAAAAAAAAAAAAATCCAGCTTTTTTTTTTTCAGATTGCAATTTGGCGCACGTATGAGAGGTTAATTCCTGTTTACAGATAAGCCCGACATTCTTTTCAAGGTTCTGTTTAATTGCACGTAGCGACAGGACGCAAACAAAAACCTGCCGCTATCTGTGTTTCCAAATTTGATTTAACCTCACTTTCTCCTTCGCCCGGACCCCCCTGGTGGATATTCACTTTGTTTACCTCAAATTAAACTTCATATTGTTTACAGCCTGGCGGTCCCTGAACATTTTACGGCGTTTTAGACCCGCCTTTTCTTTATTTATTTTTTCTAATGATTGTAGGGCTGGGATTCATTTGAATGTTCCCCCTCATCTGCATGAAAATTATATAATTAACTTTTGATTAACCAGCTCAGTTGAGTTGGTCCCCCCCCCACCACCCCCAACCCACCCCCCGCCCCCGCCCCCGCAAAGCACACTGGTGAATACTACCCAGCGCATTTTAATGACTGTTTTCCAATTGAGCGGGCGACCTTTTTCATCAAAGAGCCACAACTGGGGCCAAAAAAAACGGCGGCGGGGAATAATCGCGGCGAAGACAATGGCGGGCTAGCGTGTCATCCTTAAATATAACAACAAAGCGCGAGGTGGCGGCAAGCCAAACGCGTCCGGGCTTGCCCCCATTGTTCGCCCGCGCCGAGGTCACGTCCATTGGCGGACGGCGATGGAAAAGGGACCAGGAAGCGGAGAATGGCCCATTGTTGCGTGTCCTCGCTCAAAGGGAATTCCGTTTATGAAGGGCGAGGCGTTCATTTTTTTCTTTTTAGTGCTGTTTGACACGTTTAAAGGTGGTATTTTTTTTCAGATCGTTCTTTTCATTATTCTATAAGGTAAAACTTGTTTTTCTTGTGTTTTTACGACAACGTTTCTACACAATAAAAAAATTGAAGTTTATTTTTATTTTTTTTTGTCAAGGTCCAACAGGTTCAACAATTTACTCCAAGTAACTGATATAGTGTACCCCAGCTATTTATGGGTTGAAAGGGACTGGGCCAGCTCACGTCTAATGTAAATCAGCATAGAATTAACAGCCATTAGAAAAGTATCAAAATAAAAAAAAAATTTTTATGAAATTAAATAACCCTCCAATGGTAATTTTCCACAAAAAAAAGGGTTCTGCCACACTCTTCCCCCCCCCCCCAAAATGCAACTAAATAAATAAATAATAAAATGAAATTTTAAAAAGCAAATAAATTGATGTCGTAATATAGAACGGACTTTTATTGTGAAGTTACGGTTGAAATGTTGACAAAAGATTGCTCGTTGTCAGCCATCTGTTTTATGTGTTCACAACATTGTTTTTGTTGAGGGCAAGGCGTTTAATTTTCATTTAGATGTCAATCTTCACATTTATTTATGACTTTTCTTTTATTCATTCTTTGCGTCATTCTCTTAAAGTTACAGCTTTTTATCTTTCTTATTTATTCTAATCTTGGTACTGCAGTAAGCTATATTTTCCCAATTCCAACTTTTTTTTCTCTTTATTTTTTATTCTCATAAAGTTGACTTTTCTCTCCTAACAGTTGACTTTTTTTTATTCTCATGACTATATTTTGCATGAGCGTTTTGTTGATCACAATCTCAAACCAGAATATTACTGACTCGTACTCTAAATTTACTATGACTTTGTTTAAAAACGATCTTTGCCATAGTTATTTGTGCTAATTTGCCAACAGATTCATGAACTGAAGTTTTCACATTGCAATATTCCAACTTTATTCTTGTAACAGGCGTTTATTTTTTCAATTTAATTTAATGTATTTATTTTTTTGTGCCTTTGGACAACATTTGCCCCATCCAAGGCCACATTAGCCAAGCTGTCAATCAGCTCTGCATCCTCTCATCTGCCTAACCTACTTTCCAACGGGTCATATCACAAAGTTTTATTGAAGTGCGGCGCGTAATAAAGTCATTTTCCAGGTGCTTGTTGTGGCTCCCGTTACGGACGGAATGATAATTTTCCCCAGGAGGTGTCGAGCCCGCCGCATATCAATGGCGGCCGGGTGTGGGTCTTACTACATTCCCTCAGGCGACTCACATCGTCGAAGGCAAAGTCATCTTCAGAGAGCGTCTCAAATGTCGCGGAGGTCTTCAAGAGACTTGGGAAGGTGCTACTGTACGTCTTCGCAACTTGTTGTTAGAGGGGAAATTTTAATTACTTGGAAAAAATAGAAGAGTTGAGCTACTACTTTGTCAAGTCCACTCCATTCTGTTTGCTACCACATGGTGTCACTCTTGAGCTTTTCATGCCAAGCGACCGCCTCCTCATCCATTCCATCACTTGCAGCGAACATGATGGCGCCGCACACCACCGCCAACCCCTCCCGAATCTAACAAAGACTTCAATCAATCATCTAAAGAGTCATATTGCTGCTACTAGAAGGTATTTGGTACATTTTGGTGATCAGAAAAAGCATCATCGAGTGTTTGAGTGAAGTTTTTTCAGCGTGTACAGTAGGCCTCGCTTCTTCTGCTTTTTCTTGGGGCTGGCAGGGAAGCTTCCTGTTGTGCGCGGCTTTGATCGAGAAAGAACAGCGTTAAAGCGGCGGGGAAAGGAGGAGGTGTTAAATATGAATGAATACAGCTGAGTTTTGATGGATACGTCTCAAAAGTTATGCGAGTAGAGCTCGCTAAAGGGCCCGGAAGTGTGTTTGTGTTGTGGAAATAGGCCCTTCTTCTTCTTCTTCTTCTTCTTCTTCTTCTTCTTCTTCTTCTTGCTTCTCATTCTCGTCGTCTCACATGCGGTTTGTTCGAGATGTAGTCGTCGGCTTCACGGAATAATGACACCATTTCCTTTCGTTTGGTCTTTTGAACAAGTCACCAATGTGAAGTATCTACAGTGTGTATTATTTTTCATGGCAATGCAAGCCATCATCTTCCATTGGTGGCCATGTAGGCTTTGTCGCCGGTTACGTCTAAAATTGCGTCGCCTTCAAGGAGTGGGATTAAACTTTTTGAAGTCGATATTGTGGTGTAAAATTCCCAGTGGGATTGAGGGGAAACTATTGGAGTGCGTGCAAATCTGGTAGTTTTAGAGTCAGACTAAATCAAGATAATAAAAATATATGCACGTAATAGTTTAACGGCAAATACCTTTGAAGGTAATAAAGGTGGTATTTATTAGCCTGCCGAGAAAGCACAGTTTTACCAAAAGTTTTTTTTTGTTTTGTTTTTTTAGTACAATGGAACTTTGAAGTTGGAAGTTGATTCTGTGGCGTAAAACTGCTTTCATAACTAATAATAATTAAAATCATAAAATTTTAAATATTAAGGTAAAGGTTCCTTAACAAAGTGACTCTCCTAAGAATCATATACATCTCACTTTTTACGCTCCAAACAAAGATATCTTAAAAAAGGAAAAAAAAAACACCGAAAAACAACTTACGCAAAAGCCTTTTGGCCCTTCAAGGCCACCATACTTCTCATTTCATCACATATTCTGAAACTAATAAACAACAAACCCATTCAAGATTACCAAAAAAGCCTTTTAAACCATTAAAGGCCACCATACTTCTTAGTACCTATTAGAAGAATGATATACAAATGTGGCAATTTTAGAGTGAAACAAAAAAAATGTTCCAATACTGACAAATCACGAACAAATTCAAGTTCCTTTTCAATACCTGGTTAGCAACGAACAAATACTGATGAAATAGAGCTACGTTTAATAAACAAAGCTAATTCAAAAAGAAACATTTGAATTCTGATTCATTCAAAAATGAATCCAACTTCGCCACAAGTCTTCTAGACTCTGAAAGGTCCACCACACTTTTACATCAACAGTGCACACAAATGTGCGTGTCAAATGAGCACCCGTCTTGCTTTACGCTTCTTTAATAAACAAAGACAATAAAAAAAGGTAATAAAAGCAGAAATATTAAGATGAAGGTTCCTTCACAGCGCTACTGTCTTATTAAGAATCATTTAAAGACCCTCTCCGGTCATTTCGGAGCATATTAACTAGCACGCCGGCTTTGATTCGCAGCTAGCACCGAGCCTGTGAACATTATTAGCCTGGCTAATGGGCGGCTTGGCCCGACGCGAGGGTCCGCCTCTGCTGGGAGGGCGGGCTCAGATCCTGTCAGAGAGGGGTCGCGGCTGGCCGACTGTAATCTTCAGGGTCCTCCACTCCCGCTGACCTCCATCTAACGCGGCCCGCCCATGCCACCGCCGCCGCCGCGGCAAGCCCGCCTTTGGCTCACCCCTTTTCCGCCTCCCCTCGCGCGACGCCGCAACTCACGTTTGAGGCTCGTCCGGCCGGTAGATCGTGCCCCCCACGCCGATGGCAATTAGCAGCGACGGAAAGGCCCCGTCCCCGCTTCTCGAACGGCAAGCGGCATGCAATTAGCCGCAATAATGATAATGCGTTGTTGGGGGAACAAAGAGGCTAAAAACAGACTGTCGGTGCGACGGGGAGCGGGGTGCTAATAGTAGGGGAGCGGCACATTTGAACAGACAGGAGACCAAATCTGAAAGATGATCAAATGGACAAAGAATTACAATTTTTTTTCCTCCTCTCTAATTACCCGACGCTTTCATGTGACAACCGACGGAGGGAGTTTTGAATTCAAGTCAACTCCGGTCAGCGGTCTTTGGGCCTCACACTGAGGTGAGCGCTTTTATTTCCTCAAAGAAGAAGAAAAAGCACGCAAGGAGACGGTCATGCGGCGTGGACGGCAACTTTTTATTCCGCATCTTGATTAGACACAAATGTTTGGACATTCTCCGTTATGGACTTTTGTGTGACCACATTTAACTGGAATGTCACGGTAGACGTCTCGCTAGAGTGCAGGCGGAATTTTCTGAAAACTTTTTTGGCGTTCAAGGGCTTCTTGTTTTAAGACAGTCAACGTGCCCTATTTATGAAAAATTATGAGCAAATTGGACAAATTTAGATTAAGAAAAAGTCAAATTAAGTCCACCTTATTTTTTTAATTTCACCCGAAAACAGCAAACGCTAAAATGTACTCAGTCCTGTGCTCCACGTCTCTATTAAGTTAAATGAAAATCTACTTTTTCTCACAGGTAGGATTGGCAACACGTAGCACTGGACAACGATTGCACTGCCCGGCTCACTACTCCTGTCCTGTTCCGTCCTGTCCTGTTTTCTACTCGCTATGTCCCATCCTTACCACTGCCTTCCCAGTCTGCATCTACAGTACAACATCCAACTCCTCGCCCTGACCCCTTGATCTGTTCCAATCTGTCCTGTCCTATTCTCTGCATCCCTTTCTCACAGGGTAAAATATATCTGGCCCACCTTCCTTGTCCTGTTCTGTCCCAGTCTGTCCAATTTGCTACTTGTAATGTCCCTTGCTCATCGGGTGTATCGCTGGCTCCCAAGTCTTTTGGTAAAATCCAAAACCTGGCTGGTGGCACCTGTCCTGTGCCGTCCTGTCCTATTTGCTATTTAAGATTAAAAACTTCCACAAATGTTTGGCCATTATCAGAAGTGGACGTTTCAGTGATTTGTGTGGAAAAAGAATTTGTTCTGTCCTAAGCCGCATCCTGTTCTATGTCTCACGTCCTTTCCTCACTGGGTCTTGCACTGCCTTCCCAGTCCTAATATGGATAAAATCCAACTACTATGTAATGTTATTGTTGTTTTTATTCTTTCCCCTCTGTTGGTCCCCTTTGAAACCATGTTTTGTCGGACTTCATTTCCAATAAATATCCATCTTAGAAAAACTGTTCCGACATCTAAAGGGATACAGATCCACCATACTAATCCTTCTAACGGTATGTGTCCTATTTACTGTTTTACTGTGTCAACATGACTGCTGTGAAAAAGGCCATTAAAACAACAAAGCTAGCGGTGGCCTACCAAAATGAATCGTGTAATATGCTGCTCGCAAACACAATCAACAGATTTTCACCTCTCAGACCTGTTTGTCTGCGCCGTCTTGGAGCATCCCGGTGCCAAAGAACGAGCTAGCTTCAAAATCAACCTCATTAGTCTGATGGTATGATGTAGAGTGTAAAAATGGCTTAGAATGCGCCAATGAGAATTTTTATTTGCAAGTGACTGCATGCTTAAATAACAAAAGAAACTTCTGTACGTGATAAATCATTAACAACTTTTCCTTTTGACCATTTTAAAGCTACCGTTTTCTTGGCATGTGCTCGCAAATTAGCCTGTGATTTATTATTCTTTTTTATTTATTCATTTATTTATGTATTTATTTAATTGACCTTACAAAAACCAGCGAGAGTTTGGAGTTCGGTAAAAAAAAAAAAAATCTCCATGTAGGTAAATTCATGTATGTGTGTGTATATATATATATATATATTAGGGGTGTGAATTGCCTAGTACCTGACGATTCGATTCGTATCACGATTCACAGGTCACGATTCGATTTGATACCGATTAATCCCGATACGAATTTATAAGTCGATTGTTGCGATTTTTTTTCATTCAAATTTAGAAAATACTAATCAGTAAGCTTGTAGAGTGTAAGATTTATATGAAAATGTATTATTTATTTATCTGAAATTTCAGTCTTATAGAGGTTGTAATCTGTTTCATGTTTGAACAGCATTAAAATAAAATATTATGGCTTAATGTTCCGTTCATATAACATTCTTCCATGCTCAAGGTGTGAATCCTAACCCGAAGTCAGACGTTTTGTTGAATATTTTTCCATTAGAAATGGAAGTTTAAAAATCGATTCACACACACACAAAAAACAAAAAAAAGGCAATGATGATAAGACGTTGAATTCTGAGCTCTTAAAAAAAAAAAAAAAAAAAAAAACGATTTTTTTTTTATTGAATCGATTCGAGAATCGCGCGATGTAGTATCGCGATATATCGCCGAATCGATTTTTAAACACCCCTAATATATATATATATATATATATATATATATATATTACGATACTACATCGCGCGATTCTCGAATCGATTCAATAAAAAGAAATCGATTTTTTTTTTAATTTTATTTTTTTAAGAGCTCATAATTGTTCATTCGTTAGTCTTACCGATTCAACGTCTTATCATCATTGCCTTTTTTTTTTTGTGTGTGTGTGTGAGTGAATCGATTTTTAAACTTCCATTTTTAATGGAAAAATATTCAACAAAACGTCTGACTTCGGGTTAGGATTCACACCTTGAGCATGGAAGAATGTTATATGAACGGAACATTAAGCCTTAATATTTTATTTTAATGCTGTTCAAACATGAAACAGATTACAACCTCTATAAGACTGAAATTTCAGATAAATAAATAATACATTTTCATACAAATCTTAGACTGTACAAGTTTACTGATTAGTATTTTCTAAATTTGAATGAAAAAAAATCGCAACAATCGACTTATAAATTCGTATCGGGATTAATCGGTATCGAATCGAATCGTGACCTGTGAATCGTGATACGAATCGAATCGTCAGGTACTAGGCAATTCACACCCCAAATATATATATATATATATATATATATATATAACATGCTTTAAATTATCTATTAGACCACCAATATTCCACCACTTCAAAAATTATACCGGATAAACCGAAGCAATCCTTTCCAAAGGTCCCGTAAAAAAAAAAACATTGTCACGGTCATGTGACTCGTCATTTACTCAACGGATACACGGACAATCTCCATAAATGTTAATGTTTGTCTTCACACATGAAGTGCTGCAGCTGAGATTCAAAACCCAAAATCTCAGAATGTGTGAAATGGACATGCTAACGCTAGTACGCCGAGCTGCCAGAAAATGATAATAAAATGCATTATTAATACTACATGTTTTTTTCTCAAAGTCTCTGGAAACATAGTCGAAGCGAGTAAAGAGTACAAGGCGAGCCACAGCAGGCCAAGCAACAACAAGAACTTTTCGAGTCAAGGCTGTGAGTGGACATCCAGTCGGGAGAACATGTATCTGACTACTTTTTACTTTTACTTTTGTACAGCCAAAAAAAAAAACAACAACATTCCTGCAGTCTCACATGCAGAGGTTTACACAGGATAGTTTGTTGTGTGCAAGGGAGAAAAAAAAAAGAAAAAACTAGCAAGCCGGTGTCCCCAGAGCAGCAGCCGACTTCACCTTGGCGGAGTAATGCTGTGATATTCTGTTTATTCTTCACTCACTTCATTTTACTCAGAGGAAATCCTCTGGAGATGGCTTATCTTGGAGCTGGAACAGGTGCACTCTAATTTACTCCTATTGCTTGGGGAGCCCAGGGGCCCCTGTAGAGAAGAAAGTAGCGATGTAGCGCACTCCAACTGTAGAGCACAAACAGCCGCAGAAAGAGCATTTAATCGAAAAGAAAGGAAAAACACACCGAGCGCGAGCTTTTTTTTTTGTTTTGCCAGTTTGGATGCCAGGGAAAAAAAAAATATGGGAGAGGAAGGAGCTGTCATTGAATTTCACTTTGATTGGGTTGATGTTGTTTACTTTGCGCTGAAGGGTCGTGCTACACTTGACAAAGCAGCAGATGACGTCGGGGAGCGCTTGTTTTATTACCGCCGCATAAGCAAACGATTCCTTTCACGTTTTGGGCGCAGAAGACAATGTCAAACGTTCCCGAAAGGCGGACATTTGGGAAGTTGAGCAACATATGTCGGGAAAACGTGCGTCTAAAGTCAAACAAAGCGCAGAGATGAAGTTAAATGGGAAGTCAAGTCCAAAATTGTCCTTGCGAACGTCACATGGCCACAACAGATGATCGGTCATAGTTTGAGCACTTGAGCAACTGTGATGTCATTTGACAACAAGTGGCAAAATGGCCGTCCGCTGAGGTGGATAAAAACAAGTGGATTTTTTGGCTTAACTCATATTCTACAAACGAAATATTAATCACAATCTTGTCATTCATCTAGGGGAGGCACAAATAACATATTATAAAGAAATATTTTTGACTTGACTTCCTCTTTAAGTTGAAGTCCAATATTGTTAACACATTTCTTTCCACTAAATTGTGACTTTTTTTCTGTTAATTTATATATATATATATATATATATATATATATAATAGTTAATTAGCTTTTAGTTCACCAATGATTTTACATTTATGGTTGTTCTTGTAATATGCAATTTTCAGAATTTTTTTCAATATAAAAATTACGTTTTCCTTTTAGTATTTTATTGTTACATTTACGACTTCATACTTGCAAAATTATAGACTTTTCTTCTAACATGATATTTTTGTCTGAATAAAAATGTGAAATATTGTAGTTTTTTTGTAGTAACATTCCCTTTTTATTATCATAGGACTTTATTTAAAAAATATATATATTAATGTGTTTATATTGGCTTTTGTTCTCATAATATTTCAACTTTTTCCCCTCCTGATTTTGATGGGTTTTTTTTTTGTAACATTATGGCATTTTTATTATAATATTAGAATGTTGCTGCCATAAAATTAGTAATTTATTAATTGGTTTAAATTACAACTATGATTTATTTTATTTTTTTTACTTTTTGGGAACAAAATAACTTTAATTACACTTTTTCCCCTCATAATTTTACTATTTAGTTATACTTTTTCTATTTGTCGTATTATTTGTATTTATTTTTAGAAAACTCTTTTGTTATATTCTAGAATATATTCTTTCTTTAGATATTTTTTCTTTATATAAATATGACATTTATTTCTCAAAATACTGATAGTTTTGTGCAACTTTTGTTGAAATTTGCAACATATTTCTTATAATATTCTTTTTTTTTTTTTTTTTTTTCTGGTAACCTTCCAACATTCTGACTTGATTTGATAGTTTCCAGCGTGTTGCCTTTCTGCTCCTGCACACTCTCCAGCTTTCAACTGTGAATTTACTCCCCAATTCCTTTTCTTGCTCGAACTATGTCGTCTTTTTTTGTGTGTGTTTTGAAGAGTGGAGCTGCTATGTTATTTGTTCGCTATATTATAAGTCTGAATTCAGTCAGTATTTTTGTTTTGTGTTGTTGCTCCCCGGGGAGTTACGCAATCAAAGCAGATGCCTGGAGCGGTCGAGAAAAGCGCCCCTTGTGAATAAGAGAAAATCTTGTACACAGCATTTTTTTTTTCTTTTTTTCGTGTGTGTGTGTGTGTGTGTGTGTGTGTTGCGGGAAGGCGGGGCATGACAACAAAGCAAATATATGGCATTGTTCTCCCAACACTGCACCTTTTTGAAAAGACAATCCTCGGCATGTGTCACACCGCTTGACTGTGCTCACCGGGGTGGGAAAGGAGAGCACCTTTGGACTGGCACCCTCGCTCGTATTCATGAATGCAAAGTGTCAATTTCACACTGGATCAAATAGAGTTAACCCCTTTGCCACCGCAACTGTGTTGCAGTTTTTTAAGCAGCTGTTTTTCTTTTTATAGTTTAAAAAAAAAAAAAAAAAAAAAAAGGAAAGTCCAAATGTATGAGTTGTAATACCAAATTGTGCCACATTCAGGTCTACTGTCTTTTGCTTTAGCGACATGCTAACATTGACAGTCACAGTTTTAGAGGCAAATGTATTTCAAAATAAAAGTCCCAATTTGGTTATTTCTTTTTGGTCGCACCACATGATCATTCAGAAAATGGGCAAACTTCTCTGTCAACGACCCAAACACTAACAATGGCTGTCAATGCTCATGAGCTCTTCCTTTTATTTTTTTTGAGGGGACAAGATGATCGGCTTTTCCTCCTTCTCAGCGAGAGGAGAGGAGTGGGTGAGCAATTATGCACGGAGGAGGATCTGTTGAATAATGTGTATTGTTACTTTAAAAAATAAAATAAAATGGATCCTCTTTGACTGTTGGGTACTAGTTAGCCCCAAGGTCAAAATGAGTAGCTTGTTCTAAAAAAAATGTGACGGGAAGTGTGATTTACTAAGAGAAATTAAAATGGAAGAAAAATGTTAAACTTTTTTTATTTTTATTTTTTTTAATCATTAACATGGTATTTAGTTCTTCTGTTCCAAAGATGGGGAGGGAGGAAATGCAGTTTGTATTTACCCATTTTTTTTTTTTAATTTGCTGTAATTTTAGGATTATGATTGTGTAATATTTCATCAGAATCTAATATAATATCAGCTCATGCCTTTTTTGCACTGGTGGTGTCCATCTAAGCACTCCATAATATGCGGGGGCCCACCCACTGAATTCGTCTTTTTTTTTTTCCTTTGTGTCTGCTTGACTTACATTATACTGCCCCCTGGTGGCCGAGGGCAGGTACACCAGAAGGAGCAGCACATTGAATTGGATTGCAGCATTTCTGTCTTTTACATTTAACTGAATTACGTTATTACTCTATGCTCTATTTTTTATAAATTACACCACTCGAGATTATTTTTTACTGATCAACAACACAAACAAAATGTTCATTTTGTACACTTTTAATGAGTGTGAGCAGCCCCCCCGGCCTTGTGTGTGCGCGTGTTTTTTAATCACCTTTTTTTGTGTGCGTGTGACATGTTTGGCGGCAAGATGATTGTATATGCTTGAGGGACTTTTTGGACTTGTTGTCAAGTGGAGAGCATTTGAGCCAATCAATAGCTGTCCGTCCTGTGGCACGCTCGTACGCCGCCATTAGGAAAGGAGCCTGCTTAAAGCAAGCTCAGCCAATACCATTAGCCCTAGCCTAAGGGCAGCTCCGTGCCTTAGTCAGGGGTAGGCACCTGCCCCCGTCAACCCCCACCCTCTCGCCCCCCTGAACCCCAACCCCCCCTACCCCCACCATTAAGAGCCTCCCGTGAGACTTCATTTGGACACATCGGCCAAAGAGCACTTCTTTATTCCCTCTCTTTTCTTTCCCCGGCTCCACCAAAAATCAATACATAGCCCCCCCCCCCCCCCCCCCCCCTCGCCCTTCTTTTTCGCGATTATTTTCACAATTTTGCCTCCATATTATTCTCTCCTCTGCCCAAAAAAAAAAACATAAACACAAGCTACTTCCCCCCCAACTCCTGTGTGTGTCTTTTCATCTGCAATTTCCTGCTCCTAATGTTTCCACCCCTCACAGGGAAGAGCGTGCAGGAATAATTAAATTACATTCGTTTAGCAAAGAGGCCGGAAAATTGTCAGGTACGGTTCTGGAATTATGCCGGAAATTTTCCATGGGGAAATTTGGGGTCTCATTTGTACAGACGTAGAGTTATAGACACAAACATTGGGGGTGTTTTGTTTTGTCATAAGCTAATATGCACTTCAACTAATACAGTATTGCCTGTACAGTTAATAATGTATTTTATTTTCATTATTTTATTTTATTTTGCCGAGTGGGTTGCATCTTTTCACAGGGTTAAGGTTATAATAGTAATAATGGGATAATATAATAAGTATCACTCTCACACGATTAGAGCCACACTGTAATGAAAACACCTGTAAAAACATTCTAAAATCACGAGGGAATTGTGATGTTGCAAGTTTCAAGTCATAATATTATGACTATGAGCAATATATAAATACCCCCCCAAACCCCGTCCCCAAACTGTAAAACTGTACAGTATTATGAAAATAAACAGTTGTTCAGTCACTGCACTTGTTTGGTCTTTACATGCACCTTAAAAATAACACTATATGGGTTTAAAATAAATAATCCCAAATTGGGTAATTTTCACCAATAATGCGTTATTTGGCTATGACTTCTGCAGTTTTAAGGGTGAATCTTTCGTCTCTAAAATTATGACGTATAAAGGCATAACATTACAAGTGGTAATAAAATAAATTAAAGAAAAAATATCGTATTATGTTACAATTTTTTTCCCCAGCTTTTTCTCAAAATTATACAACTTCATTTCTGTAATATTCTCACTGTAAATTATGCATTTTTCTTGTAGCACTAATTTAGTCTTAGTTTAAAGGCATTTTCTCATATTCAAATTTCCTTTCACTTGTAATAGCATAATAGTCTTCATGAAATCACAACTTTGATGAAAATTTTTGTTTTTTACTTTGTTTTCAAAACATTTGTGTTGTAATATGTTATCTTCATAAAATGCAAAAAAAAAAAATAGAATAATATGATATATATTTTTTTGTAATATTATAATTGTAAAATTCTAACTTTTTATACCACAGCTTTGTTTAAACTTTTTCTTTTAATGTTATGATTTTATACTTAAAAAAGAAAAAATTAAAGATGTTCTCGGAATTATACAACTATTCTTAGAAAGTAGTTACATTTTTTTTTAAATTATTATAATGTATTATTTCTATATTATATTCTGTTGTGCCCTCCCAGGAAAAAGAAAACGTTTTGCACCTCTCCCCCCGATCAAGTCTCCGTTGTGATCCTAAATTCAAAATAGTATTGTCTATAATATTGTTATAAGTACACCTCTGTAAAACATTAAAACAAAAAGAAAACATAAAAAAATAGAGCAACTTATAACAAAGAATGACTTCATTAAAATTTTTACGGCTGACAAAGAAAATATTTGAAGCGTATTAATTTGCCTGGAATTAAAAACGAATAAATAAATGAGAGCGCTACTGCCACCTACTGTAGTGGATGTGCAATTGCAAAAAAAATAAAATAAAAATGAATTGAAAAAAGCATCTCTCTCAGGTCACATGTGCCACCAAACCAACTATCAGCACATTAATCCGTTTATTTTTTCACACGATGAATATTGAATAAAACTAGCATCTGCATCATTCATCACCAGCCAAAAAGTTTGATTGATTAAGCAGGAAAGCTGCAACACAACCTGATATCATGTTGTTGTTTTTATCTGTGAAATTGTTTGACATCCCATAATTCCCCATACAAACTATTAGGATTGTGCAAGTCTTCTCCTGGTGATATCAAACACATGTCCCATGCTGTGCGGCCATGGGGGTCACGCCGCTCCGGTTTTGACCCCGTGTTATATTTTATGAATTCTCCTTTCCCCCGCCGCTTGCAGGCGGTCCAGCGTGTAAGTCATTTGTTTTTGACACTCAATGAGGGAGACATCAGCGCTGAAATATCTGAGCAGTAATGAGCGCACTTCCTGCTCTGACCGTGTCATAACGCCGAAGCCCTGGAGAGCGGGCGAGCGGGGCCGCCGCGTAAATGGCTCTTGGCTGAGTCTCGTTTTATTGCGAGTCGATGACCTCACGCAAAAGTTTCCGGACTGCTCGCGTGACCTCGTATTCCATCGTTACAGTGATGATTCTCAAAGCGTGTGGCATGGGGAAAAAAAAAAAAATCATCATCTAAGTATAATTCGGTTGTATTCGACTTTTTAGTGCAATACGTTTTTCAACATTTATTTAAGCACAATTATGTACTCTTTGGTACTTTTTTTTTATTTATTTTTTTTAAAGATGGTACATGGCGTAAAAAGTTATTGCATCCGAGAATTGGGGAGGAGGGGCTCTTTACCCTAATAACTGTGAAGAGTGATAGCCGCTTGCAGAGCGCCGGCCATTTCTGCGGCCGCCTTTATCGATCGGGGGCCCTAATGAGCAGCCGCCGAGCTGCGGCTAATGGTGTTGTGTCTGCTGTCCGTGGTAAACGCCCACGTAGAGATTAGCCTTCCCGAGAGATTGGGGTGGGTGGGGGGGGGAGGTGCTGGCAGGAAGGTTTTGCCAGTCCCGAGCCCTCGGGGTGCGAGCGACACACTTGAGGGGTCAAGGTAAATATCAAATGAACAAGAGGGCCTTTCCCCCCCCCCTCTTTGGCTCTTTGGGGCCCCCGCCAACATTTGCGTCTGAAAGTGCTTTGACACGATAACAACGCTGTGTAAACATTCAGTTTCAGGCTTTAAGCGTGTAAATCTGGATTAGAAGTGGAGCGACGATGCATGCTAACCTGCAATTGACATTTTCAGGGTAACAACACTTTGACAGTAGCACAAAAAAACTTTTTGGATTTACATTTGTGAAATGATATAGCCAGTAAGTACAGACGTTGGCTATCGAAGTAGTAGTCGTAATTATAGGAGTGTGGAACTGGCACTGCATCATTTTTGACTGGTGAGTGCTAGTACTCAAATGTACTAGTAGACTAAATGCTACAAACACAGCATATTTTCCCATAATACAATGGGGTATTGCACAAGTCAAGAAAATGGGGAAAAAAATGCTTAAAAGAACTGAAAGGAATGAGACAAAAGCATAGTTTTTAATGTGGATTTAAAAGCGTTTATACTTGAGGCTGAATTCACTTGAGTTGGCAACTTAATCCATTTGCATGCAGCATGGCAGCAAAATGCAACTTCACCGTGTTTGTTTTGAAATCTGTTCAAATCTCTCCACTAATTGAGCCAAGTTTGCAGACGTCATAACCCTACTGGGTTTATATTCAATTATCATATTTATCATAGTAGTAGAGCAGGTATTAGTAGCAATTTTTCATTTGTATTAATTTTCTTATTATTTACTTCATGTCTTATAAAGTCAGGAATGTATACTTAAAAAGTAGAAATTCATTTACAAATGTGTTGTGTGCTGTCCATTTTCACTTTTTCCAAGTTTGCTTCTTTCAGGTCAAGTTAGTAGAAATGCTCTATTGTCCGATGAAGCCAAGTAAACCCAACTGGTATGCTGAATCATCAATTCATGAAAAACACATATCCCATTCTTTCCGCCTGTTTAAAGTAGCGGTGCCGATAATGCGGACCTCCATAATGGAGTCCAACTTTCATCTAATTTGCATGAGCGAGCTGTGCACTTTGTGTCTTTGTTTAATTGTTGTAGTTGTAAAGAGTCACCACCGGAATGGAGACTTCGGCAAAGTGCTTGAGTGCTAACGGGAGACCGCCATTGACAGACTGCTAATGGCTTATTTGACTTCGGAGATGGCCCTGGCACAAACGCGGCCGCCCCGCGCCGTACCCTCGGCGGCCATCGGCGGCGGCTCGCCGTGGACGACATGCGACGACTTCAGCAGATTCCCCGACCGTAAGTGCCCACCAGGCGCCCGGCGTGCCAGTCTTCAAAAGAAGACGCTCATGGTGACATGGGGAGCCGTTGGTGCCTCCATAAAAGTCACAAACCTGCTGTCATGAGGGGGGGTTGGCTGCTTTGACAATTAAAACCAACACACACGCAAAAAATGCATCTTTATGACCTTAAGGCTGGATTTACAAAGCAGGTCCATGTACGAAAAGTGGGACAAAATTTCAGAAGTTTAAAAAGTAAAAGCAAAAACGTCTGTCATATGTTTCCATCTCTCTCACTTCCTCTCATAGACGAACAGAATTTACAGTAGACTAGAGCAGGCTAAAAAGTGTCAGATGTGGCGGCCATGTTGGCAGGGATGACTTTCCGATCAAAACGTTGAATGGGCAGATATGTCGGCCATGTTAGCAGGAGAGAGAGTCCCTAGAAATGTAATGGAGCATAGATGTTAGCTTAGCGTCGCAAGCGGCACTTAGCTTAAAAGGAGTAAGTCGTATCAACTTGTTTAGTGAGTAATGTACACATCTTTCATGCTATTTATGGTATACTGTAATACAGTTATTGTTTTTTTTGTTTGTTTTGTTTTGTAAAGCTTTTATCTAATGACCACAAATATGAAAAAAGGAAGCGCTAACGTCGTGGCTAATGAACAACAATATCCCTCCACAAGCACCAACAAACTTTGTTAGTTAGAACAAACTGTTTTAAAACGTGTTTGTTTTATGTATTTATTTACAATAATTTTGTAACTGATGTCGCTATAAAATGTTTGATTGCCTATACATGCCACAAGCACTACTTTTGTATTGATCAAGCTCCTTAATCCACTTCAACAGACATGCCACAAGATGGCAGCACAAAAATTAAACGTCGACTTTTTCAGCAAAGAACAGATATTCCTTTGCATCAAACGCGGTCGATCCGATTTGTGTTTACACTGCACCCGCATTGACAGATATTCGATCCGCATTATCATCAATATTTGTAAGAGGCTAGAGACAAATCTGAAGGTGTATTTCCATGACGTCAAGATGGAATTCGCATATAGTTTATCCAATCTCTGCATTTACGCTGTCACATATCTGAATTGCGCTACTCCATAGCAAAAAAAAAAAAAAAAAAATCAGAATTGCAGGCTAAATCCAACCTAAGACTCACTGGACACTTCCTCGGCAGCTTCGGCGGTAGCGTGAGGCGATGCATTGTAATGAGGACCGTTTGGAGTCACACTGGCGTGTCCTGGCAAACGGCGAGCATGTAAAACAGAAGTGTCAATTATTCAACGTGAGCAGGAGGATGTATGGAGTGACACGGGAGGGTGGACAGGGGCCGACTAAGCCTGGGGCACACCGAGGCTGCCGCTTTGATGCCAGTGTGTGGGCCTGCAAGGAGCGCTGGGTAATCTGGAGGAGAAACCGAGCGCTCCTTCGCTTCCTTTATGTCCTACTCGCTTTTTTTTTTTTTTTTTTGGTAACCCCCCCTTCGGACGCGCCCTGGCCCGCTATCGCACGTACATAACCAGCCCATATACACGCCCACGTGCAATGACATGAAAGCAGGTCTCCTTTGTTCATTAGGCAAACAGGAGCAGGCAGCACATGTTACAGATAATAAAGTTGCGAGCGGCTGATTTTGGCGGCGGCATTGTCACGCCGCCGACATTACTCATTTATACAATGAACACTAAAAGTTCTCCCCTCGCGAGCCCCGTACAATAGCAAGCTTAATTACATTAAGTTTGGCGAGGGAGGGTGGGGCGGCGGAGTTAATGGATGACATTTTTGCTACACGGCGAGCGCTCCTTCTAATAACAATGGGAACCCAAATAAGACCTAATTAATATGCATAGCGGAGGCCAATGAACTTAATTGTCAAGTTGCTTTTATCAACCTGTCAAAGGGTTGACAATTAAAACGGGCCGTGTTGAAACTTTAATGAGCGGCAAGTAGCAGACGAGGGAACAAAAAGACGCCAGCTTCAGCCGTCATGAAAGACACTACACGACAACTGGCCATTATTATTTCCTTTCAGGGATGAAACTATGCAAATCGCATGATGCATTTTTAAATAACGAGTCAATGAGTGATATTTAATTTATCGCCTATACTCTTAGAATGAATATTTCATGCTGTTTTTAAGTTGACGAATTCATTAGGTAATTTGGCAAGCACGGCGAGTTCTTTTGGGTGCCGTGTGCGTCGGCCCCCCGGTGCACACTTTAGTGTACGTTTAGAAACAAAGTTTAGAACTAGTTTGAAGTCATTCGAGCATAGTCATTCAAACGTACTGCAAAGGGAATCGAATGCATTGATAAAGTCGTTCGAAGTATTGGTAATGTATTGGTAAAATGTTGGCTAAATGCTACAAACATAGCATTTTTTTCCCCATAATGCCACAGGCTATTTTATTTCCCATAATGCCTTGGAGTAATCTCACAAGTGCGCATGCGCACGTCACTACTCCATGGCATTATGAAAAAAGTCACGTTTTTAGCATTTAGACTACGTTTTATCAATACTCAACTCAACTTTATAAAGCGCTTTCAGAACAGGCATTGCTGTGTACAAAGTGCTGTACATAAACATAAATATCGGTTGTGCAGTAAAGAATAAGGTAACAAAACAAGAACAAAGCAAACATTTTGAAGTGCGTATACAAGTTTCTTTTATGTAGGCGAGTGAATAAATAAGTAAATAAATGCATAAATAAGTAGACTAAACATCAAACTCATACACAGCACAAAACACCAAAAACAAGTTTGAACAACTTTGCCAACACGTTCAAACGATTTAATCAATACGTTTGAACGACTTTACTAATAAGTTTGAGCAACTTTACCAATACACTGGAAGTTGTACTATAAATTAAGGGTACAGTCGAAAGGAAAAAAAGATCACAGAAGAACTTATTGTGAAACATATAACTTAAAATGTCTCTGACATACTTTTATCAAATTTCCCAAATCAAGAATAAATAGTTCACTTGAAATCTGAGTTTAAATAAAAAAAAAAAAAACAGCATTGTTTTTTTTTTTTTTGTTTTTTTTTTAAATACAAAAGTTATCCATTGCATTTTCACTCGTGGAGGCAGCACTTCATGACCAAAACAAAAGTACATAAAATTACAATTTCTGTACCAATTTTAACACTTTTCCACATCCTCTTTTTTTTTTAAATGATAGTAGTAAATGGTACATCATTTATTTTCCACCTTACAAGGCCCCTCAAAGCGCTTTACATTCGACTACTCATTCACCTACTGATGAGCCAGCATCAGGAGCAACTGGGGGTTCAGTATCTTGCTCAAAGATACTTTGATTCTGTCACAATGGCATGGATCGAATCCACAATCTGTGGGTTGCGATACGACCACAATTACCACTGATCCATGCCACCCCCTTAACCCTTATCCACTTATCCCGTTTCAATTTGTTCCTGAAATGATAATGCAGCTATCTGAAAACTTTAGATCTGTTTTCAAAACTTTTCAAGTTCCAAAAAGCTGCTCCTGTTGTTTTTTTGTTTTGTTTTTTCCCCTTAATCTGTTTTCAGTTGAAAGAGGTGCAGTGTAAACAGCCCCAAAGAGTCTGTCAAGGAGAACAGCCTGCATGCGCCATGTTTGCGCCGTAGGAAGGAAGCATTCTGGAGTTCTTTTTCCCTTCCCAACATTGACACGGGCATGTCTCGGCTCCAGAAGGGGGTGTGTGGGGGGGGAAAGTGCTGACTCACTCCCAGTGCGCTGGTTGTTGTTCTCCCTTACAGATGTGACCGTTAATAGGCCCGCATCCATAATCATTAGTGTGTCTCAGTGCACAGGTACCCGATGGGCCCCGTGCGTCTGCCATTTGGTCTCGGTTCACTGTGCCTGCCTGCAGATGTGAGACGCACACACACCTGCTCGGGGGAGGTTGGCGAGGGGGGGGGCTCTGGAACGGACCGCCGCCATCCGTCACAGCTCACGCCGCCGCAGCCGCTCTGTCGGAACAAGGCCTCGGTTCCGGTCGGGCGGCCCTCAGACTGTAGGTCAGCGGCCGTCTCTCGTGATGAATCATATCCTCCTGTCCCTTCACGCCACAGCGAGCCGCCCCGCAAACCTCTTCGCGCTCGGCCGAGCCAAGCGTTAAGCTCAGGTGGGGCGGCACAGGTGAGGGCGCCACCTTAAGGAGAGGCCGCGAATGATGATCCGGACGGGCATCTCTCTGGCGGGCATCGGGCCACGCTTCACACTACATTTGTTGACGTGCGCATGCATGTGCACGTCTCACGCCAGCCCGCCTCCCATCAAGTCCTAATGAGGCCAGCTGGCTCCGAGCGAGGACCAAACCAAACTGGTGGAGGGACGGCGGCGCGGCCGTCCTGGCTCGGCCCGCATGCGTCCACCCTCTCGCTCTCCGCGGTTATCTTGGAGGAGCACGCATCCGCGCGCGTTCGCCGGGTAGATTTGGAAATGGCCGAGGCGGGTTTGTTCAAATGTTCTGTCAGGGAAAGGATGTGCAGAACAAGGCTGCAACAGGAGGAGATGCGGTTCAGAACTGCAGAAAGGAAGAGGGATGCCCGCAGGCACCGTCCGGGGAATATATGGTATCTATAGTAGAACAACAGATGAAATACAGTAGCTGCTTTCCTTAACAATATGCATCAATTGCCATACTGTGAACTTACTTAATCCGCATTCTCATTCAAATCCTGCACTCAAAAGAATTGATCTTACGGATTAACTGGGAAAAAAAAGCACTTTTTGTGGCTTGTAAATTGTCACATTTTCAACAAGATCTTTTAAATTATAAAATGTATTAAACACTTATTAACACTGTTAAAATGGATCTTCGACGTCTATAGCCGTGAATGGCAGTGAACAAGTTCAAAAACACTTTAACATATTACAAATTAATTAACTTTAACTGACCCATCAGTTCAGTCAATCCAACTCAGTAAAGACCTCCGTCAAGGCCAAACACAAAAGGAAGCGTCCATTCATTTTAAGATGATTTGGCATTTTGCTATTCTAGTCATGTCCAGTAGATGGCAGTAATGTGCAATACACATTGGGGGACAAAAAAAAGTATTTAATTCAAAATTTGATTTTACGTTCGGCATCTTGTTTCAAATCTACAGCAAATATGACTCCTTAAACCTACTAACTAACTAACTAACTACTACAACTATAATGGCACTCCTATAACGTAACTGTCGGGCGTCACTTTGCCAAATTTTACACCAACACCATCCCCACCCCAAAATATTTTCAGGACATTATAAAGGACGGTTTGGTTAGCGGTTAGCGGCAGCCCTGACCAAGACCAAACACAAACAACAACAAGAAACATGAACACAAGTTTCATGACGTTGTTTTTCTGTTTCACACCAGTCCTATAGGGGGCAGTAATCAAGTAATTACAAGTTGGATGACAACAAAACAATTTAAATCCAGGTATACGTAGCCAAAAAGACTGAACGAACCAATCATTCCACTTCAGTCCTGTAGATGGTAGCTATATATATATTATATATATATATATATATATATATATATATATATGAATGATGGCATCGACTAATTGACTTTGACTCGACTTTTGCGTTGACTTATAGAATTTGTTAGTCATGTAACCCCTAGTGAGTGGCAGTAATGTGCACTACAAGTTGTTATAAGAAAATGTAATTTTATTTTAATGTCTTTAACTTACCCAAAAATGACTTAAAACCAGAACATAAACCTTCCGAATCGACTTATATTCTCTAATAGATTTTAAAATGTCCTGGTGCAGAGCGGACGTGCAGAACAACAACAAGGGTGCGCTCGCTGCGTCTACAAGTGGAGTTTCGCTTTAGAACAGCAAAAAGGAGGAGATATGCCCGCGGGCACAGTCCAGGGAATATATGGAAACACAATATTACACATTGCTACAGTAACTACAATAAAAAAATAAATAAAACAGATGAAATAGCTGCACTCGGCACTCCAAAACAATACACATCAATTGCCATATTTCCAATTTAGCCCCCATTATCTCCGAGCATCTGTTTTTATTGTTATTATCAGGAAGATCATGCTGCAGTTAATTCCGCCGCAGAGCAATTAGAGCCATTTCACATTATTAACAAGCATTATTGTTGATAAGGGCCAAAGTGGTCTGCAGAGAACGGCGCCTTGTCCAGCCTGTTACTTGGCATCCGCTAATGTCCATGTGGGTGAGTAATTCCGCATCTCCTTGACAACTAACAATAATAAGGCCGCTATTAGCAACACCGGGCGATGCTGCTTATCATTTGTACATGCAAATGATGTGCCGGGGCGCGCAAACATGTGCATGCATTAGCGCGCACACACATAATGAGTTCACACATGCATAAGTATGTGTGTATCAAGATCAATTTATGCACAGATGAATATAAACAATACACCCCCCCACCCCCACCCACCACCTTCATCCACCAATCAGCACTTTAATAAAGCAGCCCAAACAAACATGTTTTTTTTTCTTTCTTTTTTTTTCTTTCTTTTTTTTTCTTTTTTCCCCCTGTGCCCGGGAAGAGAGGCCAGACCGGGGGGAGCACCTTAACAGGTAGCCCCCGGGTGCTTAGCAGAGCCGGGCAAGCCGGGGGGAGGAGAGCGGCTCTGGGAAAGGCGCCGCGGTACTCTGCTTGCTCTCTGTCCACTGATTATGAAGCAGGTCCCAGACGGGTGCCTTGAGGAACCCCCCGGGCAACTCACAGCCTCCCTCTCCTCTGTTACTGGATCTGTCACTGGGGGATTCTGAGTGAAGTGTGAAGAGGGTTGTGCGTGCGTGTGGGTGGGAGTGATGTTGAGAATTCTAAATAGGTGCGTGCTCATTTCTCTCATTTGTTGTCTCTTTGTTTAGTTTTGTTGCAGTGACAACAGTTGATGGGTGGAAGAGGGAGCTCGTGGTCGGTTTTCAGCTCATTTCACTTGCAAGGCCATGCAGCGTACATGCACGCAGGCACATGCACGCACATACATACAAACACTTCTTCACTCTGGGATCAGGCAAACATTCACAGAAGACTGTAGCCAATCAGAATCCCAAATAAAGTCATTTGGGGAAAAGGCATGATTCCAACTGGAATGGAGCGAAGATTTTTGCCAAAATCAAACTTTAAATACAAATTTCATGTGCCAGATTATACTGTTCCACCCCAGTCCTGTAGAGGGCGGTAATGCAAAAAGAATTAATTTCAGTGTAATTTCTCTATTAGCAATTTCTCAATTTCTGGGATTGGCTGGCGACCAGTCCAGGGTGTACCCCGCCTACTGCCCAAAGCCAGCTGAGATAGGCTCCAGCACCCCCCAGGCGGTCAAGAAAATGGATGGATGGATGGAAGTTCTCAATTTGAAGGTACTTTATTGCAAATGAGTAGAAGAGCGGCGCAATGTCAGCTCCAGAGTAGCCTTCGCTCAGGACCCGTCTCCATTGAAACGAAGGCCACTTTTGAAGGCGGGATTTGAAGGCCACCTGAATTTGGGGTTCATTCGGAAATTCGCTCTTAAGTCCTTGCTTGCACTGTACTGAGAGAGTAAAGCATTTAATAAATGTTTGTGTACGACAATCAGAATATTTGTTCATGTCAAACTATTGGGGTCATTTTTTCCCCTCTATTTTAAATTATGCAAGTAATTAACTGATTAGAAAAAGAGGAGGACGAGCGTGTGCAGTGGATACACTTGGGTTTACACTTGGTTTTGAAGACATCCTCATAACATTAAATGTAGAAAAAACAGGTGGTCTTTAAATTTGGCGGGCAAAAAATGCTGATAAAAAAAACCCATTTTTAATTAAGTGATTTATCGTGATTAATCAGAATTCTAAGATGTGATTAATCTGAGTAAAAATTTAATCGTTTGACAGCTCTATACAAAATATTATGTGATTATGCAATTTCAAATCATGTGACGTCATTGTATTATTATTATTATTAGTATTAGTACTATTATTATTATTATTATTATTATTTTATTTTTTTTATTTTGTTTTTAATATATATATTTTTTTAAATTTCCTCTTCATCATGGCGGTTGCCACACTCCACAATATGGCGCTGTGCTTCAGAGAACCAACAAATAAATCCTGCTTAGAGGGCCATTTTAGCTGTTTTAAAACTTCTATTTTTGCACAGTTACTGACTGTCTAGTACACCTATCCATGCTTCCAACTCTTCTCCGCCTTGAACGTTGTTGTCGCCCATGTGAGTGAAACGAAGTCGGAATGGTAAGTCAGTGGAACTCGAATTGTTTGTGTTAGCATGCTAGCGCTAGTCGTAACTTGTTAGCATGCTAGCGCTAGTCTTAGCTTGTAGTTGCTAACCACCTATGTTGGGAATGGGAATTGGACACGCTAGTTGCTAACAACACTTGTGCCTTTCCCAAAACTAAAACTAATTGAATATGAGCTTTTTTTTCCCAATTAGTTTTATATATTATTGGCCATATTAACAGTAATACTGGACAGCAACGTGCTAAGTTCCAAACAAGCATTAGATACTCTGAGTGGTGTTTTAATACGTACATTGTTAGGTACTGCATATTTTCCATAAATATATTTGTTTATGGAGGCATACTCTAACTTTACTAGGTAAACATTACCATTTGTTACAGTAGCTACAACGTGAAGGTCTGAGAATTTGGACTAATTTATAACCCAGTTATGCTGACAAGTCAGGTTTACCTCTTGACATGGGGTGTGTGATTGTTTGTTGCAAAAAGTCTCTCTCCACCCAAAAAAAAAAAAAAAAAGAGGAGAAGAATCATAACTAATGAGGCCATTTAGCACCCAGCACCTGACTTTGGCCCGTGATCTCCAGGAAACATTAGAGGCAATTTGCCATCCACTTCAGGGCTGCTGGCCCGAATGTTATCAATGAGCTTGTCAGGCACACACCTAACCTCCCTTTGTTTCCTGCAGCACACAGTCCCCGCCAGGGTCCCCGCCGCCTGCTACCCGGTCCCCCGAAGAGGAACCGGCGGCACGATGTCACACACCTGTTTGGCTGGAGGCTGCGGCCCGGCGACGCTCGCAGCCGCGGGTGCCGCGTTGGCACCTTTGCCAACTTCCCACCACCCTACCCCCCCTCGTCGCTGCCTGCTACGCCCCGTGGATGTGTCAAAATGGCAGATGATGGTTGGGGTGTGTGCAGCTGCTTGGGAGGAGGAGTGCCAAGGGCGCTCGTTTCCTGCGGTGAGTTTTAATTTGCTTTACGCGCGTCTTCTAAAAAGAACACCACCACCCACACCACCGCATCCACTTCTACAAGCACATGCAATAAACAGACGCATATCCATAAATCTGTGCAGCATGGTGGATTAGTGGTTGGCACATCTGCCACGCAGTCGGCAGGGCCTCACAACTAAGCATTTTTACAAGTAACCGACGGAGTTGGACCAAATAGTTTTAAAACTTTGTATTAAATCCCACTAGAATTCTTCAGAGAGTCGAATACATATCACAGGTAATGTTGATAAAATAGTACAATCACAATTTTTTTTTTGACAAAACACATTCCATAATAATGGCTGGGATAACGCAAACTTGCTCCACTAAAATGAAGCATTTTGTGTGTTATGTATCTCATTAAAAAATTTTTCAATTTTTTTTCAATTTTAATGAAAAAAAAAATACATGCTAGGTGACTTGATGGGCTCAAAATTGTCCATAAGTGTGAATGGCTTGTCAATTGGCAGGTGACCAGGCCAGGGCGCATCCCGCCTCTCGCCCTAAAGTCAGCTGGGTGGGCTCCAGCTCACGCACGACCCTAATGAGGACAAGTGCGAAAGAAAATGGATGGATATTCACAACTCTGTCAGCACCCAGTGGGGGTGTAAAAGCCCCACTTGGCCAAATACAGGTGACAAGGTGCCAGACAGACGACAGTTGTGCCTCAACTTACAAGTTGAATTTATTCCGTGACCAAACTTGTAACTCAATTTACTTGTATATCAAGTCATTGTTCCATATTGAAATGCCATTGAACCGTTCCAGTTCCCTAATAAGAAAACCATCATTTTTGGTTTCATGCTTTTGATGAAGAAAATAGCACAGCATTGTGAAATATTAAGAGGCAACCGTCGTTCTCATTTTCCACGTTATTTTTACAAACACTTACTGTATTACAATAAATAATATCAGATTTGTCTTACATAAATGTTTTGTTTTGGTCTTAACTGAAAAATGAATTATGAGAGTTTATTTATCGACTTGAGTTAAACCTTTTACTGTACTTAAACACCTTGACTTGCAGCTTTTTATTAAGCGTTCACATGACAATTTCACCAAACAAGAATGGCATAAACATAAATAAATGTGTCATAATTCAGATTACAAGAATATTGAAAACAAATCTCTTATTGCAAATTTTTCATTTTTCATCAAACTATGCAAATGTGAACTCCATTTCTTTGGACATCTATCTGAATGAATAAATAAACATACATGTGTTAAAAAAATAAATAAAATAAAGCTTACCGACCAAACTGAAACATTTTTTTTCCACCAAATTGCACCCTTTGGAATTTGAAAATTTCATTGCGCTACATTGCAATGTAGATTTCAATCTGATCAATTGTTCAGGCAGCAGTTCGCTCATACCGTATTCAAAATTTTAGCTAGCAACACAAAGCAAAAAAAATAAAAAATCTACAAATTGATGGCTCGTAACTTGAGAAACTTGTAAATTGGGACACTCTCAAGCCAAAAAAAATAAAAAATCTACAAATTGATGGCTCGTAACTTGAGAAACTTGTAAATTGGGACACTCTCAAGCCAAAAGCGGAAATCCAGAGGTAGAAGTGTCGCGCATGAATGGTGGCGTCACGCGGTCCTCTGCCTGGCGACACGTGCCGCACGCGCCGTTGTCAGCGCCAACTCGAATCCCCGTTGATCAGACGGCGAGAATGTGTGACGCCATGTTTCCCCGCTTTGCGAACAAACCCGCTCTCACGGGGAGGTTGAGGGGGGGTGCTCGGGCTGACAGTTACACCCAAACAAGACTCGCTGTTTACCCGAGAACAAACGCGTCCACGGCGAAGCAGCAAATCTATTCTCAATACACACAAGACGTTCAGTTTTCGCCTACCGGGAGTGTTTCCCTTTTTATTTTTTTATTTTAACGCAACCCCCCCCTTCGCACACCTTTGATGTTAGCATCGACTATAGGCGACTAAAAAAACTATAGTTTGCTGCAAGATGACAGATAAAACGGCGCGAGACGCCATTACCCTGTAAAGCGGCATAATGAGGAGACCTGAACGCGCACAAGACAGGAGCCCGGTTGAATTACGGCGCTCTCTCATCCAAGGTGGGAGCTTTTTGACAGCTTTCCAGGCAGCACAACACATTAGCATACCCACGCTGCCGTGTAGTGCCAAAGAAACTCTTTGATGAAAACAGAACGGGGAGATCTTTTGACGGGGGCCTCCACGCCGTACGTTTTTCCACGTGCCGGTGTCCTCGGCGACAACAAAGACGGGACAACAATGGCAGCCCAAGCGGTGTCAAGCTGCAACTTTGTGTTCTCTAATTAGCGAGCCCGCGCCGCATCTGCGAGAGGCTTCCCTCCGATTGGCCAACATACAAGGGCCCTTTTTTTTTTTTTTTCCTGATCCACTCAGGCTATCAAAGCTGATAGACGTTGCATCCAGAGCTAGGTAGAGAATAAATGGTACTCGAGTATTTTATAACAAGGGTGCCCAAACTTGTATGAAGAAGAGGATGCAAGGGCCACTTTGAAAATCTTTGACTTGTAATTTTTTAAACACCCAACCACGAATATCATCAAGCAATTACATATATTTTTATCTATTGTGGTTATTTTGAAATGGGTACTTCACAGCTTTCTGTTAAAGGCGCTAAATGATGTTTCCAGATTTTGAAAACTTGACTTTTTGTCTGATCATGTGACTTCCTGTCGCCGAATTGATTGCTGAAATGGTGGCTAACGTCTCTAGTGGTTACGCTGGATTTGGTGAAACACTTGATGAGTCGTGACGGCAACAGAGGCTGAAGATTTTTATGACAATCCAAAACAAATTGCACAAGCATATCATTGAAATAAAAGATTAGCGGAATGTAGCTCAATGTGATGGAGTAAAACTGCTATTTGACAAAATACTCTAGGAAAAAAAAAAAAGTAAACTATCCTGATGTGGACAATTTATCCAAAAGGATACCGAAGTAAATGTAAAGCAAGTCAACCTAGCCTATGAATGACATTAGTGTATGCCACTGTAACATGATGCACATTTTCAACAAGACTTCCGGTTCTAAAGGTTAAATCCAAATATATTGAATTCAAAATTGAAATCCAAGTGAACTGTGATTCTTTCGTGTGCCACTAGTAGAAGGCGGAAACGCACTTTGAGAATTCCTGTTCAAAGAGAACCTTGCATCCTCGCAATTCATTAGCTATTTGAGCCAGTTTGCTTATCCATATTCTAGCGGCGTAGGCTTGATGTGGGCTCTTTTGGCAAGGACACCCTGTACTGAGTTTTGGCACGGCGATGTGCCGCAGTATGCTGCTGACTCTGGGTCTTAACGACAGGCTAAACGAAGCGGGCGTTACGGCCCCCTGGATAGGTCATTACTCGTCCGTGGCCAAGAGCTAAACTGGAGCAGGGCTTTTTAAAGAGGGGAGCAGGTGTGTTTCACCATAGGGGCTGGAGCCGGCCCAAGACCAAACAGCCTTAACGGTCTTTATCTCCTTCATAATGAGGCCACGCTCTCCACACACCCCAACGCTGCCCGCCCGGGCCAACGCTGGAGGTAAGGAGACGCACCCCCCCTCCCCCTTCCACACACACAATCCGTACCCCCCCGCCCTTACCTCACGGTTAAATGGTGACACTTTCAAAATGACCCCAGCCAGGGAGGAACAGCGACGTGCCATCAGCGTTCATACACACAAATTGGGCAGGCGTGATTCATGTATGAGGAAATGCTGCCTAAACATACTGCGCTGAAATGGCCTGTGCTAAAAATGACGTCTCTTGCCACAAAAATACAAAATGTTATCATCATATCAGATAAAACGTTACTGTGTTATGTCGAAATTCCTTTAGTGTCCCATCAAGGGCTCTTGGCTTTTTTTTTTCTGTCGCAGTTCTGCAAAAGACTTTTGACAAAATCGCGTTGGATTTCCCAGAGATTAGGATCCAGATGGATATTCCGGTTTCAAAGTATTTGGAGGGATGACGTGCATAAAATAGCCAAAACAAAAAAAAAAAGACAAATTGAGAAAATCAGAATTCATGAGCAACATGTCTTGGTTCCTATAAAATAAATTTCTTCAAAAAAATGCAACTTAAATTGTACTCCGGCTCAACTTGTATTTTTCCTGCTTTATAATGCATTTGTTTTTGATTGGTGTGACTTATATTCCAGAGTAGCTTATAGTCCAAAAAATACAGTAAATGCTTATTCATATTTGTATGAAATTCCACTAAATTTCACTTCAGTTAAGACTCCCTGCTACAAAGCATGTAGAGAGTTAATGTGGATGAAATAGCAAAAACCAAATGGTTTTTGACTTTATAATACAAGAAGTCTCAGTGACTTCTACCGGTATGTTATTTTTAACCAGCCCTGTTAGTGCTGTGTTACTAGTACTACCATATTGCTGCTGGGTTACTGCCGCGTCACAGACACTGTTTGGAAAGAAAATCTAAGGTATATTATTAAACCTTTGAAAACTCTTTCTGTGTACCTTCTTTCTCTGTAAATATCTCATATTTCAATGCGGGCACATGCGGCTTATGGTCAGGTGCGGCTTATGTATGGACAATATGCTTTTTCCTTTAGAAATGTACTGGCTTATAATCAGGTGCGCTCTATAGTCCAGAAATTTTGGTCGTTTTTATTTTTAAGCAAGATATAACACTTGGTCAACAGTACGGCGTGTGCAATCAAACCTTCATATTTTTTAAGGTTTACATTGAACTGGCTCACACAGAGATGTTCAGAACATTTTGCCTTTCTCATGACCTCGAATGAGCTAAAAATGAGAAATCTATGACGATGCGGGCTGGTTGAGTCTTTCAAGAAGTAGCAACCGTATGTCGTAAGTGGGCCTTTGAGCCAAAATGGCCGACCACATACTAGTCAGTGTGTGTTCCTTGAAGTCAGTAAAGTTGAATGGAAAGCCTCTGAGTATACACGTATTAGGCTTACTTCTTCTTACTTGAACTTAAATAACTGTCGGGATAAGAGTGCGGGTGGTTGCGCGAGGAAGCGTGTGCGTGTGCTATTGTCCCGCGCCTTCTCTTTCACCTGTCTGAGTGGGTTTTGTGTGCGGGCGCGTGTGTGTCGGAGGGTCCCAGTGCTCCCCGCAGTCTTCTCGGGCCTGTCAGCCGAGTTGAACTTGATCAACATCAAACGGCATAGCATTCAAAAGTATTAGTGTTCTCTGTTGATGGGCCCTCGCGCTATCACAAACCAAGTCCCTGAGCTACTTCATTATTTATCCCTAATTCATCAGTGTTGTCTCTTACACACACACACGCACACACAAATCTCAGCTTTAGCCTTGTTTTTTTTTTCTTTCTTTCTTTCATTTTTTTAGCTTTTTGTATGTCACCTGCACACACATACACACAAAAAATGCTGTACTTTTTGCACCTCAGGTTAGTGTCGGTATATTTTATTTGGGGAGTGTTTAGGCCTCGCGTTTCACCCAAGTCCAAGAAGTAACCCCCCGTGGTGCCGCGACCTCTGACCCAGCGTGGGCGATCCCACCAGATGTGGAGTGTGTGGCGGGACGGTGGCGAGGGGGCAGCTCGCTCTCACGCGGGGAGGCCCCCGACTCCCCAAACTGCCACAGAGAGCATGGCCAGAGGGCTTCTGTCAGCACCGTTATCAATCATACTCCCTCGCTCGCCCGCTCTCTCACTGCCTCGCGCTCGCCCTCGCGCCGCCGTTTGCTTTTTGCGCCGTCTCTCACTTTGTCTGCGTTCTGCTTTTGTGTTTCTCTCACTTTATTATTATTTTTTTTGTGCTCTTTTCGCTCACTCTCACATTTTCCTTTTTACCCCTCACCACTTCAGACGCCTTCTTCCGCACGCTGTACTTAAGCTCCTCCCTCCCTTCTCCCTGCCTCACACATGTACACGCTTTAACCTTCCTGGTACGACTCGCATCCTTCTGATCCGATGCACACGCTCAGCTTGTCGTGACCTTCACGCTGTGAGAAGGACGCGGCAAGCGAGGTGTTCCCCTGTGAATTTAGTAGGCAATAGTAAGTAAAAGTTAAAGTTAGCGCTACTTTGTCGCAGTCAAAATGGAATATATTCCACAATTTGCCAGCCTCGGGTGCTTGCGAATTGCCTGTTTTTTTTTGTTTTTTTTTTTTGTTTTTTTGTTTTTTTACTAAAACATGAAAGAAATATAACATTTGGGAAACGTATATCTTAATTGTTTGTTGGAGTCATAACTGAATATATTGCACATTTTGCCGGCTTATGATACTTACGCATTCACTAAATTTTACTTTAAATAAATAATTGAAAAAAAAAAACTCTTGCTCCTTTATTACGGTAAAAATTTAACTCGTGACCACAAAAAAGTCAGTATGCAAAAATAAAGAAAAAAGTAAATCAAATATATGAAATAAATCGCTTTATAAAAATGAATAAAAATAGAAATAGAAGAATGTATCAATAGTAGAAAAAGCTGAGCAATTGTAAATATATTTGAAATGTAAAAACTAAACAACTAAAAAGTTCCGGACTGCCAGTCTGCCTTTGGTGCATTTTTAAAACATCACTAGGTAGCAAGCAAACTGCTTTTATTACTCAGACTCATAATAAGCTGTTAAGATGGATGAATTGATATTGATTGAGATCAGGATTGAAGCCCTCTAGTGGTAAGCGAGAGAATCACCCCCCCAATTTTTTTTATTTTATTGTATTATTTTTTTTAAGTGCATTGGTGACTATAATAAATCAGAGTTAATGACAATATTTAATGTACTGATGAAGGGAGATACAAATTAAAGTACATTTACAGTTAAGTTGTCTTTAACTTAAGTACAATAAATTTGCATTAAATAACAAAAAAACAAAAAAAGATTCTACTCTATTGTATTTTCCGTCATTACGGTGGTAGTTAGTGAGCTGAATGTTTTTAAGATGGTATGTTATGGCAATTATGAGAGAACCACTCATTTTGATGGACTACATGAACATTGGGGCATTGGACTATTTTTCTTCTTTTTTTTTCAGTTGACCAAGCAAATTGTACATTTTTACTATTCAAACGCATAATGACAGTATATCCTCAATTAGAACAATTTGTAATGAAATATAAGTGATTTTTTTATGTAACCCTACAATCACATTAATCTAAATAAAAATGTTATTATTCAGATATTAGTTGCAAATTATTTGCAATGTTAACAAAATTGACTGAAAAAAAAAAAATCCAGCAACCAATTTATTCAGACTCCCCGCAGACCCCCAATGTATTCTCCTAAGGTTTAATATTAGGTTTGCTCTCCACTCTTTCCTCCTATATGGAAGTGGCTAATCTGCTAACAACATCATCTCCTTGGCGGAGGTCACGGCGTCAGGGCAGACGGCGAGGCAGGCGGCGGTCACATTTTGGCGAGGAGACGCCAGTCGTCCCCGCCATGCGGCGTGAGGCGTTCGCTGACACATGGCACTTTGAAGGCCCCGCACTCCCCACCGCCCACCTCCACCCGGCCCCCTATATCGCTGCCATCCTTCACATCTGCAATGAGGGCAAATGGGTTACAGCCAGCACAACAGACAACAACTAAATAAACAACATACCTGGGGTGGATCCCCTCCAATTTCCGGACTGCCAGTCTGGCTTTGGTGCATTTTTAAAACATCACTAGGTAATTGAAGTGGAGCGTTCACACTGACACATTTGCATGGGGAGGGGTGCACGGTGTATGTGTGTGCGTGTGTGTTGAGGGGGGTCCTGGTGTAAGCAATGGAGCAGCTGGTACGCACCAGTACGACTGCGGCTCAACCAGTCCTCCTGACTTCATATGTAGCACTTAATTGGTTCCCAAGGCAAGAATGAAATATTTAGCTCGCACGTCCTTTAAAATGCGATTGATTTTGATCTGACAGCTGTGCCTGTCCCGCGCGAGGGGAGCGGGAGAAACCAGGAAGAGGCTGGCGAGGGCTGTCTGGGCTCGTTGCCTGCGAATAGCGCGACAACACCCACTCAGGCGCACTATATGGCCACGCCATGTACGGATCACTCATGGATGCCATATGCTATCAACTGAAGGCTCCTTTCAACCCCCTCAACACCAACACCCCCGTCTTTAACCTTAAAGATGATGCACAAAGCTTTGAGTCCACCAGTCAAAGATGTTTTATCTAAAGCGTCTCATGTGAGAGTCCAGTCTCATGTATAGTTTAGAAGTAATTGTCTGAAAAGCACTTTGCAGTTATATCCAAAAAATATTTGAAAAATTGCCTACATGGGTTATATAAAAATGTTGTAGTGGACAAAGCTACAATATAAAAAGGCCTATTTGTGCTACACCCCCCTCCAAAAAATAAATAAATAAAATAAATAAATTAAAAAATAAGCAACACAGAATAATGACCTTTCAAAAAAAGTTTTACCCCTTACACAACACACACATAGGGACTGATACCTGGTATCAAGCTGACACCAGGCTTATAGCTATCGGGTACTCATGAAAGCTGACAATACCAGCCACCAATACTTAAGTCCGCCTCGGCAGTAGTTGGTGCTAGACCACAACAGTTTGGCACATGAGTGAATCATTATCTGTGTCACCAATTTTTGGCATTATGTTAAACGAACGTTTTTGCATTAAACGTACGAGATCTATCGGTACTGTGTATCAGTGAGTAATCAAAAAGTGAAGAGGGAAAAGCGTGCTTGCCTCAAGCTGATTGTCACTCCCACATGAGGTTTGCTATGAAACTGACACATAAAACAAGAGAATTTTTCAATGTGTATTAAAACAACAACAACAAATTTGTCCAAACTATATAATTAAAGTCTGGCTGAATCTCTCTCTGTAAATCTGAGAGCTGCCTCGATATTGTAGCACAAAGGCATCCTTCGCTGAAAGCCCACTCCTTAAAATTTTTGCTTGTCTTTATAATGTAAAAAGTGATATAAAAAAAATGGTAGATTGTAAAATGTGTGCTAATAATGAACCGTGACATATCAATGGACTCAAATTGTCCTTCCACTTTAAAATATTGAGATACTGTATGTTTCAAACGGTCTTTTATTGAAGAAATGCACCACCCCTAATATATTTGTATATAATATTTGAAAAAATGCCACTTTTACAGTTCATTTATTTTGAAAAATAAACTCATTGCGTCATACCCTCTTGAACTGAGCCGTACCGAACCGAATCGTAATCCCACAGAATCAAGCCAAATCGAATCATGTCACTTTAAAATCGTAACGCATCTTTGAATCGTAACCCACCCCATGTATCAAGGTATACTGTAATTCAAATCGCCTTTCATTTGAGATGCCCCAATTCAACAAAGAAGTCATCGTGCTACGATGGTAAAGTTATAAAATGGAGAAAAAAAAAAAAAAAGGTCATGTTACAATATTATGAGAAGTGCTAAAATGAAACCCGTGGCCTCCCCAAAACTAATCACGCTGGCTTTTGCGTTCAAAGTAAACGTATTGTCACGCGCGTGTGTGTAAAAAAGCACTTTGCAGCCACCTTGTCTACGGAGGCGCAGCTAAGCTCGCCGGAGATGGCCAATCAAATTGGATTAATGTCACTAATTATTTGGCAAGGCAATGGCGTGGTCACGCCATAACATGATAGAAATGCATTAAACCTGCACAGGATCCATGGCCGGGCGCCTCCCCCCTGTCAAATTGACTAAGCTGCAAATTACGTACAAACGGATATATCCTTTATATAACAGCCACCATTCCCCCCCCCCCCCCCCCCCCCCTTCCACTTTATCCTACCTGTCAAGCTGAGAACATCACAGGCTAATTCTTTATTAAGTGAAAGGGCATCGGGGACCGGATGATCCAATTTAAGTACATTGGGCAGAATAGAAGACTAATTAAAACCCATATTTTTACATTATTAATTTTGGAACTTCACTTTTAATGAATGTGAAATGACAGGCCTTCCATTTATACACACGTACACTTTGGGCTGCTCGGCGGGGGAATAGGACTTACGGGTATGCTGCTTGACTACAGGGGCCGAGGAGGATTTTTTTTTTTTCAAGCGTCCGTGATAGACTTGGTATCAAAAAAGTTGAGACAAAGGTGTGCCCCGCTAACTTGAGCCTGATTATGAGATTGTGATTTTTTTTTTAATTGGGCGTAAACCGATTTTGGCTTTTTTAGCTTTCGGCATGGAAAAATGCTATTTGAGGATGGAGACAAAAAAGTAATCAGGACATCTGTAGCCAGGGGTGCAACCTTTTCATTTTCGACTACCTGCACAGTGGTGAGGGAAAAAGTAGTAATATTACGATATCAACGTCATACAAAAAGAAGTTGTAACATGACAAAAGTTTGAAAAAAAGAGGAAATAGAAAACTTGCTGTTAAAAAGTCATAATCTCACAAGAAAAATATTTGTTGTACTGCTGTGAGGAAAATGTCGTAATGTTATGAAAAAAAAATGCCACGTTATGAGAATGAATAAGTCATATGAGGAAAAAGTCGTATAATCAGAATAATATGACATTTTTTAAAGTTGCAAAAGAAAAAAGTTACACGAAAAAAAAAACTTACACGAAAAAGTTAGTTACGAGTAGAAAGGCTTTTTTGAATTGGGTGTATACCACGCCGTTTGTGGCTTCCGTGGCTTTCGGCGTGCGGAAAAATGCCATGGAGACAAGAAAGTAATCAGGACGTCTGTAGCCAGGGGTGCATGTGGAGTACCTGCACAAGGCAACTTTTAAATGGCGTGTGGCCCATTTCTGCGCTGTCCATCACGCCCTCTAATTAGGCAAATGACCCTGTGTCTTAATTGAAAACACCCCAGCAATGCTCCAGGAAAATAATCTATTTTTGCCAATTCAAAAAAAAAATAAAAAAATTGCAGTGTGGGAAAAAGAAAGAAGGAGAAGGCGGGACTGGTGTGTTTACCCTCTTCTCTCGATGCACTTCTCATTCCCCACAGGCTAATGCATCCTCACATCCACAAATAGACGCCAGTCAGAGGCCAGCCGCTTTGTAAAATTGAGTCAAATATACAAAACGGACATTTTTTTAATGCCGTTTCTTCTTTTTTTTTTCTTCCATTTTTGCGCACCAGCTGACCCCCTCTCGCACGGAATGGAAACCAATCTTTTTTTTTTTCCCTTTCTTTTCCTCCGGTTTCAGGAAACTCTTGGAAGGCAAAAGCAACATCCTGAGCTGGTGAGGAGACAGCAGAGGTGCTGACACGCCGACAGGCAGGGGATCCTGGGAAAAGCCACAGACAGGAAGAGCCTGACTGGCTTTGACCCGCCGGGTCAAGGCTGGGGGCTCGGCAACTGAAAGATGTTTCCAAGCCACACTCGCGCGATCATCCACTTTTTCTTTTTTACAGGAAACAACTTCCAAATGCTGTGAGATATGCAGGCGGATCCTTTTTTTTTTTTTTTTTTTCCCATTTTATTACTCGCTCTTTTGTTTGGCTCACCCGCGACATGAAATGCGATTTGGCCCTGAGCTATATTTGACTTATTTGTTCCAGGGTCACTGTATGTAATTGTACAGAGCTTAAGTCCACGTCCCTTTTCTACCATGCGAAAATATTCCGTTTTTTTCCCAGTTCACTTTCAACATGTGCTCTGACTAATACAATTATGCTGTGAAGGCCAAAACTACAGCATACGAAGGCGTAGAAGGGCATCGCTCCAAAGTAAATACCGTATAAAAAAAAAAAAGGATCATAAAATTATGAGGGTAATAAAGTCTTAATGTCACAAGAATAAATTTGTAATGTTACAAGAAAAAAAGTCATAATACTGTGATAAATAGTCAAAATGTTATAAGAATAAATTAGTCAGTCACTGAAGGAACAAAGCTGTTGCAATGCCATGAGAATAAAGAAACTACATAGTGAGAATAAAATATTTCCGAATTTAAATCGTAATATCAAGAAAGGAAAAATGTACCGTATAAATAGTTGGAAGTTACGAGAGTAAAGAGTCATATTGCAAGAAAGAATCTGTCATGTAACTTCAAAAACTTGCATTGTATTCAGAATAAAGTATTGATATTTAGAGAACAAATTTGTTTTGAGAATATCATATCAAAAAAGTTGTACCGGTAATATCGAAGAGAAAAGTCCTAATATGAGAATGAAGGAGTCATGTTGCAAACAAAAATGTAACGGTATGAAGAAGAAAAAAAAAAAAGTAATATTATGAGAATGGACTTTTTGAATTGAGTCGTAATTATCCAAGAAAGCATTGTTAATGCAAAAATAAATAAATAAATAAATAATCAAAATTCCCACACAAGCGTAAAAATGATATAAGAATAAAGCAGTCGTGTTACGAGGAAAGAGTTTTAATGTTACAAAAAATTATTGTTGCAACCTGACAAGATAAAAATTAGTAAAAGAAAATTTGTTCTATTTTAGGGGGAAAAAGGTGATAATTTAAAAAAATTAAAGTACCGTGTAGAGATGAAAATCAATGTTGCGAAAAGACAATATTAGAGGAATAAACTTGCAAAATTGTGAGGAAGTTGTAGTAGCCTCCTGCAGGAAAAGTCAAAACGAGTCGTGAAGTTCCGAGAATAAATGAGTCACGAGAAAAGTTATGTTGCGAGGCAAAATTTGTAATGCTAAGGGAGGAATTTCAAAATTGAATTTCAACATTCCCAAACAAGTACACAGGAAAAGATGGAACAAAGAAAAAAAATGGAATGTTATGAGAATAAAGTTATGTTAGGCCTTGGCATCTCGATTAGAGACGGTAATCTCGACAATTATTCATAGTGATCAAACAGGTTTTATTAAAGGTCGTCATTCTACTAATAATATTAGGAGACTCTTTAACTTGATTAGTATGTCACAGCGGTATGATAAAAAGGCAGTTGTTATTTCGCTGGATGCAGAAAAAGCATTCGATAAAGTTAACTGGTCCTTCCTCTTTGCTGTCTTAAATAAATTCGGCTTCGGGGAGTCATTCATTCAATGGGTCTCAATATTATATGATTCTCCTAAAGCTACAGTTACTACTAATGGGATTACATCACAGAGTTTTACTTTACAAAGGGGAACAAGACAAGGGTGCCCAATTTCTCCTTTATTATTTGCTATATTTATTGAGCCGCTTGCATTAGCTATACGTCAGGATAGACGGATCCAAGGAATCCACTCCGGGACAATAGAACATAAAATTAATCTATATGCCGATGATATATTACTCTATTTAGAAGAACCTGCTATCTCGCTAGGGGAAGCATTTAAATTAATAACTAAATTCTCTCACTTATCAGATTACTCTATTAACTGGACAAAATCAACATTATTACCTATTACAGAAAATTCATGGAATCCTACAAGTCAGGATCCACACTACTCCTTTCCTACAGGTAATTTAAAATACTTAGGTGTTAAAATTTCACCTAAGTTAACTGAATTAACTTCTTTAAATTTTTCACCATTATTGGATAGTATCCGTAGTGACCTGGAGCGCTGGAATAATCTTCCGATCTCTTTAATAGGACGGATAGCTACTATAAAAATGAAAGTTTTACCAAAGATTAATTATTTATTTTCAATGATTCCATTTAAACCTACGTCTAACTGGTTCCAATCGCTGGACTCTGCTATCATAAAATTCTATTGGAATAAAAAAAAAACCAAAATTAGTCTATCTACTCTTCAGGAAAGTAAATCTAAAGGAGGTTTAGAGGCACCAAACTTTATGTACTATTATCTAGCTAATCAACTACAATATCTTGTGCTATGGACACAACCCAACAGAGATACTAACTGTTGGTTGGAATTGGAGCAGAAGGATTGGAATAATCTTAGACTGTCAGATTTACTCTTTATTACAAAATCAATAAGACGACATAATTGTTTTAAAAACCCAATGATAGCCGCCACCCTGACTGCCTGGTGGAAGGCATTAGAAATTACAAACTCCCAATTGGCGCCCTGTGGGCTCTCTCCCATTTGGCATAACCCCGACTTTCAACTTAATAATCAGTCGTTCCATTTAAGCCTATGGGAGCAGAAAGGAATTACACACCTTCATCATCTTTTCTCAGATAATAAGTTTATATCGTATACAAACTTGGTCCAGAAATATGAAATAAAAAAGGGAAATTTCTTACATTATCTGCAAGTTAAAAATATGGTTAAGAAACAAATCCCAACACTTCAGGATACGCTCCAACTGCCTGTCTTAGCTAAAGATATTATAAAGCTTTCTCCAACAACAATAAAGAAAATATCAAAAATATATAAGTTATTTTTATACACAAATAAAACGTATTTACCGACTTTAAAATGGGAAAAAGACTTGTCTATAGTTCCGGAACCAGACTTTTGGACCCAAATCTGTGAAAATGTATTTAAAATGACCAAACAGACAAATTTGCAACTTATCCAATATAAGATACTTCATAGAACATATATTACACAATATATGATGAAAAAAATGGGACTCTCTGACTCCGACATTTGTCTCCAGTGCTCACAAAACACTGCCGATACTTATCTTCATGCTTTATGGTCATGTACTCCAGTGCTGCATTTCTGGACTAAAATCTTGGAAAAGCTCGCTGATATATTAAACTGTAGGCTTCCTTTATCTCCAAGACTGTGTTTACTAGGTGACTTAACAATAACTGAGCTACCATGTAAACAATCTCAATCTATATTTATAGCCCTTACTATTGCTAAAAAAATAATCCTTGTCAATTGGAAAAATAAACAATCTCTAAATATCGACCACTGGTTAAACTTACTAATAAATTATATCTCAATGGAAAAAATCTCTGCCTTAAATAAAAATCAAGTATCAAGATTTAAACAAATATGGTCTATGTACATAGAATATTTTAATCTCAATTTGGCAACTTAATCCTGCCAAGATTCTGCCTGTTAACGAGAGCCACCACATCGTTACAACTTCTGTTTTCGCTGCTCCTGTATTTGGTATTTTGTATCTGATTGTTTTTATTTTTATATAGTCAGGAACCTAGTTGCTGCTAGTGGGCTCGAGCATACCACACTATACGACACTATACTCAATAACTCCTTAAGATCTATTTCTAGTGGGCACTAAGCATCAACACTTGGTGTTACTGCATGCTAATTAGTCAATTTTCTTGACGCCGTCCCCTGTGGTCGGGCGGGGGTGGTTCTGCCCCCCCCCCCCGTTGTCTGCTCGGTGGCGGTTGCGTCTTGGCCGCTCCCTGGGCCCCCTGTGGGGTGCGGTGTTGGGGTGCTTCCCCTGGTGCCCGGGGCGGTGCCGTCCCGGCGCGGTCCGCTGCTCCGTGCCCGGCGGCGCGGTTCGGGGTGGGTGGGCCTCCGGTGTGCCCCGTGGTTCCCTCTCCCCTCCCCCTTCCTCCCCCCCGTCGCCTCTCCCTCCTCGCCTCCTCCCGCCCATCCTCCTCTGCCTCCCGGTCCCTTTTCCCTTGTCGCCCTCCCTCCTCCTCTCCCCCCCCGCCTCCTGCCCTGCAGCCGCCCTTTCGCCTTCTTGTCGTCTTCTCCCCGCTTCCCCCGCCCCCCCCCCCCTTCCCTGTCTGCCCTGCGGCCCCTCCCCCTCCCTCTCCCTGGGCCTGGGGCTCCCTCCCCGGCCCGGGCGTCGGGCTCCGGGGGCCGGGCGAGGGTTTGGGGCCTGCCCCACTCCGGTATAACTCCTGGCGCCCCGGGCGGGCTCCGGTGGCCGGTGGGCTGTCCGGTAGCCCTGCTGCGCTGGCTGTCCGCCCATTGTGGTGCCGGGTGGATGAGGTGGGGGGCGGCAGGGGGTGGGGGTGCTGGGGGGCGGGCGTGCCACCTACACCCGCCGGGTTGGGTGAGGCCCCGCTGGTCGCTCCTCTTACTCACTTCACTAGCTTGCACTATACACTTTGTAAATATACACATAGGGCACACAACACATTTCTTGGTGGGGTGGGGAAGGGTGGAAACACCGTCTTCACCCTTCAACTCCCCTCCAATTTTAATGCACCTCACGTCCAAGGGGAGGGGTGAGTTGGGGCGGGGAGCCATCAGAGGGGATGGACTGCAGTGCCTGGCAGCGCTGTGGTCCCCCCCATTTGTGTCCCTGCCCCACCACTTTGTCCCTCCATTCCCTTTTTTAATGCACCACACATATACATATTCATTTTTGGGGGGGGATACGGGTATGTCGGAATAGGGGAAAATTTTTCCCTCTGCTCCGACTCACCTGCTCCCAATTTTAATGCACCACACGCACACACTTGTATATACACTGGGTGGGGCCACATTCACGGTGTAGGGTAGAGCTCGCCAGTCGGCGAGCTGGCGGACTCAGTAACAGGGTTAGGTGTCACTTGTACTCTGGCGTGACGACCGGGGCCTCTCCCCACCGGGCTCGGTGTTCTGGTGTTCCGCCTTCTCCCCTGGTGCTTCCTCCTCTGCTTCCCCCCTCCCGCCGCTGTGCAAATCTCGCGCGGCTGGAGGTGGGGTGGGCACATCTTCCCTCTCTGCGCTGCTGCCCGGTGCCGGTTTCCGGGGGGGGTGGGGGGTTCTCGCGGGGGGCCGGGTTCGCGGGGGGGGGTGGCGGCCGTCGGGGGGGGGGCGGCTTGTTTGGGGGGGGGGTGGAGGTATGGGTGGGTGGGGGGTTGGGTGCTGGGGGTCGGGGTGTGTTCGGGGGTTTGGGGGTCGGGGGTGGTGGGGCCTGGGTCGTGGTGGATGGCGGGTTTGGGTGGGGTGCGGGGGGGTCGTGGGGGGATGGGGGCTGGGGACCGGTGGGGCGCTGTGGGAGCCCGCTGGGCCTCGTTCTGCGGCCTTGGGCTCGGGGGTGTGGGCCGGGGCTGGGGCGGGGGTGTTCCGGGTGTCTGGGTCGGCTCGCCGACCGGTGTCCGCTCGGGTGGCTTGGGGGTGGCCTTGGTGCTGCCGCGGCCTGGGGATTCCGGGGGGGGGGGGTGCTCGCTTTGCTGGACCGCGGTTGACGGCTTCTTTCTTTGGTGGTGGTCCTTATGCATGCCAGATCCATCGCACCAGCATCTACTGAAACTCAAACAGAAGTTGCCTCTCCCTCCCACAGCCCCTTGAATCAGTGGGTGCTGGTGTCTGTGGATCTCACTTTGCTTTATCTATCCTTCCCTCCTTCCTCTCTTTAGTTTTTCCTCTGGTCACTTGAGATCTCAATTTATTGGAAGTTTGAGGTTTCTGGGGTTGGCATAAGACTCCGGTTTTGTAACCACGCAGGAGGGGTCTTGTTGGTGCTGGACTTCACTTTGATGGATTGGATGTACTGGCTTCTATTGATCTCACTCTGCCTTATCGATCCTTCCCTCCTTCCTCTCTTTAGTTTTTCCTCTGGGCTCTTGAGATCTCGCTAAATTTGCTGGAATTTAGAGGCTTCCGGGGTTGGCGTAAGACTTTGATTTTGTAATCATGGGGAAGGCAGGAAGTGTTTGGTCGGTGCTGGATGTCACTTTGATTTACCTTTCTTTTCTCTTTATTTCTTTTTTTTTCTGACCTTTTCTCTGGTCTCCTGACCATTTAAATCTCACGACTCTGGCAAGATTCTGAAGTACCTGGTTAAGGCGAAGGGTAATGGGATATTTATAAGGTTTTAGGTGAATGAATGAGTATAAATTTATAAGTATTTGCACGCACGCACACGCACGCACGCAAACGCACGCAAACGCACACACGCAAACGCACGCACGCAAACGCACGCACGCACGCAAACGCACGCACACATACACACACACAAAAAAAAAAAAAAGAAAAGAGCAATGATGACAAGACGTTGAATCGGTAAGACTACCGAATGAACAATTCTGAGCTCTTGGTAATATAAACAAAAATACAATTCTAATATTGAAAGGAAAATCATGTTACAAATATGAGAAAATATGAAAAACAGAACAAGCTATGTAAGAGAAATATAATGCAGATATTGGAGTAAATGGCCAACCCAACTTCATCCACTAGGCCACACCCCTTAAAGGCGAAGTTCACCCAACTTTTTTTTTTTTCTAATTTATAGTGTACACTATGAGAAGAATCCTTCACTACATACAGTAATTGCATTTCATAAAACCATTTTTTTTCCACCACCACAATGATAATGACTTTTCTCCCGCTATTAGTCTGTAACATTCTCGTTCTATTTCCCCGTCATTGTGATAATAATTTGACTTTATTCTCGTAATACTGTGGCCTACATGTTTTATTTCCGTGTGGCCCTAATAGCAGTTCATACAGTCTCACTGTCTGACAAGTGTTTTGAATTAGGCAGATTGTATCTTTTTTTTTTTTTCTCTCTCTCTCTCGCTCACGTCTGTGTGAAAGTCTCCAAAGGCCTCTTAGAGTAAAACCAAAAGATGGTGAGGGGAGATTGTCCTCTAGCCAGTCGTGCACAACGTCGCATAAATCAAGGCGTCCGCCGTTTGTCACCCTTCTGTCTCGGCAGCTCCTGGCTCGGACCCCACTGCTGTACCGATTCAGATTTTTTTTTTTTTTATGGCCCAAATGTATCCATCAAGCCCTCCGAGTGGCTTGCCAGCCGCCGAGCCGCCCCGGCGATCGATGGGCGCGCCGTACCCTCCCTCTCGGCCCCGCGCGCGAGCTCTTGCCTGCGTGGGAAGGGGGTAAGAGGAACCTCATTTTAGCTGGTTTTAGCCTCGGGCCACTACTGTGATTTTACCCCATGCTCCTGGCCTGACGTCATTAAAGATGCATGATGATGGATACCGTGAATTCAACCTCACCGAGGGGGTTTTGAGGTGAAGAAGACGAGGGAGAGAAAGAGAGAGGGGGGGAAAAAAAAAGAGAAAAAGAACATTGCTTGTTTTTCAGATCACACTAAGAATAAATCAAGACTGTTTAAATGTAGAGGTTGCAAGTGGATGCATGTGACTAATCTCCCGGTTGCACATCAGAGAGGCGAGCAGACGGCAGGCAGGCTTCGCCGGTGGAGAGGCGCCTCATGACCAGTTGGTGGTGCTCCTGTCACAGTCAATTCCTGCTAACAACACTTTGCAAAGTGAGCCTCAAAAACACACACACGCACATGCAGCACAACACAATCATGCACATGTAGATTTCACATCAACAATGATATTTATGTTGATTTTTTTCCCCCTCTTTTCTCACCGGTGAAAATGTTACTAATTCTAGATGATTCTCTCCTCTCCTCCCATTGCATGTAATGCATACAAGATGTAGTATTCATGAACACACATGCACGCAAAAGCATGCCTGTCCATATGCATGTTAGATTATTTTAAAATGTGATCACATACGTGCCAACAGGATGTAGATTTTTCAACACGAGGCGTGAAAGTAGAGCGCATAACCTCTGCCAAGGCCGAGAGAAACACCTTAAACATACGATGCTCGCCTACGTTTAGAATTTTGTTGTTAAAATTCATGTGCGTCGGTTATGCCAAAATATAGAAAAATGTTGAAAAATTTTGCAAAAGCAAATGGGGTCACCTGTCACGGGAACTTACTCGTGTCAGCACCTTGCAACGTAGTTAGAATATTATGGGAAGATGTGATAAAACTTTCAGAAAAAGCTAGATGTAAAAGTTTTGTGAAGAGAATACAGTTATAAGGTTACAAGAGAAAAGTTGTACAAGAATAAGGATACAGGTGGAATATGGTCTGGTTAAAGTTTAAATACTACATGAATAACATCTTTGTTAGAGGAAAGAAGTCAATGCTATGAGAGTAATATATATTTCTTGGAATAAGAATAATAAAAACAGCAGTTTGCATGTTACTAGAAACAAATGTGTTGTTATGCAGTTTGAGAAAAAGAGGAAAAACAAATGTGCAATGTTATTGCTCGATGAGTAATACTGTTTCAAGAGAAAAGATGAACAAATTATGTTACTAGAATCAAATCTTCAGATTTACAAGGAAAAAAAAAAGAGAAAAATTCTACAAAACTGAGAAAACCAAAATTCTCTGAAATGATTTTTAAAAAAATGTTTTACCAGAATAAAGTCACAATTTGCATTGCATCTCTTATTTTCTAAAATGTATTAATCACTTCATTAGGAAAACATTGAAAGATTACCGGCCAATTTTGTTATTATGATTCAAGCATTATTTTGTGATAAATTAAGACCAAATTGGACCAGTTAACAACAAATATCCTGGATCATCACCTTTAACCTATCATCCTGATTTGGTGGAAGATGATGTCATAAGTTGTACAGTATAATTCTTGACGATGTATTTTGCATTGTGAAACTTGGCTTTTATTTCTTATTTTTCACTGCATCTTTTATAAACCTTAAGGTTGGAATGAACAATTTAATCGAATTTATCCAGATTCCACCAAAATTTAACGGACAGGTTTATTTTCTTTCCTACATGGTGCAACACTCCAAAAAGTTCAGCGGTAACGCATTTTGTGTGAACTTTTACTAAACAGTGTTTAAAAAAAACATGTAACTTAAAGCTTCAATGTAACAAAATCCTCTGTGTGCATGTGTGTGTGTGTTTCTTTCCAGGACTCGTGTGTGTGTGTCTCCAAAAGGGGGAGTGACAGAATGGGGGAGAGACATTTGACAGCTGTGCACCCGGGTTCAAAGGTCGTGTCAAGCGGCGGACGAGTCTCAAGGTAAAGAGCCTGACGAGGGTCCGCCTGCCCGGTCAATGGCTATCGTTTCGGGGGCCCGGCTTGCGGTAATGGGACCTCACTCATGTGTCAGGAGAAAGCGGGCAAAAGAGATTGAACTTTTAAACTGTCCAATTTCGAGCTTAAAGGCGTCATATGTACGTCGAGGGCTTATCAGTGTCTTTCCGCCTGTCTGGCCACTCCCGCCCGTCTTCCCACACTTTTTAGACAATAGGCCTACTGTAATGTATCCGAGTACAAATACTTCATGTAGCTAATTAAAGCAGAGTTCTCCATTCTTCCAGACATTTTAGAGCATTTTGGCTAAGACGCACAGGATGTTGTTCTTTGGTATCAGCACCGAACCTACGAAAAGATACAGAATATTCTCTTTTTCACCAGAAATAGGTTGTTTCTACCCTTTTTCCGATCTTTAGTCGTAGCAGCAGTCGAATATGCGTTGGTTTCATGAAAAGCACCAGTTTCTTCTGACTTTGCAAAGTAGATGAATAATAATGAATAATGAAAAAGCAAAGCTCGTTTTATAATTTCACACGAGCAATGCCCACTTTTGAGTCTTTTAATTACGTACTGTACACCTCAGAAGTAAACCAAATGCTTTCTGTATCTGAAAAATGACTGATTAAACTTAAATGCTGTGAATCAATTCTGATTTCCTCGGTCGATTCGATTTCGACTCACGAGAATTCTGTTTGATTCGATTTAGATTTTTTTCCCCAATTCGATTCGCTTCACTTCAATCTGATATTGATCATATAACATCAATTCTTCTTATATATAAAAACTCCACAAACATTAAATTCCAAATTAAATTTTGCGTAGGCAGTCACTAACATGTTATAAAGTGTTACACAAACATTTACATCAGTAAGGATGAGATGAAAATATATTCATAATTCTAATTCAGTAATTGTAAATATAAATTAAAAAATATTCTGAATTGTCTCAAAGTGCAATAAGTCAGGTCTTTCAAAAATGTAAGAACATATATTCATGTGAACAGTAAATTTCAAGAAAACAGTAAGATAAAAAAAGGCCTATAAAATTCTATTGTCATATGAATTCATGGGAAAATGAGATATTAAAATAATTCATGGTATTATGAATCAATATCAGGAGCTTATTCAATTGCTTTTAACCCAGCCATATAAAGTACAGAAAATGTCAGATACTTTAGGACTTTTACTCAAAAGTTCTACCAAAGTTACTTTCTGTGAAAATACTTGTAGTCAAGTATCGCTTTCAGGTACTTTATACAAGACTGCTTTTAGCCTGCCTGTGTTTGCGCTCCGAGTGCACCATTCCAACATCCCGCCTTAACCGTCCCCCAGCTTGGGGAGTTGAATCCGGCCCCCTCACTGGAAGACCCTGAAATAAGGCCTTTATCAGCCGGGCCCACACAGTATCAGGGGGCTCCTCCGGCTGCCTCTGATGTGAAGGGGAGATGGACGGCGCCTCATGCCGGTCCTCTGGTCGAGCACCAGAACGGGATTGGGGTTGGCGGGGGGGGGTGCTGGTGGTGTTGCATTGTGGCGTCGGAATTAAGCAGGCATCAAACGGGAAGAGGAAGCCGTTGTTGATGCATTGTCTCGTGTTATTTTAACCGGCTTAGCGCGAGAGCCTCTTCATGCTGGAGTGTTGTGGGCGCTGGATGCCGATGATGATAAGTGGCGCATTCTCTGTTAAGACTGCTAAGCCGCCGCGCTGGCTCCGCCAGCACCATACTGCGTATGTGCCGATTTGGGCTGTGTGGCTCAAGCCTTTTTCAATAGGTTAGCATGGTCTTATCCTGTCAAAAGCGCTGACTTGGCAGTCCGACGCGCGGCCTTTACGGTCTCACCATTGGGAGTACTCTTTATTTCATAATGCTGACTTTTTTTTTTTTTTTTTTTTGCAAGAGATTTGATAGGAGTGGTGAGGGAGGGAGGGGGTGAAGGAGTTCAAAATATACAAAGAAACTTTTTTTAAATATCTTCATGATGTCTACGTGTTTAGAGCGGAAACCGTGTTATGTAGGGTCAAACAAGCCCAAAGTAAAGTTTAAAAGTTTGACAAGAAGATTTTTAGAATTTAGGACGGCCTTTTCCTTTTCAATGCATACGTTTTCATCCAATGCAGGGCGCGGCCATTTTGACACGATACATCCCTCAAAGCAAGTTTATAATAATTGGGGATTGGGCACCTTGACGTCAACACCATTCGGCAGCAGAGCGGCGGTATAACGTCAAAATGGCCGCACCCTGAAGTGGATGAAAATGGGAGGAATCATCTGCTTATATTTTTCCCCACAAACGGAATATCAATCAATCCATGTCCATGTTAATGTCTACTTGTGAGACTGGTCAAAATCATTTGTGTGTGTGGAATGTATGGTCCTGCGTCATGCAAATTAGCCGCTGTTCACCATTTACCTTGTTAAAGGGCGGAGCTACGAGGTGGCATCTCTTTGAGCCTCATGTCTAAGTGACACAAACAGCAAAGCACAATCAAGACAGTCAAAGCTTGGATTGCGTTTTCTCTTGTGGAGGTGGCACTTCATCATCTCAAGAAACAATTTTATGATTTTATAAACAAACATCAGTTTCAGCACAAAATAGCTACATGATTATGAAAAATATTTTAAAAGAAATTAAATTTTGATGCCTCAGCATACAATTGCTATACTGTTATCGTTTTGATCTTTAAGAAGCATTTCTTTTTCCCCCGCTGTCATTATGTGGTTGGTATGTTATGAGAATTATGTTTTGTAACTTATTGAGAAAGTGGTAACCTACTATCATTAGAACGCCATCTTGACATGTACAAAGTGCTTTTGGCAATCACTGTGTCACCTTTGATTTGTTGCTGGGATGGAATGTTACAACAATTTTGGCACTAACCCTAATCCTAATTCTAACCCGCTTCCCACATATTTCAAGATGACTTTTTTGCTGCAATATCTTTTTCCCCCTTTCAGCGTGGTCCTAATATCCTCCGCACGTTGTAAACGACAACAAGCAGCACAGGCATCATTTTAATAATGGCACCAAGAACGTGTAAATTGGCGCCATAAACGCGCATGGGAGGGGAAATATGTTTTGCATAGATTTAAACTGCGGCATTTTATTTACCGGCCTGCTGAATAATGGCCCAGCGAAGATAGTTGGAGCTTTAATTCCTGTCGTCTGTCGTATTTGGGCCCATTAAGTGGCGTCATATGTCATGTGGCTGACACCTCCGCCATTGGCTACGGCTTGTTTAAAGCCGCCGTGACGTGTTAATGGCTTAGCCATCAGGACTTGTTCGATTTTACTACCCTTTCAGCTTGTTTCATCTTGAGTCTGTAATTTTTAAGATTTTTTTTTTTTATGGTTTGAGGTTGTTAACATGATGTACGCCTAATCCGGTAGAAAACTTGGAAGATAAAAATTTCAAGTGATGAGTAGAATCAAACCTATTTTTGCCCAAATTATATGATGATATAGCAAATCATTTCAAAACTGTAGTTCTCTTCGGTTTTAGGTGGCTAAAAGTTGCAATTTTATGTAAACATTCTATGACTGATATGTTTAAAGAGCTAAACTTTTAAATTACAAAATAAGACAAAAAAAAACCACCCTTGGGAATTTCCATTACATTTGCATTTACTCAGCTAAAATGCTGAAAAAAAGGAGGTGAATGCAAATGTCCATCATAGAGCACTGAGGGTTAATAACGTAATCTGGCAAATCACGACACCTGATCATGAGGTGGGGGAAAAAAAAAAAAAAAACTGTGCGCGGGCCAAGTGTTTTTGTGGACGGCGTAAAACGCACGCTAATCTGAATGAAAATGAATTTACGCCAGGGCCCTGCTGATGCCAGCCTCCGCCATCGCCGCCGCCGCCGCCGCCATCTCGTTCGCAGTAAATTTTCACTTCTGCACGCGCGCAACTGATGCTCGGCGGACACCTCGCCTCACTCTCGAGCTGTCTCATTACCCTGCCTTTCAAGTGGCGGGAGAAGAGACGGGGGTGAGAGCGACGAGACGGAAGCACAAGACGACGAGGGGGCAAGGAGGAGACGGAGCGTGTTATTTTTCAAACGCCGTTTTTTTTTTTTTTTTTCCTTTTCTTTTCTCTTCCCCTCTCTATTGTTTGCCGCGACTTCACACCGATTTTCAAAAAAAGTCTCACTTCCCTTTCTGACAGATGTGGTGTCATCGCTGCTGTTTAATTAAAAAGGAAATGGAGGTGATGATTGCAACACAGACGTGATCTGATATGATAATGTATTTACAATCGTCGAGATGAGCGTCATTAAGGATGTGTCAAGGACAAAGTCACCCTGGGAATTTTGCTGGGGGTCCGGAGCTGTCAAGTGTGTTTTTTTCTGAGGCGGCTGTTTGTTAAGATTGTCAGGCGGCCATGACAGTCACAATTAATAATTCGCACACATAGAAAAACCAAAAAAAAAACGGAGATGTGATGGCGTTTTATGTTTTTTTTTTTTTTTTTGAGCTGATGGCCACTTGTAAATGAAAGCAGTTTCATACCTGCAGAAAAGAAAAAGAGGAGCCCCTTGATACTATACGGGACTATCCATTAGGAGACGACTTTGAGTTATTTTATGAATGTTTCATAAGCATATGGAAGCTTCATCAAAACAAATTGTTTCCATTTTGACAATTACCCGCGACAATCGCCGGCCGCACCTGCCCGGGAAGGGAATGAATAATTTCCAGTCGTTTTAATTGCTTATGTGACAGCTAATCATCAAGGCCTTCATTTATTTATCCGGCTTCATTTGAACTTCCTCTTCGGTTGATAACGTATCCAGCCCCGCTCTCTAGAGTCGTGCCACGCTGATTAAACTGTAGCACAAAAAAAAAAAAAAAAACTCCCTCCGCTATTATGCAGATGCCAGCCAAGGCAGGCCCCGCACAGCCTGCGATAATAACATGTATGATCCGGAAGTTGGTCAGAGGTGGCATATGCACTCTCAAACTCAAATTAAGACTCTGGGAAAAGTGCAAGTACCGCTTTATTTACATAAGTGAGACCCTGTGAATTAAGTTTCTGAAAACGTCAGAGTTGTTTGAACACAATTATTTGCTGAGACTGAGAACTATAGCACTTAATTGTAATTTTCACCATTCCGATTTTTCAGATTTTTTTTGGCCGGTGCTAAAACAGGCCCAGTGACACTTGAGTCCCATCACGAGTCACCCCTCCTTGATCATGGAAGAACTTAAGCACCTTCAGCAGCATCAGTTGTCATCGGCGTCATTGCGATGTGCATTTGGCTAGCTAGCTAGATAGCTAGTTAGCTTGCATTCTAAAATACTTCTTCTCTTCAGCTAGAGTGCCTCATTGTTGGTCATGAGTGTGTCACACAGATTTAGACGGAAGAGTGTGGAATTTATTTATATATATATTTTTTTTTTTATTTAATAAAAAAAAGTCAGACTTAACCACCAGTGTTTGGACAGGGGCTTCAGTATTTTGAATGGTAGGACCCTTAGTTCATATCCGGGTCATGGCACCAAAGTTCCGAATGGACAACTACCGGTCCTTTTATCTTTAACGCTCGCAAATATTTTTCTAAAAGTATGTAACTTATAGGGGTGTGAATTGCCTAGTACCTGGCGAGTTGATCCGTTTCATGATTCATAGGTCACGTTTCAATTTGATACCGATTAATCCCGATACGAATCTGTCGATTATTGCCATTTTTTTTCCCCTCAAATTTAGAAAATACTAATTAGTAAACTTGTACACATACACTGTAAGATTTGTATGAAAATGTATTGATTTATCTGAAACTTCAGGCTTATAACTGTGAGTCACTGTATTTAACAACCAGGTTAGGTTACAATCTGTTTATGCATTGAAATAAAATATTAAGGCATAATGTTCCATCAATCTAAAATTCTTCCATGCTTAAAGTTTGAACCCTAACCCGGAGTAAGACGTTTTATTGAATATTTCCACCAAAAATTGATGTTTAAATATCGATTCAGCTACATATTGAATCGATACGAGAATTGCGTGCTGTCATATCGCGATATGTCGGCGAATCGATTTTTTTTAACACCCCTAGTAACTAACAGAAGTCCATATATTCTCAGGTGAACTATTTAATGGATACTAGAAAGATCGATACATGGCCGTGGAACCCTTTTCTGCCAGATGTGGAAGGAGATCTAACTAAAATGTTCCTACTCTTTTACTTAGGCTGATGAGATGTGACAATGTGTGACTTGATGGTCTTAACTTGTTTCGGCTGGTAAGTGTGCAAGGGGAGGAGCTAATCGAATATTTTTTTATTTTTTTAGGACAAAACTCGACATACTTGCCACAAATCATTCTTGTAGTTGACGACATCAAACAATTTGAAAGTAAGTCTATGGTCGATTTCAATCACAGTTGACTTTACCGCTCTCTATTTACATCTTATCTCCGTTGTCGTCATCCTCAAAGTTTGAAATAAGTAATAAAAACTCATTTTTCAAAGCACGAAAGAAAGTACAGCTGTCGAAAATAAAAATACATATGTAGTTAAAGTACATAATTGGGTCAAATGTGCTGAACCACATTAATGACGTGTTTGTACTTCCCATCAGTGCGTATGGGTCAGAGCTGCGGAATTCTGCGAAACTTGTTGACGGTTGCAAAATGTTGAAAGTGAAAGCACGGCGTGCCACCATGGCGCCCGTGGGGGGAGCTCGAGCTTGTCTTCTCTAATTGTTCTCGCGATGAGCAGCCAGCCACCAAATGTCATTTTAATCATGTCGCCGTTTAGGTGGCAAATCCATAAAAATTGCCCAACATTGCCTCAAATCAGAGGACAAGCGTGACAGTGTGGAGTTATGACGACGACGAACATCTGCACGCCCCCAACCCTCAGAAGAAGCGGCGCATTAGGCCCCCATGTTCCTAGCCGCCGGTGGCTCGTCTGCAGCTGCCGGTGGCGTGCCGGGAATCGGTGCGGCGGCTATGGGGAAATCAGCCACTGTCCCCCCCTTCCCTCCCGCACTCCCACCACACACACATACATACACACACACCCCTCCCTGCGCTCTCAGCGTCCCAAGCATGGCCATTAACTGACTGCCAGCAGCTCTGGGAAGGGGAACAACAGATGCCAGCCACTGAAAAGCCTCCAGCTCTTCAGCTCGAGCAATCCCAACTGGGCCGGGACGGGCCTCTGTAGATTTTTGGACATACAGCGAACAAATGTGGACATGAAAAGGGGGGAAGAGGAGGGTTGTCGCCGAGGTAAAGATTTGTTAACCCTCTTGAACTTGACAAGAGACGGCACCCAGGCGCAGATTAGCCCCCTCAAAGCTTTCTTTGGTGCGAGGTTGACGCGCGAATATGTGAATATTGGTGGCAAGTGTGTGCGTGCGCGTGTGTTTGGACAAGGAGGGCTGTTTGCACATCCGTGCATGCAGTGGCGAAAGTCGTGTTTAAAAGAGTGTGTAATTACACGCTTGTAGCATGCTAATTACACAGTAATTACTTTCTTTTTTCCGCACGTCAATAGAAATGACTTTGTGATGTAATAGTGGCGTAATGCACTGAGGTTTTTAACAATTGCAGGGAAAAATATCAAAAATATATGTCCCCAAAGTGAGCAGCACTTTATATCAGTGGCTGGCATGTCTGCCTCAAAGTCAAGGTGTCCTAGGTTCAAACCTCCTATGCTGAATTTAAATGTTCTCCCGTTGCTTTGCTAGCTGGGTGTCAATTGTGTTTGTGTTTGGACAAGGTTGTGTTTGTACATGTTTACATGCAGCAGGAAAAGTTTGTTTAAAAGAGTTCAACACTCATAGCACATTAATTACATCGTAATTACACTTCTTTTTTTTTTTTTCCCCAGTTCTGATTGCATGCCTGGTAACTGCACTGCAATGCAATGCAATACAATTGGAACTTTTGACCAACATGTTTGGAATAATGACAGTGTGGAGTAACATTGAGAAATAGTGGTTGGCATATTTGTGGATAGCATGGTTGACTTGCGATTAGCACATCTGCCCCCAGAGTCAAGAGGTCGTGGGTTCAAATTTTGGCTCTGAGGTTGAGTTTTACTCGGTGTCAGTTGTTTGCGTGCGTGCTTGTGTGTGTGTTTAGACAAAGTGGTTGTTTGCACACCGTTGTATACCACAGCGAAAGTCAAGTTTAAAAGACTGTGTAATTACATGCTTGTAAACATTACTTAGACAGTAATTCCCTTTTCTTTTTTTCCCCTCGTCTTTCTCCTGCCAGTTGAAATGACTTTGTCATGCAGTTTTACACAAAGTCAAATCACCTTTAAGGGTAATTCAACCACGAATGTGCCTCGTAACACATATTGAAGTTTGAACCGCCATGTAATTCAAGGGATTTGGCGACCCCATGAATGATGTCCAACCCTCCGGATTCGCGCTAGGCTAGGCTAGGCGAGATGCCGGGCTTCCTTCGAAGGGCGTCAGGAGTCAGCTGGATCCGGGGAGAGGGCCCAAAACACGTCCTGAGTCGCCAGCGCCTAACGGCGGCGGGGCTGCCCGGCAAGTTAAGTACAGCGCAGCAGCGGGGAAGTGTGCAAGACTCAACTCAACTCAACTTTATTTCAGGAAGACAATCTATCACCAGGTAAAGTGTTCGACCTTAGAAGTTAAACTTCAATTTCCTCCTGCAAAAAAAAAAAAAAAAAAAAAAGTTGTTGAAACCTCACATGTTAAAATGATCAAATCGTGCCAACGGAAAGAAACGCAATGAAGCAAAGGATGAAGGCGTTAATGCGACCTGCGGGTGTCAAGGTCATTTGCCGCTACATTACATACTTAAGCGGAGCCACTTTGACCACACCAACAAGGAAGCGGGGGACGAATCGGAAGTGGAGGTGTGGAGTGGCGAGGGAGAGGGTGGAGGAGGAGGTTTGGGGCTTGGGGTGCGAGAGCACAAAGCCTGGGTAAACACAGCTAGCTCTGCATCTGGAACCAACTAAAAAGATGCTTAATAATGCAGAGCCGTGCAGGCGGGCCCTGTGCAGCTGTTGTGTGCGCAGGACCATGAAAGACTCTCCATCTGACAGCTGGCTCCATCTAGCTGGCTCCATCGCCCTCTTCCTCTCCTTCATCCCTCCCTCCCTCCATCCGTCCCTCCCTCTCTCCTCCGTGGTCCAGAGCGGCCAAGAGACAGCAGATTAGGGATTAACCAATCCCTGCCTTCCTCATCTTCCCCATCTGCCAAGCAGCCAGGCCCGGGCTCCCGATTCCGCCGAGAGACGGGACATGAGCGAGGAGACAAAAGCGGGGACGTGAATGCGGGAGACGACTGGGAACCGCAACACGCTTGGCGGCGAAGACTTTGACCGGGATCGACAGAGACGACGTCGCCCCGTCGTCGAACTTGAGGCGACGTTAACAATTTAAAGTGAGGCGCCATGATACACGCCACCGCTTGCGTAATCTCATGCAGCATTCACACGGCGGGCCTGCCACTCACCGTATTCAAGCGCATGGCGTTCCCCCGCTGTATCGCGATTCAGAAATCACACCCCCTGCAGTTTTTATAATTTATTTTCTTTTTTTTTTTAATGACCGAGTAAATCGGCAGCAGTAGTCGACGTTATACTGCGGCAGTTTGACACATCGGCAAATCATCCTCTCAGTCAGAAAGAGAGCTCCGTCTTCAAAAATTTTTGTCCTCGTGTTAAATGAAATTTAGTACCAAAGCAGGGAATTACTTCTTTTTTTTTTTTTTTTTAAGTCTGCATGACTAACCAGATGTAGGACAAAAAAGTATAATAATCATATAACTGATGGCCATTTAAACGCATTAGGAAAATTGTTTGTCTTTTGTCGTTGCAAAAAAAAATAACAAAATCTTGATAAAACACAGATAAACCTCTATTATTTTTCTTCTAAAAAATCGGGGGTTGACCCCACCAAAACTAAAAAAAAAATTGCGAGTAAAATTACTTTTAAATAAAAGAACTTTTTCTTGGTGTTGTTTTTTTTGTTTTTGAAAATTCATCCAGCAGCCAATCAGAGTGTGGGAACGGGCCCCCCCGGACTGCCATTTCCATTCCTAATCTCAAATTTTTACAATGACTTAGGGTTGCACGTCTTCAGTGTAGTACCATGTTCTGCCACAACATGCCGGGCAGCACTGAGCTCTATTGGCAGAGATGCTACGTAATAAACAGCAAGAATAGGAGGATGCTCGTTCGGTATACATTTTTCACGGGATGGGGATCGAGCCCTGCTGTGAATTACAAAAATCGGCGAGTAATTGACCAGCGTGAAAAGGTTTAAAGTGGTGTTATAGTTGCCACAAGATGGCAGCAAAGCACTTTTTTTTTTTTTTCTAGTGAAGCTGCTCTCAGTTCAACAAAGACAAGATACTATTTTTTATTTTTGCTGTTGTTGAAAGATTTAACTATATATTTATATATTTTAAATGCTCTCACTATATTGCAGTTTTCACCTATAGCGTTGGATCTGGAACGTAGCCCTGCGCCAAACAGGAGTTCACTGTAATCCGCCGCATCCCCGCTACGGGGCGATGACGCGAACGTACATTACATTAAAACGCTGCGCACCTGAACAAAGCTGGCACTCTTTTTAAGGTGGCTAAAAATACACCCTTGTATTTTGTCTGGCGAATCAAAGGCGCCGCTCGTCTTTTTTCATGGCGTGCCAGCTCACATTTGGCAGCGAGCGGAGAGCACACTTGCAGAAATAATTGCTCTTATCTGTGAAACTCGATAATAACAATAATAATAATAATAATAAAAGCTCCTGCTTTTCAGCTGGGAGGGTGCTCCTTGCTAAGTAACTGCTCATATACATTATTATAGAAAAGTCACATTCTTAGTCAATTATAGAAGACATACTCTAGCTCTAGCTAATACGAGGACTTGGCATGGCTTATCAGTGACATTAATTAGGCTTTATTCCGTTTGGCTTTAAGAGAGATGTCAAGTGTAGGGGGGAGGTTGTAACATTATTTAAAAGCATTAAACATATATTGCGCTTGAAATTTTTGCCTTTAAAGTTTGTTATTCTGCTCTTCACGAGTTTCTTCTTTTCATAACAAAATCGAACTGTAAAAGAAAACATTAATGAAAACGTAGTCTTATGCTATTAGTGCTGTCCAATGAAAAGCACGCAGTAGAGACTTATCTACGGCGTTACTTTTTTTTTTATTTAGTAATCTGATTACAGTTACTTTGCAAAGTCACAATTTATTACTCTATAGCTGATAACATTAATGGCAATCGTTAGCAAGTGAAAGTGCACCAGTGACTGATATCTGACGACACTTGGAATAGGAATCGTGAAACAGTGGTTACAGCTTGAAGTGAAGCATTCTGGAACTTAACAATGGGCCGTCACATGTGCGGCATGTCACGTTAGACCACATAAAAAATAATAATGGCAGAAGAAAAGTGAATCGTGTTTTCAAGCTGGTAATCAAGTCACTATTTTTTAGTTAGTGTCTGAAAAAGAAAATATTAATGCACATTCTGTGCTGCTGACAAAGTGTTATCTAGCGTCAGAAACACTACTCACAGCACATTCAAACTTAACTCATTCACTCGCCGCCATTTTCACAGAAGCGGTCCCGTTCGCTCCCGGCTGTTTTACTGGATTTTGACTGATTTTGCAAGGCCCACAGAATATTGTGTTCTATTGCTATAAAAGCATGGAACCTATCAAAAGAAAGATTAAAGTCTCTTCTTTCATCAGGAAAAAAAGTATGTTTCTATCTATTTCCGTTTTGCAGCAATTAGCATTAGAAGAGAGCTAAGTTTCATCAGTTTTCACAAATCTATTTAAAATTGTAAGTAATTGAGCTTTTTTTCTACATGGCCCTGGTTGATCTCCTTTGCTCTACTCCCACCTGCTGGCCGTTTGTGTAATAACTACCATTTCTGCAACCGTTCTTTGCAGTTGAGAGGCTGCAGAAAAGCCTTTTGTATGCTCTAGCATAAAAAAACAAACAAACGTATAAATATGTCTTTGGGACACTTAGAACATAAAAAAAACGTATTTATACGTCATTGGGAGTAAATGAGTTAAAGAAAAAGACCCACAAGTGGCTGTGTGAATTTATGGTCCCTAAATTTAATTGTTATATTGAAAAACACATTTTGCTGTGACAATATTAACAGTTTTAGAAAGACTTATTTTTTAAAAATCAGAACAAGTAGCTATCTATGTAAAATGAAATCCATAAAGACTTTTTTTTTTCAAATCAGAAAAGGGTGTCTTTATTTTATGTTTAATTATATAAAAAAAAAAAAAAAACATCGCCGTAAAAAATGTACTTTAATCTGTAAATAATAAAGTAACTCGTAATCTTAAACCAAGTAATCAGTAAAGTCACTCTTTTTCAAGTAGCTGCGGCTTTCCGCACTAAACGAGGAGCAAACTAACTTGTGAATCCATTTTCATGTACTGAACACTTTCTTCCTGAATGTTTTACTCTGTATGTTTTAGTGCCGGAGTGTCAGGTAGCAGCAGCAGAATTCCAGCTCTTGTTTCATATCATAAAAACGATTCAAACTTAAGGGACCGAGTTCAGCTCGGCCACTTGGGAATTTGGGAAGAGGAAAAAAGGGAAAAAAAAAGTTCTCTCTCCTTTGGAAAGATAGCGGGTGTCTTAACAGGCCCTCAGCTGCAGTACCTGGCTCCCTGTGTGCACACCTTTAAATCACACCCAGGATAGTTGCCTTGTCAAAGCTCTCTCTCTCTCTCTCTTGCGCACTCTTTCTCTCTCTCTGGCTCGCATCTGAGAAACATTAAAACGCTTCCTCATGCAAGCCCGAGCCTCCCACAGGGCAGCGAGCGGGAGCAGAGCCTTTCTCTCAGGCCCGGCATCCGGGGAGGATAGCGCTCAGTACTGCTCGGAAAGTCCCAGCTTGGACAGCGGTGGTTAATATTTTAATAGCCTACGGCTGAGGCAGTTATCGTCCCCATGTATTCTTGTTGGTGGCTTGGAAGAAAAAAAAAAAAAAAAAAAAAACACTCGCTCACGCTGTCTTTCTCACAGTTAAGAACCCGATTTGAGTTTTTAATTATTCTTTTTTGAATTCCCCAAACAGCTCTCCTCTGTTCTTTTTCATTTGTGCGCCGCCGTTTTTCCAACACTTGTATCCAGGGAATGCCTGATAGTGTCCTACTTAACTTTTCACTTTCTTTCCTGTGATTTCTCTTCTTTTTTTTTTTTTTTTTTCTCCCCAAGCACCCACCCACCTCCATTCCGAGGGACTATTACTGATCAATCCTCCAAGCACCTGCATTTATATTGATCACTCGTTCACTTTCCCTTCCTTTGCGACTGAAGGGAAGCCTTGTCAAGCTCAGGTAAAAGTGAGCCGATCCCCTCATGAAGACTTTCCCAGTCCACAAGGCTTTGTTTTGATGTGGTCTACAGGAGAATAAGGCTCATTGATGCCACTTAGCAACAAAGTAATCCCACGCGAATAGAGCGGAATTTACGTCCCCGAATATCATTTTAATTGCCTGTTTCAAAGTGGCGCCTTTGCTCGTAACACTAAACAAGCATATCTCAAATCATATTTTCCCATTGGCATGAATGGAAATGCTATTAATCCATTCCAGCCACCCCCCCAAAAAAGTTGCTGTATTTCATATTACAACATGTTACATTTGACATCACTAGTGTAAAGATGACATTCTGATTAATATTTTTATTACTAACATTTGTAGAATGAGTTATGAAACAAAATCCAGCCCTATAGGGGACGTTTTGCCACTTGCTGCCAACTGAAGATGACGTCACTGTTGCTCAGGGCTCAGGCAACAACCAATCACAGCTCACCTTTTTTATGAAGCTACGCTGTGATTGGTTTGCTTCCTGAGATCTGAGCAACATTGACGTCATCTTCAGTCGACAATAAGTGGCAAAATGGCCGCCGCCTGAGATGGATTAAAAAAAATAACACGGCTGAGCTTCTCTTTAATATAAGTCTAGTTGAAAGACTGCAACAGCCATCACGGCTCACCCGTTTTCTGAGTTTGGTCATTTGACATTTGCAAGCTGAGCCCTGAGGCACTATGATGTCATTTTCAGTGGACAAGTGGCATTACAATTACAATATTGTTTCGACAAGAGGAGGCACATAGAACATGTTAACTCATTTGCTCCAAAAAACATATAAATGCGTTCTATTTTAAATGTTTTAAGTATACCAAAGACGTATTTATACGTTTTTGATGTGTGCAGCCTCTGAACTGCAGAGATCGGTTGAAGCTATGGTTGTTAATACAAAAACGGCCAGCAGGTGGCAGCAGAGTATAAGAGATCAACCAGGGCCATGTTGCAAACGAGCTGATTTCCCCACAGCTGTAAACAAATTTGTGAATAATCATGAAACTTGGCTATATTCTAATGCTAATTGCTGCAAAACTGAAACAAATAGAAACTTGTTTTTCCAGATGAAAGAAGAGACTGTAATCTTTCGTTTGGTAGGTACCATGTTTTTATAGCAATAGAACCCAATATTCTGTGGGCCTTGCAAAATCAGTCAAAATCCAGTAAAACAGCCGGGAGCAAAGAAAAAAGCCGTGAAAAAAGCTATGAGTGAATGAGTTAAAGATTTTTTGACTTGCCTTCTTAAAAAAACAAATATTATATATTCTGGTAAATATAGCATTTCTACAGCATTTTGCATTTTGGCACCAAATTAAACCATCTTCATTAGCACAATTTGCATTTTGCAAAAAAAAATATAGCCTCGGCAGAATATAATAAAGTTTTAAGGGGCAAAACAACACGTTAAAACACTCTCTGGTCCTAAATAAACCAACTATACGACTCTTGATGGACACACCAAACAATTTCCAGCATTGAACGGGTCTCCAGATGCAACTTTACAACTTTTTGTTGTTTCTGCTCATCAGCACATAAAGCGAGACCACCAACCCCCCTTTACGCCCCCACCGCCTCCCACGGCCCTTCATTTAAAACTAATTACAACTAGAGGAGGCGAGTCAAGTAAGATAGACACAACATCTGCATGTATGGTGGTTAGTGCTCTCACTTGACTGGCTGGCGTATGAGTCAGTGCAAATGCAAATGAATGCATTACAGGTTCGCGAGTGTGTGTGCGTGTCGGCCGCTCGGAGCCCGCCGTCAGCACAGCCTGCAGGGAAGGGTCCGGGGTTACGGCATCAGCTGCGAGCGGGAATGAGAGTGGCTGAGAGTCAGACAGACAGCGCCGTGGGTTATTATGTTTGAGTCAGAGCAAACACTCCCGGGAGCACCGGGCCCTCCATCTCCCCCAAAAAAAAAGTAGATTGCAGTTACAGTCGTAACACAATCACAAAATAAGGCCAGGCGGCTTTTAAGAGCAAATTTATATATGCAGGAGGGGGCTCAAACAGCACCCGGAATAATTAATTAGACAAATCTCATCTGGGCACACTTAATTGAAGTGCGCTAAACACGCCGAGCGCTCTCCAAATGGAGAGGACGGGTCAATCCGAACCTCTGCACCTTCCGTAATGAAAGAGAAAGAGGAAGATAATAGCACACATAACCTGCGGCAATTAAAGGGCTCGGGAATGTGGTGAACAAGCTTTGCCCTCTTGGACACTGTTGACCCCCCGGTGCCCAACAAGGCCCCCCGGGGAAATAAGCACTTATTAAAAATGGAGGAACGGGGCCCACAAATCCCGCCGAGGCTGTAATATGCTATAGAGTAATTTAATTCTACTTACATGTATCACTTGGGCTCACGTGCCGAGCGGGAAGCAATTCGGCATTTCATTTGACAAAATATGACCTGTCGAGAGGCGGAATAATAACTTGTGTTGTCGGGTGATTGCGAAATAGGGGGAAAAATAACAAAAGAATAAGACACTATCTGGGTGTAATTGTCATTGCGCGTGTGCCATCTTGCTGCTTCTTAAAATAAAATAATAAAAAATAAAATCCTCCTCGTCTACTTAAGGGATTATTTTGAAAGTCTCTCTTTACCCTGCAACAGACTGATGAAAGACACGTCCGTGCTTGATTTGATCATCCTTCATAAAACAAAAAAAAAATAAAAAATAAAAACCCCGATATATATGTTGGAACCACAAGTCCTGGCATTGGTTTGGGAATATTGGTTGTACCCTCCTCCAGAGTGAGGGAAAATCCCCCTGGTGTGGCTGCGCTTTTTCTTTTGTGCTGTGTAGTTTCACCGCAAATAAACATACTGTCTGTTATTGTGCTCCCACAAGAGCCGCAGTTAAAGAAGTAGACTTTTCCTTTGCTCTTCAAAACCGAATACAGGTCAGCGTCCTACATAAGTTTTACTGCACTTTTGGAAAAACACTTGCCGCGCGCATATGTTCACGCTTTTCACGCAAAATATCCGAATTCACCCCGAAATACAAATCAAGTTTGTGTGAAGTTAGCGTTCGTTAGGTCAAATTTAGTAGCATTAATTATACCAGATAGAACAACATGGCTTGCATGTACATTGTGGTAGTCTTTCTCAAATCTTGAAGGAAAAAAAAAAAAAAAAAAAAGCTCTCCAAGTGCCACCATCACAACTAACTTTAAAATACTGGCGTATTTATTTCTTTTATTACGTACTGGACACTTTTTTTGAAACATCAGAGTATACAAGACTGTATCTGGCTGATGCGCAAATCCAGTTTGGTCAATTTACAGATTATTTTTTTTATTATTTTGTTTTTAATTTTTTTATTTTATTTTATTTTTTATTTTTTAGGTTTAAATTAAAATAACTTACTCCAGGATTCCTCTGTACACTGGCCAATGTCAGAGCCCAGGGTGTGTTTTTTTTTTTTTTTTTTTCCCTTCCAGTGAAGTTTTAAATCCATCCATGTTCTGTCATACCAGCTAGCTAGCGGCAAGCTAACTTGGGATGGTTCATCTCTCCGGTCCAACTTCCAAGTTTGCTAACTCCCATTGTGCTAGGATGTCATCAGAGTCCAACAGTGGAGTAACGACAAACTGATACAGATTAATATAATGCTCAATCGCTAGCTAAACATTCCCATAAACATTCACATCTCAGTTTGAGTCACCACTGATTCGTTCTGATTATCAGGGCGAAATATATTTAATTGCAAAATTAAGTGTTTTTAAAATATATCGCAAAGCTCATATAGTCACATTTTTGACTCTGTAAAAAAAACAGGCATAGCATTTTCATGCTAAAAGATAGCATTTTAATGGCAAAACATTGCCTTTTTTTGTTGCAAAATGTAGCATTTTTGTGGTATAATACAGCAACATGTGCCATGTTTTTGTTCTAGCACTCAATCATTCAGCAATAGTAAAAGTTAGCCCATAAAATCTGCCTTGATTTTGTATGATTTGCCAGAAAATTCCTGCGGGACCCTGTTGACCATGATGATAGCTACAGATGAACATTTAGGTATGAAACAGGAGGGACCCATGGCACCATGAATAAAACAACTGCTGCAGGGGGAGCAATTTGGGACATCTGATGAATATAAATAAAAAAAAAAAAAGCATGAAAAAAATAAACAGGCTCTTCTTGAGCATGCAAGCGCGCTTGCCTTTGGAAGAGCGGCCATGCCCCGTGGACACATAAAGGAGTGCAAAGGAGTGATAGGACGCGGGGGGATAGGGCAAGGACACGCGGCGGCCCACCCCCTGGTCATCGATGACAAGAGCAGGGGGGGGGGGGGGGGATGTTAAACACACACCGGGCTGACTCCACACTTTGATTTAGCACTTTTGCCTAATGTTACTAAAGGGGGGCGAGGCCGGCTGGAGATGGGATCAGCAGATCTGCTCATAAAGAAGCTTCACGTCGCCGCCTCGCCTGCAGTCTGACGCGCCAGCCGGCCTCTCGTTTGCGCGCGTGCGGCAAAGAGTGGGGTGGTCCGCCGACCGGAGAGAACAATACACAAAGGGCGTCTAACGATTCCATATTGATGGCGGGTAAATGGCTTAATTTGTCTGTGGTGAGGGCTGTATTGACTCCAAACACATGATTTAATACATATTAATATTAGATGAATCACTCATTAATGGATGCATCAGACAAACCGTAATATTGTGTCGTAAATAGATTGAGGCCTTTTTAACAATTTATGCTGAAGGTTTTTGTTTTTTTCCTCCCTACTCCAACTTTCACTTAGGAAAGTGGTGCAATGTGGATGCGGCTTCATAAACAGCACCACATGCAAATGCCAGGGTGAGAAAAGTTTTGGTGTTTTCTTTATAATTCGTTTTATGTAGTTTTAATTAGTTTTTGGAGGCAAGTTTAATTTTTACATTTTTTTTATTTTCAAAAATGCTTTCTTTTAGTTGAGTTTGTATTAGTTTTAGTCTTAGTTTTTTTTCTTTTATATTTTTTTATATTTTAAATTTTCGGTGAACGCCTTATGACGCAAAGCCACGAAAAAATAGACGCACTGAGCTTTGACTGAAGCAGGTTTTCGTCCGGCGATCCGGGTCAGTAAAGCTCTCTGTGTATTTTTTTGAGACTTTGCTTCATAAAGAAAAGCATAATACTTAGCGCTTCAGCATATTTTCTTAGCTATGTGACCAGTTTTGGATGTGATGATTTTGAATGATTATTGTAAGCTGTTCTGGATTTGAAATAGACCTGTTTGAAAGGTCTTTTCACTTTTCAAAGCTCGATTTGTTTCAAAATTTGCCTCGTAATTAATATATCATCACCCTCTTAATGTAATTTTTTTTTTTTTGCAAAAAATATTTTTTTTTTGCCTAAATCATCTCCTTACGATGTTCAATTATTTTGTTTCCTGAAAAAGCTGAAAAAAATTACTTGTTTTAAGAAAGCGCCATCCCTTGATAAAAAAGATTTAGAAAACATAAAATAAATAAAACACATTTTACTGAATTCACATGCCCATTGAACTTTTAATGCAGAGAGTTATAGTAAAAATTCATCAAAAAAATAAATAATCTACATGAAATTCCCAAATATACTATTTCTGCAGTAGCACCACTGTTTATGGCCAATTTAGAAAAAAATATTTCAGTCTGCGTGCGTCATGTCCATTGCGTGTCCATCGTGTCAGTGTTGCAGCAGCAACTGACCATTTTTATATTATTTATTTAGTATTTTTCCTCCAACTTTGACTCAGGAAATTGGTGCACTGTGGAAGCAGGTAAATAACCCCCCCTCCCCTCCCTGCCTCACACACCAACACCAGCGCCTCACTTTCCAGCTAGTTACTCTGACTGTGGGCTGGGAGCTGATCTGTGCTCCAGACACTTTCAAGTCTACTTAATGTAGCCTTCACAGGCTGTTTCATGCTCTTATGGAAAACAGGCCTTTGAAATCCCTGCGCAGCCCAATCTTAATCTCATTTGTGAATATGAGCCCAGCCACGACAGGTCCAGGAACATCCTCGTCTTCCTAAAGCGTCCTTTCATTTGTCAGGAGATTTGGTTGGGGGGTGGCGGCGGCTCGCGGTTGACACTGGAGGAGTGATTTAATTGATTTTAATCACACACCTGAGATAGAACGGGAGGGGGGGTGACGGCGGCGGGGCTGCCCTCCGCCATTATTCCGAGGGCCCGGCGCCCTCCCCTGTTTGTTTTGAGACGTCAGCGGTTTGACGGATACGACTTAGATTATGAACTCGCAAAGCGGGGACGGAATTTCAAACACGACCTTGGACTTAATATGCCGACGAGGGCTATTAAAAGACGGAGCCCGTCACCTGAAAAAAAAAAAAAAAAAAGATGGAGGTGCGATATGGATTTCCAAATGTTGCGCTCCTGACAAGTTTGACTTATTGCCTCCAGCCGACGCGTCCACAACACACTGTGAGGACGTTCCGCAGGCAATATTCAACTTTTGTAAGCGCGCAAAGATGAATTCCTCCCTTCTGCCTCCTCAGGAAGTCTGAGGTCTTCCCACAGCGTGCCAGTAATTTGTTATGAAAATCTCCACCCAAATGCGTCGAGTGGGGGGAGGAGAGCGTCGGACCACGTTGTTGCAAGCCATTAGTTGGGAAAACAGTTTGGTGAACATTATAATGCAAACCAAGCCGGAGAAGTGGGGAAAAAAGAGGCTAGAAGACAGCCTGGGGAGAGAGATTTAAATATGTAATCAACTAATATTTCATTTATTTGCCTCACATGGGAACCTGACCATTTAGCTGCGGCGCAGTCGGATCTAAACCTCTCGCTTTTAATCAGGCAGCCCGGCAATTATGCGCAGATCTGAGCTAGCACAAAAACAAAAAGTCACTTTTGTGTTATTAAACCCCGCAATCCGGGTTCAACGGCAGAAAAGGGAGAAAAAAAAAGTGTCGGGATAAAAGTTTTACTTTGCTCTGCATTTTATGACGCGCGCCTGGCCTCATTCCTTCATTCAGCGCGTCTCGGCGAGCTCGGCGGAAGCCTGCGTCGTTTTATTTTTTTTGTATTTATTATTACCCGACTCTTGCCGACTTGTCGTGCGCTCCTGGTAGAATACAATGGCATTCATTCTTGATGAGCCCGCTGTCACTTTTAATTTCTGCTCGTTCGCTGAAAGTGAATGACAGTCGGCCGCCGTCATAAATATAACATGCGGCGCATTAATTTTTCAGGGAACAAGAATGGGTGGCTCCCGTTACTAATTCCTTTTCAAATGTTTAGATTTACGGCTTTTCTTGCCGGCTGCATCTTTCTCCAACTTTGCGGTAGAAATACATTTCCATCTCATTAATGAGCAATTAAGGAAAAGGGGGCGGGAGAGAAGTCTCCATAGTGAAGGACGGGTATAGTTATTACAGTTTTATTACTATGTTATTACAGTGTAAATGCTTTCACGGTGTCTAATCGTGATATACTCCACTGACCTTATACAAACATTAACAAATAGTAGTCTTTCCTAACTACATACATCAATTGAGGAAAATGGCTCATAAGGGTCACAAAAGGGAACGCAAATGACATGCAACTTCTTGGAGGCTTAACACCAACATTCTATGGATTTGTCCTTGGCTCATGCACCACCCCTTCACAAAGCTTAATCAATATCAGTGAATTTGATTTTGAGTAATCCCGTTGACAAACAAGCCAAATCCATTGTTCAGACTTAATAAACTACAGAGAATGAAACTACTTACACATTCGCACTCATTTGGACAAACAATGTAATAATACACAGGCAAAGTTTTGATCCGGTTTTAAAAGCATTTACATTCAGGGCTGACTTCAATTCTGTTGGTAGCTTATGCCATTTGTGTGCAGCATAACAGCTAAATGCCGCTTCACCATGTTTGGTTTGAACTCTGGTGTTATGAATATGCAGACCTTAGAGCTCTACTGGCTTAGTCTTCAATAAGGAGATCTTAAATGTAACTTTTTGTATTGGTTGTTAAAGGGTTAGGCCGCATTCTTGCGCTAGCGTGAAAACGTCAACGCTTCCTCAACGAGGCCTTTAGCAGCCATCTTTAAACTCTCAATCACTTTTGCAGTCTTATCGTCTCAACGCCGGTTTAGTGTAGAGACCCGGCGTTCCGGCTCCAAAAACAGATTGGAAGGCGAGGGGAAAAAAAAAAATGAGCGAGATGAAAACGTTTGGATATGCTCAAAAGAAGCCTTCTGTCAAAGGCAGCGCATCCTCAAAGAAGTTGGGGGAATCTGCTATTCTTTTTAATGTCTGCAACGGCGCGGAAGACATGAGCTACTGTACGTCCTTGTTGTGGCTCCGCCGTCATGATGTATCACACAGGTCCTGATTAGCCACCGGGTATCCCGCAATATCAAATAAACGTCATTTATTGGACCAAATAGATGCTTGTTGTGACTCTTTTAAAAGACGGGAGGCGGGGCGGGCGGGGAAATGTGGAAGTGACAGCTTGTTAGCTGCTAATTCAATTTATGGTGTCTGCTTTAATTTAAATAACATCACCTGTGCTGGATGGCGTGAAACTCATGATGTTACAGCAGTTTAAAAACAAACGCATTCGCTCTCGCTGGAAATTCACGTTGTTATTCTTATTCCGTGACATTAATTTGAGCCATAATGGCGAGCGAGGTAAAAAAAAAAATAAAAAAATACATTTGGCATAATTCACAGACATGAGAGGTGGTAGACAATAGGCAGCAAATCAGCGGCAATCCAATTTCCATGCCACCTCGTCTGGGAGCAAAATGTCATTCATATTTTAACCCTTATTAGGACCGTCTGCCGCTGAGTGCCTGAATTACATTTGCAGGCTTTTCGCTCGTCATGAAAGACAAAATCCACCTAAAAGATGGCAATTGACAGAGGGGAGTAAAAATATATAGGAATCCGCCACACGCACCTTTTCATCTGGGCCTTTTTAATGAGCTAAAATACCCACTTCTTGCCATTTCCCCTGCCTTAATTGATGATTATGTTGTTACACAGGAGCAGCGCTTGGCGCTCTCCTCCCAGTCATTATGATGTGGACGGGCAGCTCTTGAAGCTTCAAAGGCGGGAAGGAGCGATTTTTAAGCATGAGGTTCGAGCATCCCCTTGGCCTCGCAGGTAGAAGGGGGAAAAAAAAAAAAAAACAGCAAAAAAAAGAAGCCATGTAAACATTACATGCTAATCGCTAATTAGCCCCGTGGCTGAATTGCGCACAATTCCTGTTTGGAGATGACCGGCGCTACGGTGGCGCTTAAGGGCACGTTGTACGTCTTATGACGAGCCAATTAGAAATTCAGCTGCAGGAGCGTAAAGGGAAGAAACCTTTGTCATGAATATTTAAAAAGACAGCCGCCGACCAGCGCGAAGGGGGCGCTGAACTGCGTGTCATGCGGGAGGGGAAAAAGAAGCAGGGGGGGGGGATCCGGCAATGTAGCCCACAATCGATAGCCTCTTGATGTGCTCTGTATTAGCGGGACTATGGCGGGTATTCTTGGACTGGTTGTGTCGAGGCGGGGATGGTGGGTCAAGGTGACCAGGGGCCCGAGAACTGTCTGGGGTCCCACCACATTTGAACATGTTCAAGTCGAGACATGAGCCGGTAGACCCTTTCTCTGAAAACTATGATTCAGTCAGACAGCTTATTAATACAATTTGAAAAGATCTGCAGTTCTGATTATCCTGAATAATTATCCTCTTGTGTGGGGCGTATACTGCGTCATAATCTTTATCTCATCTGCTCGGAAAACTATTTTGGAATGTTTTTTAATAAGAAAATACCACTCTATAATATTGTACTCTTAAAAAAAAACGTGCAGTAATGACGCAATTAATTACGTATAATGTAAAGAATTAAACTTTTAAAGCTTCTGTGAGACTTGGGGACTTTATAAACTGCAGTGATGTTGTAAACTTGATTATACTATTGGGAAAGCAGTTTATTTTTTAAGCTAATGCATTTTCATCTAACAACAAATTTTAAAAGTTATATGAGGCGAAATAGAACATGGGGGGTTTACATAGCTGAAACAAACAATGAAATGAAAAATTATAGAAGACAATGGACTTTGATCTTTATTGAGATATTTCATAGTAGTAGTAGTAGATTACATTTTGTTGTTGTTGCACTGACATACAGTGTTGTTTTTGTGTAAGTTTGTTGATTGTTGTTTTGTGTATAGTGGTTATTAGGGATGGGCGGGTACCGAAACCAGGTATCGGTATCGGGCCGATACCTGCCTTTTTTCAAGTACTCGAGTACTCGTGATGCAGACGAGTACAAGCGACCAATAGCAGAGGGGGAAGACGTTAAGTGAGTCTTCCTTGCCTGTAACCGGCGCTAGCTTGCAGCAGTTTTTCACCAAAACTTCATTGGTTTGGAAATACTTCAAAATTGTGAATCTTAAACTAAAAGAGCATTTTTGTGTTTTATTCTGAGCATTAAGACTATTGAAGAGTGACTGTGCTGTTTTTTTTTGTTTTTTTTTGTTTTTTTTTTGTCAAAATGTACTACTAGTACCGGTGAGTACTGAGGGTCTGAGTATCGGTATCGGTCTGAATAAAAGTGGTATCAAACATCCCTAGTAATATTAGATGTTGGTCACAGAGGATAAAGAATATAAGCGTGTGATGTGTTTTTGGGGGGGGCTCAAATATCCAAGGTTAAGCGATTCATTAGCTCGTCTATGATGTTTTGCTGTGTTTGTTAGCATTAATCTAAATTGACTGTATTAAGGCAAAGCTATGCGGTTGTTTAAAATACACCATGTAGGCTTTAGATTGGCCCCAGCTCACCTGTAGCTCTAATGAGAACACGCACTATGGGAAAGGGATGGAATTTTACTTGCGTCATTATAGATTAAATTGAAAAGGCTCTAATATGGCCAATAACTGTCATGTCTATGTCATGCCTCTAATTAGGGTCGTATCCTTCACAGCGTGTCAGCACAACCGCAGCATGCTGAGTCAACACATGTCGAGGATATTATGGCTCATTTATCATGTCAACAATGCATGCAAAACACAGTAAAAAGTTCCTATTACCAAAATGATATTATTCCAACAGTAATATTTGCTCCTTTCTCCGACACGCTCGCACACACCCGCATGTAACCGCAAGCTACTTGCTGTTTCCACAGTCATAATGATGCCAGTTTTCTAGGCCGGGAGTGTGATGTGCTTAATTGGTGTTTTTAAATGCGCCGACACCTACAATTGATTCTTTTTTTTTTCAACAGAGCCGCACGCGTGCTGGCGTGATTATCGCCCAGGAACGTGACAAGTGCTTAAACTTCACTCGGCTCTCACCTCGTCGCACGCACGCCGAGCTGCGAAGTAGCTTCCGCGGCCCAAGTCGCTGAAAATGCCGGCGCTTCCAGACACCTTCGTCGAGCGAGCAGGTAAACATGTTTTGTTTTTCAATGCCTGGGAGGCACGATCAATTATTATTCATCATTTTTTATTACGCGCTTTTACTGCGTGTTAAATCACATTTGCATGCTGCTAATACAGTGGAACCCCTGGAGGCCAAATCCATGTGGTGTTGGAATTTGAACATTTTCAAGAAACGTTTCAGGATTTGAAACAAAGTTGATACAGCACACTGTTTTTCGTTTTTTATTTTTATTTTTTATTTTTTATTTATTTATTTATTTATTTTTGCAATGCTTGTTTCCAAAAGTATGATTACTTAGTTAAGCCTCCTGTTATATTAACAACAAATTAAAACAAATTTATATAAACATTTTCTTGACGTCAATTTGACCAGTATTTGTTAAAAAAAAATTAAAAAAATGATATAATTTATTTATTTGCTTATTATTGAATGTACGTGGTATATTATAAAACAACTGATCTAAATATGGCATTCTGATTAATATTGTGATTTTGGAATATGAATTAAGCAGAAAAATTCACCTCTTTTTATCCATCTCAGGCGGCGGCCATTTTGTCTTGTACTGCCACTTCCCGTCGACTGAAAATGACATCACAGTTAAACCTGTTTGCTGGATTTGGTCATGTGACATTCGCAAACTCAGCCCTTAGGCACTGTGATGTCATTTTCCGTCGACAGCAAGTGGCAAAATGGCTGCACCCATGAGAAAAAAAAAAATGGGGGACTACAAACATGTCTCTTTTTTTGTTGTTTTTAACATCCTCACATATCCTCAGAATGTGATGCGATCATTATCGGAAAAATACTCAACCTTTTTTTTTTTTTTTAAAAGAATATCAAGTTCATTTATCAAATCATGTAAATCATGTAAACAAATCCACAAACAAGCAGACCTGTGCCAATAAAAAGTTCCCTGGCGCATTTATTGACACTCATTTCATAAATTCAAATTCTAAAACTGTCTTCAGCTACACAAGAGTGGCAAATGACCGGAAACAGTTCCTTGTGGTACAGTCCAATTTTACATCAATGCAAACAATTGTTCAATTACAGTAAGTGTCCATCAAACATTAGCATAAATTAATTTCAATTATCTTGACTTTCTCTTGTTTGGTTTGTTAAAAGATTATTTTCTTATGGTATATATATATATATATATATATATATATATATATATATATATATATATATATATATATATTTTTTTTTTATGTAATTGGCTTAGATTGTGCAGGTGTCCCTAATGTTGCGTCCGTATCATCCATCCACTGAGTAGCTCAGTAGCAGAGAACACAGCACACCTCTTAACCCCGACGCTCACTCGCGGCGTATCACTCCAAGGCAAATTGTTTTTACTTTGGACCCCACAACAGCAACTAAAGACCCACCTGCTCATCCAATAACAGCAAATCAAATCACATAAGGCTTCCCTTTCTCGGTTTCAAAGGGACACGCTCTAAGTTGATTCTTTTCATTTAATTCCAGCAAAGGGATTGACACCCCCCCCCCCCCCCGCCCCAACTCCCCACTGCACCCCAACAACAGCAGCAAGCAACGCACGCTTGCCCTTTATCTGCTGCTGAGAGTGGGGTGGGGTGAAGAAACAGAGGATTATCGATTTGCACTCAAACAGTGGGCCAACCTAAAAAGCCCCAATGAATTGTCACTCATTATTGAAATTATCAGGCACTAATTAAACTGGCAACCCTAAGCCCCCTGGGCTGTGCTCATCTCCAACTGAATTCCAGCTCCTCCGACAGTAATAGGGAGGCAGCATTAGCCGCTACTGGATGCTAATGAGACCTGGAAGCTGTCGGTGCCTCTTAGGGGGCTTCACAGGAGCATCGCTGCTGCATGTGAAGCACAACTCCAGTGCTGCAGCAGCTAAGGAAGCAAGCAAGCAAGCAAGCCGCTGATTGGCAGCGCCGGAGAATGAAAGCGGACGCCCGTGCATCAGCGGCTACATTCGGCGTCCTTTTAGCGCATTTCCATATTTTGCCCAGAGTTTGTTGACGCGCTCGCTCTTTTTTTGCTTTTTTGCGAGTCAACAGACGCGTACCAGCGAGAGTCTGACTGACTTTATCACACGGTACACAGCCTGTTAATAACTTCCTCTGACAATTCCCCCTCATCTTCTGCTGATGACCAGAGGGACGCCCGTGATTGTCATGTTTGTAGGGGGGGGGGGGAAGAAAGACTCCAAAACAATGATGTCACGTCAGCCTCTCTATTAAAAGACTTCATATTTTGAGCGGCATAATTAATACTCTTGGGCAAGCCGCTACCAAGTTGGCACTCCAGGCAAAGGGCTGCCACTCACCTGATAATTATTTTTGGAAATGGAGCCAAAATTACGGTGATTGACAAACGCAACAAAGCAGAGACAGCCTGCAGCATTCGCGCGGGAGAGAATGGAGAAAATAAGTGCTTATTGTATTGTATCCGCTTCCACCAAGGATTTCGACGTGTCCTTTCATGTCTCACGGAGAACTTTGGCGAGGGTCAAACTATTTAGCCCCTCTATCCTCTTGAAGGAGCACAACAACAAATAAAAGCCTTCGCACGAGTAATTAACACTTCTGTCGCGTTTTTGAAGGAAGTGTAGTTAAAGCAACGGTACGTAATAATTACACACTGCAGTAGCAATGCCTTGTCAAATTGACAATCATCTCATGTCATTGCCATGGTGATCACGGATCACTAATTTAAGGGGTTGATAATACTGTATTAGCATACGAGCCTGGGCACCTCCCACTTTGTTTTAGCTGGAAATCAAGGTTGATCACACAATTTTTAGCTGGTCGTAATTGTCTGAAAAGACAGTTTTTTTTTTTTTTTTTTTTGTGTTTTTTTTGTTAAACAGTCTATACAACATGACGGTTAACTTTTGTGTTCGTCCACAGCTCGTTAAGCAAATAGAGACACAGACATTTAGATCAAACTCAGTCTCGGCAAAAAGTCTAAAGGCCAAACCCCAATTTTTTTTATTACATTACCAGTTATATATTTCCAAATTACTACTAATGTAGGTTTTCATTTACTGTAAATGAACTTTTTTTTTTCTTGATTTTTTTTTGTTTTGTTTTTTTGCACCCATTTTCTCCCTCTTGTTTAGATCACTATCGATTTCAGAACGATTTGGTAATTACTTTCCAAGATCTCCCTTATGAAAGGAAAGTTTCTTAATGAAGTTGTTCCACATTATTAAAATTAAGTCACAGTTTTATGCATAATGGGGAAAACGAAGCATTTTTCGACTGATTAAAATTAACAAATAGTCCAATGGCCTGTGAAAAGAACGAAAACACCAGCCAGTCCAAGATAATCATCGAACTGTTAAATTTACGTAGTGAGTCAGAGAGCAAAGGGGTTTGTTCCAAAAATGGTGTCGTAAGGAAAGTTTCTGTCGCGCAAACGCATCGTATTAAGAGAGCAGCTGTTAAAAAGCCACTGATGAGCAACAAGCAGGAACATTTGCAGTGAGCTGATTTTCAAATAGTTTCACTCACTGATGAATGCCATGCTGCTTTGGATGATCCAGATGGCTGGTGGCTGGCCGCCATGTCCCAACAAGGCTGCGACGTCAGCAAGGAGCCGGCTGAGTGAAGTTTTGGGCTGGAATAAGGAGAAATGAGATGCTCGGGCCCTTTAGGGTGCCTGAAGGGATCAAAATGACGAACCGTGCCTTCTGCGGGAAGATAATTCACATGCAAGACGTGTCGTCCCATACTGAAAAAGAAAAAAAAAGAAAAAATAGAAAAGAAACCATTGCAAGCTTTCGCTGCTTATGTGAAAAAGGGAGACAATTCATTCATCCCCTGACATCAACCCTATTGATAACTTGTGAGGATGGATGCCGTTATTCCTCTAGTCAAGAAAGTGAGCAAAAAACAACATACCGTATTTTTCGGATTATAAGTCGCAGTTTTTTCCATAGTTTGGCCGGGGGTGCGACTTATACTCTGGTGCGACTTATGTGTGAAATTAACACATTATTATATGATTTCACATGTTATTTTCACACTAAACCGCAAGAGGGCGCTCTAGGCCTGTGTTGATAAGTTCAACATTGCCGTTAGAAGAGGACGTCTACCTCCCGAGTTGGGGGAGTTGTTTAAAAGTGACACCGAGGATGAAGATTTCATTGGATTTAGTGATTTGGAGTGAAACTGATAGTTTGGTAAGCTTGTTAGCATGTTCTTTATGCTAGAGTTATATAAATAACTTGTAGTGATGGGAACATAATTTACCCACGGAACGTTGGGACAAAGGGAGAGTTCCGGGTGGGAAGGTTTTGTTATGTGGAAAAGGGGAGTTAGCCTGTTAGCTTCTAGCTGAGTGGGGAGTCGCTGTTAAGACCTCAGAAGCTGATGTCAATAAAACGCCAGCCTTTGACTCTGTGCTTCAACACTCCGCCTCCGACACCCGTCACCGACTCACTCTTAATATGTTACGTCGTTACTGACATTACCAGGCATGTCAGTCATGTAACGTTAGTATACCGTACACTTATCCAGCCTGTTGTTCTCTCTTTTATTTTTATTTTAAATTGCCTTTCAAGATGACATGTATGTTTTTGGTGTTGGATTTTACCAAGTAAATTTCCCCCAAAAATGCGACTTATACTCCAGTGCGACTTATATATGTTTTTTCCTTCTTAATTATGCATTTTTTGGCTGGTTCGATTTATAATCCGGAGCGACGTATAATCCGAAGAACACGGTATGTGTCTATTTGGAACAAAGTGTAAAGGGTTTTGTTATAAAGCCAGAGTGGCTAAACCTGTCACAGGAGACCAATCATCAAATCCATCCAATGGCAGTGTTTGTTTTTTTACATGTCCTGAGATTGGCTAGTGACCAGTCCAGGGTGATTACTGACTCTCACCCATAGTCAGCTGAGATGAACTCCAGTTCACTTGTGACCCTAATATAAGTATAGACGGTATAAAAGATGGACGCTCAGCATGGCGTAGCTGGCCAAATGAAGCATATCAAGAAGTTCTCCAGACATCACAGGCAAACATTAAAATGAATCCAAGTGTGTTACCTTTTCACACATCCTCCCCCAAAACTGGTTGTTAACCCGTCAGTTTGCACCCATTAGTTGTTGGCTCCATGCTTTTTACACCTCCCACCAGGCACGTGCAGAGATGTTTTTTGGGGGCAGGTGCTCATGCCAAAAACTAGGGCGCCCATTGAAAAATAAAAAAATAAAAAATAAAACAAAACATCACGTGTTTTATTTGATTATTTTTCACAATTTAAACAGTTCAAGTGATCAAATCGAATAAATGACGGAGAAAAAATAAGCAATCCAAAGGACATGAAAAGAGCATGAGTGTTCAGCTTCTTGTAATTTATTTCAGCTGTTTGAAAATGTTAACTATCATGGTTAATTTTGCACCAAACAATGCCAGCGATTGCACAAACAGCATCTCTCTGAAGTGGCGGGTCAGACGAGACCTTGCAGGTTTCTCAGTTTTCCCTTGCTCGGATGGGGGTTTAGACAAGGGGATGTCGTTGATCTTTGTGAACTGTGGGCTTGTGAAGCCCCTTCGAGACTCGTTTGCGATTAAGGGCTATATAAATAAACTTGACTTGCAGCGGGGTTGGCCTGCCGGCTAGCGTTCTAGCGTTCAGCACTGCATGAGAGCTAAGTAGAGGACAGGGACATGCGGTCAGGGGGGAGGCAGCGCCTCACCTGGATTATGACGTGTGCAATGGTCAACAATTGTGTTAGATTAAACCTCTTCATGATTAGATAGAGGTGACCAATTTTATTTCAATTTCAGTTTTTTTGGTCTGTGCTTAAAAATAAAATGAAATTTAAAATGATGAATAATTAAATAATTAATTATTGTATTACTTATTTATATCATTATATAGTTTATTATTACGATTAGATAGATAGGTGACAAATTTTATTTCAATTTCATTTTTCTGGTCTGTGCTTAAAAGTAAAATAAAAATTAGAATGATAAATAATTAAATTAATTATATTATTGTATTTCTTATTTATATTATTATACACTATATTATTACAATTAAATAATAATAATAATAATAATTAACATTTAATTATTTTAAATGTCTTTTTTTTTTTTTTAAATAAATCTAGTAATTTCAGAGTCAGAATTGATGAATTTGCACATTTCCTGTATGAAGAGACCTAGCTTGCGGCACAACTGCACTATGTTCATTCCAAAATTTGGCTCTGAATAAAAGGTGACCATGGAAATATTCATTTAAAGTTAAAACATTCTCAAAACTGGACAATCAATCAATTATCTAATTAATAAAGAACGACCAACTCCAGAGCTTAAATACCTGCATCAAACATCAGGTCGCAAAAACATCAGTTTTTAATGTCAGGATGCTAATTTAATGGCAAATGTCATTCAGCTTTACTCATAAATTTGACAGTCTGACTCTTGTCAGTGCCTCACCAGCCATTAAACTCATCGCACGTGGCTGATGGAGGAGGTGGAATTGAAGGAGAGAGAGACATTTTTGGGGGGATTGATTACAGAAAGGATGATTTAAAAAAAATATTTTTTTATAAGTATTGATGAATGGAGACAAAAAATGGTCAGGAAGTGTATTTTTCTCATGCACGTGCCTGTGACTCCCACCATGCGTAAATCAGCCACTCGGTCGCGCCGCTTCTTAGTCAAGAGGGTGAGCAATGATGTCAAGTTATTTGTTTTGTTCCAAAATGAAATATTTATTGGCAGCGAACACCTAGCAGGAACAGACGATAGGCCAGGACGCTTCTTCATCTTCTCACACTCATATTTGGCTTCCACCTCCGCAAAGGCCAGCGCGTGTCCTGAGGGTGTTCAGCGATTCAGGGAAGTGCGCGGGCTTTGGATCCGCATTTCAAAGCCGGCGTGCATGTGTGCGTGCGCGAGTGCAGCACTGAGCGAGACATGCGGACAAAATGTCCGAACAATTATATGCTGATTTCCTACATTGCTCTCCTGACTCTGCCCCCGTGCTTTATTTTTCCGCACACTGTACATCTCTATTGTGCGAGGCGCGGGCTGATTTATGCGTTTGCGGTCAGGACGTTTTCCACTCCAGCGGCAGATGTGAAGTTGCGGTGCATTCTTTGTCATCGGGGGTTGTTTTGTTTTCCTGCACAACATGCGGAACACATCATTTACCATCATTTAGGCTTGAAATACCGGCGTGGGCGGCTCGGGCGGGGGGTGTGGGGGTGGGGGGGCTCGGAGAAAGATTTGATGGAAAAGCAGCAAAGAAAAACACCAAGGTGGAAACTATAAATCGTCCGCGTAAAATCCAATCGGAGGTCTGTTGAACAGAAACACGCTCTGACAGGGAAAACCATCACGCTGCGGTGCGGTTTCCAGAGCCACCGCTCACTTCGGACCTCATTGCTTAAAGTACTTTTCACTGTGAGGCGCAGCCGGGTGGTAAGAAAGGGAAGTATTATTTGCCTAAACTCCAAGTGGACCACTTAAGCAGTAATATTATTGATAGTGGCAATAATTTCCGACTTCTGGTCTACACCCTTTGGTGCGTCATTTCATGCAACAGCCGCCACCATGCTGGGAAAGCCATTAGAGAGGCCCGAATGCTAAATGCATTAACAGAAAAAGGTCAGAAAGCATTAAAAAAAAAAAAAACAGTCATTGTAGCTTGGTCCAATCGTGCTCCAGTGCTGACCCCCTCCCTGACTCGCATTGCAGTCATGATTGAGCCGGTGTCATCGCCAGCACTGTACCTGGAAAAACTCTTTTTCCCGGGGCCTCATTTGATCATGCATGCGGGCGACGCATGTCACGCCGGGTTATTCCCATAGTTAATATGCTTTCACGAGCTGCCATTTTGCGAGCCTCGACTTGATTATTTTGGCACATGGGCAAACGGCCGCGGCTTTTCAGGTGGCGCGTACGGTATCAGAGAGCCCGGCGGTCACAAGGGGTGATCTATTCGCTGAGAAGGCAGGCTCCTGGCAAAAGACTCAGCATCTCGGCGTAATGAAGCCAGCGCCTTGTGTGTGTGAGCAGGTTACATTAGAAATGCATGAAGGCCAATAGGTGGCTACCTACGCTCTGCTCCAAGCCATTTATATTTCCATCAAGCGCTATCAAAGCGGCGGAATGTTTTTGGAGCGCGCCACGTCCGTGTCAACAAAACATGCAAAAATGGCTGTCAGATAGCGGCGGGCACGCGTGAAGCGAGGCGGCGGGCGGGGCGGCGTCCAAGTCGACTGCGACCACAGAAGGCGCGAGGCGTTGGCGCTTGGACGCCTCGACCGGGGCTTCCTTTAACGACACTTTAAAAAGCGCCATGATTTTTACTTTGCCGTCTCATTATCGGTGTCCACTTGGCACGCGCCGGAGACGCCGTTGCCCAGAACGGAGGCCTGAACCTGGGCAACTTTCCTGCCGTCCGCCCACCCTCTCCGCCAACCCCCCCTTTCACTCTTTCGCTCTTGGAGACTTTCAGTGCGTACTTAATCATGATTAATCGCTGCCTGGATAATCAGATACAACATCAAAAGGTTGGAGATGACAGTCCAAGGACGCTTGGGAGGAAACAAGGTATACCAGGCATTCATTAGCTTTGGCATGGCACTCATACATTAGCCCATAACCCTTTATTGTCCTAATTAGGCTGGAGAGGCTGCTGGTATCGTACTTTTACATATATGGCCCGGTAGTTTACCTGCACCTTGACCACAGTGGCAACACAACACCGCCTCCTCTTTTACATGCGCTCGTCTATTACGGTTTTATTTTTGCGTCTTGCCGGCTCCACGGTGCGTTATGTTCACACTAAGCTGGGTAATGTTTTTGATTTACAGTCACTTACAGGGGACAAACACAAGACAGGCTCTCCCATCCTGTATTATTTTACTCATCTTACCGCACACCGCGAGGTGCAACCCGCACTGTATATTTCATTTCTTTGGTCCCCCCTCATCCCACCCACCACCCTCCTTCTCCTCTCTCCACTGTTTTAAGTCTCCCTGGATGGAGCCTGGCTTGCGGTGCACCATTTTCCCAGCTACAGTAGCAGTGGTGCTGGGCCTTGTTCAACCCCATTATTTCTGGGAGCCAAATTCCCATGGTCCCAGGAACAGGCGTGCCAGCTCTGCCTTCTTGGCTCTCTTCCCTGGTATTGTTTCCTTTGTTACATCCAGAGCTGCATTTCAGTCCGTTAATGTTTGCGCTGGGAGGTCCGAATTCCCAGCGTTCAGCTTTAGAAAAGGTAACTTCAAGTTCAGAATGCAGACACTTTTTTTTTTTTTCCTTACCTTCAGAAAATTATGTTTTGTTTTTTGATTTTATTTTTATATTTATTTCTTTTTTTTACCATCCCTCCACTTTATATTTTCCATTTTTCTTCTTTGTTGCGATACAGGTGAGCACGGTGATAAAACTTCAGTGAAATGTTTGCATGGATGGCCACCATAAAATCTCTCAAACGGCTCAGGTGGCTCCTAATCCACAATCATTGTGCTTTCAATTATGTCTGCAGGTTTTTAATGTGCATATATATACATATACATATATATATGTGTGTGTGTGTGTTTTAATTTTCACCATATCAGTATTCCGGAGTTTACCCTCAGCTGGTACTCTGCCGAGGCCAATCCATATCATAGAAAATAAATGTTCATGTACTTTTTAAATTTATCACCTAACCAGTGGCAACTGTAATATACCACATTTAGCCAGTTGTGTTGATTTTCTTGTCCATATTAATTATATATTTAATACAGATTATTAGGTATCCTATTTCACCAATATAAATCAGAATTTGTGTCACAAATACAATATTTTCGTTGTTCAAAATATATATTTTTAAACTAGTGAGCTCTTTCTCGAACTCATTTGGGGTGGGCTTCATTTACTAGTTACTGAATTAAGTCAGTCAGTTAGTACCGGTAAGTAAAGTTAGTCTTAGTTTGGATGGTACTAAGGTAGTAGCTTAGCTAGTTTGGTACTAAGTAAAATCAGCTTGTAAGGTTAGTAAGTATGAAAAGAAAAGTCAAAGTAAGCAAGTAAACATGTGCAATTGTTGACTTACGAGTGACGCAACTCACAAAGTTTCCAAGTAACAAGCTGTAAGTTAGTTGATTATTTGCTTTGTGTAGGAAGCCAAAGTTTGAGGTTCATGCAAGTTATGTATTTATATGCCACCAGTTGAGTGAAGTGAAAGAAAAATAAATAAAGCAATTAAGGTACTCTAATGCCCTCGCATGTGGGCAAGGAGAGTCACAATCGCATTTTCAGCCATTCATCGAACTGGACAAACACTCAAACCTGCAAATAAAAAATGAAAACAAAAAATAAAAAATAGAGAACACTTGGAAGGAGCTGCTGGGGGCCACAGCTCATGCTTAGAATTTCACGCGCTGACTAATCTGACAGTTTATGTCAATCACTTGGCCACGCCCCTTAAAGGCATACCTCCAACAAACTAATACGACAGTATGTGCAATATTTATTCTTGCTGGAGTGGATTTGTGACATTTCAGTTCGCTTCTATGGAGAAAATTGATTTCATATACCAGTAAATTGGTTTCATGCTTGTTTACAAAGCAAATTAAACTCGACTACGTCAAGGTACAACTACTGTAATTTTCCCGGTGTGTATATAAGCCTGCTTAAGTGGTTGTCGCCCCACCATATTAAACTCGCACTTCACATACCGAACGTGGAAAAGCTTCTCCACCCCTAATTCCGCCAAGCGGAGCTTATACAAGCACGATTACCTAAAAGTGAATCACGATTAACATTTGGAAGCCGTCTCCCCTATTCAACCGTGATGGCATTTCTCCATCTGTAATCCACTTTATCGCCCATCATTCCAGCCTGAGCACCCTAAACTCCTTTTGCTGTGATGCGGGCCCGCCAAAGCCACCAACGGCAGCTCACACACGTGGGATTAAATGCGAGGCTTGTTGGCTCAGCGCAGCACGGCGCGAGCATATCCGACTGATGTCGGCTGTTCCACTCGGAACGCCGGCGCTCGTCTCCCAGCGCGCAGACACGCCGGTGTCAGGTAATTCTCTGAGGAAGAGCCACGCGCCCCTGCAGGGAGCGGCGGGGAGGCCTGTATCACATCTCGGGAGTTGTAATAGCAGCTTTGAAGACTCCAGTCCACTAATCCCACATCATGTGATCATGTGTCTAATAGAGCGGCTCCCCATTCGCCAACGTTGTGGGGGATTTCTTAGCTGTCACTTGCAACCCGTTACAGTTGGGAGAGTATTATATGTCGGGAAAAATAAATACGAGACTCCCGCGCGTGGCTTCCCGTGGACACGCGCCGGGGCCGAGCAATGCATTTTGGAGCTTGCCGATTACAATGTCAAGACGGCACTAACGTGCAATTAGCACAGTGCAGTACTGTAATAAAGCAAAAGTTGCGTTAGGGTCAGCAAGGCCTTCCCTGCTGGCCTAAACATGATCACAATGCCTGACCTACATGCACAACCTAAATTATATTTGTTACATTCAATTGTATGACTTTATACCCAAAGTCTATTCTCTTCATTCCGTAGTGTTTCTATTGGCTTCACTGCTTTGACTACAAGATGGTGGTTGTTGGATTTTTTTTGTCCAATAAGGTTTCAGCCACTACGTGCTGCCCAGGGACTTCAGAGTTAAAAAAAGAAAAAAAAAAAAGTTCATGTTGTAACTTCTGGTAAGCAGAAGAGATGCATTGCCAAAGTATTGTAACGATATACCACTAGTATAAATTGATGCTAGTTTACTTACTACATGATGAATGACGAAAAGCATTTATCTACAAATTTTGCTTTGAAAACGAAATGAAAAAAAATTGCAAAATTTGCTTGCTGATTTGTTGTTTTGTAAAATACATAAATAAATAAATAATTTTCTGAAAATGGAGCACAAATATGATGCAATTTCATCACATTTATTTTTTTTTAGGGTGGCAGAACTATTATGGCGGGCCAAAAAAAAAACATTCATATAATGTGGACGTGGTTGCATTTCACCGGGGCGTTACGTTAAAGTAACCAAGTACAAATACTTCATTTTTTTTATTACATATATTTTTCAGGTATCTGTACAGTAAATATTTCTATTTTTACTAACTTTTTATGTCCTTTGGAAACAGATGTCTCTCTATTTTCAAGGCCTTACTTGGTTTACGAAGTCTCGTTACTTTATCATTAGCTAATTTAGCATTTTTGAAAATTATTATTCAGTGCATACATTTTGGCAACACTTGTTTTATTGACGTGTAAGTTGAGCTAAACAGCACGCAACGTGTAATATGATTTTTTTTTCTTCTAATTCTCAGTACGAGCAGCATACTGTGCTTAAAAAAAGAGACAAAACTATTTTTTTTAATGTTATCAAATGGGTAATGTAAATAACTGACTGAAAAATTTACCTTTTTACTTTGAATTTCAGAAAAATTCAGGAGTGGAGTCAGTGCTTGTGGTCGTCTCCTGACCTGAAGATGGTGAGTTTGATCCTCAACCTTGACCATGTCGAAGTGTCCTTGAGCTATTGAACCTCAATTTCCCTCCCCAGTAGACCTGGCAGCAGGCTCTCATTGACGTATGAATGTGTATATGTGAATGTGAGCCTTTGTAAGACGATTTGAGCACCATATGGTGTAGATAAAAGCGCTATATAAGTGCACTCCATTTGCTGCTGTAAAGTTTAATTGTAATTGTGTGGTACTCTTTCAGATAGCCGCCCATTTTCTATAGAGCTTCCGCATCGAATCCATAATGGTTGGATGGATTACAAACTTGAACAGGTAAGTACCGGTATTTATGATGTATGTAAATATATACTCCGATGTGATTTTTAGGTTACTAACAGACTTTTATTTGGTGTATGTGTTTATACGAGCTAACGGATTTAGCACGTAGAGAGCTAAGTTCCGCTAACGTCGACTAGCATGCTAGCTTAGCAAGATTAAAAGATTTTTGACCCATTTCAGAGGTTTATAATTATCTTACGCTTTCCTAAAATTCTAATGTATTTCTTAATGCATATTCAGCTTTCTCAAACACTGATTTATGTTTTTAAATTTGCTCCTGAACTTGAATAACACAAGCTAGCAGTACTTTTAGAGCTGCCACGTAGCTTTAGTTGGCCCAACAGTGGGTGTTCCAACAGCCGCTCGGGTCCAAATAGCCATTAAAGTGAGTTCATAAATGTCATTTTGTTCAAATTTTGAGCAGCCCAGAGCAAATAAAAAGTCTCGTGACTTGAAACGAAAAGGATCAACAGTGAATACTCTTAAGCGCTGCCCTAATCAACACTTAAGAGAATTTACATGAAGGGCTATGATCAATAATGGCATCTCTGATGACGCGCAGACAATCTTGATCACACGTGTGTGAATGCAAAACCTTGAAGAATAGCGGAAATTGTCTCCTCCATAATCATAAGCTGTCAAAAATGCAACAAGGGCCTCCGAGTGGAGCGTGTGATCATCGCGGAAGCCCAGGTCTGCAGAGGTTTGTGTGACATTTTTAAGTCCTCGCCCCCCCCACACACACACTTTTTGAGCGATTTTCTCAGAGGTACTGCGCACATTAAATGGCTGAGTTAACCTTAACACATGTAAAAACCATTACGGCTATTGACGACAGCCGCATGTAATCCCAAGGTTTGATATTGACACCGCGTGATCAAATGCTAAGCTCCGCTAGCAGATAGCTGGTGGCTCTCTAGGGGGGGGGGGCGGCCCGGCGTAGACAGGCAAATGAAGCAGAGCCAGATTGATGAGAAACGAGTGCTCTGCATTGTGCATGCGTGTGTGTGTGTGCGCGCGTATGTAAGGGATACTGCCGAGCCAATCAATTAATACTTAAAGTGGAACCAATTCTTGTTTCACTTGGGCTTTGGCCCCCTTCATTTTCATACGCGCCGAGGTCTGCATGGCTAATTAGGAGCACCGCAAATGGATGCTAAACCACGCCAAATTAAATCTTAGTTCATTAGATATAAGCTCTTTAAAGATTGAAGGGAAATATTTGAATTTTTAAAAAGTTTCAACGTTGCGGCGTCCTCATTAAAAATGGGACGTCGCAACGTGCAGGGAGGAAGTGGGGAAATGTCTTTGTGCGGATGAATAATCCAACCAATATGAAATATTAAGTCACTATTTTACCCTGTGTTTCTCCTCAGGCTGTAGTGATAGGCTGGGTAATAGAAGGCTTCTGCTTTGAATAAAATACAGAGGTGCATGAAGGGGAAGCTCAACTATCTGGAGGCGAGAGCACTTCTGAATTACATTGTAAATATATTCATTATTCCACGCGCACACAAAAAGAGAGATTGCGGCATTGTTGATAGACGTCAGTTTCAAGTCAGGCGGTAAATAAGTAAACAGCTTTTATTTTCTGCTGGAAACAGGGAAAAAAACATCACCAAACTTGAGATTTTTAATTTTTAACTATGTTTACTGCCTGGGATGGACCTTGAGATGGGATACACTCACCAGTCAAAACATTAGGTACAACTGCTCATGCCAGCCGAGTTGCATCAAACATTTCCTTTACAAACATACTCGGGTATTAATCTAAAAATATATAAATAAATAATTTTAACGCCTCACCTCAAATAAATGCAATTCTTTTCTGATGCTGATAAATTGTAAAAAAAAATAAAAAAAGAAATACTGCGTAGCCATGTAATAATAGCATGCTATATTTAATACAAATATACGCATGATCGGAAATCCATTTTACCTTTTCATGTCGCATGACATTGTAAAATATGTTATTTGGATTAATTATTGGGAAAATGTGATTATAATAAACACCTAACCTCTAATAAATGCCTTCTCCCGGATGAATACAGTGCTGTTATTCATTTATTTATTATTTAACATTTCAATTCACTTGGTCTTTTACACTCTTGTGCAAATTAAGGCCTCCACACAGATATACACCTTACCTCAAATAAACACCTCATACCAAATGAACAAAGTGGTGGTATAGTCATAGCTAAGTTTGTCTTTATTCTACTACTGTACTATAAAACTCTTAAGATGTATTATTTTGATGAATTGTTTTTGAAAGGGCGGCACGGTAGTTGAGCGGTTACCACGTCCACCTCCCAGTACTGAGGACACAAGATCGAGTCCAGGCTTCGGCCTTCCTGGGTGGAGTTTGCATGTTCTCCCCGTGCCTGCGTGGGTCTTCTCCGGGTACTCCGGTCTCCTCCCACATTCCAAAGACATGCATGGCAGATTAATTGGGCGCTCTGATTTGTCCCTAGGTGTGCTTTATTTATTTTTTTCATTCATTTTGTTGGAATATTTCTTCTTTGAATGACATTTTTTGAAGAACATTAAACATATATTGAAAATACATTCATACAAAATAAATGCCTCACCTCAAATAAATGCCTGGTGTTCGCTGTAGTTGAGTACAGTATGTGAACACCACTCAAGCTCTACAACAAGTATGGCAATCCTGCACCATCTGATATTACTCTTATTTCCAACTTATTCAAGCGGATTTTACTTCCTTCCTTTTGTCACAGTTGTTTCATTTTGCAGGTGTATTTAATGACCTGTCTCCTCCGTGCATGTCTCGGCCTTACGTCACTTGTGGCGCTGCATGCGAGTGCGATGTTGGAGCCAACTCGTGTCTTTTAACTGCCATAATTCAGTGATGGCTGAAGCAGATGTTCGGCACGTCTCTCCCGACCGCCGCTTTCCCGCACCCCGTGAAAGGAAACAAATTAAAATCTATCCAAATTTGTCTCCGGGAACGTTCCCGTCACAGCCTCACCCAAAACGACATGAGAGGAACACGCTCAAACACGCCGTCTGCATTATAGATTAAAACCTATCACGTTGACTTTGCATGAATAACTTTCTTTTTACTTGTTCTGTCATCCGCAGTCGAGTTGTAAAATCGGCGAGCTCGGAGGCCACCTTGTCGTAGGAGTTTTTACACAGTGTCCATTGTGTAACAGCTGTAAAACACGCTCCAAATTATTAACTCCACATGCCTGCGCCGCTGATGAACTGGAATCCCAGAACAACCTTTGGATTTTGGCCAATAACCTTGGAGGGAGACTCTGTGATTGAGAACAGGACTGCGAATCCAGGTCAGTCATCGTGCACGCACTGCTGAGAGCGGGATGCGTGACCGATGTGAGGGTGTGGTGATGCTCTTTGAATCATCTGTTTTGGATACTGTCATGTTTTAGGCAAACCGCACCTAAAAAAACACTTGAAGGGGACGACAGGTTTGAAGGAATGCGAGGAAAATTACGATCGTCTCAACGGATTGCTGAGCGATGCCAAAGAAAGCAACAAATAGCAGTACCTGTAGTCTAAATGATGGTAATACATCACAGTATATCATCCAGATCCAGTGGTTGAAAACAATCAGTTCCAAAACATTAGGTGACCTCCGACTTGTCTGAATTTGAAACATTCTTCCCATTGGAAATAACCCAAATAGAAATACAACGGTTGTGAGGTTAATTTGTTCTGTGATGCATCGAACACTCTGAACTCATTTGCTCCCAATAACGTGTAAATACGTTTTTTATGTTTTAAGTGTCCCAAAGACGTATTTATACGTTTTTTTTTGTTTTTTGTTTTTTATGCTAGAGCATACAGAAGGCTTTGATGCAGCCTCTCAACTGCAAAGAACGGTTGCAGAAATGGTAGTTATTACACAAACGGCCAGCAGGTGGCAGCAGAGCAAAGGAGATCAACCAGGGCCATGTAGAAAAAGCTCAATTACTTATGATTTGAAATAGATTTGTGAAAACTGATGAAACTTAGCTCTCTTCTAATGCAAATTGCTGCAAAACGGAAACAGATAGAAACATACTTTTTTTTCCTGATGAAAGAAGAGACTTTAATCTTTCTTTAAATTTGTTCCATGCTTTTATAGCAATTGAACACAATATTCTGTGGGCCTTGCAAAATCAGTCAAAATTCAGTAAAACCGCCGGGAGCGAACGGGATTGCATCTGTGAAAATGGCTGGGAGTGAATGAGTTAATTGCTGGCTTAAATTAAAAAAATATATATATTACCAACATTTTTTAAGAAGAAGAAGCGGCAACTGTCCCCTACCAGGGGTCACCAAAGCAATGTACTCGTGTTAGAAAGTAAGAATCTTATATTACATTGACTTCAACTCCATTACACAACAATATTCTCCAAAATGGCGAGCAGCTCAACACCACGTCTAAATCTTGTCTTCAACCCAATCTGCTGGGTCAAATTAACACAACCGTGTGTAAAAGCAAACAAATCTGCTCCAAATCCACAGTTTACCCAGCAAGTGGGTTAGGAACATTTTTATTGTCATTATTTTTTTTATGTGAATCAGTTTTCTAGTTGTAAATAATAGAAATGCAATCAGTCATTGCTAGCAAAGTCTTACATGTGAAATCAAATATAGTTGTATATATATTTTTTAATTTTTGTATTTTTATTGGAAATTATTTTCATAGCTGACAAATTGTTGCTTTTTTTGGTGAATATTCCAGTAAAGATTTTTCTGTGGACTGAGGCCAAAATAAGTCATTGAAAAATATCACATATTTCGTATTACATTTGTGTGAATATCTTCCAATATTCTAACAATAAAACTCGGGTAATAAAATGGAAATTTTGCATGTGAATATTAGTCATCACAAATAATCCCTAATATCAAAGAAGCACTTTGTATAATAAATGATTACAAAAAGGTGAGACGATTTCGATCATTTTGAAATGACTGTCAATTTTATTCTTATTCTTCTTCTTCCGAGCTGCCGGGACAGACGCAAATGTCGACTTTGCTCTCGCGTCTTTCGGCAATGATGTGACACCCAAAACCCAGGAGTGACTGTGTCTCTTTCCCCGCAGGAGAAACAAGCGAGATGATTTGTTGAGGGGCCCCGGGGAGCCAGCGAGCACGCCTTGAAAACAGGTGGTGCAACATCACACTGCAGCGTGCCTTCGGGGAATATTTGTAGTCGTTCAGGAAATGCACCAAAAACAAAACACATCCGCAACGCGACGGAGAGACTGACGCAAAACGCCACCTAAGGTACGACACTGACGCTCAGTATGCCATTAAATCATGTCACGTTCCCGCCAAAATGTCACTGTGTCGCATTTTTTTCTTTAAAGGAGACATTTTGTTTATTTGTTCACAATATAAAACAGTTTCCAAGCATCTTGTATACTTTCATCTTATTTGTAACTCGTGCATTAACAGCTGCCTTTCATTTCCATGACGACAGCAGACTGCATGTGTAACAGCTGTCTGGATCCTGCCAGTACATTAAGTGTTACATTGCGCTTGGACTCACCAGCTAGTGTATGCGTAACAACAGGCTAGATCTCGCCAGTAACTGTGCGTAATAATGGGCTGGATTTCACCAGGGTGTGTATGCATTCTGGTTGCTGTTTGGCCGTGTTTTCTTGTCTGCTGCTCGGCAGGCTGTCTCCCGTCATCTCACCTGCAAGTGTATGCGTAACAGCAAAGCTGGTCAGCTAGTGCACATGTAACGGCGGGCTAGATCTTGCTAATGAGGGTGTGTGCGACAATGTGGGCTGGATCTCACTGTCAAGTATGTGTATAACAGCGGTTTGAATCTCGCCAGCGAGTGTGTGCATTCCAGCTAATGCTGGTCTCCTCCACGTCACTCAGGAGAGTAGCTTTCGCCATCAAGTGTATATATTATGTAACACATGACTGGGCCCTGCCAGTGAGTGCGTATGTTACAGTGGGCGGGATCTCGCCAGTGAATGTGTGCAAATCAGGAAACATCTGGCCATCTCTGCCAGGCATCTAGAACCAAGAATGTTGGAAAGTTTCAAACTCATACTTTGACGAACTCTCACTGAAATGAGCCCCAATTATCACGGCTTGCATATTTATTGTTGTTGTGTTATAGTACAAAAAAGCAGTAAAAGTATTTCAACCCATGGAGGAAGCAGTTTGTCTAAGGCTGCCACTTGAAAGTGACTCTGGATCTTCACCCAGCCGAGCTTGTCATGTAATGGGTGGAGAAACTTTGTGGGAGTGTTTATTATGGTAGTTAGCCTGACAGTTACATGTGCAGTGCAAAGTGGCTCATCACAGAATAATTTTTTTTTTGTGTGTGAAACGGGCAGATTATAAACGGTTTCCTTGGTTGCTCAGTTTCACACTCAACTGCCCTCCAGAGACCAAGCTATTTGTACGCAAGCCATTAAAAACTCAATTTTCCATAATGTGGCCCCTTTATACTACTAACATTGATAAATGTTGTGATTTTGCCCCTCTCATATTCGGCGTCACTTACAAGAACAATTTCTTGCTTTTGACAAATCACTCCAAAATATATTAGCAGAGAGGCCGACTGTCAATCCGGCTGCCCAAAGGTCCTTACAGGTCCCCTTTTTTTTTCTTCTCCTAGAGTTGAAAAATGATGTAATCAAGCCGTCCTTCCTTCCTACCAGCGCTCCATCCATCCTCTCTAAAGGCCTGGCGGTCCCTTTGGCCTCGCTCTGGATCAAGTCCCCCACAAGGCCCCCCTGACCCCGTTAGAGGTGCATGATGGGCGGCCCTGTCACTTCAAATGGCTGCCCGGGTCCGGCGCGAGACTCACCCCTCACTGTGAGTAAACCTCTGTGTTATTTCGGTTTTATGGGCTACGGGTGGATAACTCTGCGGAATGGATGCGGACAACTTAGTTATTGTCACGCAGGGCGAGGGAGTCGATGCTGTTACGCTCGCGCAAAAACAGCTTAGGATTGAACGCTATGAAAAGTTATGTGGCGTGAGGAAACCAAAGCGCCGCGTTCGGGATGACCAGTGCCTGGCGGTTGGCCGCGGCTTTATCCCGAAGACGCTTTTCAAAGGGGTTATTTAAATTTCAAGGCAGATGAATGCCTCGTATGTGATGTGTTGCTTCAGTTGTGGAGAGCGGCGCCTTTGATGGCGAGGAGAGAGGGGAAGACGGCGGCTTTGTTATTGAAGTAAAGAATAATAAGGCCACTGCATGTTGGGCTGTGTACTGAGACCTTGATATCAATCCAATGCACTATGCATGGCCCCCGCGCAACAAGCAGCCAGACAGGAAAGCGTGTGCCTTTTGATCCCGCTTTCCTTCTGTTGTCTTTCATCTGACCCATCCTCCCAAATTGTCACCAGTACGCGCACACACGGCGAGAAAAAAAAAAGACGGGAGCGCGGCGAACCCTCGGGCTCGGGAGGGGAGGGGGTCTCGGCGGCGCCGCTCGCCGAAATGCCCCAGCTCACTCCGGACATTTTTAGTCATTAAGTTCCAAAGGAGGGCGCCTGGCATCTTTGAAAACTACTCCGCTGTGTACATGGCGGGCCAAGTGGCCATGATGCTCAGATTTGTGTTGAAAATAATCACACTTTACATTCTGCTTGAGGACCACAGCTTTAGGGACGATTGAGCCCCTCAATTACAATATTAAGCATATTTTGCAATGCAGCTAAGCGCCAAAATGTTAAACAAAACCATATTTCTTCCAATGAATTGTAGCTTCGCTAAAACACCAAGAGACGGGCTAATTAAAATTAGCATCAATGATATATATTATCATATTATATTTGACTAAAACTTGCTACTGAACACATATGGAGTAGTAAAACATACCGATCATATAACAGTACTCACTGACATAATTTCTGTTGGATTTTTGGGAACTACAAAGATTCCTGGAGTCACAAGGAGTAACTTGGGGGGGGACATTCTCTGCCACTTCTCCTTTAATTACACAGCATCTTTTCCAAAAACAATAATGAAGGATATTTTTGCCACAAATATGATAGTATATTCATTGCTTTTATAAACGTCAGATGTAGTTTCAGTTGCTAATGTAATATATAATGCTTTAAAAAAATAAATAAATAAATAAATTCTTCCCGTTATTTCGTTAGTTTTCATTAGCTAGAATAACCTTGCTGTACAGCCAAACTTTTCTTAAATGATAATATGTAGTCTTAAAATTCTGCAGTAGAGCACGAGAGCGAAGGAAGAAAATTGAAAGATATAAAAAAAATATATTTTTTAAACAATAAATATTATTAAAAATAAAATAAAATAATATAATAGTAATCTTAATAATAAAAATAATAGAAAGATGATCGAGCAGAAGAACACTGTAATACAACTGTAATCTATTACTGATAATCCACAACCCATAAATGTCCATTTCTTTGTCATTTGTCCCACATAGGCCACCGTCCTAACAATCACTCACAAACCAGCTTGACTTTTATGACACGTTTTATGACAGCTTGACAGTTTAGTATAAAAACCAAAATTCCACATAACATCATAATGCGTCAAAAAATGGCTGCTTCAAATGGATTCCATCGAGTTACAAGGACACTGATGAGCGACTGCACCGGCGGGACAACAACGGCAGCTGTTGCCCTGCTTTCTGGGACTTGGACTTTTAGACATAAAAAAAAAGTATAAATGTTGCCCTCCAAATAAAGACGGCAAGACGTAGGTGCAAGCTCTAATTACTACAGCCACCAGTGATATTTATAGCGTTGCTGAGATGATATTACCCGTGGTGCGGAGGAGAGAGAAGCTTCGCTTTTCTCTCCTCATGTCAGCGAATTACACGCTAGAAGCGACTGAGGCCATGAAGGGGAGGGCATAGCAAAAAGATAATATGTTAGCTTTGGACTTGATCCGCTGAACATACATTTTTCTCCTTCCAACATCAATTTCTCTCTCGGCTTCTCACCGTCACAGTAGCGGCAGACTTGAATACTCTGGATTCAGCATTTCAACTTTGTGAATTCCATCCCTTTCACCTCGGGGCGGCATTAATAATCAGTAAAGTGAGTGCGGAGTAAATGATGCATTTGGAAGTTTGAGTGTTTCCATAGCGCGCCGGCCCGCCGCGGTTCAGCTCGCCTCCACTTCCAGCCACTTACGGTCAGAGGGAGCATTCGTTCCAGGAGGAAGATAGAAAAAGAATCCAATTGAATTATGGCAATGTTGAACGCTGCACTGTTTTATCACGGCCTCTGCGCGCAAAACACACATACTTACCAGAACACAGAGCCTGGCAATCAATGTAAGATAAACAGTCCGTGCAAGTATAGCGTTTATGACATTTAATTTTCACTAACTTGGACCTTTTCCTTTTATTATGCTATTGGTAAACCAAATGAAACCATAATAGGTTCTACTTTAGTCTTCATAAGCCTTTATAAGTGAGTCCCCCTCCGCATTTTCCATGTATTGGCTATTTAGCAGTATTTTTTGGTGAATTTGTTCAGATTGATTATTTATTTATTTATTTATTTATTTATTTATTTATATTTATTTTTACCAATACATCTCCAATGCCAATTATACGCACATTTTGGCTATTCTTGGGCCATGCCGATCCTAATCCCTCATGAATATTGTAATATTGTATACTAAATAAACAAGGTTTTTAAATAGCTTGGTTAGATTGGTTCATCTTCTTATCAGATTGATTAACTTTTTTTTTTTTTCTCGCTGATTCGTGATTGACTCCAAAAATCCTACTCAGGTAAAAGCCTAGTTCAAATAATTATAACTACCGCAATATTGGTGCTAATTTTGTTATCCTATTATGTATTAGCAATAAGCTAGTAAAGGTTCCGAAAAAAAAAATACTTTTTCACTTGTTTTTAATGACTAACGATACATTAGGTCAATTCAACCACAGCGTACATTAGCCTGATCTGATTACAATTTTATAGGTTTTAATAATAATTCAATGAAAATTTCTCTATATTAATCAATGAAATAAGTCATATATATCTTGTTTTTGTTTTTTATAAGTTAGAAGAGTGTGCATCATAGTTTTGGAGTGCGTGATTGAGGGCGAACCGGATTTAACTTTCCGCTAAATGAAAGCATGCTGTCGTCACATTCATAACAATGAAATGTTTTCGCAAAGCAGGACTAACTTTTAGAGTGTTTGGTGGCGCGCCTCCCCTCTCGCTCGCGCGACACAGACTTTTCCGACTATACATATTCATGTCAGTGTTTCAGATTAATGCAAATAGGTTTACATCGGAGCCGAGGAGGCGCCAAAGGCTTCCTTTTGCATCCGAGCACGACGCCAACGAGCTGATTTCATGTCACGGGATGAAAACAGGTAGCGCTTAAAAGTTTGCATCCAAACTTGCAAACTTTCCATTCGTCACAGCGTCTCGCTCCGGAGAAGTTTGTTTAGCCCGTCGCAGCAAAAAAAAAAAAAAAAAAAAAAGGAGGACTGACGTTGAAGTGATTTGTCTTATACATAGCAAAGGGGGGCTTTTATTGTCAAAGGCATCAATGTAGAAAGGCTATTATGCCAGTCTTCCACATCGATTTTTGCAGGCGACCCCGCGCCACTTGCCGGGGAACAACAAGGTGTTGGTATGATAATAATCATAATATGTCAAGTATCGCCAGCCATCAGGAGATGCTAGTCTCAGTTTAATGATTCTGGGAAATTGCGGATTACCCGGGATATGAGAGCAAGCCTACAGTTTTCATATAGTGTGGGAGGTTGCAGGGGCTCTGTATTAGTAATCACAGGGGAGCGCCGAGAGGTGGGAGAGAAAATCTGCTTCTTCTCTTCTCTCATTCATCATCGCCGTCCTCTGGTGAGGAAACATGGCAAATGGCCAAATGAATGCACTTCATAAAGCGCAAATGTCTCCTCTGATGTGCCTCTCGCTGAGGATCTGCACAGAGGAGGAGTAGGGGGGTGGGGGGCAGGGGGGTAGATTTCCACAGATATATTATTGTCAAACTCTGCTGCCCCCGCTCCGAAGCGTTATTATGATATCGTAGGAGATTTTACAATAAGATTTGGCGACTTCAGCCCGAGCAGTTACCATAACCACGTTACAGTGATGGCAGCACTTTTCAATAGGGGAGCATATATTGTCTGACTGGATGATAAGTTTCCTCAAATAAGCACTCACTCATTTTTTTTTTTTTACCTCTACTGTCGGGATGCTTTTGTAATTCAAAAGGATTTCTTGACTTAAAAAAAAATAAAAAATCTCCTCGGTGGATAAAAGTGGATGAGATATGGAGACACGAAGCGAGTCATGCCTCATAATAAGATGGTCAGTGCCACAGGGAGGTGCTATGGATCTGTATCCCCTTATACCCCCCTCCCCTCATCCGCCACTCTCCACCCTCCCTTGCATCACATGCAGAATATTGACTTTAATACATGAAATGTTTGTGACACGTCGTTCAACAGCAGCAATATCGGGTTTGATCACGGACAGCTTGTCGGGCATATTGGATAAAAAGAAAAAAAAAGAAAAAAATCAGGCAATATGGAGCAAAGACGGCTCCGATAATACAAGGAGTGGCAACCTGTGTGGGATCAGGAGACGGCTCCTTAAGGCTGCTTTCAAGGCTGCATTGAAAAATCATGCATCTTACAAAATACAAATAGAATAACCTACAAAAATTGTCAAAATATTCAGATTTTAAATATAAAGGATTAATGTAATATGAAATTAAAATAATGTGGCTGTGGAATGAAGAACAAATTATCTCCATTTTTTTGTTTATATCAGTAAAAAAAATATATAATAATTAAATTCAACAATCTATATGAAGAGTAAAATAATTGAAATATAACTATAAAAGTGTCATATGAAACCATGTACGTCCACTGTTTGTATTCATGTAAAAATATATAGAAAATATAAAAACAGCATATAAATAGTGTGAAAATATTTTAATTTGACACACAGGCAAATATTTTGTGAACCTACAGTATAAAACTGTTGCCCAATAAAAACCACATAACTCTCTATCAAAAATTCATATCCACAAACATATAAATTATACAAGAGTTTGATTTTTAAAATAAATGTAAAAATAAGATAACGTCACTGTCCAATAAAAACCATGTGCCTCCATGTTTTATTGAATACAGAAAAATGTAAAACAACATTAAAGTACTGTTCATAAAAAAGATCTTAAATATAAAATGGTGAATTTTACATGTTATTAAAAAAATAAATAAAAACATTTATTTCAAAAATTGTCAACATCTAGAAAAAAAGCATGAAGTCAAATTTTGCTAACAGCAAATCATAATTTATAAATGTGAAAATGTGATACAATCTTAAGATAATGTGACAGTAATAGAAAACATAAAAGAAAAAAAGTAGCATTTTTTATTTTTATCTGGAATTTTTTTTAACAAAATATAATGCAAAATATAAATTGATATGAAATGCACATAGATGGTTTTAATTGCCTTATTTTTGTCTTTTGCATTAAAAAAATATTTGTGCTGGGGTGGACCATATATATCAGTGCACAGTTAATATACAATAAAAACATTTTCTTGAGATACTCATAAAGCACATAAAAAATGAACACACTAGCATAACAATATTTTATTCATTAAATTCATCTTAAGATTGACATTTGATTTGGCTTCAAACAAAACAGCATTAGTAGTGGAATATTTTTCTGTCCACTTTTGATGTGTGCAGTTACATTGATGCGTGCTTTAATTAGTCCAAATTTCCAGAGCATTCCAAGCGAATCATCAACACCAACATGATGAAATTATAGCTGCACTGTGGCGTTTTTTTTTTTCATTATTATTATTTTGTATGGAATTAATCTGAGCGATGTTCTCACGCACGTGTTTACTGTTTGCGTGATTAGTGCAATTACGCCTCTTATGCACACAGGCCCCCTTTTGTATGACTGTATTAATTACTCTATTGATTCAACGTAACACCTAATGCCCAAGTAACATAAATCATATTTTCCACTTAATTATTGTGTTTCTACCTAATTAAGGACAGAAGTGGAAGCTGCTGCGGTTGGGAAAGAAGGAAAAAAATTTTTTTTTACTATTTATTCCCTGGGCTGTCACATTGTAAAGTAAGTGATTAAATTGTTTGTGCAAGTTTGTAAGATTATAAAAAAAAACACACGTCGTAATCAACAGTCTGCCGGCTTTTATTTAATTAGGTTGTGTTTTTATTTTTTAAATGAGAGCTTATTGGTGCAGAATGGTTGCCAACTGGCGGTCCGTCTTGAGAAGTGAGAGTGCGGGGAGGCGAAAGGGTCAAAGGAGGAGATCCGGGAAGGCTGCGCCGGCTTATAATTACAGCCTCAAAATGGCATATTTACCATCTCTGCCAGCGAGGTCGTGCCTTCTGTCGTAGTAAACGTAGTGGAGTATGAAAGAGCCAATTACGGCACACTGGGTGACCTTTTAACAACTATTACCGCGTCCCATCAACACATTATCGCGATGGAGATAGAAGCGGGAATTACAACGTCGAGGCCGGCGCGGCGGCGGCGGCGGCTGACGCCGGTGACAAGTGGCAGCTTTGAAGAATCAGCACAATAAAAGGAGACAAGTGCAATGAAAAAAAAAACCCAGAAAGAGATATGGCGGCGGAGGAAAAGGGAGGGAGGAGGAGGGGTGTCGGGCTTGAACAATGGCCTCCGTACAGTACATTAGCTGTGGATGTCAAGCACCCCAGTCGCTCCCAATGAAAAGCACAACAAATAAGACGTTGGCCTGTTTGTATTCATTATCAGTCAGCACATGCCCCGGCTCCTGCATTAAACATTAGACTGCCTCTGATGTCTGCTTAACAGTTTAATTCCCTCCCCGCCGCTCAGCCTGTCATAATAAACCCAGCGAAGCACACACAAAGTCAAATAAGAAGTGTGAGGGGGCCGCCTTTGTGTATCTGTGTGTGTTTGTTGCACACACGCGCGCGCCGCCGGTTGAGCGACATACACGTCATTCATAATAGCCCCCCATCGCCCGGCTTGGCTTTATTGTAGTTTATCTGATCACAGATTAAGTAGATCTCAAGAGTGGCTGACCTCCCCTGTGTGTATTTGCGGCGGCGTGCGTGCGCGCGCGTGCCGGAAACCATCAATATCTGTGTGGAGACGCGCATCGGCCACCATATTAGGTACAGCGCAATCGCTATTATTCTATTTATGGAGGGCTGTAAAAGGTGCATAGCGTCATGCTACACTACTACTACTAAGTAGAACATTTTGCACCATCCCATAATGTAATAAACAGACATATTATTAATTAAATGCATGAAACTTACAGCTTACCTCCACCAAGGAAAATTGTCAATTGTTTGTGACCAAGCAGGATGTTGCAAAAATACTAACTAAAAAAACATCAAGTAATAAATAAATACCATTATAAAACATCTCTAAATGTTTTACACGCGGATGATGAATTCACTTGTTAACATTATGAACATTTTACACAGGGCAATAAACAGTGGGAGTAACTGAGTACTTGCCAAATAGTGATCCGACTCTACCGCAAATTGTCATAGTTAATAAACAATGATGACTATTTACATTTCCCCCAATAAGGCTCCTTATTTATTCGGATGGAAGCAGCTCATAACAGTTGGATTAAATACTAAATAATGAGCCTACACCATTACTTCATTCATACATTTATTGTCCAACCATTTACAATGATATTGACACTTTTTTTTTTAATTGTAACTATTAAACTGTATAGTGAGACAGGAATCTCAGATAATTTAGGTAAAATGTATTATTATTACATTCTCCTTACTTACACATTAGATGCATGAATTTTAATGAGAAAATGTAGGCATATGCAGAAGGTGGGCGGTATGAAGGCGTCCAATTTGGTGCTGATCCAAATTAGGATCATTGGGCCTTGGTGGAGGTCTGTGCTCTAATTGACATTGCAGCCATCATTAGGTTTTGCTTATATTTTATGTTGCTAACAACATTTCTGAATATGGCTGCACGAATGATTACTGGTTAGATGACTGGTACAGTGTTATTACATTGTTATTATGTTTACGTTTTTGTATATATTTATTAGACACTTGAATCTTAATGAGAAAATTCAGGCATGTGCAGGAGGAAGGCGGGTTTGAAGGTGTCCCAATTTGGTGCTGAGAGGAATTAGGATTGTTCGGCTTTGGGGGAGGACTGGGCTCTAATTGACATCACATTATTAAGATTTGTTTAAATTTGACATTGCTAACTGTATAGCTGAATGTGGCTGTAAAGAAAGACACTATTTACAATGTGCTTTCTTATTACATTGTTACTAGGTGTACATTGTCTTGACTTCCTTATATGATTTTGGAGGACCTGTATTTTTTACACTGTCATTACTGTGTTGTTACCATGTTATTACATGTTTTGTTTTTTTATTTGATTTTTGCATAGGTTACATCACTGTTGTGGTTGGGTTTGTTTAGATATGTCTGTTTATGAATGTGTCAACCCATCCCACCCTCTCGCTATTTGCTTGAGTTTTTTTTTTTTTTTTTTGTCTGTGCCTCTTTTTGCGCCCACTATCTCCCTGCAGCAGCCAGAGGCTGGCACGGGCATCGCCTGGTCATAACAGTCTCCTCGAGTGAGGGGGGGGGGGGGACATTCTGGCAGGCGGCTACAAAGACGCCAATCGCAAGAAAAGAAAAAAGAAGGCGGGCGGGGGTACAAATGGGCACCGAAATCCCCCCACTCAAAGAGATGATTGGATTAATTAGATAAATCCACTGTATCCAGCGCGAGCGCGCCTTGTCCAGAAATACGTCGGCACTATTTGGTAAAGGTACGGCCTCTGACACGGAGCGTGCTGGCATAAGGGCCGGCCATCTGCTCGCTAATCCGAAAGGCGAAGTCCTTCACTTCCAATGAGCGTCGATTTTATTCCATATTACGCCACTTTGATAATCTAATCCACTTAGCCGTGTAGTCGGCGTAGCAGGCGCGCGCTAATCACGGGGCGGCGGAGGAAGGCAACAAAAGCCGTCTCCTAATATTAATAAATCACAAGCCTTGTGCTGCACTGTAAATACGTTTCAGCAACATTATCAAAGAAGGGGAGGGTTTCTCTTATTTCTCTCTCTCAGGGAAAATAGTGTAATTACCCCTTGGCGTTGTGAGAGAGCAAAAACAGTTTTGGGCTTTTTACTTTTTCATGACATTTGAGAAAAGATATAACAAAATTTGGGAGGGGAGGGTGAGAAAAATGAGTCGTTGTCTATTATTCAAATGCTAATATGTGCTCAGTGCCGGAAAAGGGGTGCGATATTAGTAATTCAACATGTTACCATTGTGTTCAGGGTCTCGCGCGCCTTTATTTGCCTAGCAAAGCGCGACAATGCGAGTGTGTCTTTCATTTTTTTCTTTTTTTTTTAAAGGCATCTTTAGCCAGCAGAATGTTAACTAAGGTAAGCAGTGTTGTTTTAGCCCCTCAGTAACCACGCCAATTATCTGCAAACTTATTTTTTTCGACTTCCATGCATAGTTAATGCATCCCCTGCTTCCTTCTCGCCATCTGCCCCCCCACCAGCCCCCCATCCAGAGCCACCCCCCCCCACTTCCCCCCCAAAACCTCCCTCCCTCCCTCCCTCCCTCCCCCCTCGCCAACACTCTGGAATTTTTATGAGATAGGACAAAAATGGGCACTTCCCTTATTAACATCTCACAGTGGAAATCAAATATGCAAGGAAAGTAGTGTATCTACTAATTAGTGCTGAATTCATAATTACTGTGCTCATTGATGGAGATACATTTGAATACGTTCATTTCCTTGGGGAGAGAGAGAGGCAGGCTGTCCGGGATAGACTGGGAAGGGAAGAAAAAAAAAAAAATCCCCTTCAGCCCCCCCCCACACCACCACCCAACACCACCCCACTCCCCCCTCTCCTCCTCCCCCCCTTTCTTTTGGAAATTAGGGATCCGTGGCACATGGCGATACTAGCAGACTAAGATCCGAAGTGCCCGCAATTTTCTTCAGATATAATTAATCAAGTGAAGCATGTAACCTAATGAATGTGTTTGATATCCGCTCCTATTCAAATATGGGCTTTATCGCGATGTGTGCCGGAATTGCTTGGAGCGATGCATAGACGGTGACATTGCTTGGAAATGTTCCTCAACAGTTTCTCTTTGCGTGTAAACAATATCCATGCTTGTCAAGGCATGAAGAAAGAAGACAGGGAGAGAGAGAGAGAGAGGAGAGAGAGACACATTTTTAATTGCAGTAAATTAATAACAATTAAGCCGCAGGATGCTGCACGGGTATCTTGACAGTGCTTTGTTGTTGTTGCCCTGGAGATCATTTCACCGAGGGCCTCACAAGCCTGACAAGCAGGTGAAAAGGTAAAAAAGAAAAAGTACTTGACGGGGAAATGATGAGAAAACAGCAGTCCTTAGATAGAGAGATGGGATGGAGACTTTGGAGTTGTGGAAGTAGAACGGTACCTCCAAATTTAAACATGCTTTTCCTGTCCTGTCCTGTCCTGTGCCATCCTTTCATATTCTATTTTATACTTATTACATCCCTTCCTCTCAGGGTGACAAACTCTCTTCTCAGTGAACTTGTACAGTATCTACGGTCACTCAATCCTCCTGTCCTGTCCAGTCCTGTCCTATTTTCGAATGTGTCCCTTCCATAGAGTGCTCAACTGCTTTCCCACTCCATATATACAAAGTAGACATAGGTCATTTATCCTGTTCTGCACTATTTCATAGTCATCGCATCCCTTCCTGATATGGTATACGTCTGCTTTTCAGTGTACATATACGGCAGATGAAATCCAACAGCTACCACACTACTGTGCCGTCCTGTCCTGCCCAATCCTGTCTTATACTTGTCACATCCCTTTCTTAGAGGATAGAGCACTGTTTCCCTAATAAACATATCGATACAATTAAATTTTGACCCACACCTATTGTCCTGTCCTGTCATGCTGCACCGTTCCAGTACTTAAATACTTAAAATCCAACACCAGGCTCACTACTCCTGTCCTATGCAATACTGTCCCTGTCCAATTGTCCAGTCCATGTGTAGATCCAACTCCTATATGATATTGCTTCGTTGTGTTATAATTTTTTTTGTTTTTGCTTTACGCGGGAAATGTTTCCTGGCATTATAAGGCATAGAGATCAACAATATTTAAGGACGAAGCTGTCAGAAAGGACAGGTAAAAAAAAAAAATAACTGTCAGACACTCATCCGATTTGAAATGGCTTTTAAGTATTGTACTTCGCTATCAACCAACACTTACATGACAGAAGAAGACAACTTGTGATCAAATGTAGTGTGTTTAATTGAGTGTTTAGTGTTTAAGCTTATTAATTTTTAAACCGACACAAGAAGATGCATACAGTGCATGACTTATTTCACACTTTGTTTGCCTTTGACCAATAAAGCACCAAACTCAAGTTTTAATAACTTTCGGTTTTGGAGATGAGCCAGGAGTTGATAGCCTAGCCAATGATCATAATGAAGACAATTACAGGAATTCCAAGCAGTAGAATAGACTGCTAAAATTAGCCAAGATAAATATTCATAATGTCAGCCTAACAACATAATTCCTTCAGTATTTTTAAAACAAGACAAAGTATTGTCAAACAATCAAATATTCTGCCTGTAATTCATATCTTTATTGTTGTAGGAGTTAAGAGACAACAAATGAATTTATATCATTCTTTAAATATTTTCTAATTAATTATTAATTAATTAATTAATTAATTAAACAGTTGTCAAAATTTTCGGCCTACAAAAAAAATAAATAAAACCCTATCGGTTGGGCCCTACTAACATTATCAAATCGAGAGCAGTATCAGTTAATTAATAATTTTGTGTTAACTGGCTCAAGAACAAGTGTCATTTGTCAAGTAAATACACAAGAAAAATACATTTATGCCAGATCAATGCAACATTTTAGTTTTTAATTTACATAAATGCATTATTTTCTTGGTGAAAACCTTAGAGGATCCACTCTATATTATCATGAATACATACAATTTAAAATCAGTGAAAGAAGTTGGATTCAAACCTAAGTCGACCGAAATGGAATGTGTTCCATTTTAGAATTTCCACTTGCGCTCAAGCCGCCGAACGTTGATGAATGAGTCGGGACGCTCGATCGAAGAAAGTGAAGAAAATGAAAAATGTGAACGCAAACATACTTGCAGGCGGGACCGACCGACGGACGTGGCAGGCGGGCAGGCCGGGGAGGATCCATAAGTCCTTAGCGTGACCTCCGAGTGTCAGAACGGAGGAGTCACGTGACGGACAAAAGGCTCCCTAATTAACAGCGAGGACTCTTGGAAGGCGCTCCGTAATGAGGCACCATGCTGGACGGGCCTCCAGTGAGCCACTTGGCCCATATGCAAGGCCAGCATCGCAAGAATTTACATACTGCGGGTCAATTGAACATATGCACACTCAAAACTGACTAATGACTTCCACTCTGCGCTCTGATTCTATTTCGCAGCTCGGCTCTGTGGATGGGCACGCTATAGAGCGCTAATGAGGATAACATCAGGAGGCGCATGACTGCAAACATTAATATATGTATCGGGACCGGGGTTCAATATTAAACCTGGTTGCTGGGGGAAATGGGTACAAACCGCAACATTTTCCACAGGCACAATTAAAGCTGCATGAGCGAGCCCCCCCATACCCCTCCCACATATAAATGGAGGGGCGGAGCTTTGCAGTCTGACAAGCAGGGAGCAAGAGGCAATGTCCAGTAAGGACTCATCCTTGCCTTTTTAGGATAGTAAACATGTACAGTGGTGATCTTGATCCTCTGCAAAGAGCGACTAATATTACTGCTGTTTACTGAGCTGAAATGTCGCCATGAATATTTATAGAAGGAACGAGACCATGTCCATTGAATAAAGTAAACCGTGTTTTTGTTTTTTTTTTTTTTTTTAAACAAATCATTGGTAGAGCTTGCAAATATCACATGACCAAATCCAGAAAAAAAGGTGAGCCATGGTTAGTCCTTAGGCACTGTGATGTCATTTTCAGTCGACAAGTGGCAAAATGGCCACCCCCCGGCGATGGATAAAAAATAAAAACTGACAGATTTTGCTGTTTAATTCATATTCTACCAACGCAATATTAATACAAATACTTTGTTTACATTAGTGGGGGTGCATTGAATATACACTCTAAAAACAGTTGGGTCAAAATTAACCCAAATTGGGTCAATTGGGGTCAAATGAATAACTCACAGAACAACCTAAAACATGGGGTTTCTTTGTGGGTTATTAATTTAATTTGGCCAAAATTTATGCATTAAATAACCCAAAAAGTTGGTCAAGTAAATAAAGCATGCTAATTTGTTTGTCTTGTTTTGTGGCTTATTAATTCAATGTTGGTTAAGTAACTCAAAAGGTTAGGTTGGTCCATTTTTTACACGCACTGGGTTATTTTTGACCCAACTGTTTTTAATTGTATTATTGTAAAGAAAATGTTTGACTTGAATTCCCCCTATAACATAAGATGTAGTAATTTCAGTTTTTTTTTTTTTTTTTTTTTTGTTGAAAGCATTTTTGTTTTTATTTTAGTCTATTTTTTATTTTAGATTTAGGTATTTAGGATTTAGTTTCATTAGTTTTCGTTCATCTTGATTTTAGTGACAGACTCCACGCTTTGCTTTCAAGTCAAAATTTTAAATACAGAAACACTGTAGAAAATGAATGCACTCAACTTTATTGTATTCGAGTGATCAGAGGATTTTGGGGTGCAGCAAATGAAGTAATGGGGAAGCATTTCTGCCTCACACTCGAGAGGTTCTGGGTTTGAATCTCAGTTTAGGGTCTGGATGTCCACGCCGAGCTTAACTGGCTTTTCTCCTCCCAAATTGTCCATTGCTCGTATGTGACCTGTGATTGGCTGTCCAGGGTGTTTACCCCACCCGCATCCCTAACGAGCACAAGTGCTTTTTAAAATGGATGACCGGCCAGTCAGACACTTGTATGACAGTTTAGAATGTTACTCAAAACCTTGCCTCTGCATCACAACCCGGCGGTTCAATATTAAACCTGGTTGCTGGGGGGAAATAGGTACAAACCGCAACATCTTCCACGGGCAAAATTAAACCTGCATGAGTGAGCCCACCCCCACCCTCACGTCACCCCACCTCACCCTGTACAAATGCAGGGACTTTGGCGTCTGATCAGCAGGGAGCAAAAGGCAATGTCCGGTAAAGTGCCCATCCTTGTCTTTTTTTGACGCACATTTACTCTCCGACAGCTGATGCCCGCCACTTCTCTATTAAAGCAAGTTTTTTTTAAGGGTGGTTGTCATCTTAGGGGGTTGTCAATCTTTAGGTTGCTGCATGTTTGCGGTCTTGAGTGCTTGTGTGTGCATGCATGCGTACATGTGTATATTTGGGCATTTATCACGGAGGGAGGGGTGGCTTTGGGTGCGTAAGAGTTGGAAGGTGTTAAAAGTAGGAGTGCTGCTGGTGAGTGTGTGCACGTAACTGTATGTGTGTGTGGGGGGTGGCTCTTATTTGGCTGGGTGTAAAAAAATGCCCCTAGGTCTCCTGATGGAAGAGACAGGTATTAGCTCTGAGACCTCCTCAGTCCCAGCTTGCCATTAGTTTCCTCTCCAGCTGCACCAGGATCCGGACTATGAATCTGCCATGCTTGGTCATTCATCAGTTTCACAGTCCGCACCAGCACACACACACACACACACACGCGCACGCCCGCGCACACACATTCCAATAACAACGCTGTGAAATAGTGAGTGAGTGGCGAAGAGACAGAGTGAGAGTGTGTGAGAAAAATAACTCGTCATACGTGCGCCGGTGTTTACGGCCTCGCATGTTGCGGAGCGCACATGTGAGGTAGTGGCCCAGCCGCCCGTCTTCACCTGATTGCGCACACATGTGCGCGCAGCGGTCCACAAAAAAAAAAAAAAAAAAAAGGAGGCGGTGAGACATGATATAAATTAACTCGCGGCGGGCCGTTTCGCACGGTTTGAGCTGCTCCCACAGAGTGATGTGGAACTTCCTGGCAAACAGGAAGCATTTTAAATGTTGGCCGGAGAGTTATGGAATTGCCTGTGGAAACATATCGGCCGGGGTCAAATGAAGAGGTCACCACTCCGAGACTTTCCGTGTCAAGGTCTCGTCTCCGCAGACCGGCCGTGTCTTTTTTTTTTTTTTTGTATGCACGGTTTGTTTTATTTATAATCTTCTGCCATTTGAGATTATAGTCACTCAGAAACTGACACTGAAAGATGGGTTTTTTTTTCTTTCACAGTAGAAGTAAAACTGCACTAAAATTGTACGTTTGACCTCCACCAAGGGTCAACAAACTTACTGTGCACCTTTTATAAGAAAAAGCAAAAACACCTGCTATGGCTTAACTTTGCCTTTAAGGTGAAGAAGGCATTAATGACTGTGAAAGTAAATAATCAGAATGACTTCAGATCATAGGAAATAATATATACTGTACAGTTAGAATAATAATCTGTTTTCAATGATTATTTTCAAAACAAAAGAAGTGCACACATTTTGTAATTTTAGTGTTGTAAATGTTATATATGTCCTTGAACTGAATTCTACAGCACATTGGTCAATCCTGTTTTATTTTTTTTATTTTTATTTGTTTTAGATGTACTAGCAATACATTTGGGTTGGTTTTGATAAGTCACAACTCGTACTTCTATGCCATATATATGAAAATATCAAGTTAACCGAGCGTGCTTTTTGTGTTAAGAATAATAGCTTGGTGTTTAAAAAGTGAGCAAATCTCCAAATACTTATAAAAGCTGTTATTTCTATCCTCGGAAATGCATTGGGAACACTGCGCATTCGACTCCAAATCAAAACATGATGTAAAATGCATTAGATTTGTTATTCCTTTGCAGAAAGTAAAGAAAAGGGAATAAAGGCTGTTTTAAAAAAAATACAAGTATCAAAGTCAAACATTTACTTTATAAACTGAAAAGATTTAGCTTTCCTGTGAATCACTGGACTAATATTTAGTTTAGTTGAATTGCTATTCCAGCCCAGAACGAAATGATATTTTGAATGCAACATGCTGAAACATGTTGACATTATAATGGTGCAGTGGAAGCAGTAAATGCTCTTGCACTGAAGTTCCAGCAAGAGACAGAACTCTTGATTGTTTCTACATTTATTGTTTTTCCATTTTCATGTACCAAGGCTGCAAGCATTTTAACAAGAACAAAGCATGAAGTCGACTTGCCTTCAACGATCCCGTGTCGGCCATCACAAGTCATCAAAGGGGTGAGTAGTTTTAGTGGTTTCACTTGCAATTCTAACGGGGACTAGCGCTTTAGAAAATGTGGGCTGTTTTGTGTGTGACTGTTAAGAATGCTAAAATGTCGCTAGAAACATTGCCTGTGTTGTTTGCTGTTATATGACAATGACAGTTTAACCCAGGGACAAATTAATTCCGTTGTCATTATTTCCCATCGGGGAGGTCTAAGACAGGGATGGGCAAACTAAAATAATCCCATGTCATATATTTTATCGCATTTATCTCGGTGTAGCATTTAGGATGGGAGCGGAATGAGACGTTCAATAATCTATTTATAATCTCCTTAGCAAAACTGAGGCTGATCTTGAAATACTTCCTGTTTTTCTTTCTTTGTTTTGTTTTGTTTCAAATTTATGTAGTGTTAAACACAATAGAGTGCCACCACCTAGTGACCAAAAGTTGAATCACACCCCAAAATAATGACCAACGTTAAAGCTGCTGAACGCAGAAAATTGAATTTTGAATCACTAACTGCCACCTGTGGTCGTAAAATGAAACTGCACACTCCGTTCTTTCACGTACACAATTTGCACATGACATCACATCCGCAGACAGAGGGCGGCCAATTTGAACCCGAACTACTCCAACTATTGGCCAGAGAGGCTTGTAGTAGTGCCCATTGTGAACAGCGAAGGTGCCTATTTAATCGCTTTGATTTTAAAGAGCATATATAATAGTTTTGTATAAATCTGCTAGCTAACAAAAAAAAACAATAACAAACATGCATTCATTCATTCATGATACCAGTATAATGCTTTTTCCACCCCCTCCTTTGCTTCGTCGCGAGTGAGTGAAGGCCACAAGCGCTGTCGCGCGGCGTGTATGCTAACTGAAAAGGAAGGACAGGTCGTAGCGATGCGGTCGCTTGGCTTGATGTGACCAGGACACGGCCATGGCAGCGGTGAAAGCCCGCTTGAGCCGTAGTGACACGTCGTCTCCATCCATCTTCAGTCTGAAACATTTTACGCTAACTGACAGAGCGTGGCGCTTGCTTACCCGCCTCCCAGAGGAAATAGTCCAGACTGGTGTCTTTTTGACATGCACTAAAGAGTGAGCAGTCCACAAGTCCAGAGGGGCATTGTGTATTCAGTCCGAGACGAAAGGTTAGATCCTCTGCAAGGAAAAAGAGTACTTCGGTATATATTGTTGGAAGTGACAATGACTTTTTTTTTTTTTTTATGTATGAGTGTGTGTGTGTGGGTGTTATTCAAGCAAATAAACAATTCAGTTGACATTTTTTTCTTCCAGCTTACTGTACATCACCTATCGCACTGTCCCCCAGCCAAGGCACACATTTTGCATTCGCACAATCTCATGGCCTAACACAAATGTCACAAAAAGGTATACTGAAATAATGATTATCTGGTCACTTAAAAAAAAAAAAAAAAAAAAAGGGTGAAATCTGGGCCTGTTGAGTTGAAGTTATGATTCTGGTGGACAAATGATAACGGGTTAATCAAACCATCTGCCGTCGAATAGAAAAGCGTGACAATATTCGTCATATTTGTCATAAATAAATAATTTTCAGACCGATTAAATGAAATTGGATGATTTCCCATTGGTTGGGAATCACGTATCTAGTGTGTGCGGGTACATAGTCAAAATATTAGGTACACCTGCACAATCGTGTGACATCTAATACATAAATTCTGACTTTACAATGGTAATAATGCCCAGTTTTCATTGGAACTGACATATAGATAGGAAAAGTCCAATATTATTAATATTTTTTTTTTTTATTCTTGCATGTACAATATATCTATTTTTTACAGCCAAGAGTACTCGGAGTCTGGACATATTTTCACGAAAGTATTTTGGGGGCTGGAAATGACACAAGTAGGAAAATAAACCCTGACAATTGGTAAAGAGATATTAATAATATTTTTTTTATTAAATTTGACAGATATTAATATGTTTATTTAATTTTGACCAAAATTACTACAATTTTAATGTTTTAAAAGTGTTGCAGATTATAGTACTCCATATGGTGCCGCATTATTATGATCGTTCATTCTGGCAGAAAATCTAGCCTGAATTTGCTATTTTTCTACACTGAAACAGACAATACAAAAAATTTTCCCCACCATCTCCCTTAATTGAACACAAGTTGTATACTTAAAAAAATGCAGTAACTACTCTGTGCTAGAAGATCAAAACAACAATTTTGTTATTTTTGCTTGTCGTTTAACAACCAAAAAAAAACTTACCTTTCACAAAATCCAATCAATTTAACTCAATATTTAGAATAAATGTATTGGCTGTACTTATTACTTGTGGTTGTAGTTGATGATACCAAGTATTGCCTCGTATCATGCTCGTAACATTTTGCTTCCTTTGTTCATATTGTGAGGAGCAAAAAAAAAAAAAAAAAACCATCTCAAGATGATGCAGTACAGCAACTGCAAAGCCCAATAATAAACACATTGTTGCCAATCAGAACTTCGCATCATACATATTATTCATCCTTTTAATCTGGGAGAATTTCTGATGCAATTCTTGCACTGGATCGCATTACATTTGCCAAGAAGTGTGCGGCTGGTGGGGGGGGCGGACGCCCCTTAATTTGATAGAAATCAGAATAAATATTCCACGTGAAGACGTAACCTGTGTGCTGACATGCAGAATTTTTGTCAACACTTTGCTTTACGCGGCGTATCTCGGTCAGGAAGCAAAAGCGAGGCGGCGGGCCCGTGCGGGGGTGCGGGGGGGGAGGCAGAAAAGCAGAATTGAGCAGTGGCTGTAGTAATAAATCACAGGATCGCTGGTGACATTCATACAATACGGATACAGTGTTAACTCAATGAGTCGGACAGCCCTAGCCTGTTCCTCCATCCTGACCTTGCCTCCCTGTCGTAATCAATCATGTTGGCACGGCACACACGCTCCTTATTTATTATTACTCTGGACCTGCATGTACAGTAAACAATGAGTAGTATACGTTGGGAAGGCTTGCTATTATAAGGGGAGGTGGGAAAGGTCCAGCGGAATATCCGGGGGGCATGAGTGTCCGGCGCGCTGGTTGAAAGACGAGCTGAACTGGACGGCGGGCCAATAAAGGCCGGCGCGGAAATGAGCGATACTTAAATCTATAAGGGCTATTGTCACATGTTGAAATTTACTATAAACGCAGTCCCGTTTATGGGCAGCCTTCTTGCGGTCGCTGAGGAACAACTGTTAAGTCTGTGTAAAGTGAAAATAAATGTGCCTTGTAAAATTGACACACCGCGGGGAAGTGTGGTAATAACAACTCTGCCAAATTTGAATGATTGAAAGAATTGCCAAGTTTTTCAAATGAGGCTTCGATATCAGGAAAAAGTTAGGCTTTTGTCTCCTCACTCAAATGTTTGCGAGCTAAACCATTCCCACTCAATTGTCAACTGTCATTTAAATACCACTACTACGACCTCAAAACGGTTGCTAACTTGTCCAGCATATCCAATTAAAACCTACGGTGGCTGGAATATATCCCACCTGATCATCGCAGGGCTTTCCACGCCACGACGAGAGGTGCTAGCTAGCCAGCTAGCTCACGAGCTAAGTCAAAATGACTCAGTAGCTTGTGTATGTTTTCAGCCATTATTTAAGGACAAACTTCTGAAATCAATTCACAGAGTTTTTAAAATGGGTTATATCAGGGGTGTCCAAACATTTTCCACTTAAGCCCATATTCAGGAAAATGTAAGAAGTGAAACACTCCATCTTGTATTTATGAAGCATGCTAAAAGCCAATTCAGTATGCTGAAGCTAAGCTAAGCTAAGCAGCTTAATGTGAAAGGGAAACACTGTAAATCTCAAATTTGTTGTATTAGCAACAAAGCTAGAAGTTACTGTTGAACCGCAAATATTTTTTTTTTGTGAAACAAGCCATTGCAAACTTCACAACAAACAGCAGTAAGCTTCAAGCTGTTTCTTTCCACTCTGAGTAGAAGTTTATGGTTAAATTAAACACAAAAAAAACAATTACACATTGTGTATTTAACCAAATTATATAATTTTGCCTCACAAATGTCAACTAGCTTAATGCTAACACACAATGAAAAACACAATAGAAGGGCTAATAATACTAGCATCAACGTTGTGCCCGATATCACAGTTTAAGCAACAGATAGTATGCTATTTTTTGTTTACTCCTACTATATATATTTTTTAAGCTAAAAAAAAAAAAAGTGTGACATCTTGTAGCATTCAACTTAAAACATTTTTTTTTTTTTTTAATTGTGATGTTTGCTGTGCTCTTATTGAAGTTTGACTTATCCTCATAACATTTTGATGCAGCCCACGTTTATTTTATTATTAAAATATGTAGCAGGCCAATTAAAAAAAAAAAAAAAAAAAAAACTGCATCGGGCCACAAATGGCCCTCGAAACCGACTTTGTCCGCCCCTGTGCTATATGTTGCCTGGCTTTCACATTAGCAAACCGTCAGACGGGGTGTCACTTAATAGCACGACTTTTGACTTCCTTCGCCGTGCAATTTGACTTGAGTTATTCTCAGGTAGCAGGTGTATATCCGGAGTGACAAACCGCTTTCTTTGTCAAACTAATAGCTTACAAAGTCAGTGTAAATTAACAATGACCTGATGCGAGGGGCTCCCCTAACAGCCTCTCCGAGTCGGCCCAACCTCGCCATGGTACAGTCCCCATATGCGGCCCATGCAGGGGGCCTTCCTTGGCAACAAAGCCCGGGCCCCCGCGTGCAGGCGAGGGCCCCTGAACTGCTCATGAAGGATGGCTGGCCACGAGGAGGGCCGAAGGGGAGTCGCTTTTAAAACACATACCATATGCAGCTCGGAAGAGCCTCATTTATCAGCCCGCAGTTTGCTAGATTTTTACACCTCGGACCCCCCAGCACTCTCTCTCCTCCCCCGAGGGGTTAGTCACCTCCTAACTGAACAGTGCACATGACAGGGCGCTGAGACCTGGCCTTAAGTGCACACCGCATCGCTCTGATTTGTGTCTCTTCCCTGGAATAACAAGGAATTGATTATGGCAGGGAACTAGACGCTGAGATGTAATAATTCCGCTTTGAGAATAGTTTTCATGATTTGATGTCACGATTTTGTGGATATGAAAGTAAAGAGAGTTTTCACTTCGACCTAAAATTGCTTTTTGGGGGGCAAAATTGCAAAAACAAACAAACAAACAAACAAACAAAAAGTGCATTCTTATCAAATCTGTGACAGTCATTCACTTTCATTCAACCCGAATGGACAATTTAGAGTTGGTCGTGGATGGCTAGTAAAACATTGCATGTATTCTATTCCGATACAGTACTGAAGTGTACCAAGTTGCCACATAATACTGTATATATGTATGTACAGTATGTATACAATTTTGGGTTGGTGTCAGGAATTGTCACTCACTGGCTTGTGCAAAAAAAAAAAAAAAAAAAATCCAGTGCATCTTAGCATTTGGGTAACAGATGTCATAGCTAGTAATATACTTTTGGTGGCATGTAATACTCATTTAAAACTGTGTTTAAAAATGTATTGAACATAAACTTTCAGAGGTGTTTTTTTTCTCCCTCAAATAAATATAAAAAAAATGCTTTACTGTTGTTAACTTACGACATTGCAACAATAGGACGATGCGGGTGACAACAGTTAAGAATCATCACTGCTGCATTTTTTTATTTTTTTTTATTTTTTGCAGTGTACTTTAGTTGTTTTGGATGTACAGTGGACATAAAAAGTCTACACACCCCTGTTAATAGGCCTGATTTTGTGATATCAAGTAATGAGACCAAGCTGAATTTTTTCCACCATGAATGTGACCTGAAACCTGAACAACTCAATTATAAAAATGAAATCTATCAAAAAAAAAAAAACGAGTTAAGTGGTCCGCACACAATTGCCACCATTTAAAATGATCCCTGATTAACCCCAACTTAAGTTTTGCTGTCTAGTAAGATTTCCCTGACATTTTTTTTTTATGTCTAGCAGAAGAAGCCTGAATATTTTTTGGTAACACCGACTGATATTTGGAACTGTTCATAATTCCATCCCTCTGTATTCATCCATCCATTTTCTGTCCAGTTTATCCTGTTGCCGGTTGTGGGGAGTTGAAGCTCAGCCTATATAACTTTGGTCGAGAGGCTGATTGCACCTCGACTGGTCGCCTGCCAATCACAGGGAAGAGAGACAAACAATCGGAGTAAGTACACAGAAAGCACATTTTGGAGTTCAGTTATTTAGTCACTTGATACACTTTTAGCGGCACCAGACATTGAAATGAAAAAGTCATTGACGAAAACATGGCGGTTTCTTTAATTTTTCCCATAGCTCTCGCTGTAGTACATATTTCTGGTGCAATAAAAGAGACAGGTCGTATAAATCGAAGTTGCCAAAGTCCATCAGGCTCACCTGTCTCTTTTGCCCTTCTGCTGCCCTTCCTGTCCAAGCACCGCATCACAGTTGGACATCATCTGGCCCGTGAATGGCACATTGTTACGCCGGCTCCTCAGCGGCCGTACGAGCAGATGCCGCGAGCAGCCGCGACGCCGGTCCCCGCGCAACGCCTTCGACGCGGGGCCGTAAATTACATCCCGCGAACACACAAACAACGCCGCGCTCCGCTGAGTATGCGCAGTTTAGAGCGCCATTGAAGGTGCAAAGCATATCCCGATGTCGGTCTGAGAGCGGGGCCGGGGGGGAAGCGGCCCCGCGGCATGCGACCGTGGCCCAGACGAGCAGATCACACACGGACAGCTGGGCTTTGAACTCCCTACCCCGCCGCTCCCGGGGTCAACAGCTCGGTGGCCGCAAAAGGTCACGCGGCAATAAGAGGCCTGACTTCTGGTGAACTGCCGAAACTGTTTTGACTGAGTCCCCGTGGCGCCATTGCGAGGCAATGCTTCGCTGCGGTGGCGGCAAGTAGTCCAATACTGTCGATTATTCAGGTATCTCTACTATGCAGGATACCTGTGTTCCAAGGTTATTAGAGTTGAAAAAAACAAAACAAAAAACAAAACAAAAAAAACCTATTGAAATAGCTCAAAATAAATTTTAAAACATTTCCGTTGGATGGTCTAATATCCATAAACTGAATAAAATTAACTATAATTCTAGCAAAAATGACTTTCATTTTCATATTAGTCAATATCATACATAAGCTTTTGGAGTTCATTTTTAAATGTATTTATTTCAGTTTTGCTTCGACTTTGCAAGTCAAATTGTAGTTTACTTTATTACACAATACTTTATGACATTCCGTTTTTTATATTATACTTGACAAACACTCCATATATTTACTAGAGCTGCCAAACGATTACAATTTTTAATCAGATTAATCTTAGAATTTTGATTAATCACTTAATTAATAAAGCTTTTTTTATCAACATTTTTTTCACACCAAATTTGAAGAGCACCTATTATTTGTGAGTTATCCCTAGTTGTTATTGATTGAACTGTTATATTGTAGTGAATTGGTTTGGAGTTTTTTGGAGGTGATGCATTAGAAAGTAAGGATTTAACTATTTATTTAATATTTATTCATTTATTTATTTATTTATTTATTTATTTTAGACTTTTTAATTCTTTACTTAAGAAGATTTCAGTTATGTACTTTTAACTTGTTAAGTATAGGAAATCTTTACATTTACTATTTACTTTTTTGTAAAAAAAAATTTTTTTTTTTTTTTTTTTTTACAACAGTGTCTGTTGTTCGACTTGCCCGCAGAGCTTGAGCACGTTTGCCACCTCTGCTGTTGGGAGGGACCCAGCGAAGCAGCAAAGTTGAGTAATAACAGTTGCTGCTGTTTGTATGCGGCGCGCGGGAACCGGAAAACGCTGCAAATACCTTCTCGGATTGGGGAATAAGAAAAAGGTCAGTCCATTTAACACAAAACACTTCATTTTAAGACCCGCCGACAGCGCCAGCCTTTATCCGAACAAAACAAGAAGGACTTGCCGAAGTACACAAAATGACTCCATAAATCTGGGATGAGACATAATAAAATATGATTAGCCGCGGTCTTGGGAAATACACGGCTCGAAATCCAATCAAACATATCACCAAAGTGTGTTTGAGGAAGAATCATCCTTGTTGCGACTTGCTACAAACAATATTTACACAGTCAAATCCCATGTCTAGTCAACGGACGCGTCGTGGCTGGCTAAGATATATGGCTTACTTTATTCATAGCTCTTCAATTACAAAAACATGTATTGAGAGGGGGGGGGATAAATTAATAATAAAACCTCTATCTGAACTTCTAATATTTTGCTTGGCGAAGGGAAACGAATTACCCTTTTCAGAACTGATGATGTATTACTAGCGTTTGATCCTTAGAGGTTTGCCCGTGCTCACATTCATTACTTTCAAGTGCTGAGGTGTATCTGCAATTAGAAGCACCTTGCAGTGGATTCCTGACAGTCCTGCAGACTTGAAACACCACATCATAGGATCATCACGGCATTATACTGCACGAGAGGGGACGGTGTCTCCTTCCAACTGAGGCAAAGACAAGCGTGGAGGGGGGAGTTGGTTAGTTGGCGGGGATGGGGGGGGGGTAGTGCCTAATTTAACCATGTGCCCGTAAGTGAGCGGCGCCGGTAAGCAAATGAGGACCTTTCATTAAATCAAAGGTGATTTTTGTTCTGCTAATGGCTGCCCCCAAAATCTAGTACAGCGGCAAAACATGTGATCATTCTCGGCGGGGCCCGCCGCACGGCTACAGACCGGTCAGGGCTATTCTTATTACGGTATGCATAATGTAATGAGCGCGCGCTTGTTTAATTTAATCACACTGAGTGGACCGCGCTAGTATTTCTTTGAAACGACAAAGCCCAGAGTCCGATACAAAAGTGAATGAATAATACAATCACTCAACTGGGCTGGTGGAGTTAATGCACTCACTGTTTCACAAATGGCTGCTATTTACATGCCGGTGGCGAGCCGACGGGGCCAACACTGACTTCAATTTACAATCTACATTTTCATATTTTTATTATTTTCATTAGTTACCAATACTCCATTCGCTTTGTTTTGTGGTATTTGTCGTCGCTGCACTGTTATTTGTTATTTATTATTATTATTACTTTAATTTACTTTTTTTTCCCTTTTTTTTTTGTCCAATCAGATTTCAACCACAATATGTGCCGAACGAATCTGCCCAGGACGTTTAGAATAAGTGCGGTTTGAAAAATGGATGGATGCCATTTCTCCATAACAGCCCCAACACAAGAAGTTTATTAGTGCAACTTAATTTTCATTAGGGATGTTTTGGCCCTCCTATGTTGAAAATCTACACTAATGGTCAGAGGAAGGGGAACGGAATATGCCTGTGAAGCAAGTCAATATGCGTTAACAACATAACATATTAATAATAAAACATAATAATAACATAACATTGCTGTTATGTACAAAAGCACAATATTGTGCTTTTTTTAAGTATGAGCTCTTTTTTTTTTTTTTTTTTTTTACAATAAATGTCGCCAACCTCCCCACATATCGTGATAATATCGTATCGTGACGTTTGGATATCGTTACATCTCTACTATATATGCTATAATTCATTTTAGACTTCCTCAAAGGAGGTCTAAGTTGTGGCGTAGGTGGTGTGACATGATTTTGGTGGATCCTGAACTACGGGGACGTGTGTGGTGCATCATATTTCATTCAGAAATATGACACCAGCGTAGGACACTCCCCGTCAATCATCCTAGAAATTAATGTATTGAAAAAAAAATAGTATTACCTTCTTAAAAATATTTTTAATAGCACTTGTCATATTATAGATAAATATAATTTCTTCACTATGCCAGGAGAGGTTCTGAATGTGGCACAGTTGTGTGTTTTTGTACAGTACTGATGGGTTCTATTGCGATGTGATAGTATTACGAGGTCCGATAAATCCCCAATGAATGCCTATGTCTCAAATGCACCACCCGCCACCGGCGCGCTATTTTCTTATTGCCCATTCCGCCTATGAATGCTCTCAAAGTCTCAAATGACTTTGGAAACGTCGTCCTCAGAAATCGTTATGGTCCCGAAGTCCTTCGCGGGTCGCGCGTGACCGGGGCAGCGGCGCTGCACTTCGGAGAAGCCCGGCACAAGTTTGGCCAAAAAAACCCGCTGAGCCATTATGTTAAAGTAAACGACAGCACTTCCTAATGCCATTTGGCAGTGCGAGCGAGCGGCAATTAGGGCCTCTCTTAATGCGACGCTGGGAGCATTTCTCCTCAAGGTTAGCGCCTCATTTCCCCACGATGGGTCTGCGGGGCCGCACCAGATGCATTGTGGGAGCTGTGGGGGCTGCGCGTTAGGACAGGTGTCCGCCACCTTGGATATCTCCCCTCGCAGCTGGCACCAGCTGGCACCCCCAGTGCCCCATCCGGACGGTCTGCTCTCCCCTCTCCGCGGAGGAGGAGGAGGAGGAGGAGATGCTAAAGGGGGCTGGGGAGGGGGCGTGTCAAGGGCAGAGCCGCGACAAGCTCACTCACAGGGCACCCACGCCATGACATGACCCGGCCACTAGGGGAGCTGCCAGTAGGAGTAATGTGGTGCAGCCGTGCCCGTTCGGAGACCGGCTCTTGCATCCCTAATGGAGCGGCAATGATGAGGCCCACTTGTGCCAGAGGGTCAGAGGAAGCTTCTGTGGAGGCTGCTTGCTCTCTTCCCACTGGAGAGCAGAGCATGTCATGTCTGACGCCGCTCTCTGTGGGGGCACACACGACAGACTTTTTTCTTTTTTTTTCTATTTTTTTCTTTTTCTTTTTTGGCCAAGAGGTAAATGGGAGACGAATCTTTGAATTAGAGAATCACTGAGGTATGTAATGTACATTTGGACATAATCTCTCTTGTCCATTTATAACATGCCGAGGGGTCTGGGATATGTACATAGCCAAGCATACGTACAGCTAAAATGCATGACAAATTGCAATAATTACAAGGGGGTCTTATAAAGTCGAATGCCATGAAGTCGTACCAGACTCGCAAGGTCGAATCATTATCGCAAAGAAAATCAACTTTTTTTTTTTTGATTCCTCCAAGTCACACAAGGGTCCCAGAAATAGATCAATACAGATTATTTGAAATGACATTAATGTGTCCCAGCCTCCGACCCCCCCCAAATTGTATTTATTTTTTAATACATCTGTTTTATAGAAAAACATGCTTAAAAAAAACAACAACAAAAACATGTGCGTGCGTGTCCATCTGTGAGGTGTGGCTGACAGCAGCTCCTTGCAAGTGTTCTCATATTGTATTAGTGTTGGACTGTTTGTCCCATTTATTAATCAGCTAAAAGTGCATCAGTTACCGTGGCTCTCCTTGCCCACATGCAAGGGTATTGGAGTTAGGACCTGACCGATGTGGATTTTTTTTTTTTTTTTTTTTAGGCTGATGCCGTTTCCGACATTTGTCAGAATAAGATTCTGACATCCGATTAATCAATCAATTAAAAAGTTAATGATTAAAATGACTTTTTTGGCCCCTTTATATAAATATATGAATTATAGGCAGAACATTAGACCGCTTCTATGTTGTCCATTAATGTTGGCTTAACTTAATAGAGAAAAAAAAAATCAGCCATTTTCCCCCCTTTTTTTTAAATTTATTTTTATGCATTTTTATGCAAAAAACACCCATATTTATTTGAGAAAATATTTTTGAGATTTCAAGAGAGCTAACATATCACAGTTGAATCGGTTGGGCGATTAATCGGTTGGGCTAATTACAATACCAAACCCCAACCCACTTAATTGCTCTGTATGCTCATCTTTTTTTTTTTTTTTTAACATGTATGTGACATTCAAACATGTCAGTCACTATACTGTACGCTATAGCAGAATTTGTTCTTTATGTAAAGAGACTCACCTCCAAGGCACATACAGATTTTTGTTTTTAATTACATTCAGCAGTTCACGTGACTTTTGCAAATGTAAAAAAAATAAAACCGTGATTCCTTTAATTGTGCTATAGTGTTATTTTTTACACTTATATGACATTTAAGAATATTCAAAGATAAATGAATGGTTTGCCTCTGAAATGTATTCATTTAATTATCAATTCATTTGTATAGGAAAACTGTTTTCTCTGTTCTCCCTTTCCTTCTGAAGTGAGCCCGCTACAGAAGAATGTTACGAAGCGGGGATTTACTACAGTGCTCTTGTATTATACTGTCACTTTTTATCCGCTCATCTAAACAAAATGGCCACTTTATAGTGTCACCATAAAAAAAAAAAAAAAATCTTGAAGACAATCTGTAACAAAACACGTAAAGCAATTTACACGTCTCTGCTTGTATTTGGTTCTGCATAATTACGGCAGCTTTGACACAACATTAGAGCGGCGTTATTTACTAGCTGTACAATTACGCTCGTTTAGCGCCACATATGTTTTATATGATGTTTACGTCATGTAAGAAGCGTAATGACTAAATTAACATATACAAAGCGCCATCTGGAAATAATCACCCAAACGTATTGTGTGTAAACAATATACGGCAAATGTTTGCCTTGGAGGAGCAGGTCAGGTGTCTTCTTTTTTTTTTTTTTTTGCCAAGATAATGATAATACTTTTGTATGAGGCTCGCCATGCAAATTGTTATGAATGTAAATGGGTTTTTGGTGGGGGGCGGTTAAAGAGAAATGACTTCACATGAGAAGCGTGTTATTATTGTCCCGAGCAACAACGCAGTACACTGGATGTGAGTTAATTCACTTAATATGCCTTTAATGGCGCCAGGGCCCCTCTTTGTATTTGCACGCTGACCATTATCTGAAATCAAGCCTAATGATGGCTCCACTTGATGATAATGACCATTATCACACGGACCACCGTCAGCTCTGCCAAATTATCAAAATGAGCTTGCATTTCTTTGCTTGTGTTTTTTTTTTTTTTTGTACGTGAATTTGTTAGTCATGTAAATTAAAGCCCTTGATGAGCTTCAACTCCCTCCCTGCACCCTCCCTCACCCCCCCCCCCCCCCCCCTTCTCTGTCTGCTGCTCTTGTTCAGACCTCTTACTGAACTAAGACTGCTTTTGAAGTTATCAGCGTATAGCACATCACTGCGTCCTCATCAGCCCTTAATACAGTGATTCTCGACCGCTGTGTTGCTGCACATTCGTGTGCAATTGGAAAATTATCTAGTTCAACTTGGGGGTGTTAAAAAAAATCTAAATATTGTAGCACACAAAATATATTTTCATTGCTCGTGAATGGTGTTCTTCACAGCAAAAGTAAAAGTAAAACATTAAGCTAAGATGAAACGTAAACCAAGTGGTTAACACATCCACTTCCCAGGTCTGAGGACTCGGGTTCGAGTCCAGTCTCCGGCCTTCCTGGGTGGAGTTTGCATGTTCTCCCCGTGCCCGCGTGGGTCTTCTCCGGGTACTCCGGTCTCCTCCCACATTCCAAAGACATGATTGGCAGGTTAATTGGGCGCTCCGAATTGTCCCTAGGTGTGCGTGTGAGTGTGGATGGTTGTTCGTCTCTGTGTGCCCTGCGATTGGCCGGCAACCAGTCCAGGGTGTCCCCCGCCTACTGCCTGAATCTGGCTGGGATAGGCTCCAGCACCCTTGTGAGGAATAAGCGGTTAAGAAAATGGATGGATGGATAATTGGTTGTCGATTAACCATTGAAAGTCTACTTTTTAATCAAGAAAAATGGTACTGTATTTTTTTAAAACAAAAACATACCGTAATAAAAGTGCTTGTAGTATATAAAGTGTTATTACAAGTCATGGCATTGTGTTCAACTCAAATGAATGACTAAATTGACACAGATTAGGTCAATTTGATAGTAAATTTGGATGACATCATCAGTATACTTTTTGATTGGTGGTGTGCTGTGTTCTCATGTAGAATATGTGCTTTTGCTCACTCCAAGTTAACAAACATTACGCTAATGGGCCAAAAAAAAAAAAAACGTGGTCATCAGCTGCAGTGTGGATAGGTAACCGTGAGGCAGTAATAATAATTTGCCGGCTCCCTCTATTTGATGCCACATGAATCTTTTGAAGTGCAGACTGTTGATTACTGTAAATGAGAGCCGTTTCAGGGTGGATTGTGGGTAATTATATGCAGCGCACCCTAGGGAGCAGTGTTGGGCTGGGTGGGGTGTGGGGGGCCCAGGGGACAAGCGGTTCCACAGGAGAGCCGAGCGCAGACCGAGCAACACATGCTGGGCCGCCGATTCCCAGCATGAAACGAGTCAACAGGCCCGTCTTTTATTTCTAATGCCTGTGATTTACATGAAAGCAGCACCGTCACCCAAACGCAACCGAGTGCGCGCCGCCGCTTGAGTGACAGCATTTCATATTTCACACGTTTTCCCGCATGCAGCCAACCTGACTCCCATCCCCGCCCACCTCCCAGGAAAAACTCGACGGCAGCAGCGTTATCGCAGTCCCATTTATGAGCAGTGCGGCTCCTCTTATGTGGTGCAGGTAGAGCGGAACAATTACTGTAAAATGATGATCTCAAATCAAGGGGGGTGTATTATACAGGGGGCATATTAATAACAAACGAAGAAGTTTCACGCTGTGTAGATGTTTACCAGTACGTAGGCAATACTTAATGGTTAAAAAAAAAATTGAATCACTAATTTATAACGCATTCCATACACAACGTTAAAGTTACAGAGTCAGAGTTAAGGAGATTTGAAAGCAAATAAATAAAAAATGGCTTACTAAAATTATTAAAAGAGTGCACAGTGCAAGAACAACATTTTCAAAAACGAGTTTAAAAATAGTTTGAAAAGACCTAAATCATATGTATGGGAAGTGGTGTGTTTTCAATCTTGATTCTTTCGTATTATTCACGGAAATTAGGGGACCATATTTTACAGTACGGAGAATTTATTTATTTATTTATTTTTTTTTAATGGGTGGGTGCGTATTATGCATGGATGCGTGTTATTCATAGGGTTTTACAGTAATCAAATTTAAATCAACATCGCAATATAGTAGAATGCATTTTTTTAATATACTGTACATATGTATATTTCATTTAGTAGTATTGATGGATATATATACACAGGGCTGTCTCAGAAAATTAAAATATTGTGGTAAAGTCCATTATTTTCTGTAATGCAATTAAATAAGCAAAAATGCCATACATTCTGGATTCACTACAAATCAACTGAAATATTGCAAGCCTTTTATTGTTTTACTATTGCTGATTATGGCTTTTTATTTATTTATTTTTTATTTTTTTACTTGGTCTGAGGAAATATTCTAATATTTTGAGATAGCATATTTGAGTTTTCTTCAGCTGTAAACCATAATCAGCAATATTAAAATAATAAAAAGGCTTGCAATATTTCAGTTGATTTGTAATGGCATTTTTTGCTTGTTTAATTACAATGGAAACTATCAAAAGAAAGATTAAAGTCTCTTCTTTCATCAGGAAAAAAAAGTATGTTTCTATCTGTTTCCGTTTTGCAGCAATTAGCATTAGAATAGAGCTAAGTTTCATCGGTTTTCACAAATCTATTTAAAATTGTAAGTAATTGAGCTTTTTTTCTACATGGCCCTGGTTGATCTCCTTTGCTCTGTTGCCACCTGCTGGCCGTTTGTGTAATAACTACCATTTCTACAACCGTTCTTTGCAGTTGAGAGGCTGCATCAAAGCCTTCTGTATGCTCTAGCATAAAAAAAACCCGTATAAATACGTCTTTGGTACACTTAAAACATAAAAAAAAAAACATTTACACGTTATTGGGAGCAAATGAGTTAATAAGAAAAAAAAAAATCACAATAAAATTATTTTTCAAAATCGTTCAGCCCAGTGACAGATAAATCAAAGGTGGACCGAGTGCAGTTTTTCCAAGCTTGGTTTACATGTGAAGGCTGGCAAACAAATAAGTGCACATTATTTCATTGTCCTGATCACTTTGCGTGTGCGCATTCCAAATGAGGATGCAAGGCAAAGAAGCAAAGTTCCCAATCACGCTGGGAGCCCCGCAATCTCTTCCTCCTCACTTGAGCTCATTTCTCCACTAATGACTTTGCCCTCTGATGCAAGCCAAGGGATCATCAAAGGTCCTTGAAACAAAAAAGGAAATATAGCAATTACTGGGACTTTCATGGGCAAGAAAGAGATTAAAAAGCTCGTTGTTGTACAAGCCCAAAAAAAAGAAACAGGCTGGGTTTCACTATTAAATATATATCCGGTGGCGCCGTCCTATTCATCCAGGTCTTCCTTTCACTCGTCTTCATTCATTGCAAGATAATAGAATCAAATGTATTATGCATTACTAATCGCGTGATAAAAGCCCGTGGTGCCACGATTGCATGTAGATTCCAAAATGCTGCGCGTGTACAAGAAAAAAAAAAGTCATTGCCTTTTTAACAGTGGCCTGAGGGAGGGGAATTGTCCCCTAGCCTCTATAACCACTGACACAAAAGGTCCCCAAACAATTTCAAATTACTACTTTATTTCTCTCTCTTATATAATCCACCCACATTATTAAATCTGCCACCTTCTGGGACTGTGCTGATACAATATTACAGTGCTAAGATGTTTACATTGGAGACAGCACAGTGCTTCCTTGTTATAAACATGTATGCCCCCAGGACTTGTACAAAAGGCGCATGCATACTACTTGGCCTAAATGAGGCGTAGGTCATTTGCTTTTTAAAAGGGGTCAATATTACCTCCAGCGAACGAGAGGGGGGGGGGGCAAGGCCAACCTGACTGAGCAGAAAATGGCTCCTGATCCTCACAGATGAGCTCTATTATATATTAAACACGCTTGTAAATATTCACTCGTCGGACCATTCAGATGGAAAATATGGTTTAGGTCAAAAGGTCTGTGAAAATGTTGTCTCCCAAGGAAGTCCCCGTAGAATTAAAGAGACGGCGATAACAGGGTGGAACACCCAAAGGGGGACTGGGAGGGAACATTAAGAGTTGTTTTACATGTTTGACTGCGGGACAGCTATGATAGCGGCGAGATAAATGGCGGCCACTTATCATCGTAGACTGACCTGGAGTTATGTACCATGCCTAATGGAATGTTACACTCCCATCAATTACATACAGGCCGGCAGAATTACAATGAATTAGCAGCTTATAAAGCTCTCTAAATAATTCTGTTCAAGCATTTTATTAGCGTACAAGATGATATAATTGGCAATATAATATCCGCCGTATTTATTGAAAGGCGCGCGGCGACGTCACTTTTATTAGCGGTTCGTCTCGCTGACGAGGGTTCGCACGGCTTGGGAAATGATTTCATCACGTCGGGAGTGCAACGGCGGGACGACGGCGACCACGTTATCTTCTATTTTGGTCTCCCCCGGCCGTATATTTCACGGGGGCGGGAACAATGTAGCCTGACAGACATATTCTTTATGAGGGGCTCGTGGTCGCTCTAATTTGACACAGTTGTCAGAGATAAAGCTCCTTAGAGAGCGTGGCCATGCTCCGGGTACGAATGGGGATTAAATTAGACACCCCCACCTTCACATCTTCTGACCCCAATAGTCCAGGATAAAACATATACACGCGGGCTAACTTGAGCGTCCGTCTCTCGATGACTGTTTTTTTTTTTTTATTATTGAAAAAAAGCAAACAAAAGAAAACCGTCAACTCAGCTGTTTTACATCCAGCGCTAAGAAGGTATATTCCCGATAAATCCATAACATGATGCAATTAAAATACACCTTTACTGTAAATGTGAAATGTGCTTACACAGTGTAACAATACACCCCCCCAGCCGTCCAATCCAACCCCACCGCGCACCTTTTCTCTCCCCTTCTTCATGGCGGCTTCCTCTCAGATGACCCGAGCGCATAAAATCAAATCAACACTGGAATGGATCATATCAAATTCTAATGAAAACATAATGTGCTCTTAAAATGTGTGTTGGCCCGGCAGCCAGTCATCCAGCAAGCGCACCCCCCACCCACCACCCCCTCGCCACCCGCCTCAGATGACGTGATGAATAGGGAACACGGATGGAATATGCATCAAAGTCGAGCTCATGATTTATGTAATAGCAGTCACTTGGACACTGATTAGCTGCTCTGTCAAGCGTGTAATACGAGAGGCACAACCCCTGGTTTATCAGTCATTTATCTGAAGTGCGTCCTGATATTATCACTGGATCCTAATGTCATCATTATGCCGCGCAGCATGTGCGGGCCAGTGTGTCACGGCGTCGGCGACACCGCCTGTCAGGAGTTCAAGCCTCTTCATTTGGCAAAAGTGCTCGCGCATTCACAGCGGCGTGTGTCAACAGGACGGAAAAAAAAAGAAAGAGAAAAAAAAATAGGGGAGGTAAAAATCACATCAGACATGGAGCGACACAGGCGCGCTTAAGTAAGTGGACACCGGAGGCGGACGCGGGAAATGTGCCGCCTCTTTGTGGCCATCAGGCTAATTCTTTAGAGGACCCGGGGAGGAAAGTGTCCAAGTAAAAGGAAGAAAGGAACATGTTGTGGTTTTACAGGTTGGATTCAGAGGGCATAACGGCTATTGTACACTTGGTAGATGCCACAAAAGCCCCAGATGTGCAGTGTGCGGCCCAGAGAGCCACATTAGCTAATACAACGTGGCTAGCTCAAGCTGTCGGGACTTTTTCCAATGGCTTCAACGCTGCCAACCAAGGCAACATTCGAGCCAGATTTAGTGATGTGCACGTACTTTTATATTCCTCCGGTCCAAGTTAGAAAAACTCTTCACATAGATCCACGCAGAAAACAATAGAAGCTGACAATCGTAAATGTTTAATGTTGACGATCACAAATCCTTGTGATCAACTCTGAATTTGGTCGACCCGCAGACTCCACAATTGCGAGCCATTTATCGAATACACGCGTAAAACGATAATCGGGTCGAATTTGAGATTTTTCCCTCACTAGCGATCAAAGGCCCGATTATCAGATGTTTCGAAAAGATTAAGCGGACTGATTAGTGTTTGGAAAAAGTCAGGGCAAAGAATAATAAATGATAAACCTGTTTGGCCGAATTCCACAGTTGATCGTGACTTGAAACGGGAGGAAGACGATCAAGCAAGATGGACACTAGGGATGTAACGATAATGGCAATATCGTGATATCGCGAGATTAAAACTGCCACAATATCGTCGTCGTCATGTTCACAATATTTAAATGCAACACATCTTTTTAAAAAGTCAGGCTGATTTCCATTTGTACAGTTCTAGCACACTCTGGTGGCTAGTTTTTTAGTACCGTTTATTCTTCATTAGGGATGTTTTGGCCCTTCTATGTTTAAAATCTATGCTAATCGTTAGATGATCGTCGTAATATGCTTGTGTCGCGAGTCAATTTGTGGAGGAACTCAATGTGGGCTTGCATTAGGTGAGTAAGTGCCTCAATGAAGTGTTATTAAAGATTGTAGGTAGTTTGTATGTATTGCTGTTATGTACAAAGGACAATATTTAGTTTTTTTGTTTTTTTAGTATGTAAATATCCTTACTGATTATCCTGTGGTTTGGGGTATATATGGACTGATTTTTTATCCCCCCCAAGCCTACTTAGAAAATCTTCAAAGCCGACAACCGTAAACGTTAAGCCTGTTCATTATTACCTGTAATTTTTTTTTAGGAGGCCTAAAAAAATATATATATATATATATATTTTTACAATCACAAATACTGATGGATGTGGTCAACACTGAGTTTGGCTGAGCTACTGATTCCGTGATTGTGACGTGAAATGCAATCACTTCGCCTCGCTTCTTCTTTTTCTTCTTTGATTGCTATTTTTTCTTCTTCTCCCCCCAATGCTGCCTCTGACAGGTTAATCTTGGTATTACGATAAAAATATGGTTTGCCGCAGAAAACTCTCAATTGTGGTTGAAGTTATTGTGGTGTGCTGTGCTCGTCATTTTGAGTTTCTCCACGCACGTCACATTTGTCTCCTCGTGTGGAGTCGCTCACATTTGAAAAATGGAAAGATCGACGTGTGTCTACCCGGCTTTAGGAGCACAGGAAAAGGGAACAGGACACATGACGGAACTGACAATCACACACAGCAGGTTGGACAAAGATGCCAATAAAGCCTTTTTTTTTTTTTTATCAATATATGACACAAAACGCCGGGGGTTGTTATTGTCGCAAACATCTGGCGGCATATGCCAAGAGGAAGCCGGCCGAGCTATAAGTCCGTCAGCACCCGACACAAACAAAAACAGTGAGGGAAACTGTGCAGGAAAAGCAGCTCCGCGAGTCTCAAACAAAAGAGATCAGCGCAGACAGGCCGCCACACCTTGGCAATGATGCGGCTCACAATCAAAGGAACCGTCGTCATCGCTGGAGTCCTGTTTTGAAAGGATATCTTAAAAAACCTTTAAATGTGCTTGCTTTGCGGAAAACAATTGGAGCCTTTGATATACGGTTTGTTGTCATTCACACCTACCGACGGCCGTTTGTTACGGCACAACTTCCTGTCGTGAAAGACAAACGACGGTTACTGTACAAACAAATTGTTTCGTGTGTGGACAGATGGGACCCATCTGCTGTCAAATACCTACATTATTCTAACAATTCATTTTATTTCCTATACTGTTTGTCCTCATCAGGGTCACGAGTGACCTGGAGCTAGTCCTAATTGCAGGCCACTTGTAGACATTTTCTATACAGTTTTCTCAAAAGCATTCACATTCACGCTAACAAACATATTAGAGTCTTTAAGAATCTTCTGACATGCCTTTTTTTTGTAATGTGGTAGGAAGCTGAAGTAACTCGAAGCAAGTGAAATTCCACAAAGGAAGTCCACAGCCAAGATTCAAACCCGGGACATCTCGATTGTGAGGCGGACATGCTAACCGCTAAGCTGCTATGCTGCCACAACATCAAAAGTGAAAAACAATAAATTGCTGCGTGTCAGAGAGGTGAGTGATTGTTTAGCTTATGGCTGGGTGGGTATCGATTGTAATTTCCTCAATCAATTAGATTTTTCCCGATTCGATTCGCTTCAATTCAATCGATACTGATTAATTATGGAACATCAAGGGCATGATTAGAACTCTACAAACAAATTCAAAATTAAACTTTACTTTTAAATTCATTTGAACAATATATCTCAAGAAAACCGTAATATGCAAAAAAAATAGTCTTTAAAATTCTATTTTCTTATGAATTTATGGGGGAAAATTTTTAAATAATTTATCCATGGTTTTATGAATCTATCAAGCTCAAAAAGGAAAATCGATTTGATATTGATTATTCGATTTATTTTTTATTTTTTTTAACCCAACCCTACTTCAGCTGCATTGCACACACAAATAATTGTCTTCAACTCTTGTATTATACATTTCTGTCATAAGGTACAAAAACAATTGAAAAAGATGAATTCAACCTTGCAAGTTTTGTTTATGACTTCATAGCATGCGACTTTAGAGGACCCCCTGTTATTGTCCTAACAGTGTGTGTAATTTGTCATACATTTGAGCTATATGCTTATGTACATGCTGCCCCCTATTTTATTCTATTTAAAAAAAAATCAAAACTGCTTTTCCAAAAAAACAAAAAAAACAAACATGTCTTCATTAAATCTAAAATCGGACATGAATTGTTTCTGCCACATATGGCAATTTTTTCCTGGCCACCAAGAAGAGCCTTCCTAATGATTTCAAAGAGCGTGGCTTCCAGGCTCCAGCAGAGGGGGCTGCTTACTGCAATCATATGCTGATTAATTGGGCCTGATCCTCCCCATGCTGGGAACATAAGTTGCGCCACACTGGAGGCTGCATGTTGGTATGCGGCTAAAAGGTCACAGGGCGTCTTGCAGTCACCTTTCAGCAGAGGCGGCCCTTCACATCACGTCTGATGGACATAAAGAAAAGAGCCATTTCCTGATTATCCCTCATCAAGCCTATATCAAACTAGGCTATGTTCATTTTTATTAATTGTGCATGTTGCTCTCTAATTAGCTAATGAGAGACAAAAAAGCTGGGTTTTCGAGCAAGAAAAATGCAAATGGCTCTTAGAAAACTGCACCAAAAAAGTAAATGGCAAGGCTGAGAATCATCCTTCATTGAAATGTCAGAGATAAATGGCTCAAATGTCACATCAATTAAAACGGGGGACAGTTAGTAGTTCATTAAAGAGAGAGCCATATTGCACCGTCGGGTACCGTTGCCAACCCTTACTATCTGGGGCAGACTGGCAGCGGGTCCAGATGGCACAGAAATCCTCACAGATTTCAAAATGGTCTCTGCAGGGGTGGCGTTTTCTCCCCTCCCCTCTACCCACCCTCGCCACTGAGATGGGGTGTGGGCCGCCGGCCCACGCCGGCCTGCGCATTCCAAACGGAGGCGGCGTGCGGCGAGCCGAAAGAAGCCCTGAAATTAAAATAAGGCTGCCGAGGACAAAAGACGTTTTTGAAACAATGCAAGAATGACTGAAATATTGTGCTGGAGTTAAAATGTACGACTGCTCCAGGGGACGTGAGAAAAGTCCGCTCCACTTTAGACTGCATCAAAAAAACTGCAATAAAATGAGTGTGCACTGCCTTGTGTGTTGTTTGTAGTGACGTGCCAGATTTATTAGTTTGTCGTGCATACATGCATTCACGAGGATATTTTTTATTCACAGGCATTATGCTCAGGACCCCCATAGACCTCAGTGAGGAGCCACAGGAGACAGAGAACTGGATAAATGTCTTTGCTATAAGTGGAAACATAACATGTCTAAAATGAATACGGATACATGTATCATCGTATTTCTCCTGTAAAACTATCAAGCAAATCAAATATCTAAATCATTACTATTACTTGTCTGCGGTGTGTTGGGACCCCCCCTGCAAGACGCCAAATCCCAACTTGAGGCCCATTAGCCATATTCGATAAGCCTAGTGTTTGTCTCTGACAGGGGAGGGGCTTAGATGTGGATGTTGGCCAATCGTTGTGATAGAGATGATTTCTGCCTCTTGTGATTGGTGGGCTCTTTGGTTCGTTTGGGAAAGCAGGAAGTTATGAGAAAGGAGACAAAAGTGATTTATAAGGAGGCTACGTGTTATTTGTAGGGGTTTGTCGTGCTGTGTGTATTTCTTTCTTTCTTTCTATTTTTTTTAAAACAAGCACAATATTAGTTCAGTGTTTAGTGGACTTGATGCTGTAGTTTGCGTCAAATCGTAGCCTGTTTAAATTCCCCAATTTCACTACATAAAACGTCTAATTCGTAATGACAATAAAGGTTTTCTATTCAATTTGATCCTATTCTATTTTGTATTATTTGTTATCTTTCTTTTATGTGGGAGGGACTTAAAATAGAACGGACGGTGTAACAGAGTGTAGTTTGCGTCAAAAGTTGCCTTTGACGGAGAATGGGCTTAGATGGAACGTTGTCCAATCACTGAGGGGGAACCGACTTCTGCCTCCTGTGATTGGTGAGCTCCTGCACCAGCTAAAAAAAAAAAAAAAAAACGGTAGCGAAAAAAAGGAAGGCAATTGAATGTTAGCCTTTTCGTTCACGTTTTTTTTTAAACAGACATTTTTCATTCTTTAATGAAATGGAAACTGTAGTGTTTTGTTTTTTTTTTTTTGCGTCAGTACTGTTTTCCTCTGAGAGGGGAGGGTTAAATGTGATGCTGTCCAATCACTGAGGGGAGCTAACTTTCACTCCCTGTGATTGGTTTACTTTGTCATGCGCGCAAAGAAGCAGGAAGTGGTCGAAGAAGGCAAGCGTGTCTGTGTTACATGGATGCTGTTATGGACGCTCCTGTCATTGTAAGGGTTTCATTTACTGCGTCATGTTGCTTTCGAACAAACACGGGTCACTAATTCATGGAATAGGGGCTACAGTAGTTTGCTTCAAGAAGTGTTAGCGCTACTTCGTTTGAGGCACAACTGGTGTAGCATGTTGACAATTTGTGTACGCAGGTTGATTCAAACAAGAAGTTACAACACGTTTGAAGAATTGTCTTCACGTACTGCGTAAACCAGGACACATGTTGCGTTTGGCTAAACATACGCGTCGACTTTCCACTCCAGCTTGTCTTCACGAATAGCATCATGGTGGACGAGTAACGGGGGCGCCGACGGTGACTATAAACAACACGCAGCCTGCCTTTTGTTTGCCTTGAAAAGATGGGTGAACAAACAACGCAGGTCTCCTCCGCCGTCGTCTGCTGCACGCCGCGAGCCGACGTGATGGCTTTATTTTTAATCAGAGCAGACTATTAGCCGGGACATAATTGCCAAAGTCCATTATTCTTTTTTTTTTCTTCTTCTTGTTCTGCGGGGTCTATTAGCGGTTTGCTAAATGGCAGGCAGTCTGCTCGGTGCGTATCCAAAGTGCACGCTGTACTACTATTGTTTGGCTCAGAAATGTGCTCGCCTTTATTGTCAGTGCAGGCAAACCCCTTGTGAGAGCTACAAGAAGAGTCGAAACAAGAAAGTTGAAACACACACACACACACACACACAGAGTTGTGATCACATACCATGACAGATGCGTGTGCTTGTGTCAGGAAGGGGGGCTGTGCAAGTCTCAATGTAATAAGACATTGCCTCTTCTAGTAAAATCACCGATAATGTACATAAATTAGGCTATATGCCACATTCTCCCATGCAGGACCATTAATTAATGCAGGGCTAAGCCATAAGAAGGTTCTCTTTTTCCACGACTAATTTGACAGTGTTAACGTGCACAATTTAAACCTAGAATCAGCATTGGTAGACTCCCCCTTAATAAGGGTCCATTAAAGTCCTCCAAGGACCCTAGTACATTTGTTAAAAAAAAAATGATGATGCAGTCTACAAGGTGTTGCCAAAATTTTTACATCATTTGAAATGTGAATATCTGACTTAAGTAGGTTTTAAAATAATTAATAAAGGCCCAGTTTTATTTTATTTTTATTTATTTTTTTAAAGCCAAAACTTCACTATAGTTCAATATTCGCCCAGCCTGTGACACAACACATTTTTATTGCCTTCGTCTTTTGTTTGTGCTATGTCCAAATCCGCTTCCCAGTAGATGTTTTTGCTGAATTTTGTCTCATGCATGGCAGGTTAATTGGGCGCTCCGAATTGTCCCTATGTGTGCTTGTGAGTGTGGATGGTTGTTCGTCTCTGTGTGCGCCGCGATTGGCTGGCAACCAGTTCAGGGTGTACCCCGCTTACTACCCAAAGCCAGCTGAGATAGGCTCCAGCACCCCCCCATGACCCTTGTGAGGGAATAAGCGGTCAAGAAAATGGTTGGATGGATGGATGGAAGTTCACTCTGTTATTTGACTATGAAATGTCTGTAAATTTTTTGGGGAACACACTATATTGGGATATTTGTGTTTTGAAATTTGTTGTAACTGTTTATCTGAGGCTACCCAAAAATATCCATTGTATAGATTACAGATCTTATAAGGTGTACAATTAGGCAAAAATAAAATAATAAACTTAAGTTGTGGGGATAGCAAAAAAAAAAAAAAAAAGAAGTGTTTCCAGGTTTTACAAACTTCCCAAGTAAAGGTTATTGGATGGAAAAGGTCTCCTTGGTTAAAACTCCTTCAAATCAATGTGACCTTTATTTGTCATTACCCCCATCGCTCAAAAAAAAAAATTCACATATAACGTAGTCAATCATCTCTCGCTTCCCCCTCAAAGTAAAAATAAAAAAGCAACTGCTGTCTGGTTATTGCCAGTATCCATCTCAGTCGTCAGAAAAGCTGCACGTTTTTGCTGTTGTTAAGGGCTGGAAAGCAGAATCCCATTGGAGTTGCACCCCAAGGAACAAATTTAATGCTAGAAAAACATCCCGGCCATCAACCAAAAATGACGGATTGAAAATAATGTCGAGCTATCTTGGGAATCCCCCACCAGACAAGGGAACAGACTGCATTGTTTTTCTCATTTATGTGATATATAGAACAGAAAGAGGGGGAAAAATGGGCGATTTATTGGTTAGATAGGCGTATTCCTTCCCGTGCACCAAAGAAATATTGGATTGCAATGTCGGGATCAAGCCACATCATGACATTGTTTGGAGGCGAGGTGCTCAAACATGTAAGCCATCATCCGTTGGGCGGCCCGCTGCGCTTTTTCCGACAGATCACTCAATGCAAATGCGTGTGGGAAATTGCGGGACGTGGCCCCGTGCATATGTCAATGACGTGAGGTGTAAATTGCGCTTCCTTTAGCAGGGTGCCCACAAGAGGAAGCGGAGGGAGAGCCCGTGCGCTCCCGAGACCGTCGCGTTGCTCAGTCCCCTGGGGACCATCCGAGTCGACGCCTGTGACAATGGCGTGCACGCCATCCGGATCCTAATGGATGTCGCACCTGCTGAAAGGTACTGTACAACAGCCGGCCCACTGACGCCATAAACAAAGGTGTGAAATTTACAGGCAGACAGTATCCGCTCCTGTGATGGAGTGGCGCCATCGCTCATCGCGAGCGGGGGGCCTTTTTGTAGATCCCACAAGAAATATCCGGCAAGAAAGTTGGGCAAATATGAGGAGGCGCTAGAAATATGAGGGCCACTAGAATACGGTGGGCCTGGAAATTGGATTTCCGGCGGCACGCGCGCTTGTGATTTTTTTTTTTTTTTTTTTTTTTTTCCCGCTCTGTATTTGAAATTTCACCCAAGTAACCGGTTTATTACTCACGCGGGAGTCGATTAGAGCGCCGTGTCTGCGGGGGTCGCAAAAGGCCACGCTGGGGAGCGCGCGCGTCGGGCGGGCGCTCTTCCTGTTTATTTATGTTTCCCAGCAAGTTGAGCGCGGGCACTTTTGGAGTGTGGAGCCACGGCGGCGGCAAATGTAATTGCATTTCACGCCCCGGCCATCCCTCAAAATTGTCAGAATGTCGACAGTCTTACTGGAGCGATTGAGACTGATTAAACCCGGCGCTAATACGTAGTTCCTCCTTATTTCTGCAGGTCCACATCCCGACGTCGCAGATTAGTTGTGATTAGATTGGAATTAAATATCCATGTATCACAGATTCGCATTTGATAGCCTTGAATGGTTTGGGAAATTAAACCATTTCCAAATGCACCCAGATAGGAAGTTCTATGTTTAAATTCTAATTTATGGAAACCCATTAATGACCTTGTATATTCTACCTCAACATGTGTTTCCTGGCTGTGTGTGACGGCCTCAAATTCATCAAGCAGTAAAAACATTCCACTTGTTATTAATGAGTTGAAGTGAGGAGATTAATAATATGGAATTTTGATGATGGGAGATGTCCTATAACCATGCCCGGGCACCTTTCTCCCATCGCTTTGCGAGCAGGCTTTAATTTGTGCGTTCAGGTTCAGTAGGAATATGCAAATGAATTTAATGATTCGCACCACTAGATCATCTCTCGGTTTAATATCGTTTGCGGTGTCGGTCATAAGTGAAGCCCGGGATCACCTTCTCAAAGGTACGAGGCAGAAATTATTAAAGAAAATGTTTGAGTTTGGACGTGTGGCGAAGAGCCCACAGTAGCACCATGGAAATTGGCATTAAAGAGAAAGTCACATTAAATAAAATCATTATGCGTTCTATCAGGCCCAACTCGTCTAAACACAACATTCTGATAAATACTGCGTTTGAAAAATCTTGCAATTTTGCAAAATCCACCTGTTTTCATCCATCTCAGGTGGTGGCCATTTTGTCATTTGCCGTCGATTAAAAATGACGTCACAGTGTCCAAGGCATGGACTTGTGTATAAATGGACTAACAATTAATTGCCCCCCTCGCGACTGAAGCCAGAGGACAGCTATTTTAGGTTGCAACTGTTATCAGCGCATATTTTACGCTAGCATCGTGGCATGTCGTAAAGAGAGCCCCTCAAAGAACAAACAGAACTGTTTCCATCGATCATTAAGCGTATATTATCTCAATATGGTGATTAATGACGGATAGAGGTTAGGTTTATATTTCGCAGCATTTTTTTTTTTCTGGATGACCTTTGCTTTCATTTTATTGTTGATGGTTCTAACAACAAGATGTAGACGACTCTTTTGGGTCTCAATCGGAGATCTATCTGATAAGAGAAAATTAATACTCTCATTCTTACTGATGGAATTTGCAGGTATTGCTTCTCCCGGACTTATTGGTGCAACCATACACCACACACTGTGGCATTTTCGCCGTAGAGACATTAAATAACGTGAAAACGCTGCGGAGAAATCAATGTATTCATTAGGCGCGCTTAGTGAGTGGCAACGTAAGATGGGCACTACTGGTTTCATAAGCAGCATTGTTAAGCCATTATAAATAAGTCTGTGGTCTAAAATAGCTTGTGAACATCACATGACCAAACCCGGAAAACTGGTGAGCCATGATTGGTCGTTGGGCAATGTGATGTCATTTTCAGTCGACAGCAAGGGCCAATACAAAGCAAAATGGCCGCCTGCTGAGAGAGAGAAAAACAGCTGGACTTTTCTGCTTAATTCATATTCCACAAATGCAATTTTAATCAGAATGACATTCTGTAGGAGGTGATTAGAAGTTATTATTGTAAATTGTTTCTTTTTTCTTTTTTTGTCTTGACTTTGCGTTGAAGGCAGGCCTGAAAAACAGTGACAAAACACAGGCTTACCTATGTAGATCTCACAAAATCCTTCCTGTAGCTTTAATAGTGGGGATCAGCCATTTCCATTGATTTATTTATGACATACTAAACAAGGCTCTTGTCAGCTTTGGATGTGTTGTGTTGCGGGCTTAGCGAGTCAGGCTGATAAATGATCTCCGAGGCCATATTTTGGATAAGGGAAATACATCTATGCATAGCGAGAAGACGTGCGAGCGGCGTGCAAGTGTGCTATTCTTTCTCCTCGCTGGCAAATTCGCCCGAGCAGCAGCAGCAGCAGCAGCAGCACCGGTGGCATTGATAGATAGTTATTGATAACCGCCATTATAGCCACATAAACGCCCTTGAAGTATTGCTTACGCACCATGACCGTCAGCTCTTTCTAATAGAAACGTCTCAAGCCCCTTTTGCTTCCTAACTGATCTTCGCAACGTTTCCCGAAATCAACCTTCCTCTCTGCCAGTCTTAACGACAGCCCTGAAGGCACCATCACATGAACAAATTCATTACATCTCCAACAACCCCAGTTGGGGCCCCACGTACCAGCCTCCTGCTAACCAGCCTCAACCACCCCCCCCCCCCCCCCCCACCCTTCCTTTTTTTTTTTTTTTTTTCATGTGTTTTTTAGCATGGCCACACTGACGGAAAATAATACTTCATATTTTGTTTACAGCGTATTACTATTGTATGAAATATAATGCTGCTTGAGTCTTTCACACAGATGTAACACTGAGGAAATCATACTGCTCTTTTTTTATTTTTTTTTATTTATTAGGGTGAGAAATGGAGAAAAAAAAAAGGCTGGACTCCTGCCCCGAGACATTTTGTGAGCATATTATTTTACAATGCTTTGATCAATTTGTCTGTCAAGCGGGCTGAGATGTGAGGAAGGGGGGGGGGGCAGACGGCGCTGGTGGGGGGGAAAGCAATTTACCCTGTGAGGTCCTCAATAGAAATGTACTACAGGAGGCTGTGTATGACATGTTGCATTAGAACCTGAGTAGCCTTTATTGCCTGATAATGTCGCAAGGCAATGCCGATATCAATCACCCTTAAACAGCCTCTGTGATGTGTTTTCGAGAGCTGCAGCCAGGAAAAAAAAATAATGCGTGAAACATTTCTTGCAAAATAATTGATTTAATTCCAAGCTCAGGGATTTCTTTTAACAGCGTAAAAAAAATAAATAAAAATGTGCTAGAAGCTACAAACTGTTCGGAACAAGCTCCTATAGAAAACTGTAATTAATTTAACACGGATAAACATTCGGCTTCATTTGCATATAGATATAAACAATATATTTGTGCTTCTGAATTCCCAGCACGCTCAGGTCACATGATCTGCCTAAAATCCTGAGTGGCTCTGACCGAAAATGATCATTGTACTTTCCAGGGCCGCAAATCCCCCTTTTCACACACGCACGCACACGCGCACACACCACTCCTCCTATGACACAAAGGCACATAAATCTGTGTCTGATTTTTCACATTGCTCATTGTTTTTAGTTAATGATTTTCATCTGTTTGTTGTTGCTGTGATAGCGGGGAAATGTACCATATGCTCTGGCAAAAGACAAATGATTAGCAAATGAAATTCCGGACAGCTGTCTGACTGAAAGCGCTCGGTTGATAGCATTCTGCTACCATAATTAGCTTAAGCTTTGGGTTAATTAACTTTCTACCTGGATATGCATAATAATGGCGTTCTGCAGAATGCCAAGCAGCCTCCGGTATATCAGCGGCGCGGGCTGGCTTTTTATTTTGGATTTCCAGAGCATATTTCAATTTCAAGAGGCGATTTAGCTCGGGAGCGTCGTCAAATATTGTAGATTTTCCTCCCCGAGCCAGATAATTCTGAAACAATAGGGGTGTATTATGTGGCAGAAATGCCATTTCTGAATGTAATTAAAGAGGATGAAAGCAATCACCGTTTTTTAAACGCTTTTGTCTCGCGCCAGGCCCTACTTGTTAAAAAATACCCATCAAGAGGAGAAAAGAAGCAGGAGAACCCCCCAAGTCCTTCTGTAAGAGGCCTTTTGAGACTCAAGTGAAGTACAACAGTAATTAGTCTTTTGTATGAATTTGCCGGCCATGGTCATGATTAGCTAAGCATATGAGAGGACGGCGGGCCTGCATTGCTTTTAAGGAGGAGGGTGTTAAAGTGTATTTATCACCAGTTATCCTCACAGCTTTCCATTATCGCCGGCAACACGGGACGGGGGCCCCGAGAAGCACCTAATTGTTCCGAGGCGGAGTGTTTTTCTGTCAAAGCCGTCACCCCCGCGCGCATTTGGCATTCGTACGCAGCCAGGCGTCCTCCATCCAACGCGGCCCCAATAGCCGAGCTGTCACAACAGCTTTTTACACACTGCCGACGCTGGTGTGAAATATCTGAGGTGATGCATTTATCGTTTTTTTTTTTTCTCGCACGCGTAGTGTTGTGAATCAATGTCCCGGTTCACGCTGAATAGCACGATGCTAAATGTGTTCCCTGTTTGGGGCCTGTTTACATGATGTGCTCACACACTGTGAGGAAACATCAACAACGTATGTTTTTTTTGTTGTTGTTGTTGTTTTGTTTTTTTCTCCCTTCTCCATCATTTCTCTCTGGGTGTGTTTATACTTAGCCCAGTGCATCCTTTTAATCACTCGTGATTATTATGTCGCCGGCGCCCGAGACCCAACCGTGTCCTAAATAAACTGCTTACATTTGTAACTTAAACTGCTTTGTCATACAAACGGATATCTGCTGAGATCTTGAATGAAACCATCAGACGGCAGGCCGAGGGACTTTTTGACGCCGTCTCCCTAGAAATGGCCATGAATAATTCATAGCGTAATGATATTCAGATCATTTTTGTTCCATTTTTTATTTTTTTTTCCACCGCGGCCGCCCCTGAATATTGTTTTGCATGTTGTGAAGTGTAGTACTCAGCTGTGTATTCATTAAGGTGCCGCTCCCACTGGCCCCTGGACCCATCTGTGCACTATGTTTATGCCCCGCTCTCCCGGGACCGTCCCAATCAAGCTCCGTGTGCCACTTCCTGTGCAGTGCAGCACCTGTGTAGCACTACCTGTGACGCGCCACGCACAGACGGACGCGACGCTGACAGAATCCTGCAAATGTTGCGTTTTTCCCAAACGCAACCTCCAGGGTAAAGTCAGGAGGCGCGGCGAGTGAAAGTTCCTGCTAAAAGCACCTCCTGCACTCTTTTTTTTTTTTTCTTTTTCTTTCCCCCTGCTGTCGACCGGGAAGTTTTTCCCCGACACGAAGGGGTTGAGCTAGTTTGTTTTGCAACTTGATTGGATTCTGTATCTGCAACATGCAGAAGTGCGCGGCGCGCGACATACTAAGGCAATATGCAGAGAGATGATTTCGCTCTGACATCTTGGAGAGGAGTACGAGTCAATTATGCCCAAGTGTTGTTCTTGCTTATCTTCCTGCGGCACCAAACAAGGATTTAGTCAAGGATTTAGGGGTGAGGGGGCGGCGGTGGGGATCATGGTAAGCGGTTCACAACAAAACACTCAAAACTCCTGGGAGCGGGCACTGATTTAAAAATAAATTACAGAAGACGAAGCGCTAACACTCAAGGGCCCTCAGCAGTGCTGGCGTACACAGGTGAAGATTAGCCTCCTCGCTAATCAGAGGAACAAGGCAGTAATTTGCTCTGAACACAGACAGTAATTAGGACTTGGTGACACTGGATTCCCATAATGCCTTTGTGCTTGACGTGGTCAAGTTTTGACAGAGGCTATCCATGCAGGGTCACCGCCCCCCCCATCACCACCACCAGCACGCAACCTCCCTTCCCCGGTCTCTCGGCCCTCTTCAGCGGAGCCTCTAAAAGGTCCCCGCAGTTACAGGGGATCCCTAATGTACTTTATGCCTCCCTCGCTGGCTCCTTACCATTCGGGTAATTGGAATCTCTTACTGTGGCACTTGAGAATAGGGGCTAAAAATGCGATTTGAAACTGCTCAATAGTCTGTTGTAGATAAACATTGCTGCTTCGGGCTGCGGATACGCTACATAATGGAGTAAGAGTTAAGGCTGTGGTATTACATGCCTTCACTGACTCCTGTGGCTCGCCAGCTGGGAGAAGGCCTAATTGTTGTGTGCTTTGTTGCCTCCTCTGCACCTGCCGCCGCCACCTTTTATGCATCGCCTTGAGTCCGTGCTGGTCGCTCACTAATAGGAGGAGTTGGATATCTAGAGAGCCGTTTATCCTGCCCAGTTGTTTTTTTTTTTTTTTTTTTTTTCCCTCACCAAAGTAAGAACTGGCGCCCACAGAGGACAACAAGGAAGCATCCCTTCCCGCCTGCCACTCGGAAAGCTCTCGACTTTAATGCCGCAGTAGCTAGATCGGCATCTGAATGATCCTCAAATGGTTGAACGAGCCGCATTGAGCAAGTGGCTTACAATTGTATCGCAGCTTCTGCTTCGGAGGCCATCAGGATCTTGACATTCATAGAGACATGCTGTGTTTTGAACCCACACGCCCCCGCCCCTTCCTGCCTTTTTAGACAGTCATTTTAGGCTTTTTTCATGCTCTCTTGAGTCCCTGACGTCTCCGAGTTAAGTATGTGCCGTTATAAGGCCGGGGAAAATATTGGAGCGCGCTTGGCCTTTTCTATTTCATCCTCTGACCCGCCATGTTACCCATGATCGGTGAAGGAGAACCCTGGCAGGCTGTGTCAAAAGTGACAGCCGATCGAGTCAGGATGAGCGCCATCACGCTTCACAGGATGGAGGCATGAGTTCTGAGTTTTTTTCCTTCTCTCCCCCTTTTTTGTGCGGTACACCATTACACCCTTCGCCAGATTCCTTTCAATTAAATGTTGTGGCTAACCTGTTTTCATTCTGCACTTGATAGAAAAAGTCTGACTGAAGACTTGTGCAAGTAGAGACCCGAAGTACAACCGAGAAAATTGGCAAATTTAAAGTCAACAGCCTTTTTGTCTCCTTTTGTCTCCTTTGATTGTTTCCTCCTGGATGAATAAAATAACCGGCGATATTATACAAATGTGCAATTCATTCTTTATATTAGGAAATAGGCTGCGCTCCAAATGACTCCCACTTTGCGCAGCAATGATTTATGGTAATTGGAAATTGATTGTGACAGGAGCACAATATTAGAAATTTTCTGGAATCACAATCTGCTATCAAGGGAAATATTCTTTTTAGTGCAGCGCATCCTGGCTAGCCCTGAATTATTTGTTATTACCTGTGATGGAGTCAAAATATGATAACTAGCCGCAAGACTTGTATAGATGGAGATATTTTTCTTTGTCTGAATAAAAAAAAAAAAAAAGTGTGGAGGAGCGCTTTGGAAGCAATTACTGTACTTCTTTGGAGGGAGGGAAAAAAAGTATTTTCGTTGACCTCAACCACAGGTTGCATGTGGACAAAAGGCCAAAAAAATATACTTAATAAATAAATAAATACATGCATAAAAATACCAATTTACCATGTTGAAAATCAATTCTTACACACCTCCGGATCAAAACTTGCTCATGCAAGTAGTGTTACTGTTCATATTATTAACTCACAAGTGTTAACCACTAATGCACAAGTGTCAAACTCAAGACCCGGGGGCAAATTGTCTCTCTGTTTAAAGAAAAAAAAAAAGTTGATATACTGCAAGCATTTTGGTTACTAAGCCCTCATTTTAAAATAAATGTAATTATATTCAAACCAAACTTATGAACCACTGATTTCAAAACTAGGTATTCATTTTTTTTGTGTGTTTGTAAAATAGGAGAATCATATATTTATTTGGGTTTACAGTCAAAACGGCCCTCCGAAGGAAAGAAAGAAATGAGTTTGACACTCCTGCACTAATACATTACAAAATCTTAGCGATTTTGATCACAATTGACCGGCAGCGTGCTAGCAAGTAGTCTAACAAGCTAACGTGGCATTCTAGTACGTCTTCACTGCTTTGTGGCAAATGGTACAAAGAGATTAAACAAATGTACAACACCAGAAGCAGTCACTCAACATCCATATTGTCGTCTCGGTTCAAAATTTGAACGACAGTTAAGACGCCTTTTGATTATTTAGACATGTCGGAACTGAGAATTTGATCATTAATGTTCATGAGTTAGCGTTTTGCAACAAGTAAGACTTGTCAAAGAAAAAGGCCTAAATTAAACTGTAGTTTTCCTGCGAGACAAAAAGGCCTAAAGATAACCATATTAAACATAATTTGTTTTAAAAATGTGTTCATGTAAAATGGCTTTTAAGCTCACTCGCAACACAAAGCAAAAAAACAACCAGTGACTCAAACACTCACAAGTTGGGGCACAGTGCAGCTCAGCACTAATAAATTAAGCGTCCGGTGCCACTGTATTTTTTTTTAGGGTGATTTACTTGCAATTAAGACAACCCATAGATGACATCCCCTTATGAGTAGTTTAAAGTCGGCAATGTTGTTGTGTTGCGGGGTAATTTATGAGTCACTGAGGAGAGTGGAAATGTTGCCTGCGCGAAACATACATCTCCACTGCCCTCGTGCTCTTTAGAAACAATCCCCCATCGCACCTGGAGGTGACAGACTTCAGCTCCACTCATGTTGCTCCCCCCTTTTATTTATTTATTTGTCTCTTGTTTACCAGCCATAACATGTGCTGCATCACATTAACTTTTACTACTGTCAATGTTGTATCACTCACGGCTGCACCTTGAAAGCGGGGCGCATCCGTGACGGGGGCCGGGAGGCGAGAGAAGGGGGGGGGGGGGTGAAATTAACCACGGTGACAAGTGTGAAGTGCGAACCGGGGGAGGTTAAAGGTGATGCGCCTTAAGCAAAGGTGCGCTAGCCTTTGTCCGGTAGATTGTAAGGGCCTGCGGGTCCAACAGGAACATTTCCACACACAATATCCCCGAGCTGTCAGTGTGCAGCGGCTGGAACATCCTCTCGTAGAAGAGAGGGTGTGTATGTGTGCAGGGGTAGAGGATGTAGTGGGGGGGGGGGTTTACAGAGAGGTGGCCTGGAGATCCTTGCAGGGAGAAAGGAGGTGAGGGGGAATGGTGGGTGTCAGGGTGGAGAAGTGAAAGAGCTGGAGTGGGAGGATAGAGAAATGGTGAGGAAGAAGAGGGGGCGGTGGAGGGGATAGAAAAGAGAGACAATGACAAGTAGGGGCTGGCTGGGCACTCACCCATGCCGACAAGAGATTGCCATGAGCCGCGGCCATTGTTTGAAAAGGGTCTCGGCACAGGACCCCGCTGGCGGGCCTTGCGACTTTGCAACTATAAACTGCTGCTGTGTGGTTTATGTAGAAATGAGAGTATTCACACCTCGGACTGTATTTACAGCCGCCGCTCAACGGCACCCGGGAGGCTTTTCATCGCACGGCCACAAACTATACCAGGCGGAGGATGCTCGGTCGCAGTCCTCCGCTTAAAGGCTGGCATCACGTGTCAATTACTAGAATGCCACTGGTGGAGCACGGACGCCTGCCAATCAATCCCAATTTGGATCAGCACCAAACACAGTTGAATCTGCCCTCAAGTCATATTCTTTGTTTGACCCAAATTGTGGGGGAGGACAATACGCCTGTTAAGTCGCACAAAATGTCAAAAGTCGACATACAGAATAATCTAGTTTAGCAAGTTTTTCTTTTATGTGACTTTTTTTTTTGGCGACATTTATCAAAAAAGAAGCGAGGAAGTATGCAGACTGATTACACGTGCAAAGCAGTAAGATGCCCGCGGTGTATTTTCAGTTCACATTTATTAGCTTTTATGTTTCTTATTTTCTATACTTGAGTGCAAAGTAAGAATATATTAACAAAAACAATACAAAACTCGAATGAGATGCATGATCTTTGACACAAATTACTTTTTATTTTTTTAAGTCCTTTGGTTGGTTGCTTGAATGTAACAGTGGTTAACATCATTTTAAACTTTTTGTGACCAGTGCAAATGTTTCAAAATGTGACTTGAGAGAGTGTGAGGTGCTTGTCGTAAAAAACACAAAACAAAACATTGCATTGTTAAAGTTGGCGTTCTGCCATATATTGCTTTTATACACCACTGTGCACCAACATCAACACAAGACCACCCCAAAATCATGTTTAATCTATTGCTAACTTAACAAGATAGAAAATGAGCTAATTTAGTATGCTGTCACTGATGAATTAAAAGGGCGCTAATCATGACACGTCGCCGGCCATCCACAGAGAAGATGCGTTCACTACTGACCGAACAGGAAAGCCTTTCGCAAAAGCAAAATAATGTGATTTGATCATCTTCCCAAGCTCGTTTTCAAAGGTCGTAACTACGAGTAATGCAATAACAAAAACAATAGGTCGCAAAGCAGTGTATTAGGTGGTCATTAATTTGCACTCATTTATTTACTGTACCTTGGCTGCGGCCTGGTTCCTCTCAAACTAAAAGTATTGCAGACACAGACAGTGATCCATTTTTTTTTAACTAGAACAGGCTCACTTTAAATCTATTTTCACTCATTTTGAATCCAGACTTTCAATCTTGAGGAAGCATATTACTGCAAGTCTCCCGACAAGTGAGGATGAATCGGACAAGAGAATTGAAAGATATGAAATTGACCTTATTGTTGCTAACCCGTATAGCAATCTTATGGTGGTGACGGTTTGATGCTTCCCGCAAGCGTAGCCGTATCTGAGAGTCCCGGAAAGGATTGCGTTTGACATGAGAGTATCGGGAGGTACCAAGCTCTGTCATTGACAATTCATGCTTTATTCAGTGAGAATTTAGTCAAGAAAAATGCCCTTTAAATGTTAACCAAAGTTGGAAAATAGAATCAACTGCTACTTTTTATTTTTGTTCTTTCTTAATCTGGATCCACACCAAAATTTAATGAAATGTTCTTTGGCCCATGGCGCTAACCCGCCACAAAGTTTCTTCGAAATCATTTCGATAGCTTTTGCATAATTGTGCTAGCTAACGAACAACAAATGGCATCAAAAGCCGCCTCCCCAGCGGAGGTAACAAGATGCTTTGCACACGGTGACCTGCACAAGTGTGAAGGCGCTTTGGCGAGGAGGAGCGGCGACGCGCTGTGTTTAACAAAGTAAATGTCTATTATTAATACTGTACAGGATAAGCCAATTTTGAAAGAGAGGCACTTAAATGGTGATATTATTTATTTATAAGTGCTGCACACCAGTTAATGGAATTGGCGGCCCGCTTTAAGATCCGCATCACAGCTTGAGGTCCACTTTGCCGTAGTACACAGGCGAAGAGAGGACCTTCCCAGTAGGGTCTTTAAGTGTCAAATATGGGTGAGTCTGCTCACGTTGACCTAGGGGGTGGTCAGCGGCAGAGAGAAATTCAGCTGTTAAGTGATGCCAACTCAACCGTCGGCAAATTCCTCCAAGCGTCTACTCATGCTAAGATGCACGTCCAAGTGCAGCGCGATGCTCGCCAGCGCGGCTCTGGCCAAAAAAGAAAAAAAAAAAAATCAATTTATTCATGTCATGAACTCTCAACCAGACCCAAGCAGAGTTGAAACTCTTGTTAACGCTGAGCTCTTTAACTTTTTCCTCAAACAGCTGCAAGACTTTTAGCCCCCTCCCCCAGAAATGACTCCACTTCCTTAATGTTGTTAAACTATTACCACTGTTCCTTTTGGCCTAACAATGTTTTCTTTTATATTTCCATCATTCTGCACTTAAGGGTAGGACCACACTAGTTTAAGCATATTTTAATTTTATTTTTTCCCAATACACTATGTCAGGAAAAAAGGGAAAAAAAACTTTGTTCACTGCTAAAATGTTAAAAACAATTTGGCCACATGCAAACACATTTCTGGTCCGTCTATTGTATGCCAAAGCAGCAAGTAGTGCTATTATCATAATTTGTATGGCGAAGTGGCGTACTCGTCACTTATTACGCTTGAATTTCATGATACCTTAGCAAAATAATTAGGAAAAAAACTCTTTAAAACTTCAAAATTATAACACTGGCGTAGGGTAAGTCTGCATGCAATTTATGAATGCAACAAAAATAAAGTAATCATAATTGGCTGATTTAAAAGATACCAGTGACTTCTTTAAGAAGTTCTCGTTTTCCCAGTATGCATTTTTTTTTTTCACCCTGGCCGCAGTGCAGTGTTCCAAAATTCTTTGGAGTGACTTAACTGCAGTTTGCATGTAGCCAAAACACATAGAAAGAAAAAGTATCGATTGTTAAAAGGACCTCTGTGCCTCTTCAGAAAAATTCCTTCCCCATCTGAGATCAGTAAAAAATGTCAAGTGTGAGGTTATTTGAGCCATTCACAATCTTTACGAAAGTCATTACTGGAAAATGCACAGTAATAACACAAGAGACTTGAGAAAATGAAAGGCCTGGAGACACAAATGTACTGTATACAGTTATGTATGTGGGGTATATGTTGATCTGTATGTATTTAATAACTACGTTAGGTTCCTTTAACTATAATTGTGATGAAATATTCAACACAATATTGTGTCGTAATGTGATTTCAGTAAAAGATTAAATGTTCCTTCGCCGTGGTTGGAGTTTTGCAAAAGAAGTCTTTTTTCAGTGACCTAACCGCAGTCTGCATGTGGCCAAAACACATCGAAAAGTATACATTGTTAAAAATACCCGTGTGTATTTTTAAAAGCAAATTCTTTCCCCACTATGGATCAAACAAAATGTGTCGAATGTGAGGTCATTTGGCCCAAAATCCTGAGGAAAGTCATTCTTGGAAAAGGCGCACTAAGTGACGTTTTCAGTCATGTAAACTGTAGTTATCCTTTGCATTAAAGATAAAAAAAAAAAAAAAATGTACTGTAGGTATGAAAAATTTATGTATCTGTTCTCCAATTTCCAAGTGCCTTCAATGCCTGCAATCAGAATCCTTACACAGTCACTTTTAGAGAAGACACAATAATAAAAAGAGACTTAAAGAAATGCTAATTAGTATAAATCCATTAGGGCTCTGAGGTCTGTATATGTATGTGTATGAAATGTTCTATATCGTATAACTAAATCTGTCTTGCATCATACAGTTTCGGTGACTTGAATGGTGCATTAAATTATAAAGGCAAGATGTGCATATGATACTTTTTTTTTTTATTTTTTTTATGGCATTTCAGTGGCCTACAGTCGATGTGAACGAGTAACTGGCAACTAACAGCCCTTCTAATGTGACTTGTGTGTTTACATTTTCGTTGTCAGTCATACTTTTGAAGAAAGTCATTCCTTGAAAAATTCTAGTAATAACTCAACAGGTTTCACCAAAACTTGATTTTTCAGTGACCCGTCGATTCCCACCGGATTAGAGGCCAAAAGACATGGATGTATGAAAAATGTATGCTGTTAAAAATATCCGTGTTCCAAGTGGCAGCTTTTAATGTCTTTACGTTTCTCCAGCTTGTTTTTATTCTTCACCTAAAGCAGAGTGACAGAAGAACGGTGCAACTTTGTATTTGAGCATGTCCCCCCCCCCCCATAACAACTTACATTTCACTCAGTAAATTATGTCATCCTGCGCCCGCGTGACCCCGCGGGCATCCAGTTACACCCTTGTGGCGTATTTTAGCGCAGGCTCAAGCAGGAATGTCGTATTGCGATTTGCTCCTCTGATCCCCCTACCTCGTCTCCCCACCAGGAGCGGCCGGGCCCCCCCGAGCTGCCGCGTGGTTAGCGGCGGCCGGGCGGAAACGAGCCCCGAGTTGCGGCGCTGCGTCGAATGGCTCCAGGCGTACTTCGCCGATCCGCGCAGCACTGGGAGTCTCCCGCCGCCCGCCTTTCACCACCCCGCCCTCGGAGCAGGTCTGTCATGGATAAATATTTGCAGAGCCGTGGCCGGGATCAGCCTTTCACTCTTAATTGTCAGTTACATCACTTACACTCACTGGTGCTCTGTGTTTATAATGAAGTATTTTATAGCTGTGAGAGAGAGAGAGAGAGGGGAAGAACAGAACACTGAGCTGTAACTTGGTTCAGTAATCTGTGGCGGCTCTTACCACGCGTGTTAGTCTTGGCAAGCTTTCCCATGATTCTTGGCACATTCTTTGAAACTGATCGAATTCCACTCTTGACATTTTCAGACAGGAAGCGCCTTTATTTTTTTTTCCCTTTTCCCCCGCGCTCTCTTTTTAATGAGAACATGTGAATGGTGGTAAAGTTTGAATGAGCTTATTGTCGGCACCGGGCAGCCACCTCGGCCCTCGGAATGAGCGCGGCACAAAAAGAAAAAGACAATTAGTGTCCTCTCACGCCGCATGTGTGAATGATGCGGGGCGGCGGATACGGACAAAAGTCTTTAAATGTGCTCGCGTCGAGGTAGCAAACAAATGTTTTTGAACTTGGAAAGTTCACAGGCTTTGTCACAGAGTCGCATTAAAGATTTTCCAAAGCGCTCATTTAGACGCCGAATCACACCTACACACGGGAAAAAAAAAAAAAAAAGAAAGAAATCCCTAATATATGCATTTAACAATTGTGTCTGCCTTCCCCTGCAATCAGGCCTCACTTTCCCTCTAATTTCATGCAGACCCGCAGTGCTTGAGTGATGGCATTTTCAATGAGCAGGTACTCCGTGGAGACCCCCGTATACAGCTACACAGTCCCACGCTCCCGCAAAGGCAATGCAGAAATACATCAGGACCAATTACGATATCACCTTTCAGTGCGATTCCCTTCGCCACCAAGTGCTTGTGTACCAGCCCCGGGCTCTTTCAAATCGCATCTCATCTCAAGTCTTTGGGGTTTTAATTAAATTTCAGGATAGATGGAATTCTTCATTAGTACCTGATCTGAATAGGTGATTGTGCCGCGTTGCACCTCGCCTCCCTCGCCTGTTGTTTTGGGGCTCGGTAAATACAGGGTTTAGGGCCCGATTGCTCTCAGTAGTCGCAACCACGGGCCATGCGTGGATAAAAATGTTAAATGTTTGCATCCAGAGTATTTGTCTTTTGAGGAAGGACAATAGAGGGATGTGCTGTTGTTGTTTTTTTCTGCTTAATTCATAAATATGAAGCTTTGCAACTCATGCCTGGGAAGCAAGTGAGCAAAAAAAACAAAAAACAAGTTTAATCAGGTCATTACAATCTGTGACAAGCAACTTTTGTTTGCTCAGTTATCTTGCGGGAGAGCCTCAATGCGACAGCGCCCTCGCTACACTTGTCATGTAATATTGAGTTGTGACCTTAGCTTGAAGTGTTGCCATGTTTATTTACACGTTTCTGACAAAACAAGCCACTTTTCATATTAGCTGTCACCATATACCTGAGCCGCAGAGGTGACATGAAAGGAGAGCCGAGGTGCCGTTTTTTTTCCGCCGCGTCTTGACTGATTGTCAGACGCAACATCACACGCAAGTTCGGTCCTCTGAGGTACCGGCGAATGGCGAGTGCGTGCGCGTGTCATTCACGCTCTGTGTGCACGCGTGTGTGGGTGTGGGTGTGTGTGTGCGCGCGCACCACCTCCAGGAAAACACAGACACCATCGTGGGTTCTTAAAACGATGCATATTCTTATCTCATTAATTATACATCCATATGTAACAGACGAGAGGATCTTAGTCTCGGTAAGCGGCGCAGGGAACGTGCAGGAAGGTGGGGGGTGGGGGGGGGGGGGGGTGCTACGGGAGGTTGGTGGTGGTGGTGGTGGTGGTGGTGGTGGTGGTTGGGGGGGGGGCTTACAGGGGCGCTCTTCAAAGCCCAGATGACTGCGTTCCTGCAGGAGCCTGAACCTCCCCCTGTGCACAGCGCAGGGCGAGATGAGACACTCACCAGGCCCCGGCCCCTGTGATGTGGAGAGGAATTAGGGAAATGAACGTTTTCAGAATATCGAATAATCAGAGAATCATCAGCACCCCGTCAGCCTTCAAACGCGCCGATCCCTCAAGACTCCAGAGACACTTTGACTGGGAGTCAAAGTCTTCCCTCCCATTAGACACAAAGGATAATGAGGTAGCTGCATTTCCACCATTGTCGTTTTTTTTTTCCTTCTTCTTTTTTGTGTGTGTGCGTGCGACGAGGTGACTGTCAGCTGGAAGTCATCGCACTCAATCCATCATTAGCGCGCTTGATGGAATTCGCGTTTATTGTGCGTCCTCCCTCCCTCCCTCTTCCAAATTGCTTTCATATCCAAAATAATGAGCAAATCAATCATAGGAGTCGATAACTTCATAATCACCAGATCCCTTCGATCCGGCTCGGCCCGCAAGCCTGCACGCGCGCTCTATTACCTGCTCTCCTGCTAAGGTAATGACCTGTGACATAATTATGGGCATGTGTGTAAACTTTTATTTAAACAATTGACATCGCTGCACCCGATCTAAAGAGGGTCCTGACCTCAGACACAGCGTATTAGTCTTTTTATGAAGTATGGCGCTCTCCTGGAGTGACCCAAGCGAAGCTTCTGTCACCGAAGCTGATGAGGGCACAATTCTTTCACCTCTGAGGCCGCCTCTTGCTTCTTCCGGGAAAAGGGGCTGCTTGGAATTTAGTCATGAGGGTGGAAAAAAAAATAAAATAAGGTAAACAAAAGCAAGAGCTTGTTGCGGCTTTTGGGCAGAAACGGCAATTTTGGATTGTTTGCAGGGAAGCGTCGACCCGGGATTTGTCACCGCTAAAGTCTGGGCAAACTGTCATCTGCACATCAGTGACGAGAAGATATCATTATGCACATCATGCAGGGCAAAAGTGGCTTACTTTTGTGTGGGGGAATAATGCATAAAGGAAATTTGGGGAGGCGGCGACGGGAGTGGTGGTGGTGGTGGTGAGGGGGGGGGGGGCGTATCTTCCCTCGTCATAACATTGGCTCTGTCTGTGTAAGAGCCCGTCATCTCGTTGACAGCGTGATTATTACCTGAAAAATTATTAAACAGTACCTACGGGCCTTGTTCAAGACAAAGAACTCACATGGGTGCGCATCAATCAAACGTATCCCCTTTAGGTTTTACACTTATTCCCCCCAGTTTAGGCAAATTGCCTTGTTCGCGTGGCTTTGTGTAGCGGAGAGTGACTATGAGGTTTGCGAAGGGAGCCTGGGGAGCACAAGGATGTTCACTCTGTAGAAGTGAGACAGGGGTGTGACATGTTTTCACACAATGCCAATTTAGGGGGGATTTCTCCTAGATCACTTGTCATGTGCTCTCTTAGACCATATAAATGAGAGAGAATGGGAGATCACTAATTGAATTTTCATGACTGAGTACACGCGCTTGTGTATACGAGACAAAGTTCACCCCCGCTTGATAACGAGACCATTGTTCCCGCGTCGTGTTCGCTTGCGCGCAAAGTGTTGTTCGCTCGCTACAAAAGCTCGCCGTCGAAGCGTCTCAAGGTTTTTTCAAATGCCGCGTCTCTCTCTCTTTTATTCTTTTTATTATTATTTTTTTTTTATCAATCACAGCCTACACAAACACGCCTCGCTGCCACTGCCTGGTAATCCACGAAAAAGAAAAAAAAAAAAAGATAAAGCTACTGCTAAAGTGCTAATGAAATCAGAGCTGTTAATGTGGCCGGTTAAGCTGCGGATGATTTGAAGAATTCTGCCATTTAAGTGGCGATGATATAATGAATCTACTCTGAATAGAAAGCAATTAAAAGGACAAATTGGTCTGATTAACCTCAAAGTCATCCCGCTGCCACAAATGGTATGCAACATTCAAATTATTATTATTAAAAATCTGGAGCAGATTTGCCGTCTTTTTGGCCTCTCTTAATCCTTTTAAATGAAGGAGCCAACTTTTTTAATTTTAGCTGTGACCTTTCAGTGCATAACCTAGTTTTTTTTTTTTTTTTTTTCCCCCTCCTGCCATGGAAATAATTTTCCCACATCAGCTACTGTACCGTACCGTATTATTACTGGTGCTAAGGTCAAATGGAGGGACTTCCATGTGTTTAGCTTGGAAACGGGTACTTGATGGCAAATTAAACATAGATGAATGTGTCAAACTTTTGATTTGTGTACTTGAATGCAGCTGTCCATGTTGCTGTCAGCGGTTATTTTCCTGCTCATTTCTTGTCAACTCACATTGATTGATGAAATGAGGAAATCAGCTCTTCATGTTTTTTGTTGTTGTTTTCCTTCCTTTCCTGCAGACACGTTCACCAGTCGCGTGCTGCACGTCCTGTTCAGAGACGTGAAAATCGGGGAGACGGTCTCCTACAAGCGCCTGGCTGAGATGGCGGGAAACCCCAGAGCGGCGCGGGCAGTGGGCGGGGCCATGAGGAAGAACCCGGTACGTGTGATTGACGGGTTTGCCGTTCCCACACATTTAGTGTGATTATAGGGAGGATCTGGAATCACCCGTTGTGTGCGTGGACACAGTCACACTTACAAAAGAAAATGAGTGATAATGAGACATTTTGACTTGAAATTTGAAATAATGAGCCAGTTATAACCAATGATGAGGAAGTTGATTGATTAATGAGATGATGTGATGAGTGAGACATTAGATATGATGATGATGAATAAGACCCATTTCCTAGCATAAAATTGTCTTTTTTCATGTAGTTTTAGTCGGTTTTGAAGAGCATAGTTGCAATCTAAACGCACACAACCAATAGGTACACCTGCGCAGTTGTATTAGATCCAATATGGCAGGTGAAGCAAAAAATTGGACTTAAGATGTTCATTTAATAATGTATCGTGTCTGTTTGTACTGTTTACTGCCTCATATTTGGAGATGTTTCAAATGTTTTATTTTATATACTAGCTAAATATATGTTCTTAAGATAAAGGGGGTCAACAACCCATTTGAAACAGAATACAGGACTGCTTGGGGACTGAGTCATGGAAAGGGCCACCAGTTTGATACACACTTCTGATATAACAAATTTCCTTAACTTAATTTTCATTGAAGCTGCAACAATTAGTGGCAACTAATTGGTTTTCAAATAAGTCAACTATTTTGATAGATTATTTGTTTAAAAGACTTAAAAATTGTCCGGATCCGCAGCAAATGTTCTCAGATTTTTGTAGTAGCAGATTGATTGTCTAAAGGAAGGCAATGATCAACATTTTTTGCCTTTTTTTTTTCTGACATCTATCAGACCAATTCAGAATTTTGAGTAAAGTGATGAAAAAAAAGTTTAAAATTAGACAGATAAATTCAATATTAAAATAATCAATAGTTGCAACCATACCTTTAATTATGTTATTGATTATGAGTGACATTCATCTATATCTTGACCATGATTCCTCTCCATAATCAATAATTTAACAAGGAGAGAGACAGATATACATATCAATATCCATCACTTTATTTACTTTATTATAAATCTCTGCAAGTGTTTACATTTTCAGATGAATGAAATCACATGTTCCATCACTGGTGAGCTATTTTGATTGCAGGTTCCCGGGCTACTCGTGTGGCCCTTGGGGGTTAAGGGCGGCCTCTATGTTGGTAACCCCTGATATAAAGTAAAGCTATTCTACATCTACAACCACCAAAATAAATAAATCAGATCTTTTAAAAATCAGCATTTGTAATGGCAATACTGTATATTGGGTCTCATTAGTACAGCTTGTAGCTAAACATTTTTTTGTGGTCGTACAACATTTTGTTTTAATAAGCATCCACAGACAAAACAAATTGCAGAAATAAATACAAAAAGTATTAAAAACTGTAACTCAATACGACGCTAGTATTTCCAAGTCTTCCCTCATGCGGGATGTGTTATTTAACAAGCATCCTGTTGGAAGCCCAGTCCAGTCCAGGCAAAGTAAACGGGCCCCCTCAGGGAACGGCAGACGAGGGAAAAAGGAAAAAGAAGAAGCCGACCTCCAGCACGATTTTAAGCCCGCGCCTTTTGTCCCGCGTACACGCCGCTCTTTTTACCTTTTTCTCTTGTAAATCTCACGGAGGGAAGCTCGGGCCCCGCGCGTCTTTGGGCCGTGTGTGCCAAACGGAGGGCCAGAGGGCAAGTGGCGTGTCTCCTTTTGATCAAACCCTTTTGATCAAAGGCCGTTTAGCGGTGCCCGTGAAGCGCTGTGGGCACCGCCGGTGTAAGACAGAGAAAACCTCTCGTACACAAATGTAGTCCAGACACATCTCCTTCCTGTCTTATATTATGTAACTTTTTTTTTTGTACATACTTTATTAGGTACACTAGCCGGTGGCATTGCTTCTGGATGGCTGAATAATATTCTCTAGTCATTTTTTATTTATTTTTTTATTACACACAGACACTTCTTCCCCTTTTGCTGAGGGGAGGATGGGAGCCTGAGCCCTGAGCCACTGATACTGATCCAGAGTCAGATTGTCAGTGTCAATTACTTGTCAGCAGCGCCGCTCGGCTCGGGCTTCAGCTGCGAAAAGCTCAGTGTGCTCAATCGATCCTCGCCTTCGCCGTGGCACTCGTTCCTCACCAGGATTTGAGTATTGATAAGCCCGGTGTGGAGCATCCTCGCACATCCACCGCTAAAGCCCCGACCACCCCCCCCCCTTCCCCAGTCAGGAGGCAGATCCGAAGGCCTTGAGGGTACCCTGCTCTCCTTCCAAACCCGGGGAACAATATTGATCTGAATACTGGAGCAGTATTTCTCTGTCTGCAAGGTTAATCTGGGGCTCGGAAAGTTTTATTGCTGTTGATATGGGAGCGGGTTTAATGATGGATCTGAAGCGAGGCGCGCAGCGCATCCAACTTTTATACGCGGCGGCAGCCATCAAGTTATGATCAACCAGAAATTACAGCCACGCCGCCGCCCGTTTGGCAGTGACATTTTTATTTTTTTTTAAATGTAACACCAATCAATGGAGGGAGCGCTTGACGTGAAATAATTGCCGTGATTCATGGCGAGCGTCGCCGCCGCTCTTGTTGTGAATTTACAATGATCGAAGTGTTTTAGGCTGGCTTGTTTAATCTTTCTCCAGCCATTTAGTTTACAAAGAACCCGGGACCCCCCTGGCAGTCGCCTGCAATAAGAGTAAACGCTCCACCGACTTCCTCTTTTTTAATGATCACAGGGTTATCAGATCTTAATGTTGACACCCTCTCGATTGAATATTCATCCTGCTGGTGTTTTTGCCCATTAATTTTTGATTGCTTCTTTGCTTTACACTTTTAAAGAGTGGGAAAACATTTATCGCCATAGACTGAGCCATCACCCCGAATGCGGGATTGTGCGCGATCAAACCAGGCGTTTTTGTGTTGTGGCACTTTTTTTTTGTTTTTTTGTTTTTGTTTTACCACGCTCACAAAAGTGCAGATTCACATTGTCTGCGCGCCGGTTACTTGAAAGTTGCACCGTTTATGCGGCAAATCACAGGCGCTTTCATACATAATACATTTCTACCAGGAAGCGCTTGTCAAAAAGGAGCGACGCCTACCCGCCTATGTCGACTTTTTGTTTTCAGATATTTCCCTGTATTTACACTTCTTAAAATTCAATTCTCTGCAGTGAATTGTAATATTGGGGTGGATAAAAAAAAATTATTAAAAAATAAAACCGGGAATATAATTGTACCTTTCCAGAAAAAGATAAGACATCAAAGTGTCTGAGCTATGCGTGTGGAGATGTGCTTGCACAACATTTGCAAAAGTTGCACGTCCGCTTCCTCGGGGATGAATTCCTCTTTTGTTTGCCCGTGCCAGATTCCGCTCATCATCCCCTGCCACCGAGTCATTTCGAGCAGTGGCCAGAGCGGCCCGTACATGAGCGGCAGGGGCGACCACCTCAAACAATGGCTGCTCGCCCACGAGGAAGGCTGACGCGCGACCGACGCCAACTCTATCAAGTATGGAAGAGAAAACACACACACGCACAAAAACACAGGCGCAAAGTTGAGTGTAAATATTCAATTTAAATTCATTTTTAAAAATCTAAGAATAGAGACGCTTGCATAGTTAATGTGCTCGCGAGTTGTTGCCGAATTAGAATGTGCAAAAATAACTTAAACAGAGAACAGTAGGAATTACAAACATATGCTCCCGTGGGCCTCGGCTGCGTTTGCCAGATAGTGCTTGGAATGGTTTTTCTAAAGAGTTATTATTCCCTTAAAAATATGTCTCTCACATTGTTGTTGTTGTTGTTATTTTTTTTTCCTGAGAGCAGAATTAGTCTTTGTACCTCTCGTTGGTTTTTTAATTTCCTGCCAAGCAAGTGCTTTGTTCGACATCCAGTGATAAAGGCTCAGAATTTTGCCGCTACAAAGCTTTGTAGTGGAGTATTTGTTTCGTCTCCATTTAGATCTCATTGTTTGCTCTCGTCTTACTATCCACCTCCAGTGCTGATGTCTTATGCATTATATACGGCGCCTTTCAAATCAACGCGTCTCCACGTGTCAAATTAGCGCCTTTCATCATTTTTAATTGCGTTTATTTACAATAAAAAGTTGACTGCCTCGGGCTCATTACCGATTAGGCTTGCGTGTCTTTCTCACGTCTGTGTCTGTGCACCGCCGCTTCTTTGCTTCTCTTCCCTGCTCTCTCCGAGTGGAGCGTTTTCCATTAGAGGGCAGTACAGAACGGCAAAACTGACATGCAACATTTCAACCTGGAATTCATCCTTGCACATTTGATCCGCAACTTACATTTTTATATGTTATTTTATTTTCCCCGCACAATCGCATTTAATCCCTTTTGAGAGGAATTATTTTATCTTGGAAGGACCATATGGAGGGGGCAGCAGGGAGAGTGTGTGTGTGTGCGCGTGTATGGTTTGACTGAACATTTCCAGTGCTCCCCCCCCTTAAGGATCTTTTGTTGCGTTGACGCTTTCCTTCTTTTCTTTCCCCTATTAAATAAATTCTTGATTCTCCTCACTGTCTAATGCAATTCCGGAGTGACCCTGACATGTCCATAGTTATTCCTCCTCGGTGCGGCGCAGGTAGCCTAATAATCCACCCTCCCAAAATAACCTCGGCTCTAACCTTTCCTGATCCAATTCCAGTGGCCCTCCCCTTGAATACATTTCAACTTTTTTTTTTTTTTCCGCCGCATTTTTGAATTCGTCATCCGGACCGGCTCGCGCTACCGTCGGTAAGCGTGGACGTCGAGGCGGGCAGACAGGCAGATGAAGAATGAGAGCCAGTCTGTGGTTTCACAGAGGGCTAATGATGCCTGTGGTGACTACAGGCTACAGTCAGCCCCCTAACGAAGGGAGTTGTGACACAGCCACAAGGGGTCCCATTTAAGCCCGGCACACTCTGAAGTGCACTGTAAGCACCCTCCTTTTCTTTTTCTTTTTTTTTTTTTTCGTCTTTTTGCTTGTGGCTAACTAAATTCGGTGGAATGCTACAAATTTAGCAAGCAGAGTTGCTGCTGTCTGGAGCTGCTGAAAACAAGTCCAGCATCAAAGCGTCAGCCATGCTGCCAGTAATTGGCCGTGTAATTGCTCAGGTACCCTAGGCAACGCTATATATTAAATATTTCACACCTCTTTTTTGGGGGGGGAGATTTTTTTTTTTTTTTTTTTTTTTAACATACCCTCTGATATATTGGTACTAGCAGGATTATTAGTGTTTTATTATTTTGGATATCCAACATTCAGAATTCCATTAAAGGAGGCCGAGTCCATCTCATCACGCCAGAGCTTTAATTTTGCCCTAATATCGGCTCCCCGTTTCAGTGGGTGCACGCGCGCGTGCGGCCACGCGTGCTCATGTGCGCGTCCATATGTGTGTGGGTGAAGTGGATGATATTGAGTCTGACTTCATAAATCACCCAGACACTGATAAACTCCCCATGCACCCACACACCGCTAATGGGCAACCCTTAAGGAGTGTGAGTGTCTCGTGCGGCGTTTGATTCAACATTTATTAACCCCCTCACACGCACGCACATGGCATGGCACGCACTTATTTCAGCCCCACAAAGAATATATTTTGGTGGCGTTGCGAGTGTGAGTTCATAGTTTTGACCCGGCCGGGTTGCATTAATCACCGGCGGCCGTAGTGAGAAATATTTGAGCCGCAACGACGACATTTCCCAACATTGGTTTCCTTCTCATAACTTACATCCTGTCTCCAACTCCCCACTTCCCATCTCATATCCTGCCACCCCTCCTCATTATAGAACAATTTTCTCCCCCACATCAAATACAAACACACTCCATGCTTCCGTGTCTTGCTCCTTATACATGTTGGCTCATAACTCGGCAACCTGCTCCCCCTCGGTGGAAACGTTCGAGCCCGAGCGGGGTCCTGCGGCCACATCAGTGATTCATTCATAGCCACTTTTATTATTTCCAAGAAGTTTGCAAGCTTTAGAAAAAAATAATAATACGAAGGAATTAGAAACTTTTTGGGAGCGCATTAGGCAAGCCGATGTCGGCACACCGCTGCCGGGAAGCCGGAGGAGTGCTTGACATGCAGATAGTCGGCCAGTCAGACACAGGAATAGATAGCTCGCATAGACAGACTGAGGTTTGGCCGCGCTATCGGGTTTCCTCCCCCCCTCTTGTCTGCCTGCCGGGACCGGCTGGCCTCGGAGGCCCTGACACCGAGGCAGCGTGCGGCCAGCCGCGACAGCTGCCGCGGCAGCCTCTAATACCGCCGCCGCGCGCCGCCATGCTACGCCGCCACTACAAAGAGCAATATCGTCGCAAACATGGCATCCTTTGATGCCCTTGTAATGATCTTTGTGTTTTGAGAGGGAAAGCGCCACGATTGGAGACTTGTCAGGCATCTTTTTTTGTTGTTGTTTTTTTTGTGATTCTCTTAGAACAAAGAGCCCCCCCCGCTCTCTTTAGGACGGTCATGATGAGATGGAACAGGATGAAATGAGAAAGTAGAGGAAACCCTGAGAGTGTGCCAGTAACCTTGTATCAGTATGTCGTTGTAACCTTGTGAACCCCAGAACAGAACCGCGGTTCTCTAATTAGGACCATTACGTGGGAGCCTCTCGCGGCACGTATCAATCTGAGCGTGCGGCGCTGGAAGGCGAGTGCCTCAGCCTGGAGAAAGTGCAGGTCTAGCCTTGGTCCTGTTGACGGAGGGGGCGGCACTTCAGAGGCTCCAGGACCCCGTGGCACCAGTCTCTCCAGTCCCCCAGACAGACTGGGAGCATCTGGGCTCTGTCAGCGCCTCTGGCCCCCGCAGACTTGCGATCTATATGACGGGGAAGGATTGGATCAGGGAGAGAGAGAGAGAGGGGGGGGAAATATGAGCCAGATTCCTCAGCCTGGTGCAAAATGCATGCCAGTTAGCATCATAGGTAGCGCGAGTGCGCACGCGTGCTCGTGCCGCACTGATAACAGGTCAGAGTGATTAATTTTGCATGATGGGAGATGGAGGCTATTGATTAGAGGCGAACGCCGGAATAAGTCCTCTCTATAAATTGTCCAATTAAGTATTAATTAAAAGTGTGGCGCTGGAAATATTCAAAATAAAATAAATAACACATCACGGCGTATGCAGATTACATTGACAGAAATCATTCCAGAGATGTTTTTTGAAAGCGCTCTGTGATGTGAAGGCGTAGATGGAAGCCGATACGCGCACTTGCCAAGACTAATTAATCCATACACTAAATTAGGAATATAAATTGTGGTCCCGATTTAACAAGGTCAGTTTTAACTTCTCACTTTACACTTTATTTAACTGTGCAAGAGGGGGTGGGGGGGGGTGGGGAGGGGGGGGATGGCGAAAAGACGCCCTATCAATGTGTTTCCCTTATTATGATTGACGATTGATGATTAAGTCCTCCAGCTGACACACACCAGCAAAGCCGGTGAGTTGGAATTGGATGTGACACATACACAGTTCTGCGTGTTAGGTAATTCGTTGACGAGGGGCCAAATTCATTTATGGAACAGCGGTATTGGCAGGCGTGGACACTCTCTGCAAAAACAACGATAATCACAGAGGTTTGGCGCGGCGTGACAAGGACTCTTCAGGGAAAGGCCCTTACACGCCGCTTTGTTGGCCGAGACGTGGGGGGAAAACATCCGCCGCTGTTCCTAAAATGAGAGTGACTCAGAGCGGGAACACGCTCGCTGCAAGGTGTGCGTGATGTTTTCAAGATGGAATGTGGAATAGAAGAGCTGGGACGGAAAGTATTGTACGTACATTTAAAAAAAAAAAAAAAAAAAAAAGTCAGTTGGAGGAATAAAACACAAGGGGGGGAGCCAGTTAATCTGCTTCCGCATTCCCCATTTTTCCTGCTAATGAGCCTTATTGACAATCAAACAGAAGCTGTCATCCCCCAGGATGCAACACTCCCATCCCCAGCCTGTTTGTCATAGTGTCCTGGCAATCAGAGGCGCCTGCAAGACCAGGCTGGCAGTTAGCGCTTCTCACAGCGGCGCTGCCTGAAAATGGCACACTTCCTGTAGAGTTGCAGCTGCCACCTCTGCTACTTCCATTACTTTCTATAGCATGCAGATGTTGTATCAACATTCCCTGCCAAGGGGACTGCAATAACTGCGAGATTCATGCCATGTTTCAGAGGCACGTCAATTTCTCAAGTGGCACAATTAAAGAGGGAAACGCAGCACCGGCTTTCTCACAGCCGCTCAAATCGGAAAAGAGCTTTTTCACTTTTTTTTTTTTTCACTTTTTTTGCGCTTCATATGGGTTCAGAAATACACCTAATTTTTACTGCCCTTTTCCTGTGCGGAGCGGTTCTGTGCGCCTTTGTGCGGCGGACCTGTCGTGACCCACAGCGGATATGGAAATGGGGCGAAGGTTTTATGGGCCAAACGGATTGGACACAGTCGAGCTCAGGGGGCATGAATATTGGATGTTATTTCTGCTCCCTTTTTATGTAATCCATTGCCAATACATTATTAATAGATGATATCATATCCAGAAGTACTGGACAAAGCACTACAGAGGGCCACTATGAAAGGAGCACTATTCTATATGGTGAGACCGAGGCAGTTATTTTATCGCCGCGCCCCGACGCTACCCCGGCCGGGCAACATTTAGGGAGTCGTTTTGGGGACGTGGTGACGTTCGTAAAGGGAAAATAGGTTGAACTGCCGAGGCTAAATCTCGCGTTTGTGGATTTGGAATTCACTGCAGCATTAATGAAGTATCAAATGACACCCAAATTCAAGTTTAATGGCTCTTCCAACGCACCGGGATACTTTGCTCATCCTTTCTTGACTTGCGCCGAGTGAAGTGGAAATCTTTGTACGGATCTAGTTTTCGCTGCGAAGCTCGCGTCCCGCCGTGTCGCTGTAGCAGGGGAGCGGCGTATTATCAGACGTTCCCATTCACACACAGACTATTTAAAAAAAAAGGGGAAAAAAGGGTCAAAGCCTTTGTTTTGATGTGGAATTGTTCAAAAAAGGTCAGCCCTCTTTATGTCGTCTCAAAGTTGTGATCCCAGGTTGTGCAGTCAAAGCACTTGCATCCCACTACAGTATCTAAACTCCCACTCCCCCCCCCCCCCCCCCTCACTTGCCCTCGCTCAGCATTTAACAGCCAATCCCTAAAAAGACCTCCTCAGCACTGCCCACCCAGCGGCCAAGATAAACTATTGTCATGCTATTTTAGTTTGATGGGCCCTTGTCTGGACACGCATTGGCACAAAGGTATGACCACAGCAACATCCATTAAAAAAAAGTCAACCTATAACCTCAACAATAACGCCGACACAGGGAGCGGATGCGTAAGCTAATATTCCCGTTTTAAGGTCAGCTGGAATTGTTTTTCCTCCTGGGAAAGTGCAGATTGATAAAGCGCAAACAAAAAGCTCCTTTTCTGAATGCTCGTCCTCCATGGCCCGGCTGAAGGTTTCATTCCTTTATATCACGCAGCCCAATTCCCAGCATGCACGGCCATTGTGGCTCTTTTTGCCGGCGCTCTCCATTGACCGGCCCATTGTCCGGCCGCCCTTTTGTGCGCGCGCTATCACCCGAGCGCAATCTTTCACCTGAACAGCCCCGCCGATGGTCACCTAAAGCGGCCGAGTCACCCGTGGAGACGCCGCGATTAACCCGGCCTCTAATGAAGAAATATTTATTGTCGTGGATCGGCTCCACTAAATCTACTGGCGGGCTGGATAATAACGTGGCTGCAGATGTGTTCACTATTTCTGCACAGAGTTCTAATACTATTTTTTTTATTATTATTATTTTACCTCCCCTTCTTTTTAAATATAACAATCCACGAGCAAATGTTTGAAGCGTGGCCCTCGGCAAGTCTAGTTAAGATCGATATTGCTTTCAATATTTCTCTCCTTTGACAGATAAGCACTACTGAGGCGAGCCTTGATAAGAGTGGCGGCAAACGTACGGACGCGGCGGGCCGCGCTCCCTTTTGATTGCGTGACCCCTTCACCTTTCGCCGGCGCGGGGAGGGAGGCGGCCGCACGCTACGGCGGGGAAAGGGGGGTCTGTCAGGCTCTGGTTATGGGGCATTATTGACCCGGGATTTATAAATATTTAATGCACACATTAAGATCATGGCGGAGGGTGGCCATTAGAGTTCTCCAATAAAGAGGCTCTCAGAATGATTGAGTGGCGTGGCCGAGCTGGCCGGACACACGGAGGAAACCTGCTGAGACGATGGAGTGCACCTCCAGCCTGCCTGCGAGCGCTTAAAATTGGCAACAACTGAGCAAACATGTCATTTTTGATTGTACTTTCACCCTCACAACTTGTCTTTTTTTTTTTTTTTTTTTTTTAAACCTCCTCCCTCCTCCTTTTTCTGCTCAGCTGGCTATTGTTCCCGCCATGGCAGTTTGTGCCAGGGTTTAATTTACAGCCACGCTCCGGCTAAATGTACAGTTTGCGCATTTTCCTGCCCGAGCAAGATTTTTTTTTGTTTTTGTCATGAATAATAGAGACAGCGGTAAGCAAGGCGATAGATCCGACGCTGTATCCGAAACAGATAATGCAATGTCAGGACGCTATTGTTATCAGACACTTTGGATTATCGAGGGAATGATTTGAGGCTAGCAGGCGATCGCGGCTGAAAATTAAATTGCTCTTTTGAGGGCGTCTGTCCCTTTTTTTTTTTTTTTTTTTTTTTGCGCTATCAGCACCCCCACCCCCCCCCCCCCCCCAACCCCAGACTATCTGCACGGCAGCAGCGTCCGCACACACCGTTTGACATAATAAGCTGCGATATGCTGATTGGCACTCAGGTTGCCGGCGCTTAATTGTGCATTAAAAGGAGAGGTGGCCGAGGACAATGTTGCCTTGATGGGAAATTGACATTTTGTGACCTGCTTCTCGCTGCGCGTTAGGACGCCAGATAAGATGCACTCTTGTTTTTAGGGAGATCCCCCCACCACCCCCCACCAACACCACCACACACACATACACTCCTAAACACACTTCTCCTTCTGTTTGACCCACTTGATGAGTATAGATTTCACAGTGCCCCCTCCTTTCAGCTCGCAAACTATAAGGGGTTCAAAACGATACCAGCTCTTATAGACAAAGGATAACCTTGCTCTTTCAATGTATTGATTCTTTATTAACTAGGTGGCTTAATGCAATGAAATGAGGGATTTGAATGAGCCCCATTTGGGGTGCTTTGAATACGCAGCCGCTGCTGTTTATGAATGACTACAATGAGGCTTTGAAGCAGCAGCAGGAGGATCTCACAATGTCAAAGCGACAAGAGTGGGAGTAAGAGCAGGTTTTTTTTGTTTTTTGTTTTTTTGGCGGCGGCGGTGACACGTTTCCACATAACACGACATCATCTCAGCTGTATGCCTCGTCTTCCTGGTGGTCCGTTTGAGTGCTTTGCTCACACTCAAGAAGTCCACAGCGTTGGGCAAAGTGTGTGTGGGTTGTTTTTTTTTTTTTCTTTTGATTTTACTGCAAAGTTTTAATAAAACATCATGTTTCCATTCCAAATGTTGACATTTTTAATGTTTCTCCCCTGTAAACACGTGTAAGCTATGTGGCAGAGTAAAGTGGTGAGTAAAAATGACTTCTTTACATTCTACAAAACAGAAAAATAATACAACCACAAATGGAGCCTGTGATTTTTTGTTGTTGTTTTTTTTGTTTTGTTTTGTTTTTGTTTTTTGTTTTTTTTTTATCTCCAAGGTTGTCCCTCATGCACATTAGTCTCTATTGGATCTTAACAACTATCATATGGGTCACAAACAATTTATTTGACAATACAACCAACAAAGTTTTCTCCAAAATGGTCTGTATAGATAATTTAAAATCAATATAAAAATAAACAATGAAGTTTGACTTCCCCTTTAAAAAACAAAAAAACAAAAACAAAAACAAATGGACAAGAGAGTCTCGACGGAGTAACACAAGTTTTGGAGAATACACATGAAATATATGCACATTGCATTTCATCAAATACAAAAAAATAAAATAAAAGAAATGAAGGCAACATTTCTTGGCTGAATTATCTGTGCTGCATCACTATATTAAGGGCAATGACGATTAATACATACATAATGAAAAGCAATATACAAAATTTCAGAGATAAATACATTATTTATAGTTGATATGTTACAAAATTTCCCTCAGTGAGCGCAAGTGTGTGTTGGAACAGAAATATGACAATGAACTACTTTACGCCTACATTCTCAATGGATTTGCTTTTTTAACTTTTTTTTTTTTTGACATTTTTTTTTGTGTGTTGATCTAAAAGAACATGAAAAAGACAGATGTATAAATATTTAGCACAAGTTTGGCAATATCACAATAGTCTACTTTTTTTTTTTTTTTTTTTTTAAACCACATATAAAACACATAAGGGAGTTGGAGCTATAGAAGGGAGAGACTGCTCCTCATCAACAAGAAACAGACTTCACAGTAGCCTAGGAATGCATTAATATACAGTGCTAGCAAAAAAGTTGAAAAACATGGCAAAACACACTTGCTTAAAAGGAAGCTCTAGACATGGAAGTACATCATATTCATCAACAGAGCAGTGTTTTGTACACATCAGTGTGCTTGTTGAGTCGGAGGATTATTTTATTTTTTTAACCATTTGAAGATGATTTTTTTTTTCTAGCTACAATAAATTACAAAATTTAAGTTAAAATGCAGGAATGAAACATGGTACAACTTCAACCGCCCGGCCCCGCCCCTATTTAACCCCACCCTCCCTTGTCATTTCAGGATCGATTAACTACATTATATATCTCTTATAATTTCCAGTTGAAACTGTCTTGGCCCCTGTGTGTGTGTGTGTGTGTGTCATATTTTTTATTTTTTTTGTTCCTCACATTTAAAAATACAAAAAAAGTCACATTATAAAGACGCACAACTCTTGTGTGTGGATCTATTAAAAGAGAGTCGGAACAAGAAGAAAAAAGAAAAGAAAAAAACAATTTTCTGAGGCAAACAAGTTCATTGGCAAATGTACTGTACATCAGTGTTTTGAACTGTACAACGGGGAGTCCACAGAGTCCCTTCCAGTATTGAACGTTGTGTGGTCGGTCGGACGGATCCAAGGCCGAAGCGCAAGCCGACAGGTATACAAAATAAACCCTTCATCATCCCGTGTCCTCGTCGAGGGTGATCGAATGAGTGGGCGGGAAAACAAACAAAACAGAACCAAAAAAGTCCCACAGAAAAAAAAAAAAAAATGCTTCCTCGTGAGATCCTTTTTCTTCTGCGGGGTTGTTAAAAGTCATTTTGAAAAGATTATTTTTTTTTTTTGCCCCCTCCATCTTTAAAAAGAGAACAAGCAGTCGACTATACATGGCACAACAGCTTTTTTTTTTTCTTTTTTTTTGTTGTTGTTGTTGTTGTGTGCCAAAGGGGGTGTTGGAGGGGAGGGATTTGGGGGCGTGTCCTGTGAAAGTGGTAGACTGGTGCTTGAGATGACGAAAAGTGCATTTACATTGGTGGGACGACGAGGCCGGACATGGCTGAGAAAAAGAGGAAAGAGGCGATTAGTCAATCAGGCTTTAAATAGTAGCTGGAAATAAATGCAATGAAATAGTGCATCTACGTGTGTGTATGTGTGTGTGTATGAAGGGGTGCGTGCGTGCGTGCGTATGCGTGTATGTCCGCCGTTCCTGCGAGTGTTTGCCTGCAGCTGCGCGCCCTCCTAGTGGGCGAGACTTTGTTAAGCTCCCTCCTGCTCTGACATTTTCTGCCCCCCCCACCAACCCCCCCAGCACGCCGGCCTTGCTTACGTGTGATATTTCCACTCGGGCGTCGGGGCAAAGGCAAACAGCGGCCGACGCTCCGGGGAGGTGAAGACCAACTGGCGCGGTCACTTCCCACAATCCAGCGCTCGTCAGACCGCCCTCGTCCCCAACCTCGCGTCGTCTCCGAGAAAGATTTAGCCGCGATCAAAAGGTAGCTTGGGCGATTTGTAGCGAGACCATCTGCTCGGGGCGTCATTAGCGACCGCACCTCACCCGGAGAGTTTATACATGCGCCACTTTTCGCACGTTTTAACAATTAGGCGACTACTGAACTGCCGGGAATGATATATTATTATATTGCTGGGAGTGTATTTGTAGAGTCATGCTTGGAATGCTTTTAAGTTTGCCAGCGCAGATGATGGCGAGGCATTGCTCATTAATTTCTGCACAACATGTATTAATAAGTATGAACGTGTTGCGAGATGAACTTTAATTTCCCACTTCATTAAGCCCAATGTTATTAATCTTGGGGCGCGCACGCGACGGCTTTGCTTGTTTTCAAACCAATCACGTCGGTGGTGACGCGCGCGCTCACAAAACCTAATAAACATAATTACCGAAAACAATTCTGGCGAGCGTCTTCGTCGTCGGCGGGGATCATCCTTACCGAAGGGCAGCGAGGGGTCCGTGTCGTGTAGGATGAGTCAGATGTGTGCGTGCGTGTGTGTGCGTGTATGCACATGTGCGTGATGTGTAAATTGGCCTGTCAAAATGCATATATGTGTAATGATTAATCCCTCACCAAACCGGACAGAGGCCTGAGCAGCAGTATCTGACCAGTAGTCCGTAGGGAAAGGATGAGGGGGTGAGGGGGGCTCACCTTGCAGTCCGTTGCCGTTGGCGCTGGTGCAGGAGGGGGGTGGGGAGGCCTGGGGTCGGACCACAGGGGCGAAGGCGCTCTTTTGTTTAACTGCGGAGACGACAGGGAGGGAGAGGGCAGGAGGGCGGGTGAGAGTGAGAACGTGCTGTGAGTAGTGCTTAGAGAGGGAGAGGGCAGTTGAGGTAAGGCTGGGGTAGTGTTACTTTGGGGTCGGGTCAGGGAGGTGGGAGGGGTTAGAAAATCAGTACTTACAGGCTCCTACTTTCCTCAAATTGTCCGGCAGAACAAATTTGAAATACCCGTGCGAAATATAAATTGATTGCCCAAGACTGAATCAAACTTACCTTGTGACTATAGTTGAATTGAGTCATTGAAATTAATACATCATTTGCTAGCAAACTAAGTGAAAAACAAAAATACAAAAATACAGAAGCTTGTTCTTCAACAGCACACAAAGTTTCATGGAAAGTAGAAAGGCCGATGTTTTTTTTTTTCATCGCCGATAACCGATATTTAGAGCCGAAAATAATTTTCACTGAAAGGGAAAATACAAAAAATAAATAAATAAACCTCCAACTCTTACATTTTTTAAATATATGTCTATTGAACAACTTTTAATATTTGCAAAATATGGTTTTGTTTTGTTTCATCTTCCTCAATTGACATCTTTGTTTTAAAATTCCAAGTTCAGGATCTCTCAGGGCCATTAGCATGTCTTAAAAAGTTAAATAAAAACTGAAACAAGTACATAGTTTCCCAAAATTTTTATTTTTTTTACTTACCTTAGTTTTAATTTCAAACAAAAACAAATCGTGCAGAGAATTCCCAGGGTCAGCAGCATCTCTTATAAAGTTAACAGAAAATTGAAATTAATATTTCTCTGAAGTTAACACAGTTTTAACTTCTATTATCGGCTATATGACTCTTCAAAAAGGCCAATATTCGCCAAAAAGCTGAATATCGGCGCCGACAATCGGTCTGTCTGAGTGTAAAGTCTCTTTTGTGTAATCCTAACAACATCATTTAGCCACTTAATTATGCGGCAACTATGGATTAGCAGTTGAAGAATGCGACTTGTGGCTGAAAGTCGCCAAATATTCTGATACTGAACACGCCGTTGAACGACCCGACAGCGAACGCTACCAACCGTCCAATTTCGGCCATTGCATATCACGCTGAAATCAATAAAAAAGCGTCTTAATCTTAACTATGCGCGTTCCGAGAAGCACTTGGAGCGAGCCACGGAAGGGGCGGTAATACATTCACAGTAGCGGCAGCGTTCTAACCCTGTCGCCAATGATTCATTGAGGCGAAAACGAATGTGGGAACTGGAATTCAATCAGCGGCGCTTTAGTGCGACGGTGGCAAGCTTACTCACTTCCATATGGGGAGTTGGCAGAGGATCCGTTGAGGAACCCCGGGGAGCTTGGCACTCCCAGGTTCATGCCGGCGTTGCCGTAGCCATTCATGCTGTTGCTGACGGTGTTGTAGCTCGACTGTTGTGGGGTGCTGCTGGAGATGTAGCCCCGGGGGGACACGCTGCTGGTGTTCCGGCTGTAGCCCACTGCATAACGAGGATGAGACGGGCGGGGGTAGAAAAAAAGGATTTGTTCGTTGTGCTTTTAGCAGTGAAATTTACAGCCGCAATCAAATACATATATTTTTTTTTTATATCGGCTCATACTGCAGATGGCGCTTTAATAAGAACAGAGGTTTGGACTTAATTGGGGCCTTTAACAGCCTATATTGTCCCGGAGTCGGAGCAGTTATTCAAAAATGTGGATTTCTATCCGTTTTATCTTTTTAATGAGAAAAAGTAGCCGGCGTTTCTCTGCCGGAGACCCTTGCGGAAACCTGCCACCGACCACGCGTTTGGGAGCCACCGAGCAGCCCATCACATACCTTGGTCGTTCCCTTGTGACTCAGACACGTTGACGGCGAGCTGGCTGCTGAAAGAGTTAACTCCCATCATGCCGTGGGAGGCTGTGTTGGCGAGAGAGGGGATCTGGTTGTGGTTGCGGGGAACGCTGTACAGGGCCTCGGCGATGTCAGCTGCCCTCTTCAGAATGATCTCCTGAGATGCGCGGGGAGAGAAGGCAAAGGTTTTTGAGTTTCCTTTTTTAAAGCGGCGCCACCGCTTTGATGCCTGCCGCGCAGGCTATATGCTCGAGCTCGCATCTGGCGCCAAGATATAGTGGTGCGAAAATCCCCTATGGTGATGCCCTCGGTAAATTCCTCATGTATTTACGTACGCGACTGTGCGGATACTGACCTGATTGTTGTGGGGCATCCCGTACAGGGCCTCCACGAGGTCGGCCGCCCTCTTCAGTAACACCTCCTGATGAAGGGGGAGAGCAAAACGCTAAAGAGTCCATACAGTAATGAAGAGCATCGGAAACATTACACAGCGGGCGGCGTTGGGTTTTCCTGGCCGGGCAAAAAAATGAGGAGCGGTGCTGTTTTAAGAGGCGGCGCACCTTCATTTACACACCACTTTACTCCTCCCATGCATGCAGAGCGGTGAATAATGTTCCCTATCTTAATTAAACCGGCATAGTCCTTTAAAAACAACACCTCACGCCTGATTCCGGGCTTCCAGAGTTCAGCGCCGAGGCCCCTCTCCTCAGAACAATAAAGTGAATTAGCTCTGGGTTAATCTAGTTCTGTTGTAATGACATTAAGGAATTTTTCAATTAACCTCTTTGACTGGCTGCTGCAAAGGACTTCGCAAATGACTTCCCATCCGGCAGGAGCTGGGTGCTGGTGCCTTGGGGACACGGATGCTCAGGATGTGGTCTTATCCATGTCTGCACGCTTGCCCCCGCTTGACAATGCGGATTAGCTGTGTTGCTTTGGCTCTTAACACCGAGAACGAGTTGGCCCCGGATCCCGTCGGCCCCGCGCCGTTCGGGGCTGCGGGCTAGGTTGGCGGGGTTTGGCCCGCTTGTCGTGTCTTTATCTTCCCTTTGAATTTGCCACTTACAATTAAATCCCTCTCAAGCGAGCAGACTGCTCTCTTTGCTTTTATAATACGGGAGGCAATATGCTGCGAGCAAACCCTCTTGTCCTGTTTCGAGTGCATTCAAGTCGCCGCCCGCGTTGCCCAAAAAAAAACAAAAAACAAAAAACGCTCGCTTGTTGTCACCTGCTGTAAAGCGGAGATTTGTTGACCGGGCTCTTAGAACCCCGCTTAAAAGCAATGCAAATCTGTCAGCAGAAACATCTCAGATGGCGCTTGTTTTCTTCCCACATTCACTGTGTTTTCTTTTGCGGGCCTCGGTAATTTGTCTGAAGTGTTCCATCACTTGGCAATAGCGGTTGCGGGATTAAGACGGCAGCTGCCGTAAATGAATGTAAACACAGCCACGGCGCCTTCAAACGCCGGCCTCCCAACGCCTTGGCCTGCGTTCCGCCAGCCGCCGCGTATGTAGCGCGCCGCCGCCGCCGTGTTTACGGCGCCTTTCATCCTGAGGAGCACATCTCGCGCAGCCCCTTGATTTATCAAGATGAATCACTGTAGAAGCCACTTCCAGCGTATGCCGTGCTTTCTTATAGAAACATATCGCTTAATCCAGCCCAAGTTAGCGGATGGGTGGTTCTTAGAATGGGCATTTACCTCTGAAATTGGTGTGTATGCTCAACGTTGCATGCATCTAGTTTGCATACAAATAAAGAATTACGCTTGTCGTGAGGCAGGTAGGCTAAATGAGAGGACCAGCTGTCTTGATGTGTTCTCATCAGGCAGAACAGATTTCTCGCGCGCTCGCCGAGCGAGATAAAGTGGCTTTCCTTCTCTTTTTGTCTGCAGTTAATAATTACCAATAATCTATTCTATCATATTTCAAGCTCTCCTACATGGCTCTCAATTTTAAGCAACAATTAAAGCAATTAAGAGCGTCTCGTACGCAAGCCATGTTTCATTCCCTGTAAAAACGTCCTCCCGCTCCTTGTCCATATGGCACTTTGCAGCAGTGACATAAGGACAGCTTGGGAGAGGGGGAGAAGAGAAAAAAAAAGAAAAAAAAGAGGAGGAGAGGAAACGATATTGCCTCTCATCCTTAATCTGTCGTTTACCGCGTGGTGTCTTAACTAACCGAGCCGACTGGCAGGGCTATGCTTAAGTGGCAGCCCAGTCATATCCGAGGATGATGAGAAGTGCCGCACCCAATCAAGGACGAAGTTTGTTGTCTTCCGACGAGACGCCTTCATGCGGATCAGCTCACGCTGTGAATACGATTAGCGCGGAATAGTGTTCCGGGGGCATTTCCATGTAAATCTGAATGCTACTCCAGAATAAGTGTAATTGGCTTTCATGTCATGGAGACATATCAGAACACGCCATGCTAAATTGAAACAATTAAAGGCCTCAAATGATTCCTTTTGTTCGCTGACAAACGCGTGACCGATTTCCGCTGTTCCTCGCCTCGCTTTGCATAAAAGGTCTCGTGTTCAACAACTGTTTAAATGGCTCGCATGACGGATCGCCCCAAGATTTCGACGCCGCCGCGTCCCGTCCCGTTCGTCTGGCGGACGGCGAGTCATAACGAATGACGCGATGTCATAAAACAAGCGTGGAAAAGAGCCCGAATGTGATGATTCTTGCAGCAGTAGATTAACATGGATGTTGTATTTATATTATCGCAGTTAATAAAAGAGGGCCTAGGTTATGTAGCTTGGAGTGCTAATGCCATTATAAAACTGTAAGGCAATTACTCTGTTAGCTCTAGCCCGAGGTAATGAATGCATTTAGAAGCATAGGGCCATTAGATGAAGGTACTTCAAAGAGCACAGGAAGAGAGATTCATTTAAATACATGGGTAATTGCTTGACATGAGCACATTTGTAATATTTTCTCCTGGCGGATTAGGCGAGGAATTGGAAAAGAATGGGCTTATGCTCATTTTGGGGGGGGGGGAAGTAAAGAATCCAAAGCAATCAGCTTAATAATAAAACAATATTGAGTTTCCACGTTTAATTTCATAATGAATCTAATTTGTTACAGAAGAGAGAAATTGAGTGTGATATAATGTGATATCCAGTCTATTTGTCCATTACTGCCAGAGGGCACAAAATGGTATTATAAATTGTCTTTTTTATATTATGAACAGAAAATTGTTTTATAACAAGATCTTAAAAAGGGGGGTGAATTCCAAAGTCTCTCTTCACTTAACGCAATGCCCGCAAACCAATCTCCTTTCTCATCACTTGACTGCTCACACTTATTACTTTCATATTCACCCTGGACTTTTGCATTGAATTTTTATATCTGCACTCCTCCCACAGGGTCAGACTGTCATCTACGATGTTGTCTTAGAATTACGAGGTAAACTTCAATCAGAGGCAGACCCCCCCACCCACCTCGCACCACCACCACCACTCACCCGCCATATTTTTTATTTTTTTTTACTCTGTGTAGCAACAATATTAGCGTGCATCCCTCGCTATCCATGAGCACTCCCATATTGGCTTTCTGTCTCCTTACAATTACCACGTGTCTTACTGGTCCCAGGGAGAAGGCTGGTGGAAATCAATAGCGCAGTAATATTATCAACTGGAGGGTGAAGTCATGGGCGGGTTGGGGGGGGTTTCAGGGCGCGGCGGTGAGTGGGCTGGGTGTCGATTTGCCTTTCTGCTAATGCACACCCTGCGTCCTCCAGCTTTATCTCCTTTTTTTTTTATAGAGTTCCCCCCCACCTCACCTGCAACCAGTAATGGCCGCTCTCTATATGCCGTTTGTGTTCTCATTCCAAATGTACATGCGAGCACCCGGCAGCCGCCGCCGGCTCTTTTATTGGGAATGTGCTTTTGACCCCCAGCGTTGACCCTCGGATGGCAAGCTTAACAATGACGAATCACTTGGTGGGATCATTTACATGCCCCCTGAACCCCATATTTGGGTCCATTAGAGAGCAAATCAAATATTTATGTTGTTTATTGGAAGTGCAGGGTTTCATCTCACTCTGTGATTGTTTCATGCAAAGGCTGGGAGACCGCGCTATATTAAGTATACACGCGCCCAGGAAACTAATCTCGGGTCCGGTGTCAAGAGCTGTCTCACTGCCAACAACACTTTGTATTCATGGAAAGAAGTCTGCTTTCTCCATAATAAAGCTGTGTTTAACAACGTGCCTGTCTTTTCGCAAAGACACTGTGACTTTATAGAATAGAAATAGTGCACCCGCATTGACCAGCAACGCCCGCCCGGTTAAAGAAAGTGGATATTAAAGGTGCTCGAGCTTATGGTCAGGCTTTACTAGCTAAAATTAGAGTCACATTTCATGTCAAGGTGTTGTGTCCCGTCTCCGCGGGGACCGAGTCTAATTGAAACACTTCATATAGCCGCCGAGCAAAGGGGCTAGCTTGCGATGCTCTACTTCTCCGCATTGCCTCGGTCAAACGTCTTTAGCGACCACACGCTCTGGTCTTTTATTAAATTGGCCGTTGGACGTTAATGATATTGCTGTGTTGCATGCTGGGATTTAATAGATAAGGTCTTCAAAGGTTTTACAGTGTTATTAAAACTCGAAGGTGGCCGCCGCTTTACTACGCTACTTTGAATGGACTAATCAGTCATGTTATTGCGCTTGACACATCTGGAACGTCAGTCACCCAAATGGTTACCGGCATGGTAGCAATTAGTGACAGCGCACAGATAGATTTTATCAATAGGAAATGGAAGGAGTGAGAGAATCAAAGACAGTCACAAAAAAAAAAAGTGTCAAAGAATCAAAGAGTTTTGTCTCAGCGGGAGAATGATCTTCCTGTTCCAGCGCCGCGGCGTCAATATCGCGACCGGTTTATGTGCCGCACAAGAGCGTCTCAGACTTGACGCGGCTTTCAACTGCTTCGCCCGGGTTCAAAAGAAAACAATAAGAAAGCCAAAGCATAATAACACGCGGTCTTTGTCTATTAGCGGCAGTAAGACGAGGGGGTTTACGGCACAGGGTTCTGTAAACAAAAGATTAAACCAAATCGAGCTGCAGAAAATGAAAGGAAAACATGAGCGGGGTAATGAGGGCGCAGACGTCGTTTCTGACCAGATTACCATCTCCACAGACTACTGGAGAGGAAAACGCCTGATTGAGCTATTTTACCGCACAGAGAGTTTACGCCTCTCTCCTCACACTAAACCAATGCAATTACCACGCTGGCTAGTGGCTAAGCCACATATGTGAGGCAAAGCTGTTCCTTTTTAAAGCACTGTGTGTTGGTGCTAATGTTGCTTTGTTTAATTCTCGCCTTCATCAAGTCATCGTAACGTGCTTGTTCGAGGACAGTGGAATAGGACTGAAACGAATCATCAAGTAATTCAAGTACCTCGGTTCATAAAAATGCTCTGCATTTTTTTTCTGCCTCGGATACTCGCCTTATTTACATGTACACTGTCAGGAAGCAACTTCAAAATTAACCTTACATAATATTCAGAGATCAATACCTTGGAATGCTTTTATTTTGAAGATGTTCCCGACAGCGTGTCACGGCGTAACGGCTGACTTGACTCGTCGTACAGAATGTGTTTGGCGTGTTCATTTTGCAGTAACAAACTGTTGCCGCCGACATCAACAACACAAGTTTGTCCTAAAATCAAAATTCAATCGGCAATTATCGCTACAAAAAAAGAATTACGCTGACATTGTCCTGTTGATTTGTTGACTGTTGACGGAGTTTAGCGGCTGCTAACAGCGCTAGCGGCTAACAGCGCTAATAGCGCTACTGGATTACTTTTCAAAGGCAGTTGAATAGACATAAATGACTCTGCATATTTTGGTAGACAGCCTAACTAACAGTTGCCATTTCTGACTGATCACTTTCTAACAAACCCGGCTTTCTCAAATGTGTTGGTTTAGTCGGCAAAATTGCCACTGTGGTTCTGACGTCACTTCACCCCATAGACCGAAATCTATGGGAGACATTTGTCTAAATTGTCACAAATGTTTCTAGAGATGAAAATAGTGTGCTGATAAGCTTAGTTAAAGTATATATATATGTGTGTATGTGTGTGTGTGTATTCTCAAACCAAGCAAAAAATAAATATATGTTTATTTTTATCAGAATACCTGAATTTTCTAGGGATGGGCAGTATATCAAAAAAATATCTATCACGATATTGGCCCATGCAATATGCATATCGAAAAGACATGCAATAATTTTCATATGGAATTTTGACCAATCAGACACAAACTTAAATATGCATCACCATCCAATAGTTGAACATCATCTATGGCAATTACAATTAATTAACTAAGAATACATTGAATTTGCTTATTTTACCACATGAAAAACATGTTATTCTTTTATTTGACAACAAAATATCGCAAAAATATCAATATTGCGATATTCAACAACTATATCGCATATCACATGTTTTTCCAATATCGTGCAGCTTCAATTTTCAGAAGACCAACATATCCAACATCTGCAGCCCTACAGTGAACTAACCTTTGGTAACCTTTCCGGGTCGCCGGGGTGTCTGGGGATGACCTTCTGCAGCCTCTGGAAACCGTAGTCGATGGTGGGCTCGTTGAGGGCTGCACGAGAGGGGAGATGAGCGTTACAAGCAGTCTTGTTTTGGGGGTTTCACGCAGACAGGAAGAAAGTAATTGAGCAATCTGTTAGCGTTTACAGTACAAAAGTCATTTCGGAATGGCTAATTTCGACAAAAACCTCGGGGGTGTCAAATCGTTTCATGAAAAAAAAAAAAAACGCGGCGGCTCCGTGGGTGGCGATGGAAAATGACACAGTTACTTGTGACACTCGTGTCACAGTGTTATTCCATTAACAGCTGTGATGACCTACATCAGTGCCGGGATCCTTGCGAGGGACCCCCCCCCCTTTTTTTTTCGTTTTTTTTTAAATCTACTGTGGAATATTGACTACAGCTAAACTACAGAGCGGGTCTCTTTTAATCTAACAGAGCTTTAATAATCTGTGAAAGGCTGTCCACACATTGATCTAGTGTAAGCCGCTGTCATCTCACACTTCGCCACCGACTGTACCGCAACGGAGCGCCCGTGAAATACGGCGGCGGATCCCACGGAGCCATCAATCTTTCCCCACCCCTCAAATAGTAATCTGGAGCATGAGGCATATTGGGCGATGAATCAGGGGCACAAAGTAAATGAATCATAACCAAGACTTTGGTGAGAGCGGGACCGCTTTATGTCTGACAGTCCTAATGGGTAATTGAAGGCTTCCTCACAGCGCCGCCTTGCTTCTAAACAATCATGTGTACACTCGTAGGCAGGACCGGGTGCGGGGGAGGCGGGGCAGGGAGGGAGGAGAGCAGTGCAAAGGGGGAAGGAATGACTTAATAGAGAACATCACTTCTCAATGTAGATATCATTTTCAGGAGAGTAACTCCGCCGAGCAAGGCGCTTCATAAATCAATGGCTTTCTATGGAGACTAATAAGAAGTGCCTGCCTCTATTCATTGTTCAGCCTGTAATTTGGCCCATCACTCATTACTCAGCATGTAATTTCGGCATTAACACCGTACAGCTCGCTGAACCCGCTCCACACCACAGAAAAGGGAACACACGCCAAATATGGAGTCACAGTAGGAACATTTATTGCTCTTGCTTCCTTTTGCCCCCACCTTCATCTAAATACACAACACACACATACACTCTTCTTCACTGTACCTTTGTGCTCCACTTGTGCACATAAGCCCGGCTACGGTAATTGCCAGCTCGAGCGTGATCAAATGCAGCAATTATGTGTTCAAGCGTGGCCGATGCAGGGTGCTAATCGATAGCAAGGATGCGGCGTCGCCCGCGAGTACAGTAATATGCGGCCTCGTTTTGCCAGCTCACCTGAGTAACATACGCGGCTGGAAATCTAATTTGGCAGCTCATCATGCGTACCCAACGCGACAAAAGGCCCCCGTCTCACCAAGTGGACAAACGCCACCTTCCCCTTAATAAAGGATTGATCGGTGGTATTGATCGTACATGACAAGGCAGCGGCGAGGAATTTGCCCCCCTTCCCTTTGTTATTTCCAACCTCATTCTTATCTATGCCCTGGCGCGCGCACGTGCACCTGCCCGGGAGTGTGCGAGCGAGCGAGCGCGCATCCGCGGCCCCCGCCAGACCCCGCCGCTCAGTGTGATGTAAATTGTGTATGTGTAAAAAGCACTCCATAATCAGGCCATCCATCATCAGAGGCTGTCAGTGGGCGCTCTCAGGGTGATACATCACGCTCTCCTGTCCTCCGCCTCAGCTGGGGCCTGCTCCAGCCGCCAGGCATGCTGGGAACACAGCCGGGAACGGCGCGAGAGCTCGGCTGGGAGAGCCGCTCGGTGTTGATGTGCCTTTGCCAATGATAATGATGCCCAAATGGCGGCGGAAAAGACTGGCGAGTCGTGCGATTGGGAGGATAGGGTATCCTTAAAAGAATGCGTCGAGGCTTAAGTGCTCACATGTGTGAATGAAAACCCGGTTTGGGCGCGGCGACGACGTGACGCTCTCTCATCTATCATGGAGATGATCTTTTGTAACAACCCCGGCGTAATGAAATTGGTGACACGGACCGCCATCTGCTATTGATTTCATGCAAATGCTTGTGACAGCTGATGGAGACTTGCATTAGCGCTAAACGGCGCTGTCAGTTGATGAGTTGACAGTTTTGTAGTCGCGGCATGTACGCCGGCGCAGACAGACACAGACAATGTCAATAATCCCGTAAGAGCCGCTGATGATATATACTGAGCACTTATATGCAGCCGGGGAAATAAATGCCGTACCTGCATTGTTCGTACCGCAGCACCACAGATTTTTGTCCTCCCTACAAAGATTTTCTTTCATCCTGATTTCTCCAGAATGATTGTGGGCTTTACTTTTGAATGCCACACACATTGACAGCATCCCCCTTCCTCCTCAAATAGGACTCGCTCTTCCTTCGTCTGTCTCTTTCACTTGAGTTTTTGGATAGTTTTCCATGCAGGACTCCAGGGAAATTTTACGACCAGTTTTCGTGAATCTTTTGTGGAGGGGGCAGGTTGAAATTTGGGGATGGGTCCAAGACTGATGTCAAACCAAGCTGTCAACAGATCCTTCAAAAGTCTTCAGTTAGATGTTGCAAAGTTAAGGCCTTAATTTTTCTTAAAAAATTGTACTTAATCCTTAAATTTACTTTCAAGGTGGAAACCTCCTATATTCTATACTGTCAAAAATACAACTTGTATTTCTTGGGCTAAAATAGTAATTGGAACAACTTTAAAATATAAATGGTTGACATTAATGGCAATAACGTTAGAAAAATAAAGGCACATTATTTGATCCAAAAAATCTAATTTGCTGAGTTGTTTTAAGTTGGTGAACAATACAAGTAAAAAAACAGTTCTGTAGACTCTTCTCTGTTGTGAAATGCCATAAAACCAATTTTCACTTTTTTTTTTAATTGAAGTTTGTTGCCTTTAAATGTTGAGTTCGCCCTTTTTATTTGTATTTTTTTACCGTGAAGCCTATGGTTTTGGAAAAAAAAAATTGAATCAATATTTAATTTACCATAGCTGCATGTATAGAAGATAGATTTAGTTGGACTTTTAATGAGCAAGCTGCAGTCACATCAAATATAATCACAATATTTCTTCAAATACTGTATTGAGCCCATATGAACGCTCCAATTTGTCGCAATAAAACGTGAATGAGAGGGTCTTAAATTTGATCAAAGGGGCCTTAAAATGTCTTAAAAGTCTTAAATTTCACTTCCTTAAACCTGCAAAGATTTTTTTCCATACATTTGACATTGAGTAATGCATAAACCTCAATAGCAAAAATCTGGAAAAAGTACAAAGTGGGAATCTATGACTCAATATTTACTTTGGCTTTGGTGAATGTTTGCACTCCACTAACCGCCATTGAAGTTTTATGAAAAGAAAATATATTGATTGTCATTATTTCGCCATATGATGACCAAAATGTGTTTTGATAATATGGGGCGGGGGGATGAGGGTGTGGATGCGACACACACACACACACACACCTCCTTTCTGTGAGGGCTTTCAATCGCTGCATGGAAACATGAAACCCTCTACAGACATCCCATAAATCCTTCCCTGGGTGGGGAGTCTAGCCAAGGGAAGGGGGAGGCTGATGAGGGCAGGGGATAGAGGGGAGCTATGATACGGGTGGTGGCGGTGGCGGATTGTTTAGAGGGGGTGGGGGGTGTTTTGCTGGCACGTTCCAGTCACGCCCGCTTCCCGGCCCGCGGCCAATCAATACCACTTTCCTGTTTTAGAGGTGGGTAATTATGAGGTGGAGAGATTGTGTGACCTCTCACCCCTGCTGCATTACTCGGCTGATATTAAGATAAATTGCCTGATTTTGGGTAAACATATGCTGCAATTCAAACTGTCAGCACTGGTTTGCTCAGGGATAATTTGTATTGATCTCCTGGCTTCTTCCCCATTTTGCTTACTGACCTCACGGATAATTAGAGAAAAAGAGACACGGGGAGGTAAGGCAGGACTTGCATTTGAATACTTTGTCGAGCAGATGAAGAGCGCAGGAAAGCTGGCGGGGTGGGGCCACATTATGGACTAATAGAATTTTCATTTTCTTGCTCATCTTCTGTTCAAATTTAGACAGGTTACACGGTCTGTTCAATTACGTCGCTGTTTTTTCCCCCCCCCCTGCTAGTCATACAGATAAGCCATTTAATTGTTTAACAGAGCTTTTTCCGCAGTTTAATATCCGTGATTATTAGATTAGAACATGTCTGTCACATTCGGCGGATTATTACAAAAAGAGCGAGTGTCATTTCCAATGATTCTGTCTTTGAGGAATGCTGTTTTGTTCAGTTTTCTGACCTTCTCGCTCATGTGCGTGCACACGATCAAGTTTCAGAGTATGAAGAAATGGAATGCATGACTCGGTGTGCAGCTGCGACCGTATCGCTTCCAATTTTCATCGTTGCGCACGCGTACGAGCGCCCGGTGGACGGGCTCCAGTGGAATTCCTCAGACAGGAATGCACGCTTCCCGATCTTGTTTTGATCGGACGCCTTAATCGGCTCGCTGAACATTTCCTTCGGAAAGTTGATTTGGTGTGTACTAAAAATGGAGAGCCCATCCTGCCCACTCTCCGGCACAACATGGCCGACGTTGGCAGCCCGAAGTGCTTACATGGCGATCCGCCGCCATGCGCCCCCGGTCCATATGGAGGTGAATTGAGCACATGTTTCGACTGACAGTATCGGGACATGAACATAGGGAAATGTTTGAGCAAAGCAGTAAATTTAAGGGAAATTGTTCCTTGTTAAGTCTATGAGCCTGAATGGAAGCTTGCACCGCGTCCTAGCATTCCTGCCAGCCATTACAGCTTATTACGATAACTCTATCTTTCCAGGAGATAAAAACCTAGCCTTGTTGCCATTTGCCAGCTATTACTTTCGCTAATTATACTTAACTGCTTCGAGCTTATCTCCACTCCTCCTACACCATTGAGCAGTTATTTTTTTTCTTTCCCCTTAACACAAATTAGAGGTGGAGTGGGAGTTGGAAAGGGGGAGACAGATAAACAGCACAGGCAGAAGTTCATTCAAGTGTTATTGCATTTGTGACTTGTCAAACAGTGCAAGCGAAGCCTCGGAGGCACCTGCACATCTGTTAGGAGGATGTGGCTCAGGAACAGCGTCAGCAAACATACCGTAAAGATCTCATCTTATTGGGCTTCCACAAAAAGGACTGAATCGGCTCTCGCTCTGCGTTACTGGCGAGGGAGAGCAGTCGGATGTTGGACATAAAAAGATATCCAGATGCCATGCGTTTGGACTCCACAGTCGGAAACAGCATTGAGAGAGCAGAAAACACGCATGCAGATGAAAAAGAGCGTTTCAAACCCAAGCCAAATTGGAATTCTTCACTGCACACCCACGCAAAGCAAACCTCATCTGCTTTGACACTGACCATATCATCTCCATCCACTGTTGCCAGTTATCATTGAGTGATTCCACCTCCAGCAGCCTCAAGATGAACAGGAAATTAAAATTTCAAAGATCTGCAGTTAAGATAAATCAATGGAGAGAGATCAATGTTCATTGAAATTTCATGAACTTTGAGCCGATACAGATGGAAATACCAAGACAGTTACACTCTGCTGCAGATATTGCTCCTGCAACAGATAAAATGTAATTAACACGGTTAAAAGGGAGCAGTGATACAGATTGCACGTCCATAATTTCGCACTGCCTTCATTTCTCTTGTGTTATTAGAAAGCGCCAAAGACACCTGTTCAATCCTCTTAAATGACATCTCAAGTATGTGTGCCACCTCTCTAAGGACAACGGCGGACTTTCACACATTACCGGCCAACAGAAATCAAATGGCTTCCCTTCACAGCTGATTGCAAGCGCAAATTAATATTGTAAAATGAAGATCAATACATGGACGGGGCGCGGATCGATGGCGGCTAAATTACGACTGCGTTTTCCCCCTCATTCAAGATGAGTTGTGTTTTCCTCCCAAAGTCAATACCACGCTGCCTCCCTCATTCATTTCTCAATAAACTTGCCGATGAATTTCAATCAAAATGCGGCAATGGAGGAGAGAAGGGAGGGAGGTGGAGTTCTTTTAAAGCCCGCTGGGTGTGGATCGCTCCGAAAATGGGGCAAGAGGAGGAGGACGAGAAGGGGAAAGAACCTCGTCTATCAAGAACCCCCCCTCCCTGCCTACTCTGTCTGTCTTTCCAGTGGCAGGCGACTGATGCTGTGACTTACTGAGGACAATCCATTCTCGGAGCCATTACAAAACACACCTCCAACGACACTGGGGGGCAAAAAGTGTGTCCAATTAAAATGAAATCAATGAATACCATCCTTTAGTGTGGGAGAAAACATACAGCCATGCTTTCATTTTCCTCCCACAATGCATTTCGCACAGAGATGTATTAAAAAGGTGGGGGGATACACGGCCAAGTACTTATTTCAATCAATTTCCTGGAGTCGGATTTCACAGGTCACTTGCTGATAACATGCGGTGGAATAATGCCCGCAGTGTGCTTCTCAAAGCCTACCTGACAAGCTGCCTGACAGTGGGGGAGTGCGGCCACGTGTCACGTCAGCCCCCTAATTGGACACAAGGACCTTCCTCTGTGGGACCTTGTCGCGCTCCACGCAAGCTCACAAGGCCTTCAAACGACGCCCGTCTAGCTTGGCAGTCGGAGTCCGCTCCGCTCCCGCCGAGCCGGTGCTAAATACCCCGCTTGTAATGAGACAGGCAGGTATGGCTATTGGATAACACGGCTTGACACATGCTACTAGGCTGGTGCCAACTGGTTACAACCCATTTGGCTGTGGAGATGACTTTTTATAAATGCCTGTTCAGTCCGCTCTCATGGCAGCAGTTCATCGCCTCCAGTCAACTTCTATAATAATAATATTGTAAATGCAATTATGCCTTCCACCCCCACCCCCACCGGTGCATCTGTTTACAAGCCTTCTTGAATGCCTTTGATTGAGGCATATCTTTGCAGTTGGCCCCACCCCATCACCGGGCGGCGTCTGATGGGGTTCCGAACCCAACCCTTGCAGGACAGGAAATGAAACGGAAACTCCGCATCTGATCAGCTGCTGAATCTGGGACTTCAAAGTGTCGGCAGGGTGGAGAGGAGTCCTACGGATAGGCCTGATTTACAGAACAACGCAGGGCTCCATCAGATAAAAACTGGAGCAGTGTCCAAGACCGCATAAAGTTGAAGAGTGGAGCGGGGTTAATTTGAATTTTCCAAAGTATTTAGCACTATACTATAACACGCTGTGACTTTCTTCAGTTAGACACTGCTTGAAATATATATCTCGTCCTTAATATCTGCACTAGCCCCATCTTGCCTTTCCATCCTTTACTGGACTGACATTTCCTGATCCCCACCTCTATTGAATGAAGCACACATGACCCCTTTGTCCTTATGGTGATGAATGACTGCCTCATACCCATTTTGTCAGATTTTGGTGCAGTGGAGTCGATAGCGTCACCTTGACGAGTAAAGTTTGTGATCCATCAGCCCTCAAGGCTGTCTGGGCTCAACTAAGGCCTGGCAAGAGCAGCTCGCTGCATGGGGCATCTGCTCCATCCAAAATCCTTCAACCAGTGCGCCGCCAGCCTGTGAGGTCGAACGAATCGCGCCTCTTATTACTGCCGCTTTACAGTGAGAAGGGGAGGGGAGGGGAAAAAGGAAAAAACACTTGACTTGTACTAATAGCCGAGAAGCCATGCTGGTCACCAAAGGTCTGAAGACGAAGCACCCTGTCAGTGCCCAGCTTGGGAAATTAGCAAATAATGTTCCCTTCCCCCTGACAAATGTGTGACAGCTCGCCTTCGCCAATCATCCTCTCCTAACGTTATGATGCATGTCCCGGATCCCCACTGGAGGATACAGGCGAAGTTTACTGACCCTCAATTTACCCATGACAAATGGGGTCCTGGTAAATGTGCGTTTTCTAGGGCACGGAAGGGGTTCATTTTAAGCAATCCTGGTTATGTGGATGTCACTGATTAGGATAAATAGAGGCTGAGTGTGTTAGGACTGCTTGCAGAACCATATTACCATGGGCCTGCAGTGTTGCCCCTGGAGGGGAGCTTTCGTGAAAACTTGGCCGTGATCGAAAACCAAAAGCTTCTGATGCAATTAGGAGATTAAATTGGATAAATTGTACAGTTGTTGTTTTTATTTATGATTTACTTGTTGATACAGTGCAGTAACTGCTCTGTAAAAAGGCTCCAATGCTGCAAATGAGGTTGAAAATGTTGTTTTAAAAAGCAAAAGAGGAAAAAAAAAACCTCTTGATCACACCAGGCGGCTCTCTTTGCGGTGCTTGATAGAGCATAATAAAGTATCGACTGGAGGTACAGCTCGGACTTTCTCCTTTTGATTTTCTTCAACCTTGCTGACAGTCAGTTCTACCGGTCCTGTCCTGACCAATGGATAACCAATACATGGATTAGACAGAGGACAAGCTCGCAAGCTCCGAAGGGACAACACTTTGTTGAAAGGTAAAAGGGATAGACTGTAAATTAGCCCGCAGGACTTTTCTCTTAAAAACATGTGGGGACATATGAGCTCTTCCAACATGTCAGAAACTGCGACCTAGTGAACTTTTATGCCTTGTGTCTGTTTGTCTCGTTAGCGTTAAAAACGTCCAAGAGGAAATGCCAGCAGGAACATTCGACACTGCGGGGTGCTCTCTTTCGGAGAATGGATTGTGAGTTTTGGAAGTGGTTTCACGGTAATAACCTGAGTGAGGACGTGCCCCTCTGCTATCCGATTTGACTCTGGGTAATTTGTGGTAATTTCTTTGAATTGGGTGACTTACATTTCCACAATTAGGGAGGCGGTGCAAGAAGAGCCAACTTGGAAAAGAAAGTATGAAAAGGGCAATGCGCTAAAGCCACAGCTGGGGCTAGCTACGCCTTTATTATGCATTTTCTACCCCACCCGCACCAAATAATTTTCTTTTGCAACTCTTATATTGAATCTGTACATCACTGAAGACAAGAAGCCTCAGACATTAACAAAAAGCTCATTTGCAGCAAGCCCTGCAATTAGTGAAGTCAGTGGAAAAATCAAGCAGTCGTTCACAAGTGTCATTCCTCGTGAGCCACACGGCGACGAGAGGAGCAGAAGAGCTGGACCTGTTCATTGGTGACTTTCTCTTTTAATTCACTAATCAATTGTACCTCCATTGCCTCAAGGGGCAATTGTATCTTTATACTAACTGGAAGTGAGTAAGTACTGAGGGAAGATGGAGTAAGAATCAGGGGGAGAAGAAAATCAACACAGATAGAGAAAGGGGGACACGTTTCCTCGGTAAAACCTGATGGTAATCATCCCAATCCGCTTAGCCTCTGTGACTAATGGGGTCTGTTCTTTAGGGACCTGCCACTTTCACCGGGGCGCTATAGAAGCCATTAATGTCTTAACTTATACACCTTCTCAAGGCTACGCAGTAACACATGTACACACACGCACGCTTCTCTCATGCACTCCCAGGAAAACAGGCACTATCGCGGGCACACTACACTCCTGTTTCATTATCCCGGTGCCTTGTTGGCCTTTGCTCCGCTCCTGCTAGGGAGGTTAAATGCAGGAGAGCTGGGCCAGACTGCACGGTTGGAGGAGAAGGGGACGCATGGCTGAAGGAGGCGAGGGGTAGGGGGGGTCTGGGGAGGAAGGGAGGGAAGGGTCTTGATGAGAAACAGCTGCCCCAGGATGGAGGGATCTGGGTGAGGGGGTGGCGGCCCCCACTTTGCAATTCTGCTGCGCTCAAGGCCAGGGCTGCGCTTGAGGCCTGGGGGTGCTGGCGGCAATCGGGTGGGGTGGGGGGGTGGGGGGGGGTTCAAGTGAGAGTGCCTTGACGCACCCCTGTTTCATTCTGTCCATCAGAGCTGCAACAGACAGAGGCTTCCAGGTCAGACAGGCTCTGACCCCTGGAACCTCTTGTCTCCTCAGCAATGATGACAGATAAGACCACCACTTCCTTCTGTTAGTCAAGGTAATCACATCCCCTTACTTTTTGGTGTGACACACTCACACACGACACACACACTTTCCTTGCCTGTGTTTGTCTTGTTACATATTGCTTTCACACCTACCGAACCAAGGTATTGCATTTGCACTCTCATTTCTTAAAACCAGAATGGCTTATGAAGACTTCTGCCAAGGGACCAAGAATCATAATTTGCATCAGCCCCCCCAAAAAAAAACATTCAATGGGACCAATTTCCTGCTCATCCCTCCACAACGTTGCATCAACTTCCTCCCAAAAAGTCTGCACACAAACAAAGAAACAGCGTTGAAAACATGAACCTCTTTGGCAGAGGTAACTGGATAGGCACTCAATAAAGTGTGACCAATCCTTGGATCCTCACCTTTATCCTCATCTGCACCGAAATTTAATGGCAGCTTATTTGGCCCATTCCCCAGCCGTCCACAAGGTTTTATGCTAGATTTAGTGTAATCCTCCTAACTAAGTAACTGCAAAAACATAACCACCACCCTCCCACCCCCTTCCTTTTTGCAAAATCTGCACAATTAGCAAGCCGAAAGCTCTATCTGCCTCGTATCAATCCAGATAAAGACAATTGGCAGAATGAGTCATCCTGACAGCTTGAGTTTAACAGAGCTCGGCAGCGACCTTGTACGACAGAAGGTCAGAGGGGGATCGGGTTGCAGCCCCTCCATCAAACAGCCTTTTACTTTAAAACAGTGCAGATCTTGCACATTTTACATTCAGCCAGGCAAGACCTTGGTTAGTTCATTACCGCCAGGCTGAGGCTTTTCCGTACGACGACTAGAAAAAGAAAAAAAAAAAAGAAGAGGTTCTGACTCACCAGTGTACACAAATCTCCCGGGAGCACCTTTGCAGAACTGCTTGGACTTGTAGGACAGCGTGACTTCCACCACGCCGGGGATGTGCCGAGGCGGAGTCTGGACGCGGATAGCGTGGGGAGTTATCAGCTGGATTAAGAGAGCAGGAGAGAAGAAATAATGAGCCCTCTGCAATAACAAGGACTGGAAGTTCACCCCCGCCACGTCGTACCTCGCTCCATACGAGCATGGTGCCGAACACCACTTGTAGGCCGTCAAAGAAGTTGTCCCCTATGATGATGACGGTGGCTCCTCCAGTGGTCCATCCCTCGCTGGGGCTGATAGCCTTGATGCATGGGGTGGCTGCTTATCCAAGACAAAGAGAAGAGCAAATTCAGCACCTGGGCTTTGACGCCCCTCGCTCGTTTCGCACAGACACGTCACTTCATCGCCTCCATGTCCGAGACCTCACAAAGACATATCATGGAGATTGCCCCCCCCCCCCCCCCCCCCCCCCGGTGAGGCGGACAGCGAGAAAAATGATGGATTTGTCCTTTAAGGCAGGAGAATCAAAATCATTTATCAGCGCGCTGGAGTGGTGTAGTTAAGCAGACCCTTCAAATGGTTCACTTCACAAAGGCTAAACGCCGGGCTCGCCAGGAAAATGATTTGATCTTGCAAATGATGTGTCAGGGCAAATGTAGCCATCGGAATTGATTAGGCGCGCGCCGGCGTGTACAGTAAGATTTCAAAGTTGGAGGCACGTCGTAAATTAGTCAAGAATAGAGGCCGTTAAAGTGGAAATGACAAGCTCAAGCTTTGCTGCTTCACGTTGTTTCATTACCTTTTGTTCTGCATATGCAGTACAGTGCCGGCGCAGTCGGAGTAGTTTCAGGTTTCATAACGTCGAACGCGCTCATGAATTATTCACACCGAGGCGCTTCCCCCCCCCCCCCCCCCCTCCCATCCTTTGTTTTGGTGATCGATTCAATCCATTTCATATTGTTTATTATTACAATGCTTTTCATCTGGCGTGACTTGGGCGACACGGCTGCGCCATACATCAACAGTCGGAGTTGTTATTATAATCTAATTTGAGTGATCTGGCGCCTCACATCCGCTGTCATTTGATGCATTACCTTAATATGGCGCTCGGCACAACACCGTGTTTACCACAGAAATGGCATGACGGCTATCCATAAAGCAGCCACATCGAATTTAATCTATTTCCGTCAATATCTTTGAATATACAATGAATTGTGCGTGCGTTTCCTCACTATTCCGGCAGGCTTCTTTTTCTTCCCGGCGCTTCTAAACCTCTATTATCCTTTCCATCCAGTGAGTAAATCACAGTCGGCCCCTTGTTGTATGGATCACCTCCGACAAGACATCTCCCTTTGTTTGCCTTGCTGTTGGGCCTGTTCGGGTCATGTTTGCCGTCTCTCCCGGCCCATAAAGTGCACGCACACACGCGGTACTACAGGGAATCTGACTTTAACAGGCGCTGTTGACTTCATGCTAATCACCTCGTACAGATTTTCATTTGTGAGGCCTGGAGGAGTGACATTTGCTTTCCTTAATTGCGAAGCGCGGCGTCTGAAAGAGGACCAACCCTCTGTGGGCGCGCCGGGCCCCCCTCTGAGGGCCTGACCTTCATCAGTGCGGACGATTACAGCAAATAATTCACCCTTCAAAATTACTGTAAACAAATTGACTTTGGGGATGAGAGCAAGCGAGGAGGAGGGAGAGGGGGTGTAGGAAGAGGAGGAGGAGGAGGAGGAGAGGGGAACCTGATGGTGACTGTGACTGTTCGGGGGCAGCTGCAGCCTAAAGCCCGACCGAACACGTGCGCGCACATTCAAACGCACCTACGCCGCCACCCACGCGCACACACAGAGCGACCCGAGGAGAGACAGTGACTCTTAAGCCGTCCACCCTTCTGCCTGCAAATTTGCATACGTCTCAATGCGCCGACAGAGCGGGGAGCATGTGCTGAATGGGGGACCGTGGCAAAGTGGATTACACAGTCAGCGCCGGCGATCTGATGACAGACACGCACAATAACCCCCCACCACCACCACCGCCGCCGCCGCCGCCACACCCACCCCACCCAGCCCTAGCAGATGATAGGCATCATGAGGAGTGGAAACTTTCGGTTACGGCACAGGAAATGCACCTGTCTGCGCCCCCCCCCCCCTAAATCTGCTCAAAATGAAAGTCTTAACTTCTAAACCATCCCGCCCAGACCTCTCAGTTTGCCGCACGAGGACGTCAAAACTGATCCGGGATCTGAGCCTGGGAGGTCGCGCCTCCGGTATTGTGACACTCAAACAGGTCTGATGTAGCCCCGTGAAGCCGTCCTTTGTTCTGCCTGCTGAAATGTGTTGTAATTGTGCTGTGGGATGTCCAGATGGTCGGTTGATAGTGCAGCTGATGGGATTATACCTTTTACCTCTCCCTGGGCCATCTGTTCCCTTTGACTCTCTCTCGCTCGCTCGCTCGCTCGCTCGCTCTCTACATCCCTCTGCCTCTCAACCTCTCTCTGCCTCTCCTCCTCTCGTTTCTCTCCATCTTTCCTCCCTCTCTTTCTTCCTCTTAGGCCCAGCAGTCTGGATTCACTTGTCTTTATTGCATAAACCCTAACAGCATTACAGCCACTTGGCATGCAAATGAGGCAGGCGCTGCAGGCTCTATGCTGAGTCTCCTATATTGTCTGGGGCTCTATAATGGTGAGCTACGGAACGTGTGTGTGTGGATGATGACGATGATGCCGCGCGTGTGTGTGCGAAATAGTGTTTGTGAGCATGTTTATGCATCTTTAAGCCTGAATGTATACATGTTTGAGTGGCAGGCAACAGCAAAGCGCGTTTCTGTCTGAATGCATAATTTGCTTGTTGTGTGACAGCGTGCACACAAGTGGGGAAAAATACCTAGAATGGCGCTCGGCAGCGCGCAGGACCTCCGCCAAGGCCCCACAGTCCTCATTTGGATAGCCACCAAATTGTTCATAGATATCCACCTCCTCCATAGGCCTGGATTTTGTCAGCTAGATTAATTATTGGCATTATCGTACCCCACTGGGGGGATGCGATGAATTTTTTTGGCGCGGATGGCGATATTTTTTTGGATCGCTTTCAGTTTTTGTCACGGTGGTCCAAAAAATTGGTATCTCTCGCTTCAATTTTGATGTCGTATTTCCTAATTCATAAAGTGCCATTCATAAGTCGAATTTGAGATGCTTCTCACATTTAGCGAGGAGGGACTCAAAATATTAGAAATAGCAATGAATGGATGTATCAGTTTTGTTGAAAAATAATACGTACAGTTGTATTGGGTTGATTTGAAGAGATACTTATTTAGCCATTTTCAGTAGTAAAAAAAAAAAAAAAAAAAAGTTATTTAGCTATACTGTAGTTGCCTCTTGCTGTTGACTGAAAATGGCAACATGTGCTCAGGGCTCAATTAATTACCAATTGCAGCTCAGCTGGCAAACGTCACATGACCAAACCCAGAAAACAGGTGAGCCATGATTTATTTATTTATTTTTTTAAATCATATATCACTCACTCACTCACTCACACAAGCTTACATCATGTAAGCCACACAAGGTCTCCCAGGCGGAGAAGTCCGGCACCGAAGGCAAGTGACGGTTCCTCTCCTCCACCTGGAGCCCCAGCCATGATTTTTTTTTTTTTTGTTACCTGAGCTCTGAGCAACTCTGATGTCATTTTCAGTCAACAGCAAGTGGCAAAATGCGTTTTTAAAGGTATTCATTGTACAGTACATGAAAAATAATGAAGTTATCAAATTAATTATGGACATTTTTTTTTTCACTGCTGAAAATGGCATATACATATACAATATAAAAAAAACCCAAACATTTTAGAATGCATGATGGGAAGAATTTCTGGTTGTGTAAGACATTTTTATAGTAAAGTAAGTAAATATATAAATATATAATAATATAGTAAATTTATATTTTAGTAAAAAATAAATAAATAAATAAATAAATTGCTCCACTAGATTTAATTAAATGGCTAAAAACATAAGCCTCAATGTCACATGGTGAGATTTGCAGGTTATCCCGCCTTTAGGCCAATAGGGGGCAGCACCTCTTGATCAATGCAAGAGGCACAGATGATGCAGGCAGAGGGAGAGAGACTGATGCTCCTCTGCTTCAGCTACACAAGGCTCAGTCACTGTGCCAGCCACATATCTGAGGCTTCTTGCCTATAGTGAACTCTAGAGGAAGAATGTGTTGCTATTTAAAAAATAAAAATAAAAAATAGCTTTAAAGCCAAATGCCTGCCCACGAAGTGTCAGGGCCCCTTTCTGGACATGGCGGGAGTCTCCGAGAAACAAAGCGAGAGCTATCGTTTTCCGACGCATTTTATATTAGCAGAGAGAGGAAAGAAAGAAGTGGGGCGGGGGTGGTGTTGTGAAGTAGAACACACACACACACACACAGAGACAGCCAAGCATCGGGAGGGTGTGTTAAAGTTATTAGACAAAAGACATGTTCAACTGCGCGGTTGACAGTCGCTTCTTTTCTCGCTTTTACAGGGTGTCACTCTGCTGCTTTGAAGAGTGTGGTGAGGAGAGGAGGAAAGCATGGGTTGGGTTAACCTGTAAAGAACACGCACACACAAATGCATTGACATACGCGCACACACACAATGCAGGGGGGGGGGTCCCAGGGGAGTGGGGGAACATGGAGGCGAGGGCTCAACCTCTTTAATTGCTCTCCTCATTAAGAAACTGGTTGCTAGGCGATCCACACCTATCGTGTCATAAACGCGAAACACACAAACAGAACGTCAGCGAACATAATGACTTTGCTGCTCCGGGCAGGACTTTAATTATTTGATTTTGTTCTCCAGTAGAGGAGTCATTAATAAAGACAAAAACAAATAGATTAGCTTTTTGCCCCACCAGGACTGCCGAGTGCACCAAGATATATTAATTGTCTGATGTGTGCGTGTGTGTGTGTGTGTGTTTTTTTTTTTAAAGTTTATTAGTCGTCGTTGTTGTATTAAACATTACATTTGCTTTTGGTGGTAGAAGCATTAATAGCCATTAATGTGTCGAGAAGCTGGGTTCACTCAGTGGTGTATATAAACTGTTTGCCCAGCCATAATTGGCCCTTGAAATGTGAAGATAAGCAATTTGCACAATTGCCTCTAGTCTGTTCACTCCTCTTTTTTTTTTTTTTTTTTTTTTGTTCTTTCTTTTTTCAACAAGCCTTCAACCGTATGCGAGTGGAAAGCATAGAGGTCACGGGGTTATGTTTTGTGCATTTTGCTTTTTGAATTTCCCATGGTTTGGTGGTCCTTCTCTCTCTCTCTCTCTTGGCTGTGCAGGCAATCAGTCTATCATATGGAATCAGTTGGAAGAAAAACAGTAAGTTCTGTTTTTCTCATAGGTCACCCCCAACACGCACACACACACGCTATTCACCCCCCCCCCCCCCCCCAACCCTTTCTCCTTCCTCCCCCTGTTTCTGCTCTCTCACAGCTAAATCTGCAGAACCCAATGACAGGAAATTGACCTCACAGCCAAATTCTTAAGCAATTTGATCATGTTTCACATGAGCTTTTAGGACAAATGTAGGTGCATTAGCAGACCAGGACTTGTATTATCAAACCGTTTCTGAAATAATAAATACACCAAGTAACGCTCACGGTTTCCAAACATGGCAGTCGGTTGGCAAAAAAAAAAAAAAAAAAAACGATATCTAAAGAGTCTAAAAATGGAAGTGATGGAGGAAAAAGCTAAAAGACGCTAATGTACTAGAAGCTACAAGGTGCGCTGGTAGGATGGGAGAAGATGGGAAAGAAGCGGCGAGAGGGTGAACAACCAAAAGATGCAAAAAAAATGTGCCTACCATTCTCCAGATAAGGAGGCGTACCTTCTGAAGGGTCGAGTCTGCGAGCCCTTCGCCCATGCTTGGAATTGTTGTGTACGAACATGTTGTCGGAGACGGCCAATACGTGGCCGTCCACGTTGACGGTCGTCGATACGACAACCTGCGAGAGGGGAAAGAGATTTGTTAGATTGCGAAATGTCAATTTTAGGACCTCGTCGGCGGTAAGTGGGCATACGCGTTGGCATGTTTGCTAACCGCACGGCCGCTTTCGAGACGCTTGTTTTGTTTGGATGTATCACGTTACCGTGAGCAGCCATTTTGCTCTTCGGTGTCTGGCATTTGTGTACAGCTAATTGACTTTTGAGCCTCCAAAATACATTTCCGTTCAGCCACTCCGCCAACTGTCTTCACGGCTCAAAGCTCAGAATTATTGATCAGTGTGTGCATCTGTTTGAAGATGGAGGGGGCCCACCCCACTTTTAAAATATTACTGGAGTCATTAGTAGCTGAACCGTGCTCTCTCCCATCACTCAGCAAACATTTTGCTAGGATCGGATTCCAAACCACACTCCATATTTCATAATGCTTATTTTTGTTGTTGTTTTTTCACCGACCACATCTCCAAACAGTCAGGCCACATGTGAATGGCTAAAGTGTGTCTGAGCCGGAAACAGAGAGCCCCTCTCAGGTTTGCCTCGCCGGTAAGTGACCTCGTTGTAGCAATGGAATTTAGGGGGGTGCTTTTTTTTTTCTTTTTTTTTTTGGAAGGTGGGGTGGGAGGGGGGGTAGTTTTTGGGACTGCTGGAGGTGGGGGTAAAGGGAGAAGGGGAAGTGAAAGAGCTCCATTCTTTGGAGCAGGTTCAGAGCTGGGCCAAGCTGAGAATGATGGATTGGGCCCTCTCTGGCCTCCAGCTGGTTTTTGGGGGTAATAAGTGGACTTGAAGGCATTCAAAGTACACAAGTTTGGCCAAAGAAACACCTATGGAGGAGCATCTGGTAAATCTATTTGGGAGGAAGAACACTATATTAACTGTTGGACCCGAGACAAGGGAGACATGATGTACATTTTTGCTCCTCCAAAAAGTGCTGTGCAGCTTCTTCTTTGACACACAAGCGAGATGCGGTGTCTGTCATGCATCAGTCCACATTCGCCCTCGGGGAATACGCGGGGAGGCAGGGGAGGCGTGATGGCAGTGACATCGGGACGGGACACCCTTGTCTTGTCTCTTTCATGTCTGGCCGTCCTCACTGAATCCAACCTCAGTGCATATCACCCAGCAAGGAGCCCTCCTTTCGTTTGTCCCCATCCAATTGTTCTAAACTCTACCAATTTGTTCGAAACTCTATACCCAATTGTTCTAAACTCTACCCGATCGCTCTAAACTCTACAGTTATTCTAAACTCTACCCAATGGCCCTCAGCTCTACCCAACTGCTTTAAACTCTACCCAATCACTCTAAACTCTACCCAATTGTTCTAAACTCTACCCAGTCGTTCTAAACTCTACCCAATGGCTCTAAACTCTACCCATATTGATTGGATGTGATAGTGGGCTGGACAGACAAATGCAGTGTTGGGATAAACCAACTATCAGTTGGGGGGGTCGATCATTTCAAGGCTGGACTACTTGACACATTAGGTTGCACCAAGGCTGAAAGAAGTAGTAAAAGCACACCGTGGTCATGTCCTTTCGGTGTAAATCGCCACATTTTGCCTGCCCACAACAATGATGGTTTTCAGATGGCTGCAAGTGCTACATGTGTGCATACTTAAGTGTGCACATGTGTGAGCAAGGCTGCTAGTAGGAGGGAAATATGAATGTGTGAGAGAGTGCATGCCCGCGCATACATGCAGGTATGAATTTCCGCTGTCAGACAGATTGTGAGTTAACACTGTTGTTACATGTGCTGGGATGGTCCTCCCCCCCTGTGCTGAGGCTCAGAAAGCTGTCAGGAACACAATTGATGGCACCGCTAAATCCTATATCTTTATTTGTGTCAGATGTGATTCCCTTATAAATATTCCGTCCAGAGTGCATAAGACACCAATTCCCCGCCCTGTTTTTTTTTTTTTTTTTTTTTTACCTCCCCCAGTGCCAATAATAGATTTAGATTCATGTGTGAGTGTGTGTTGATTTATTTGGACGAGAAGGCGGCAGTAGACGGAACACGACGTGTGAAGTGGGTTTCAGTCACCTGGAATCTGCGCATGTCTCGTGGGTTCCCTGCATTCTTCAGACAGTTCTGGTTGCACTTGAGGAAGAACTTAAGGAAGAATCTGGAAGAGACGACACCACAGGAGAAAAGAAGTTGAGTTGTGTAGAGTCTCTGAAAAGCACTTGGCATTTATAAGATAAGTTACACCTGAGATCCAGAACAAGAGCCGTATATAAAATTTAGTCTTGATATAGATAATAATAGGGCCCAGTTTTGACAGATGCTGTCAGAGAGGTGTTTGTTTGCAGTGGTGTAGAACTGCAAAACAATACATCCAAAATTCAGTATGGTGCCACTCTCATGTGGCTGCATAACGTAACCCAAATATGAGAAACCTTTTCAGTATGTTGCAGTGCAGTTATTTCAGTAATAAAAACACAGTCAGTCAAATTGTAGAATTATCGATACAGCTCTTGCATTGCATCTCATTAGACGAGATAACATTGCGTCCAGCGACCGCACTTGATTAGTGCAATCAAGCGTCGGTTCGAAGCGGCGTTGCAAAATCGATCCATTATTTATCCCCTCAAAATCAACACCATCAGTCTCTTTGTCATCGCCTTCACCTGAGTTCACGGGTCTTTCCCAACACCCATCTGCCACTAACACGCGGAAAGTCACTTGATATTCCGCCCACCTCTTTAATCCCAGGACACCCCTATGCAATTAAAGTTCTCCTGTTCAATAGGGAAGCAAATGAGGCCCACCTGTGACCAGGTCTTGTTTGAAGAGCATCAGGGATAAAGGACCTAACAAGGTGAGAGCGCGCCACAAAACTTATAGTCCTGTCAGGCAATTAGGCGGACACTCCTGGGACCGCCGTATGCCACACACACAGACGCACGCTTAACGCATGCACACACACCCCATGCACTTGTGGGTGGGTGAGGCAATTATGCCACAAATTACAACCTGGCTAATCGTCTCTGAACAAATGTCACGTCTGAGTGAGATCTGGGCCGGGCCGGTTTGTTAGCCCGCCTCGCAACGCGCTTTCTCACGGGTCTGGCAGAATTTATCGATGAAGCCCCTCCTCCTCCCGAGACGGTGACTGGAGACGTGGCAACAGTTAAAGAGGGGGGAAGATTAACAACAAGCCGATGAGAGAGGCGCTTCCCAGTGACAGCCTATTGTGCGACGTTGCGCAACTGCGCAGAACAAACAATGAGATTGACTTGTTTTTCGCAACGTCCCGCCGCAGAATGGTGACTGATGTCGTTTTGCTTTGTTGCTGTCAGAAATGCTGTGATATTTACTTTCCCCCCTCGCATTGCGTTTGCATCATAGTTACTGTGGTTTCTATTGTGCTCGCGAAGCGGGACCACACAATCGCAGGGGCTCATCGGATTACCATAGATTGCGCCGTAAGTTGCTGCTGCCGCCATTTCATTGCGCTAAATACGGTGGCTTGTGTGGCCTGAGAGGACGCTTTCGCAACACTTAAGACTTTCCGTTTCGCCCGGTGGGACGGCGGCCAGGCCGTAAATCAGCATCTGGAATGACCCTCCTAACCCTGGCCACATTAACACATACGCCGGTCATTTCCAAGCGTTCTTCGATAGACTCCTATACCTCGTACTTGGCCCCGCAGGGCCCAGGAGGGAGAGGTGAGGTGAGAAAATATTTTCCCTCCACATCCAAAGGAGCTTTGGCTCGGACATCAATAAAAGACGTTTTAACCCGTGCCAGGATGCTGATTGCCTGTTGGTGTGCGGTGAGGCCATAAAAAAGCTGACTTGTCATTAGAGCATTTCACTTGATTGTGTTCACTGTGTTTTCGGGTTGCATCTGTTGGCTGATCATCAAAATGACCATTATGTACTCTAATTCCCTGACCCTGTTTTTATTTCCCCAAAGAGTCATAATGTAGAGCAGCAGACATCTGTGGAAAGCAGACCTGAAATACGACTTTTATTTGTCTGTCGCCTCTCATACAGATTGGGTAAGGCCAGGCGCTGTGTGTTTGCGAGTGTGTGTTTGTGTGCGCGCCTCCTTCACACACACAATTTATGTCTGAACAAGAGATGGAATACATTTGCCAAACAATGCACTGACTTCATAAAACAAACACATTACTTTCCGAGTTGGACATTTCTTGGATACTTTTTTTTTCTTCTTCTTCTTCTTCTTTACACGCTGTTCCCGCTACCAGAGAGCAAAAAGTAACAAAACAATAAACGCGAGAAATTGGGCGCGCGTGCTCATAAAGAAGCTCCTTTATGTTTACTGTTATGAAGGCAATTAAGCTCAATTTCGGCGCTAAAAAGATAAGCTTAATTTTCATCGTCCACGGCGGCGGTCCTATAGCATCCATTAGGTTTGAGTTGGTTAAGATTCTCCATGAGCGCGGCGCAAATTGGTCCTCGGTGGAAAGGAGAGCAATTAAGAGCAGGCCCCTCTCTCTCTCTCTCTCTCTCCCGCTCTTTTACTTCTTAAATATCTACAGAAGTTTGTGCTCTTGTTTTGGCACGCACGGAGACAAAAGGAGCTTGTTTAATTGTTTTTTAATGGGATATCAAGTCGTCGCTGCCATTAGATGTTGGCAATGGAGGGCAAAGGGGGATAGCGAGAAAGAATGAACTGCAATTAGGTTTGATTAAAGCTATCCTTCTCAATAATCAGCTGTTCTGACAGGACAGGGGGGCCCTGGTGGCCGCTGAGATGGAGGAAGGTGTTGAGTGATATTAAGGCCAATGAAGGGGATATTAACATGGCTAATTAAAGCTCTTCCAAAGCCGGCAGAGGAGGCTCTCGGCGGACCGAGGCTGGATGAAATAATCGGCCCAGGCAGCTATCAGTTGGAGGTGAGAGAGAACAGAAGGGGCGGGCGGGGTGGCGTCCATCTGAGAAAAGCGAAGATCGACAAAGAGGAAGACATCGGCGAGAGTCAAGAGGAAGACTTCCAGCACTGGAGCTCATTTTGACATCAAGCTTGCGTGTGCGCGCCAGTATAACTAAGAGCTGACTACAGCTTTTATGTCGGCCTGCCAGTCACGCCGCTCCACAAATCAACATTAGAACAATCCTGCTCGCGCCCCAGTCTGTGGCAATTAATACGCTTCTGCCGTTGTACCTCCATGCTCGCCCACTGCCGAAGCTACTAATCATGCCATAATGATTTCTCTCCCTCTGGTCAAAGGGGAAATAGATTGTCTCTTTAGTAATGCAGCAGGCTCGGCGCCTTCCACTCCCCGGCTTCACACAGCCGGTAATTGAGGAGAAAAAGGCCGACTTTGGCACTTTGACTGATTTGAGGGCTGCTACACCCTCTTATCTTTACTCTGATCATTTTAGGCTGACACTCAAAGGAAGACCCATCGCCCTAATTCGAACTCGCCCTCTCCTATCATCAAACAGAGGGGGGGAAAAAAAGAGAAAGAGAGTCAAAAAAAACAAACAGACGAGGTGATGAGGGCCTTCTCTCATTTATATGGCCAACTTAATTGCCGCGTTGATGTCACTCATGCAAAAATGTCCGTCTCTTTGATTGGAATGACGAGAGCAAATTAGGATAGTGTTGCATTATTGAGTGAGTGGCGTAACGCCGTCAATTTATTTCATGGAAAAAAAAACAAAAAAAACAAGAGCTTTCCCTGTCACACAATACACCGACAGATGGCCAAAAGTATCCATACGAGTCAGGTATTGACAAGGCTAAGCTCCCGCCACTAATGACTAGCTTGCAGTGTCCACAGCCGGCAGCCATGACAGTGAGGTCATCCGTTGCAGGGTGCTGAGTATCGATCACCGGCCAGCCCCGGCCCATCAGGCCCCAGCTGCCTTCCCAGACTCAATGGACCCCTGTTACAGGAGCCCCCCTGTAGAAGGAACAGCTCCCGACACCGCGCTACAATCTGCTGACACCAGATCTCTGCGCTGAGATAGTTGCGCGCCGGTCAATAGCGTATTGGATTTCCAAAACGCCGGGGTCTTAATGTCAACCCTCCCGCCTTCCCTACCTACTGCTCCGGTTATTAGGCACTCCACTGAACTGCATTCAGATCCCTGTTGTGACAAGGCAAAAGAAGAAATAGAGACACTTAAAGATCTTAATCTTGCCCCTTGAACACTTATGCATGCAACTCGAGGTACCCTGGGAGGCCGGGTCGGGTAAGGCCGCCGTTTCTATCTGGGGTCTTCCGCCCGGCCGGTGTCTTGAAGGCTGTTTTTCCTCGCCTTGGCCCGAGTCAACCACAGCAGCACATTAACAATATTTGCTCTACCCCGCGTACAAGCGCCCAGGGAGCGACCCCAGCAGATCCTATCGCTTCTTTATCAGCCAACAAGTGCCTCACTATCCAACCTTATTGGGTTTGGGAGATTAACCCCTTCCGCTGGCCGCCCCGCCACATCTCTTCCGGGACGGGGCGGCAGATGTCACCGCGATTATTATTGTTCGACATCAAATATCTCAAGTGCGTATCTGCTACAATTTATTGGATCTTTTCAAGCGCTTTTTTTTTTCTTTTCCTCTCTCCGAGCTGCTGCTGCTGCTGCTGTTGTCAGTTCATTTTGTTGTTTCATATTTTTTTCAGTGCTCCGTGTATGGCGGGGGCGTCACAAATAATTGATGCGCTTCCTGCGCGCCCTGTAGATGTAGCTGTGTCCCTCCATTCATCCCTCTTTACCCTCTCCTCCACCCATCCCCCTTTTCCTCTCTAATGGGCAGAGTGGCATTGACATTATTTCACTTGAGGATCCCTCATTCTGTCAATCCCTCTTCATTTACTCCATGGCTGCAGGACTCATTATGGAAGCTCCTTCTCTCTCTCGGCTACTTTCAGTCATCCTTCTCACCTCCTCTTCTCTCTCTCTCTCTCTCTCTCTCTCTCTCTGGACACTGTTAGTCTCTTACTTAAGAGAATCGCTTGTCTTCACAAATGGCTCGGTGTCAGGGCCCGCTCCTTGCTCGCTCCCTCGCAGGCTTTGAGCGCCAGGTTTAGTGTCACAGATTAAACAAAAGACGCGTAGCTCTCGCTAAGTATCCATCACGAGCCAAACGCCGGACTCGGAGGCTGCGCTTGCGCCTCCGTCGCTCCGGCACGCCGAGCACCGCTGCCATGTTTCGCCCCGAGCTCTCCGCCATCCCCGCGCATGCAGATGCTGCCGGGGCTGTGTGCTGTTGCATGCTGCTCTTTGTTTTACTCTCCGCCGCGTACTTTGAACACAATGTAATGGGACACAAGAACATCAATAATTCTGCACTATTTAGTCTTGCGTAGTAGCGCAAAATTCCTCTGGCGCACGCGCACATCGCTTGCAAGCGTTGCGACGGCACCCAAAATATGTTTAGTATTCACACATAAACAGCACGTGATGATGATGCCAATTAAAATGATCAGCTGTCAGTCTGTGGAGTGCAGACCTCTGCCAAGGCTGAGCAACCCTCATTTGGATCGGCACCAAATTGAATACCCGCCTTCTGAATACTTGCCTGGATTTTGTCATTAACATCCATGCATTATTCACAAACACCTATATCTGGATCAGCACCAAAATGCAGCGGGTTCTTTTTCAGCCAATCCCGAATCCATCTACCTTTCTTTCTGTACAATCCTGAAGATTAAAAAAAAACAAAAAACTTAGCCTTAAGCTGATATATCTATTAGATGTAAAGTATCTACTATATAGTTTTCTAAATGACTAATGAAAACATGTTTCAGGGAATTCCTTTCCTAAAACAACATCACCCAAATTTGTTCATGCCTGATAGTCTGTCACGAACTGTGCTAATGCAGTTTTAAAGTCGTAATTACAGTAAATATTTGTAAGAAAAACACTTGGAAACCATGAATATAAAACAGTGAAATTAATTAACTCATTACTGCAGATGAATCAAATATTAGAACTAGACTTTGAAATTCTGCGGCTGCTCTAAATATCACTGAACGGTTTTGGTCCTGAACACATGAAGGAAATGCTAATTGAATATAAAGCCAGTAGAACTTTTGAGGTCTGCAGAATCAGGACACTTATTGGAGGCCAGGTTTCAAAGCAAACATGGTGAAGTGACATTTAGCTGCTATGCTGCACACAATTGGAATAAGTTGCTGACAAATGGAATACATTTGTTGCCATTCCTATTATGCTATCTGTCGTATAGCAACTTGAGAAAGCTACTTTTTATTTCTTTCCTTTGATTTTAAATATCTTAAAATCTTTGGATTTCAATGTATGTTCTTTCAGGAATTTTAATAAGCTACCTGTTCTATTTGCACATGTCTTCTGTTGTGTTTTAGATGTGCTTATGGTTGTGTGAAGCGAGTTGTCCAGTGTATGAAATAAAGTTGCCTTGCTTATTATGCCCATCCCAAATAGCAATGACCGTATACATTTTGAATTGTTGGCAGCAAAATGTTGCGATACCGAGTTCCTCAGCGATGTACGTAGCTATGTGTCTAGCTGGAAAGCAAAGAGGCATCTCCCGGTTATTTTTTTTGGCTCCGGAGCAGAAAATATGGTGCTTTTGATTAGTGGTCAGCTCTGGAGCTCGGGGCCCTGAGGAAATACCAGTCAGCACCTCCGACGGAAGATAAGCACGTGTTAGAGTGAGCTGCCCGGGTGAATAGTTGTATTTAGGGTGTCGGACGTGGGGGGTTCTGGAAGGCTCTACAATGAGAGCCATACAACGTCGCTCTCCTGTGGTCGCTGGGAGTGATCAGTCCCGGGCATGAGCAGAGGAACGCAGCTGTACAGTCAGCCCCAGCAGGGGGGCTTTGGACATTTACTCAGCAGCTATTTTGGACGCCGCTCATATTTGCATGTGCTTGTATGCGCTCCAGTCCCGTGAGTCAGTGCTTTTTTTTTTTTTTTTTTCCTCCCTCCCCTTTTTGCTGCTGCTGCTGCTGCTGCTGCTGTCCGTCCATGCATGCCCAAACGTGTATGAGTGTATTTCAACATCATATTATTACTAATGTATAATACATACATCCAAAGTGGCTGTCAGGACTGGTCAGCCATCATAAAACATGAGGCAGCCACTCTTGACATTGCCGCCACATTAACGCATTCTCACAAGAGAAGGGAGGGGTGTGTGTTGGGGGGGCTGTGTTTGGACTGTCATGTAGGCAAAAAAGGGGGGGGGGGGGGGGGCGTTTTGGCGATAGAGACAGAAAGGCAGCGAGCGGCTGGGCGCTTAAAGCTAACAGGTAACCTTTCTGTGCACCTAGGACAAAGGCAGGAGAGGGGGGGGAGAAAATGTCAAATTAAGAGAGGCCAGGCAGAGAGACGTGGCTGCCATATTTGTGTGAAAGCCCAGTGCTGTTGGCAGCAGAGATGGCTGCTTTCTGATTCATCTGGGGCCGTATGGCAAAGCTTTGTCAGTCTGTGCGAGGTATAAATAATTCAGGGTGAGAGATGGCAATTACAGGGCCCTGCACAACCAAAATGAATATTTTATAAGGACTAAAACTGCCCTGGAATGAATCACACACATGGAGTCACACACGTACACACCAGCACGTCACCCATTTGTGTGCACACAACATAGAAGTGAATGTGCACACATATAGGCACAGCGCCCCCCCCAACCCACCTCCACCCCGCCTTGCCCCTCTAACATAGATGTTGTATTGTTGACATTACAACTATATTATATGATCTAAACCCTGCGTTAGGACTTAATGATATTTAATATGCTTGCATGGTGGGATAAATTTGTATTTCTGCTTCCACCATCACAAATATGTTTGCAATTTCTGCCAGCTATTTTTGTTGTTGTTGTTGTTTGTCCTTAGCCCTTTGCAAAATTAATTAGCAACAAATGAAAGCGCAAAGTCCTGTCAATAAATCCTACAGATCAGCATAAAGAAAGTCTCCAGAGATGCCTCGGCTTTACTTTTGACCCTGTAAATATGCTCTTTGTGTGTGTGTGTGTGCGTGTGGGTGGGGTGTTGTGTTTTGTTGTGTTATGAGAGGGGGGGGGTAGCTAAATGCTAATGGGAAAAGATTAAACCCACTAGCCGCCTGGAGCATTTACCTCCAAAGGGTTTTGTCTGTCAGGTTTCCTGCAAAAAAAAAAAAAAAAAAACTGTCTTTATAATGCCGGGACAAAAAATAACATTGTTCCCCGCTCCGGAGGAGCGCCGCGACTTGCTTGAATGGCCATTGTGTGCGCCTCGTAATGATACCTTAGCTTTTGTGCGCGGGAGGCCAGGTAGGGCTGTGTGACATCAGCGTCACACAAGTGCCTCTCTGTGCCCGTGTTTGGGGGGGAAGGATTTTGTCGACGGTGGGAAAAAGAGGGGGGACAGATAATAAACAAGAGTTGGTTTTGTGGCCCGACGATTAAGACCACAGTGTCAAAAGTATCTCGTTCAGGAGTCATTAGCTACATTTTGTGCACAGACGGCTTTCATTTGATTTCATTATTTTGACGCATAGAATATTTAAAGCGCACGGTAAAAGGTCTTTAAATATATCTCGGATGCAAAAACATTATGTAGATATTGTAAGAAATTTAGCTGGTGGTGTTTTGTTTTTTTTCTTTTTAGCCAACTTTGCATTCACTATTGAAAAAAGTTTTGATTTATTTTTGTATTTATTGATTGAATGATTGATTAATGATTAAAACTAGGGATGAGCGGGTGGGCCAATACCCGCCCTGATTTCAAGGTCTTGGTACTCGCGAGAGTGGCCAATACTTGGGGTCGTTTTACAGTCAGGAACTACAAATTACTAATTAGTGAAATGGAAAATTGTCATTAATTTTGTCCATTTTTAAGGAAACATACTATATTGGGATAAATAGGTCTGTATTTATTTTTTATGTATTTATTATTTACTAGTGGCATCAGTACTTGGTATCAATGGCGACTTGAGATGAACAAAAAAGTGGTATTTAACATCCCTAGTTAGAGGTCTGTAAAAACGTTTTGTTTAAAATATCAATATTTTTATCCGTGAAGGCAATTTGCAATCTTGCGAATTTTGGCAAGTAACATGAAGCCAATGCACATAACTTGCTTTCACGGGCCACTTAAATGATGTGGTGGGCCACATATGGCCCCCGAGCCAACGTGCTGGAAATATGTAATTTATTTTTCTCAGATGTTTATAACGTTTTTTTTTCTACTCTGCAATCACTATATAAAACATTTTTAGGTTTCTTTTTTTTTTTTTATTATTTTTTTTTTTTTTACTAAAACTAATGTAAAATCTATTTCTTTCCAACACTGATTATGTATTGCCGTCTCCTTGTGGTCATATTTAGTGAACATGACTAAAATTTAGCCAAACATTTAAAGTAGCCTTGAAGAAAAAGTCTTGGAACATCTTCAATTTTGATTTCTTCATTTTACGAAGGAACATGAATAACATATTAGAGGTACAGAAACAAGATACAAGCCCTTAAATACATGTATATATATATATTGTAAATAGCTTCCTGAATTTCTCCATCAGTAAAGGATGAATCTGAGTGAGGATGTAGCAGTTGTTCCGCATTCCTGTTAGCATAGCATTTGTCAATGGGCATCACGTTCTGGAGGGCTGACGTAATAGAAGGATTTTTTTTTCTCCTCTCTCTCTCTCTCTCAATTCTTTTGCGAGCGGGAATGTATTTGTCAGTCCAAAGGGAGGATGGCAAAGCCTCAGAGGGAGGAGACACCCCAAGCATGAAGGCGCCGACCGCATGTGTTGCCCAAAAGTGACAGGCAGGCAAATGCTAAGAGAAGGCTGCTTCCGTGGCGAAGCGCGCTGTTAGCGATACAGCTAGCTGCTGTGTGAAGACGGCTGACAAAGCCGTAGCGTGGCGTGTCTCGCCCCGTTTGTGACGTTTCAAAGAGTGTGATTTGCAAATCACATGAGTCTGTGGGCATAGACCGGGCATGTAAGTGCGGTGAATGAAAGCCCCCCTGCTCCGCCGAGGGAAAGCCTCGCTTGTCAGCCCGCTTCTTTGTCAGGAAACTGACACATAAATAGACAGTGTTTTGCCACTCACTCCTCCCCGCCTGGTGTACACACAAGGCACGCGTCTGCCTCCGCCACATCCAGGTTGGGTGGCTTTAGGGGAGGAAATTGTTGAAAGACACCCTGCCGCTTCTTGGGGCGATGACTGCAAATATTGTGGGCCACTTCAGAGCGCCTCCAACAACAAACAATGGGGGTTGATGTGTAACCAGATACAGAAAAAAAAGAAAAAGAAGTCGATCGGGTAGCCGGGTCGAAAGCGTCACTACAGGGCCTATTTTTCATGCAAATTACTACTAATGAGCTTCCTGAAATCTGACTAATTATATCAAAGTGATTTCTTTAATTAGTTTGTAATAACTCCGCACACACACAAGCTAGGCAGTAAACAGATTAAGCTATATGGAGCTAGCAATTTGTCACACTTTCTACGAGGTGCCGTGCAGCTGGCGCTAATGTCGCCTCTCCAAAAGGCCCAATAAGAACATTGCTTTAAGAGATATAAATATGTGTCTGGAGAATTTTATGGAGCGTTTCCACAATGGGAACATTTTCAGACTGGAGTGGCTCTCAGTAGACTGCGGACCTCCTCCAAGGCTCAACAATCCTAATGTGGATAGTGAAAAAGGAAGTTGGGTTCTATCATCGGATATATTTTTTTTCTGTCAGCAACTTTCGTAATACAAATGAATTAAGGTTTTGAATTTTGAACAAGTTCAAAATTTTCCTTGCAACAATAAAGACCATTAAGGCTGTTTAGAGAACCATGAAGACTGTTTAGGAAATCATAAGACTGTTTTGAGAAAGTTTCGGAAATGCTCCGACCTTGAAAGAGCTGACGTGGAATCAAAATTGGCTCGCGTCGCAAACGTTCATCCCTCGGTGGGTTCTTCAGTTTGGTTCAGCTTAGAAATGAAACTTCCTTGACAGAGACGTGTATTGCTACCATCAGAATCAGATTTATTGGCCATGTGAAAACACGCAAGAAATTTGTCTCGACAGTCACAGCCTGTTTGAGAAACAGTAAGAATGACCAATAGACCAAAACACAGAAAGAAAAGGGTGAGAAAAAACACAAGTTGTGCTCTTTTTAAAAGGGGGCACAGTATAGACATGGAAAAAAAAAAATCCATATAGCAACAAATTAATGATATGCGTACAAAACAATTTGAAGACAGGCAAATGAAAAGCATGGATGTAGTTCTTTTTATCCAAAATAGTTTTGTTTAACATTTCAAAAAGTCACATTTCATGAAAGTTTATACAGCACTCCAAACATTGGTATGTAAGACGGAATGTGCTACGAGTCATGACAGTAAATGCTCCCATCAAACAATCAAATCTGCCTCATCACCATGTTTTTTTGTCTTAAACTGAGAACCCCAAACACGTTGCCACAAACGCAATTTTGACGAGTAACAGATAACAACATCACGTTTATCGTCCACTTTGCACCTCTCGCTAATCCCGCAACATTCCGCCAGCTCCTTAAAAGTCAAAACATCTAATACGCCGGCGGTCACAGGAGAACGCGGCCGATTACGATCTTTCTGATACCCTCAATCTGCACGCCGATGGATTAAACATTCAATTTGTTAGCCGCCCGGACCACCGCCCAGGTTGGCCACTTACCATACAAATGGAAAACACGCAAGTAATCTATTAGCCTGCCCGGCCTGACACTGTATTATGTTGTATTTGTATTATATTTACTTCAGGGAAATTAGGATTCAAGTCATATTTATCTTGGTGTGGAAATGTGTGTCTAAATGGAAATCACCTATAGCGTGAGGCAGGATGCAGAGCCATACTAATGTGATCCGTGAACCGTGCGATTTAGTCACCCTCTCTGGATGCACTGTGGGCTCATTCTACATATCAAACATGCTCTCCCCCCTGTTAAAGCCCCACCACCACCACACCCGGAGCCCCCGATGCTGTTTGATAATTATTACGCTCACATTACAACACAAGACCTTGCCTGTGGAGCTGGAGGAGGCTTCGACACCCCCCCCCCCCCCCCCACCGACCCCATGCCCCCTCCTCACGCACGCTCGTTGTCATATACAGTAGTAAACAGCTTCCCAGTAAGCTGTTTGCACTTGACTGCCCGCTCTAGGAAATAAAAACAAAGAGCAAATTGGGGGTTTCGCGTCTGAGTGAATAAATAAGGTTGTTTTACTCACAGAATGCATTACCTTTTAAAGCGTGCGCCCGCTAATGCGCCCAGCCTTTTCATTTGACAAACAAAAGCCCAAATTAGGAATTAAAAACACTCGTATTGAGATAACGGCATTAGCCCGGCGACGTCAATGAGGGGGGGGAGGGAGAAAGGGAAGAGAAAAAATAAAAAAAAGTTGGACGGCATCCACATCGTTCCCATGCTTCCATTGTTACGTTAAATTGCAATATTAATCCGGGCTCAGGGCGAGCTACTGTAGCTTTGTATGCGGCGCACTTGAATTATGCCATTGAAGTAATTGATAGTGATTCAGCCATTGAAGGTACTAATCCCACGATTGGGTTCGTCTCGCGCCGTGCCATTTACCTCCAGATGTTTCCAGTTTGGGGGTAATCAATAAAGAGGGAATAAAGATTGGCATTCACAATACTCCCCCTGACAAGCTCCAGCCGCATGTTTGTCAAGCAAATTAAACACACTTAGACTTTTCACCTGCTCCGCCGACGACACCACATATGGCCGTGAAGTTAAAAATAAGAAAGTGTGCATACATTACCATGCATAATGCACAACTCCCTCCATTTAATATGCAAATTTGGTAAAATATTACTGAATACCTTCTGTTCGGAGTGAATAAATTTGAATTGCAATTAGAATAATCTTGTATAATTAATGAAAACTGTCAATTTTGGTTCCCAAGTAATTTGATTAGCATGTTGATAGGACACTTATCAAGTTCAGTAAACTGTTAGATTAGGACGGCGAAGAGAAAGAAAAAGGAGATATTGGGAGGATATTTTCCTCAGCGCTTTTGACATTTTCCCTCAGCGTTGTAAACAAAGACGGCGAGCTGGCAAACTTCCTGATCGGAGGGAAGGAGGGAGGGCTGGAGACGGAGATCGTCTCGCCCTCCCTCCATCGCACCCCCCCTGGCCAAGCCCGACTTTACGGGCTCCCTCTCACGCGCCATTTGTAGTGCTCACATCACACGAGTTTAAAAACAGCTTTATAAATGTTTGCGGGCTATAAATGTAGACTCCTTCGACGGGAATCCCCCCCCCTGCCCCCCCCCCCCCCCCCCTCGCAGACGGCCCATCCCAGCCGGCAAATTCATCTGAGAGTAGCGATCTATTAACGATGGAGCAAAACAACAAATTGATGCGCGCCATTGTTGTCGGGTATAAAACATAACCATCTGTACCGTCTACACATGAACAGAGCCGCTGACCTCCTTTTCCCCTCTCTTTCTCTGCTCATTAGCTATCCTCAACCTCTTTCTCCGCTGCTTTCACTTTTCAAAGCCCCAAATGAGACCTAAATCGCTTGCAATACAGGTTAGCTTGAGGAGGGAGGGAGGGGATTGTGGGTAAGGAGGGGGGGGCAACATCTGTCGCGCTAGGTACCCGCTCTCAGCTCGGGGTATCTCCTGCGAGGAACTTTGGGGATGTTTAATTCATAAACGCTGTCATCCATGTAAACCTCCTGATTTCATAATGACTAACTCTTGGTGGTTTAATTAATTTAATAATGCCTTTCAGAAGCCATAAATGAAAGGGCCTCTGAAGTGGCGCATTAATTAGCCGGCGCCCGCGCTAGTCGCTGTCAGACTGGTGGCTGTCAAGAGTCGAGGCGAGGGGAGGGCGGGAAGGAGGACGGGCACGGCTGACGCGCCGGAGGTCGCGGGGTCGTGCCAATCACGCCTCCCGCCACACGTAATGAGTCATAATGTGAGTGCGCGGAAACACACATGAGCACGTTGCCGGGCGGGGGGCGGGGGGGTCAACCTGTGGTCATGTCCGTAATTCGCCGGGACAACAACATATTTACATTGGCGCTAATAAGCTGCCGCACGGCCGCATTATGTTGCCGCTTGTATTTACACGGCCCGCGTTCGCTTTAATTGCAATCTTACGGTTTCCTTCCTGGCCAGGTTGCAACGTTAAATAAATCAAAGTTCATTAAAAAAAAAAAAGAAGCCAGTCTGGCACTAAGATCATCACAGAAAGACGAGATGATATTGGGCGCGCATCTCATAAGGAGCTTGTTTTCCTTTCTCACATTTCATAAACATGAAGCGGCGGCGGAGGAGGAAGCTTGTGTCTGTCCATTTATTACCATAAAAAATCAGCTGACTGAAGTATCTCACTATCCGCGCGGGCAATTAACTGTTTTGAGAGAAGGCGTAATACGGGACTTTGTAATGGTATCATTTGGAGTCAAGGCACAGATGCGCCGTGCCGAGCCATACTGTAATTAGAGAGAAACGCTGTACAGGTTTTCCACTAATTAGCAAATTATGCTGAAAATAGCATCAAGCTAATTAACAGTTATTATGGCATTTTTGAAAGTATGACTTTAATTAGCAAAGTCCTGACGCAGGCAATTTCAAACTCGTCTTGGAGAAGATGAGGAAGAAGGCGAAGGGGGGGTGGTTTAAAAAAAAAAAAAAAAACGAACACGGGGGGCATGATCAAGAAGATACCCAGATTATTATGATGGCGTCAGAAAGTAGAAGGGGGGAGCCGAGGGCGAGCTGGGGTGGGGGGCAGGCGTAGCTTTTGTGTGTTGCGTCCGAAATCTCCATCCAAATGAGGGGACATGTGTGCCGTGCCACGTTTGCCAAGAGGAGCCTGTCGCCTGGCGCCCGGTGTCAGGTGGCAGCGGCGAAGACGCCGGCGAGCTCAGCTGGTGCCCGCCAGCCACTCACTTATTCTACTCCGCTGCACATTAAAGGAGCCGTCGAGCGGAGCCAAGCCACGCCGGACGGCCAACCTGACGACGGCGCCGTCCGATCAATCCCTCGCCGCGTTTTATTTTGCTGCCGGATGACGATTTCTCCGCGTCGGGGAGCCATTAATTGTCGATACAGTGCGCGTGTGAGGTATTTGGCGGGGAGGGGCCGGGAGGGGGAATGTGTTTTTAAAGGCACCTGCGCGGCGGCTTTTTGAAGAGGGGAAGTGTCACAAATGGAAGCGGGGCGAAGAAGAAAGAGCGGGAGAGGAGCGTCGGAGCGGGGAGGAAGAGAGAGGAAGAGGAGGAGAGCGGGTCTGGACTGAAGGCGCTTTGAAGGGCCGTTGTGCGAGCGAGAACAGAAGTGTGCCTAGCCCCAGGCAGCCCACAGCTCAGGCCCATTAGCTACACTGACCTTGCCCGCGCCTTTGTCTTTGTGCTCTCCTCCCGCTGCTTCCCCTTCTCAAGCATTCCCTTTTTGTTGTCTCCGAGCGAGATTGGGAAGGGGGCCATATCTTTCTGCTTTCTAAACCGCCCCCCTCCCTCCCCGCCGCACTGCCTCGTGCGCCACCCATCAACCACTCCCACAACCCTCCAAGCAGCCCGAGGTCGGAGCTTGTGACACTACCTCTGTGTGCCCTGACCACAACTTGGCTGGAGTGGTCAGAGAACCCCCCCCCCCCCCTCCCCTCCCCCTCCTTATTTACCTCCGTCCCTCCACCCCCCCTCCCCCTGAAGACCCTCTGGAGGAAACACCAGGGGGGAGGGTGCTGCATACGTGCACCCACTCTGGGCAGCCTGCCTCTTTATTGCCTGCCTCTCATTTGAGAGGATGGCGCCCGTCTGCCAAGTTTTGACACCGCCACATATGGCCTCCTCCATCAATCGGACTAATCAAGCATCAAGGGGAGGCAGGACCGGCTTAATTGCCAGCCAGATATAGCTGCTCTCACTTGACGTGCAACTGAAATAGAAGCAGGTCTGAGGAGGCTTGACAAGAGATGAATTAATACGCGGCCATTGTTCCCATCGTGGAGGAAAACGTGCAGAATTGAAAAATCAGGTTTGTACGAAAAGTCGCGACGCACCAAAATCTATGCAAGCGCGGTAAATATTTATATGGAAAACACTTATATAAATATATTTGAATAATTTCATCCTCAGAACATTGTATGTCCAGTAAAGCGAAGACCTGCTGTATAAAACTTGTATGGCATGAATATTTTTGGGTAGTAAATATATTAGTCTGCCAAAAGAAAAAAATCCTACGCACCAAATTTCTTCTTCGCTGGGATGAGTGAGACTTGCAAGTTCATACAAAACTTTGCAAATGTGCCCACGAGTGACTGTGAGTGAGACCATTACTCACACGAGTGTCCAAAGCACTTAGCCAAGCCTCATATTCACTGTTTTGAAATCACATCAGAGCATACCAGGACTTAGCCGACGCAACCTATGAAAACGTTTTCCTTACTTTAATTAACCTCCGTGATCCCTCGCCAGCAGAACCCAGGAAAGTTTTAAATCCATCTGTGGTGTGTCGTACCAGCTAAGCACTGCCCAAGTATTTACTGTATGTACTCTAGTATTCACTTGTTGGCTATGTGCCTTTAAGGGGCGTGGCCTAGTGAGTGACATCAAAAATTGGAGTCGACTAGAGTCCACGTGAGTCTTGACTTTGACTGATTGTCCCGTTGAATAAACAGTATCTCAGTGACTGCGGCTCTCCTTGTCCATATGCGAGGGCATTCCGATATTTTGTTTCATTTTTCGCTTCATGTGAAGACTCATAAGTCAAGCTGGAATTAGTTAGCCAGCCAAAAATGGACCCTAACACGTAGATTACATCGCAAGCGTCGACGCTGATTTGCATAGTATGGGATGTTAGCATCATCGTTATCTCCTCCAAAACTGGCCGCGGTTGGTATAGATGTTTCCCCACGATTGCAAATATTGCCTTAATGTAGCATCATCCACTCGCTAATAAGGTGCGTTCGATGTGTGCAGTGTTTGCTACCTCCGGTTAGAGAAGTGTTCAGTCAGTTGTCGGGGAGTTTGATTTTCCCATGCAGGCTGCAGCTCTCTGCTCCTCCAGAGTCCTTCAGGCATTCTGTCTGCCTCTCTCAACTTCCTGTACCCCCCCACCTCCACCCCCCCACCCGTACCCACCCAGCCGAGCACACGGCCCCCCCCCCCCCCCCCCCTGCTGGGTTAGCAGCCACGGAATAACTTAGCACACAGAATGAGGAGGCGAGATCAACAGCGGTGATCCATTCATCTTGAGTTTCTCCTGTCACTCTCCCCGCTTCCGTTTGTAAACACCGAGGGTCCGCGGTCAGAATGGCCTTTTGTCCGGCGTGTACTTTCGCCGCGGCTCCTCTCATTCACTTCAAAGGTAACAAGTGACAGATGTCTGTCTTCGGGCCGCCTTCGCCGTACGCCGAGGCGCTGAGATAGCATCTGGCCTGAATGTCAAACTGTGAATGTTGCCCGAGAATGCGCCGGGTGCTTATGCCAATCTCATTGTTATTAATGTCAGGGACGCTGCCGACAGAGGTGTTTAAGATACCGCCCGCCGTTCGCGTCGGGGAGCGCGTCGAGGAGGGCGCCTGTGCCAAAGTGACAATTAATAGATGGAATATTATTAGAGGAACGTGATAAAAAGCCAATTAAAAAGTGATTGGCTGATTTAGCTGCGGAAGCGGGTCTTGTGTAGCCTCTCCAAACTTTGTCAGACCAGTTTTTATTAGGCCATCATTTGGCACAGTCATGCAGAAATTCATAGCTGTCTCCGCAAGTGGTTGTTTTTGTACACTTAATTTATATTATTTTATTTTATTGCATTGAAATTGTTGGTAAGAGTGCTTGAAATCTCCCCGTGGAGTAAAAATGGCACCACTGTCTTCATTTTTAGATTAATTGAAAACTCAATAAATTAGTCATCAGTGTAAATGTGCGTGTGAATTGTTGTTTGTCGGAATTGGCGACAAGTTCAAGGTCTACTCTGCTTTTCACCCCAAAGTCAGCTGCAGTAGGCTCACCAGAAACCCTAAGGGAGGGACAAGCATTATCAAAAATTGATGGTTTATACAGTTGTATGGTTAAAGATTTGTGGTGTAATTCCAATGTTGACCACTGGATGGTGGTGACACACTTTTTAGTTGTGTGAATTTGAAGCAAAGAAGAATGGAAACAGGAAGTGTTTCAGCACAGTGTAAGTTTTTGTTGAAGATGGTTGAACATCAAATTCTCTTTGATCCTGCCTTTTACGCTTACAGGAAGCCATATGATCTTTGAGCATGATGACTAATGTATATTGTGAGATAAGTTTGGTTCGTTCTCAAATATGTGATTAAATTGGTTTGTATTATTTTAAAAAGGTGGCGCATGTTCATATAGCTATATTGTGAGATTGTAATTAGTCTGTCACCTATTTTGATACCTTTTGAGGTCTCTTGGATCAGCCAAATGTGAAATGTGGGTCACAAGCTGAAAACGTCTTAAAGCATCACGCCCGGTATGACTACAGTTGGCCGCAGGGCATGATGGGGGAAAAGCAGACCCGCGAGTAAAGCAGGAGTTGAGCGGGATTAAAGCGGTTCATTGGAGTTGAAAAGCGGCGCAAAAAAAAAAAAGAAAAAAAAAAGGTGGTTGCGTTTTTGAGCCGCTAATCACAGCACGCCGCCGTGTTTGTTTAACGTTTTCTCATCGCCGCCGCCGCCTGCTTGCGGTATTTACATGTTTAATTGAGAAGTGTGCCGGCGCTTCTTCTGCCCATCTGCCGAGTCCCTTCCTCTTATCAGCCTCATTCCTCAAACTGACAGCTCTCCCACTCTGCATATCTCGCCTCCACTCCCGTGCCACTTCTGCGCTAACTCCTCTCGCCCGCCTTCTCCCTCGTCCCTCTGCAGCCTGTCAGGGCCCGGATATGAGTAATGACAATGCGTTTTGCCTCAAATCAAACACATAAGTAGAGGGAAATAACCGTAGTGAGGAAATACTACACGGAGGCGTCGTGAAACTCTCACTTCCCCTGGTCCGTTTTTTTTTCTTTTTTTCTCTGTATTATTCTTCCTCTGCCTTTTTAGCCCACATCTAAATCACCACCTGTCACATGCAACATGTGTGTCATTGTATCCCCATCAGCGTGTTTCATTGTACACACAACCACCTCTGAAGAGCTGCCTCTTATCAGTGGAGTGTCAGAAAGAAGCCCCTCCTCCTCCCCGCCGCCTTTTCCTAAATGCTTTTCTATTAAGAGCAGCGTTGTGTCCCCGTGATAGCACCAGCTTCTCCACTTCATCATCCATAATCCCAGTAGGCATCAATGGACTCTTTAGCGACGCCATCCACACCAAAGGCTTTGTCGCCCGGGCGCAAATGAAAACAAGCTTAAATGAGAGGGACAATCTGAGGAATTCACGCAAAGTGACAGCGGATGCTCCAGCGGGGCCCCGAGCGACGTTTGAGGGCTTTTGATTCTCCTATAAAGGTGCTGCTACAATTGGCATTATTATGGTTCGTTATGCTAATTGGGCGCAAATATTTGACTGGTTCAATTAATTGTATTCTCCCTCCTTATTGTTCTGAACTCCTGCTTCCAAGCCTGCGTGTGGAAGTCGCTCAACTTGCCACAGCGCACGTCATGCAAAGTATTGTAGTGCGCTCCATTTTGCCGATTAATCAATCAAGACATCCACAAACAGGCTTATTGTGCTAATCCCTCATACTAATAAACATAATAGTGTTAAATCACTAATTTTTTTTTAACAAACAACAAGAGTCCGCTTGCCTCGATTTAACCTTGGCGGATTACCATAAATAACCTGGATGACTGACGATCTACACAGACATTACGGGGGGGAAAAAAACCCAACAAAACATGTTTTTAGCTAGCATATTGGCAGTTTCCATTGATATTTTGAAAGTAATTTATGATGTTGGACTAACAAAATTGCATGACATTACATTTGGTAGTTTAATCAGATAGACTTGCCAGTTTTCATGGGGTTAGAATGAATTTAATATGTGTAATAAAAGACTACCCAGATCTGATCAGTTGGATCGGATTGGCAGACATCTTTGCAAAATCGGTCATCTGTCATCATTTGCCAATCGATCAATGACATCATTAATCAGATCTGAATGTTTTTCGGCATTGTTGGGAGAATTTGCAGGGTTGAATTATTCCAAATACCCAGCGAATAGCGGGAGCTGGCTGTACAGTAAATAAACAAGTTGTTGAAATAGATCGGACCATCTTCTGATTGGATTGTTCAACTCGCTGATCAGTGATGAACTCTAAAATCCAGATTACGTCCAGCCTAATGTTTAATAACGTTAAACTGTGGTCGAAATTCGGTTTTGAATATTTAGCGCAATAGTGTTTTTAGTGATGATTCTCCACGCAAACGGCCTCCATCTTCCTTTTTCAAGCCAACCGGTGCAGGCAGATGGCCGCCATCCGCCGGTTCAGTTCGCGTGGAACCTGCATGCCCTTTCTTGCGATTTGACGCTCTATAAATAACGCGCCTTGAATATAACAGAACATATGTAGGGCATTAGAGCAGAATGATTTATTTACGCTAACTGAACGCCATGACAGATAAAAACAATGTTAAAAGCACTGAAGGTTGACAAGTGCGTTCTGTCTGTATCTCTCTGTCTCTCGCACACAAATCCGGAGATGAAAATTTCATCTGCGTTCTAAGCGAACTTTCAGCATCTCCCGAAAAAAAAAAAAAAAAAGTCTAAAATGATGTTTCCGCCCTCCCCGGCATGCCGGAGTCCCGCTGGGAGCGTGAATGTGATCAGCAGCATCCCCACCACGTCTCCTCATTATTGAGTAAATAGGTTTGGGCATGTCCTCAGTAAACAAAGCCAAGACTGACAGTTAAGGGAGTGAGGGGAGTCGGAGGCAGCCTCGTTCCCAATTAGAGTCGCCTCAGGCAAAACTTTAAAGAGGAGATCAATCCTACAGATCGCTAAACTGATCCTGTCACAGGCTGGGGATATTTAAACCGTGGCGCGGAGCGGAGCGATGCCGGCCACTCCTCCCGTACGCCGGCAGCGTGCGCGCTAATGACTTGGGGGTCGGCTCTCTCGCCAGGATGCGCACCCCACCGCGCGGCGGGCCCGTGATTGACGGCTGAAATCGGACCTCAGCTGCAGTTCTCCGCGCAGTAGGGGCCAGATGGGGGGGAAATAGTGATTTACTTTTTTTTTCTTCCTTTTTTTTTTTTTTTTTAGTATGCAGCTCCTCAACTGGCAGATATTCCCTAATTGTCTCCCTCACTTACCTGTGAGCCCCTCTCCCATCAAAGATGCAGAGTGCATTTCAAATTAACCCGAGATGTGTTGATTTATCTTTTTTTTTTTTTTTTTTTTTTTTTTTTTCCCGCACCCAGACTTATTCAAATGTGCCGGGTTCGAGCTGTCCGTCTCCCGCCGTTGAAAAAGTTCCACTAGCGTACGTGTGATTTTAATCACCCGGTCCAAAGCGTGACATCCCGCTAGAGCAGCGGAATATCACACGTGCGCGAGCAGGAGGAACCGAACATTTAAATGAGGGGAATGATGCATTATGTATATCAGCCGGCTTTCCTCGCGCGCGCGAATTAATCATGATCATAAAAAGACAAAAAAAAAACATAACAGGAGCACGTCGCTAAATTGCCCGCCATCCGGCGCGACGACAATCTTTTTCGTGCCGCCGACGATAAAGGAAAATCTTAAAAAGGTTTTTTCGGTTTCGCTGGCGCGCGCGCCTCTTATTGGGAGTCGTTCACTTTCAACTTTATTTGCGGATTATTGCAAATCCCCCCGTACAAATCATATCATGAAATCATGTAGCTGAGACATTGGATGTGTTCTGCTAATGCTCAAGGAAGATCCCCTGAGGGAGCCATCGAGTGGAAGGAGAGAGGCGGATGGAGGGTGAGAAATGGAGGGAGAGCCGGTTTGCGGGACGTGGCGGCAACGGGGAGGGGAGGGCGGCGGCAGTCAAGCTGCACTTTATCCTGACAGATCTCCTTTACACACTAATTTCCTTGTTAAAGAAGAGAAAATGGCACTCAATCCGGAGAAATCCCCTTCTCCGGGAGCGGACCTGTCAGTCCGAGAGATGAGTGGATACGAGGCCGGCTTTCCCGCCTCCTCCCAGCCCCACCGGCCGGCGCTCCCGTAATTAATACGCCGTCGGGATGTAAGCCAGCGTAGCCGGCGTACATGAATTCCGGCGGACGTGGCAGTCATTTAGCCAGCTCGCCGGGAAATCAAACGTGAGGCTCATTGATTTTTTCATCATGTCATCTCCGTCGCAAATGGCAAACAAATCATGTAGCAACATTTCACGCTCGCTGGCTGCGTAAAACCAGAGCGTATTCATCACGGCAAATTTAGGAATTCTCCAAAGTGTCTTAGCTGGGATTTGAAGGGGAGAGGGAGGGAGGGGGGGGGAAAAAGCCTCTTATTTGAAGTCAGCCGCTCAGTCTGCATGTTTCTCCTCTCCCCAGATTACAATTCGGGGTTTGGCTCCGATCGTGTCAGGACTGCTTTTGAGAAATCTCGGTAACAATTCAGATGCGATCGATAAGGAGTGACAGTTTATTCCACGGCTTTAGCACGGGATGCCGAGCGAAGCATCCAGTCCAGAGGAATGAATTTGTTTTGTATTTGATTTTCCCATTAAATTTATTACCGCCGCCCTTCCCCCTCGGCCCTCTCTTTTCTTTTCTTTCTTTTTTTTTTTTGGCTCGCCTTCTCACTTCCGCCGTCTCCGCCTCACCCTTGTCACTCAGCCGTAAACGTCCGGCAATCTCTCGTCCTGCGATTTCCATGTCCTCACTTTTCATCCGCTTTTCTGATTGCTTCACACCCCCGTGTCGGCACGCTCGCCGCTGACCTCGTCAGATGATGAGGGGGGTGGGGGGGGGATTACGGAACGTCTTTTTGGTTGGCGGAGTGCTACTCGCCCTTTGTAACACTTCATCATATCGGCTGAGGACAGAATGGAGTTGAGAAACATTTTCTTACAAAATGGTGGTTTGGCGCACAATGGTATGGTAAATCTATTACCACTCTGTCAAGGGAAACCACTTGAGGGTTCTCTCAGGCAAAGTGGGGAAGTGCAAACCCGGAAAGCAGGCTCTGCTTTCTCTTGTTAAAGTGTTTTCCGAACCCCCGACCCCCACCCCCCCCACCCCTCCCCGACCCCCCCTTTCTGGATTTAAGGGTCATTGAGGAAGCCAATCGGAGGGGGCCGGCCAGTCAGGGAGCCAACGGCGCGAACAGGACACAAGCCAGCTGATGAAATTCATCCATACTTCTCACTTATGATGACATGATTGATTTTCCCTCAGAGTGCTCAAATGTAGGATTGTCTTCCCGCCCCCCCCCCACCCCTCGTCTCCTCTTCGCATCCCGCCTCAATCTAACCCGCCCACCCGCACGTCCATCCGAGCGCCACGCCGGCAGCTAATGGATAAAGCCTCTGTCTGTCTGGGGCTTGACGAGTGGAAGAACAACTGCGGCGAATGAAGGGTGAAATCTGAGAGTGCAATTTTCCGTCTGTCAATCTCCCGTCAGGAGAACAAGTTGACCACCAATCAGCTGAGTCGATTCGGGGCTGTCGGCCTGAGTGACAGCCGTCGCGGCGCCACATTAACACGGCCATGAGAGACGCGCGCCGGCGGGCGGGCGGGCGGGCGGCGAAAATGTTCACGCTCGCGCCTCGCTCATTCGATTTGGAGATGCGATTCGCATTTTTCCGCCTTAACAAATGAACAAAGTGACAGGTTAATGCATAACATATCACTCCATAATTCATGCTTGTGAATGCCGGAGCCTCCTATCATCCACTAGGTGCTTCAAAATACAACCAATTAAACAATATTTAATTATTAAAGGTAGAAAGTGAAGGAGAAACATGCCTTAAAAAACTCTTGCTGGCAGTCAATTATGATAAAACTTTAATGAGGCTGGATAGAGAGCCATAAAAACTGATAGCCCCTCCGCCATGAATTATATATCCATATCGATTTTGTTTCTTTGCTATAAGAATCGCAAGTAATCGTATGTTACCACATGTAAAGTGCACTTGCCTGGCCAGGATAAATATTAACTATCAAATATATATGAGGGCGCGTGTGCATTTATGACCGGGCTCAAGCGGCGACGGGGATGGGATTTAGGGTCCGCTGGGAACGGATGAAGGGTGCCACATCTGACAGGAAGAGAGACTCTTAGTGGTGCGGCCTTGATATGTTACCTAGTTAGCGTCACGGAGAGAGGAATAAATAGTTCTTTATTATTTGTGGTCGCCATCATGTCTCTCCTAATAGACAGGCCATAGTGAGTTTAAACCGCATTATCCTCGGCGAGACCATCGCAATTACTCTTGAGAGCCGCCTCTGATGTGTGGATAAGGCAGGTCGCCCGTGTCTTAATGAACACAAACAATGTGAAATGGAGGCAAGGAGCAGTGGGGGGAACCATAATGGCAAGGGAGGCCTTGTTTTAATAGAGACGCCGCTAAGTTGTTTGCTATGATCTACGGCCATGTTGAAAAGCGCCAACGTCGGACATCTTTCTCCATGATCCCATTACGACATCAATCTGACACTTTTTTTTGTTGTTGTTGTTGTTGTTGGTGGCCTTCAAATCGCATTTGCTGCACGCTAGAATGTGACTTGTGTGTGTGCGCGTGGCTGTCATTGTCACCGCGTCCCGCCTTGTTGGACACCGGCAAAAGGTCAAAGGGCGGATCAGCGTGACATCCGGGAAGAGAAGTGAGCGAGAGAGAGAGAGAGAGAGAGCGAAGGAGGAGCTCGCACCAACGGCTGGCTGCTAGGTTAATTGATAAACTGCCGCTCCACTTCATTAGTCAGACAGAGCGAGCTTAACGAAGGAACACAGCGAGCGTGTCACTCGGAATATGTTAATCATGAGCGGCCATTATGGGGGGCTTCCTTCACCTGCCGGGTCGGGCCGACCGGTTTAGGCCGATACCGATTTGTGGCAGGAAAATAAATATTGATTGATGATTAATTAGTTAATAAATATTGATTGCCGATCAATTTAAAATATATATACCGGTAATACCTTTTTTTTGTCCCCCAATCCATTTTAAATGGTGTCAATTATATGCAGATTTATATTAAATATATATATATATATATATATATATATATATATATATATATATATATATATATATATATATATATATTTATATTTATACCAGTCGCTGAATCTGTGTCATATTTAATGCATTTATGTTTAGAGCTGCACAATATCTCGAAAAAATATTATTGCAATATTCGCCCATGTAATATGCATATCGCAAAATATATAGACGCATATTTGACCAGTCAGACGCAAATTTAAGTGTGCATCACCATCCAATAGTTGAACAGTATCTAGGGTAATTAATTACAATTAATTAAGAATACATTGAGCTTGCTTATTTTGCCGCATAAAAAAACTTGTTTTTTATTTTATAAGAATTTCATTTCTTTAGTTACATGTTAAATTTCGCAATAGCATCAATATCGTTATATTCAACAACTACATCACATCGCATGTTTTTCCAGTATTGTGAAATTAAATGAACTGTTGCTAATTTTCTCCACTGGAGGGCGCACTTACAACCACTGAATTGGCATTCTGAAACGCAGCTGTTGCTCAGGTTTTGATACAAAAAAAATTGTGCGCTCGTTTTTAGGAGGAGATTTCAAATGATTCTGCAAGCAAATATTTTGAGTCAATATTTATAAGTTATTAGGCCATGGACATACTGTTCAGCCCACTTGAGATCAATTTGGGTAAACGTGGCCCCTGAATTGGCCCCTGCTGTAAACAGTTCAAGGTAAAAACAATCGGCAAACCTCCATTATTTTGGCCTATGTTTGAAGGGCCATAATCGGCCGATATTCTGACAAAAAAAAAAGATAGACAGACGCAAAGAGCTGTCCCGGGTGTTATTGAATATAAATATGTAATGAGCATGTAAAAAATGCATCATTTGGCCTTTTTTCCCCAAAAAGGCGTGCGGTAATACAGCGGGCAGGTGAGCGCCGCACTTGACGCTACGTGGCGGAGGTGAGGGCGTCGCGGGAGAGCGCCTGGCCGAGCGCAGCGACGAGGAGGTTTTTATTGTTGCCCGGCCCTTCCGCTTAAGTGCACATGGCTGGGAGGAAGCCGGGACCTCCAGCTCTGACCTCTGCGCATGTATATTTAATAGGCCATCAGTTGGCCGGGCCAGCGCTCTGATCAGGATTCAGAGAGAGGGGCTTTGAACACCCCTGTGTATTCCTGAGCGTGCAGCCTCAAGCTGCTCTCCCCAGCTGTGTCAATCCGACAGCACTGTTACAGGCACCCAGACAAGGCGGCGGGCTCTCCACCGCCAGCGCCTAATGACTATACGGCAGCTAGAAGAAGAAGAAGAAGAAGAAGAGGGGAGGAGGAGGTGGAGAGAGAAAAAAAAAAGAGCAAAACAAACAATAACATTTGGCGCGTGGATCTCTGCTACCATCTAATGAGTGCTTTTAAAAGCTGAAATATTGCAGCAGCTGATGTGCTTGGGGTTACATCAGCGACGGCGTCTCGCTCGCGACGTCGCCTTCCTCCTTAATAATAACAAAACGGGCAATCACGCGGCGAGGGCGCCCGTAACGACCGCAGCAACAAGATGGCAAACGGAGAAGTGCCACTCGTGTGTCTTTTCTTCTAACAAGGTATCACTGCGCCTTGAATCAAGACGGCTCGCTCGCTCGCTCGTGTGTGTGCGAGAGAGAGAGAGAGAGAGGGCAGCTTAACGAGGGTGGTTCATTTGACAGGCAATTAGTTTGCGGAGCTGCTATTGACAGGCCCGGCGCTTGTGTTTGTTCAACAGCTCTGGGTGAGTTCCACGCTCCCCGGGCTACGTGACAAAGCACCTCCGACAGGGAGCTCCTGATCCTCCACCGAGGCTCGGAGGAAAGGTGGGGGGGGGCGGCGAGGATGTGTGACAGCCTAGCAAGGAGGAGAGAGCGAGGGCGGGGAGAGATCCAGCACCCACAAGGGTCTATTAGGGGGTTTGTTGCAAGTTAATGTCGCTACAACACACTTCTTGTGTTGTATTTCGAAAAGGGGGCCCGAGCGATGATGTTGTCATTTGTTGTGTGATTGCAGGGGGATAGGGCGGGCTAATCTTTGCAGATGCAGCAAGGGGGTGGTGTTGGGGGGGAGACGGAGGAGAGGCGAAATATAACAAGATCCAAACACTCTTTTATCCGGGAAAATCCCGTATTCTAATGCAAAGGCCCATCCCTCTTTTAGTTGCAAGCGGCGGCGATCAATATCATTATTTTCACAGCGGATCGAAGCGCCTTCACCGAGTTAATGGGGGATTGAGGTGGTAAACGTTTACCCCCTCTCGCTGTCAGCAGAGCACTGGGCCATAGTGGGCCCAGATGACAGCAGCCCGCTGCGGACACACTGTGTGGAGATGTCGTGCCGGGGGTTCGACAGGGCTGCATGGACTGTCAAGCGCCTGCCAGGCCGCCGGACGCACCCGCGTTTCAGACACTTGAGCAGCGGCGGCGGCGGCATGGATGACTCTGGCGGAAGCGGTGGCAGACGCACGCACTAGTGTTCTTTTTTTGTTGTTGTCACTGAAAGCTTCGCTTGCTTTTCAATGCTGCGTTCCAGAAAAATCTCGAGAAAACATCAGCACGTTATCGCGGGCCCGTTTACTTGGTTGATATGTTTCACACCTGCACACAATAAATCCGCCGTATAGAAGAAGTACATTTAAAACTTTGCATATAGTTTGGCCTGTTTTAAACACTCATAGCAACTATAAACTGTCTAGAAAATACTGTGCATTTTGTTGCTGTCTCTATACATGAATATGCCTTTAAGAGGCGGGGCCTAGTAGGGTGACGTGTGATGTCAGAGTCCATGTAAGTGTTTGAAAGTTGTGGCTAATAGCAGCTTCCACGCGATTGTGCTTATTCTGTATGTGTTCTCCCAATATGGCTCTCCTTTCCCACATGTGAGGGCATTAGAGTAAGTTTACTGTAAAACCCCTTTAAAACCCAATTGTAAAAAAAAAAAAAAATGCAACAGAGAAGATATGGGCGAGTACCAATCCCCAGGTATCCATACCGGTCCAATACCCGTCCTTATTTCAAGGTATCGATACTTGCAACGGGGGCCAGTTTCAGCCGCCCTCTCGTGGCCGTTTTAGCATCAGGAACTATTGTGAAACTGACAGAACACACATATTTTGATTGGGACTTTTTATGGCCCACTGGATTATTCATTTGCTTTGTTTGTTTATTATATATATATATATATATCTGTACTTGATATTAGTATTGTATTGTATTGGTGACTACTCAAGAGTTAAATCCTTATACTGGTATCAAACATCCCTAACATATTGTGGACTCTTCCAAAAGTGGTAGAAAATATGCCTCAGAAATCGTGTTCAAACCACCAACTATCTTGTGCCGATCATCTGTGGTGATCATCCAAAAGATGAAATCCACAAATTCGCTTTTTGGTTTTAAGTTTTGAACACAAAGTTTCGCGGGCTCGTCAGATGCAAATTCCCACGCACTCGGGATGATTGAAATCAAACACAACACGTCTTTGATGTGGTTGTTGGCTTCCCCCAAATTTATCGGAGCAACAGACTGCACTCATGTGCAACTCGTTCCCCCCACGGGGAGTTTGTGTCCCACAATTGTAAACGCACACATTGTTTGAATGAGCAAGCTGTGTGTGAGTCAAAAGGGTTCACAACATTTGTTGTGGCAAAATATCCACACTCTTAACACTTGCAGTGACTTCACTTCAAACTTCATTTTGAAAACCAGCCGAGCGATCTAAAGTGAAAAACCTTCATTGAAATAGGTCAGTTTACACTTGTCGCCAAGTTTTGGGAAAATAGTAGATCAGGACATTTACTCTTGATTGTATCATTTCAACACACTTCCTTGACCCCAAATACTGCCTTCCTATTAGCCAATATGTTTTGTCTTTCCAGTTCGGAGAGGATTTATGATTCCATCAGTTCGGGCCTGGAATTAATTAATTAACTTTCCTTTGTTTCCAATGAGAAAATTTGTTTTTGAAATTAGAACATACTGGAAGCATCACAACATGGATTGTGTTGAACTTTGGAGGTTGTACTGGAGATCATCGATGCAGCATCGACTTTTTACAAGTTACAAAAGAGTTAGTTTTCAAAACATGACGTGTTTTTGTTACATATTTACTGTAATTGACTTTACTACGACTTAGGTTATAGGTTAATGATAGATAGACTAAACATTTTACTCTAATATAGCTACGATAGCATAGGTTAGAGAGAGATCACACATTTTTATTGTAAATGATTTTACTGGCATGTTAGCATAAGTTAGCGATAGACTACACATTTTACTGTAATTGACATTGCTACGTTAGCATAAGTTTGCGATAGACTATACATTTTACTCTAATTGACTTTATTGCTATGTTAGCATAGGTTAGCAATGGACGACACATTTTATTGTAATCAACATTGTGGCTATGTTAGCATAGATTGGTGACGTTATACGTTAGCATAGGTTAGCGATAGACTACACATTTTACTGTAATTGACTTTGCTACATTAGCATAAGTTTGCGATAGACTACACATTTGCTGTAATTGACTTTATTGCTATTTTAGCATAGGTTAGTGATAGACTACACATTATACTGTAATTGACTTTACTACATTAGCATAAGTTAGTGATAGACTACACATTTTACTGTAATTGACTTTACTACTATGTTAGCGTAGGTTAGCGATAGACTACACATTTTCCTGTAATTGACTTTACTATGTTAGCATAAGTTAGCAAAAGATTACAAAATGTTCCTGTAATTGACTTTACTACTATGCTAGCATAGGTTAGCGATAGACTACACAATTTACTGTAATTGACTTTGCTACGTTAGCATAAGTTTGCGATAGACTATACATTTTACTCTAATTGACTTTATTGCTATGTTAGCATAGGTTAGCAATGGACGACGCATTTTATTGTAATCAACATTGTGGCTATGTTAGCATAGATTGGTGATATACTCCAGGCGCCTTCAGCTTTCGTCATCACCAGAGAATCAGAACTCTGTCAAACCACGGCCAACCTATAATTTGCTGCAGACAGCCAACCAAAGCAACAACTAGCTCATCAGATTGTCAGTCATGTGTTTTTCCTTGACCCGAATGTTAATATGCTGGCTCGGTAAGCTCCGCGCGGGATAGTTCGGACTTCGCAGCAGTTTCCAGCTAGCACGACATAACAAGCCCACTCGGTGCGATCCATCAGTAATGATAGGCAACGTCCTATGACGCGTGGCACGAGCGTAAAACAATATTTCGGTCGTCGCCGAGCTCACTACGGATCAGCTGCTCCGTCGGCTGTTTTTTTTTTTTTTTGAGCAATGACGACGCTCGCTGCAGCTGGCGGCGGCAAAACAACTCCTCTGCTACGGCAGCATATGCTAAATAGCTCTTCAAGTGCGCAGATGCGTGGCCGTAAAATACTTCCCCTGTCTGCGTATCTGCATCTCCCAGATGGGTCCCAAGCTGTGCCAAACTGCATCTCATCAGCTGCTGTGAACTATGGCATCACATGACCGCCGCAGATATGCGCAGCGCTATTCTGTCGCGCCTTGGCAGCGCACCGTCGGGCCATGCATCATCGGCGGCGGGTGGTCAGGGCCAGGAAGGCCTTCACTGCTGGCCAAAACACTATCAGGAGCACTGACCTGAGTAATTGACAGCCCCCATAAAAGCTTTATGATTGCCTTGTAGATGCCACAAGATGGCGGCCAATCACTACTTTTTGTCTAATTTGACCTTCTCAACTCATTTCAACATAATTCCAAGATGGCATCTTGTAAGCTTTCTTTTGGCTGTATTGCTTTTTTTTTTTTTTAAGAGATTGTTTTGTTTTTTTTTGTTTTTTTTTCAGGGCCGATACCGCCACCAATTACTAGTTGCTGTGGTGGCCGATAACCGATTTTTGGAGCCCATTTTTGCTTTCACTCAAAGCGAAAATATTGATGTCAAATTAAAAAAATATATATAATAATTGTTGAAATGTCTTTGAGCATATATATTGAACAACTTTTCAAATTTGCAATTTTTTTTTAAATATATTTCGCAACAGCTTTGTTGCGTAATTTTAGCAAAAGCTTCCTATAGTTCTCTATAGTTAAAAAAAAATAAAAATCCAAAATATCTGAAACGTTAAAATTTTCACTTTTTTTGTTTAAATTTCAATCAAAAACAGAAGCTTCAGAGAGTTCCCAGAGTCATTTGAATTTCTTATAAACTTAACTGAATTTTTAAATAAATGGTTCCCTGAAGTTAGCACAGTTTTAAATTGATCTATTATTTGCCATCAGATTTCTTTATATATATATATATATATATATATATATCGGTTTACCTATGTATTTTTATTTATTTATTTATTTATTTTTTTTATTTAGTCCAATCAGATTTCAGCCCCTGTGTTGTTACCATATCAATCTAATCTGGCCTTGAAAATCAATACAATTACTTCTATATGAGCAATGTGACTGTTTCTTGTTTCTTGCATCTGTGGCGTGTAAGATGTTTTTCTTTACTTTGTGGATGAAGTCTGTAAGTCCCCACTGAGGGCCCATGTACCAAATGTGAGTCCACGACTGATCATGGGGCGTTACAATAGAAAATAAGTAGCCTTGTCGTTCAGTGTTCTTCGGACAAATGCTTTTCTTCCCCACGCATTTTTTTTTGTGGGGAAAAAGACTAATCAGGCGAGCTGATTTGTGTTTTCGCGAGGGTGTGACACAGCACTGAGAGATTTCATGGGACCTTGCTCCATGACTCAATGACTTATTGGTTTCCGCCCTATTTTAATCGCCGCAGGGTCTCGGGCCAAAAGAATCTCGGAGGATTCCGGAGAGCTCTTTTTCCTCCGCCGTTCAGCAGAATGGAATTTTGCTCCGCGAGCGGCCTCACGTCATCCGAGGCGTCCTTCACAGTTTTTCGGGGGCCCTAATTCAAACCACATGCCGGCCGACGTCCGGTTTGCGGACCTCTGCGGGAGGAGGACGCGCTCTCCCCCCCCCCCATTGGCTGCTCGGGGATGGGAACCGGGGTGCGTTGGTGGAGAATGATAACAAACACATCTAAGTAGAAGCCACAACATGGCCAAAGCACACATACACATTCGCATGCGTAAATATACACCAACATGTTTGGACATGTACGCAAACATACACAAACACACAACATGGGGGCTGTTTGCTTGACAAGATGGAAGAACGAGCGGCAGCCTCAGTAATATTGCCGCTATTCTTCATTGACAAGCATATATTATATATATTTTTTTTTTTCCTCCCCGTTCCCAACTGACTTTGCGGCGCTGAACTCCATTTATGAATTATCTGACATATTTCCCGCTATTTTTTTTGACAGCCGTACTCAGAGGAAATTTCAAGGCACCTTTCCTGGTGACATGTGGAAATATCAATATTTGAATAAATTGCAGATTTGGATCTCCTTACATGGATGCTCTCCAGCAAGCGCGTGTGTGTGTGTTTGCGCGAGTGAGTGAAGGCGATGGGAATGGGTTTGTTTCATTCTGTTAGCACGGTCTTATCCCCCCGAGCCCGCAGGCACAAATCTGTATGCAGCATTTCATTAGGAGCGAGCGCCAGTGAGTGACATGTGAAGCGCACCTCGCCGTCGACCTGATGAAGTTTACTTCCCTCAAACGACAAAAAGCCACTTTGTAGACTAGCCCTTTTTTAAACCCCCCCCCCCCCCCCTCCCCATACCAGAAGAGAAGTTTGATGACGGCGGAGCAATAATAAAAGAATCATGACTGTTGTTTCGCAGTATGACAGGCCGATGTGTAAACAAATATTACACTTGCAGAAAAATGTACGCTTCAGAGCCTTTTTCTCCTCCAAAGCGGATGTGGCTCGATAGAACTGTGACACCGTTCAAAATTCAATCGGTTTGAAAAACCTCGCTTGACAAGAAGCAGAAAGAGGGGCCGACCAAAAAAACATAAAACAGGCAAACATTTGTCACCTGCGAAGTCGCCGAGTGAGCCTCTCGTACGTTAATGGTCCGAGAGGGGAAAGTGAGGTCTCATCCGGATCCGGAATGATTTCTGCACCCGAGGGAGCCACGTGCATAAAAGATCCCGCATGAGGTCATGAGAAGTTACAACCTGAGCGCCTCAACATGTTAAATGGGATTTTCCCTGTTTTCCACTCAAATTGCTGCCAAACGCGCAATCTGGATCGGATCGGAATCAAACTCGCTGCTTCAACGTATTCACTATGTATATTTTTTGTATATTATTCTCTTTTCTTTTAATCGAACTTCCAAAGACGAAGTCTACTTTCCGGCATAGGAGCTGCTGCGGTACTTTGCAAAGTTCAATTTGTTCCGTAACCAGAGTGTAAAGAACAGGTTTATTTGCCAGGTTTTCCACAATGTTGGAACTCTCATTTTCTAGCTTCCTGTTGGGCGGACGTTTTACTTGGAAAGGATACGGAATGGGATTAGAGGTACAACAAAAATTCACAGACGGCAAATTCAAAGGTTTAAAGAAACTTAGCCCAGTTGAAAGTGGCAACAAGGTAAATAATTGTGCTTGGATTTATGTTTGTGATTAGATTTTGAGTTTAAGTCACCAGTGTGAGGAGCCAGCAGAGAACTATCCATCCATTTCCTTGACCGCTTATTCCTCACAGGGGGTGCTGGAGCCTATCTCACCTGGCTCTTGGCAGTAGGCGGGGGACACTCTGGACTGGTTGCCAGCCAATCGCAGAGCAGAGAACTAAATATCTCAAAATAATCACTTATTGGCCATTGGATTTTTAAAAATGTCCGATGCCAAAATGCGCCAAAATGCCAAATATTATCCCTGATGATCGGCTTGTCTGACATTCTACCACTATTCATAACAGAATCCCGCTTAATTTGTCAACGGCTGTAAACAGGAAGTGGCACGCAAACGAGGTCATCAACCACGAGCGCCGTCGTTCCTCTCATTCACGGGTGACGGGCGCGGTGTGAGCAAAGTGACGTTTTCCCCCCCCGCCTGCCCACCCCGTCAAAATGGCCCGTTGTTGTTGATGTTGTTGTTGTGTGCTAAAGCGGTGATGAATACGCCGGCGCCGTCCACGGGGGTCAATGTCAAGCATCGATAACACTCAGCGTTGTCGTCTTCAAGCTGCCGCCGTTACGTATGAGGGACTCCCGCCTATCCGTCTCACTCGCTTTAGCCGCGGTAGCTGCCATGTTGTCTGCGCGCTTGATAGATCACCCTCCTGTGTGACCCCCCCCAAACATCATTTTAAGGAACCTGAGAAATGGCTTCCCCATGTGAGGCTACTCAGGTACCCACCCCCCCCTCCTCCCCGAGAAGGACCTGGTTGACCCCCCAAAAGCTAACCTCCCTGACCCCTGTGTGGTACTTTCTCCCGCACAAAACACAAACAAATCTTATCACGCGCTCGGTGGCTCGAAGGTGTTTGGGTAAAGAACGAGAGGCCCGATATCAACGTGGCGCCGTGACAATCATCTGTCCGCGTGACCCGCGCTTTCTCCGACAGAGTCTGCTTGACACCCTACAACCAACGCGGAGGTGAGCGCGCCCCCCCCCGCCCCAACTCGCCGTTGTCCTAACCCTTATCTCCTCTGCTCTCCATCTCGAACCCTCCACTCCTCTTGTGTGCACAACTTAATAAGCAAGCAAGGGCGAGATTGCCATTATGGAAACCCTGGAAAATAGCCCGGACATTTCCACCCCGCCCGCCCGCCCGTATCTGCCATCTCCATCTGGAGAAGGCGCTCTCGCTGCCCCCCTCGTCCAATCTGTGTGCGTGTGTACGTATGTATGTGTGTGTTTTGGGGAGGGGGGGAGTTTATGCTGCAGTGATGGCTTTCACTCTCCACTGGCTACAATGAGATTGGCCCACCAGGGTTGACTCTATTCGAATCGACAAGCCATTTCAATAACGTAACAAAACAGAACAGAGTGGTGATGTTGAATAAAACATTTTGGAGGAGAGCCCAAGGGGGGCACGAGAGGCAGTGAGGGGCTCCCAACACTTAAGAGGAAACATCTCCATATGATAGGCGAATGATAGCATAAAAAAAACAAAAAAAAAACGGCTTTCTTGTGATGTGTTATTACGCAAAAGGACACCGTTTTTGCAAGGTTTCCGCCAGTCAGAGGTGTTAGCGATGCTACATTGCTATCCCCAAAGGAAATAATGCAACTAGATATGCTGTCAGTTAGCTACCATTCCAAAACTTTACTATCCGTCGGAATAAAGAATTCAAATGTGATTGTCTGAACAAAGATGTAATTCCAAGTAACGTTATGATGCCACCTTTCCACCTAATTGCACAACTCGTGTTGTGTGTTTTAAAGCAAACCACGTTAGAGTCCCGCCTACTCACGGCAACTAGAATCCTTTCCCCTGTTGACATCTTGAAGAAGGGTCGTAACGTAATCGGGGGCTCGTCCGGGATGTGGACCCGGGGACCTCTCACGATTTTAGTTTACAAACTATGTTCAGCATTGAAGACCTCACCGCCAAGTGTTCGACCTCAGCAAGGTCATCTGGTGGCCCGATGTACTCAACTTGGGTAATCTTTTTAAATGCAGTTGAAATGACAGATGTGATTTTTTTTTTTCATCCAGTAAATTAATCTCCATCTCGTTGATCATTATAAAGATGCAATTCCACCATTTTTTATTTTTTTTTTAATTTATAGAACTAAAAGTTCCTTCAACGAAACGAATCATGGACGATTTGAAAGTGGAACAATTCAGTTGAATTTGGTATGTTATGGCTCACCTCGTGACTTTTTTTTTGTTTTGTTTTCGTTTCACATACATTTGAATGAATGCGCCATTTCCTTCTAAGAGAAATTTCTCCAAACAAAACGATTCGTATCTCGTAACATTTTAAAGTGCAATGATTTGATTCAGTTCAGTGCGATGCACTCGCATCTTTTAAATCAGAAATGGATTTTCCGATTCAAACAGTTTTTGTTTTGTTTTTTTTGCTACACCCCTAGTGGTGACACATGTGCTTTCTACTGCTTCGTATCTCATCTTAAAGAGATACTTCACTTATTTAGCCCATTATAGCATCCATCCATTTTCTTGACCACTTATTCCTCACCAGGGTCGTGGGGGGCTGCTGGAGCCTATCTCATCTGGCTCTGGGCAGTAGGCGGGGGACACCCTGGACTGGTTGTCAGCCAATCACAGGCCCATTATAGCAATAAAAAGTTAATATTTTGTCTATATTTAATTTGATACTTTCATTATTTTTCACGTACAATTAGGACCTTTAAAAACACATTTTGCAACTTGCTGTCGACTGAAAATGACATCACAAGGGCTGAGGGTTTTCTCGGTTTGGTCATGTGACATTCATAAACTGAGCTGTGATTGGTTACCTGAGCCCTTGTGATGTCATTTTCAGTCGACAGCAAGTTGCAAAATGTGTTTTTAAAGGTACTAATTGTACATTAAAAAAAAAAAAAAGAAAATATCAAATTTATTATAGGCAAAATATTAACTCTTTGACCGCCAAAAACGTTTAATAACACTGAGTAAACTCAAAATGTATGCCGCCATAAACGTTAAATGACGTCAACTATGTTTATTCATTTTTTTTAATCAATGGGCAATGCAACAGCTAAGTGCAGCACTGCCTGGTCAATGGGTCGTGGAATCAAAAACACTCACTAACTATGTCCAGCAGATGGCAGTATTGTATCTCTTTTCAATGGGCTGCCCATGTATCAAATTACAATGAAACATTACAAAATCTGATGAAGTAGAACGTTTTCAAGGATGACGTGAATGATAACGTTTTGATAACGTGTGGCAGTAAAAGAGTTCATGTTTGACTGCCAAAAATGGCTAAATAAGTAAAGTATCACTTTTACTCTTGTCCTTCACAATAAGTGTCAACTTCAGAAGTATATTTTACCATAAAATGTTGGTTTAATTCCAACTTGTACGACTTCGAGGACGTCAACTTTCAGAGCGTCCACACTCTGGGCCTAATAAAAGATTGCAATGAGGTCAGCACGTCACTAATCCCTGACGTTATTAGTAAAAACAAAGCCTACAGCTTGACGCCACGCACCTCGTCATGCACGTGCATACGGTCCGAACATAATACGCTGTGACTTCAAGCATACAATGAGAAGAGAAAATAAATATGTGAAGAGCAGCGGGGGGTGGATCGGCCCAGGCCGCCTCGGACCGATGTCATCACTGCCCCCCCACCCCCACCCACCCCCTCAACGGGCAAAAGGGCTCAATGATTACGGAGGCTCAGCTTCCCTCTAAGAAAGCAAACCGGAGCCGCAGTCCAAACAAGAGCGAGCCGGCAGCCAGAGAACGCTGACTAGCTGCACCAGGCGGCTCGGGTTCACCCGCCGCCTCCGACCCGGCTGGCCCCCGGGCCCGCATTAGTCCCCCGGCCCAGCCTCACCAGGACAAACAAACAAGCAGCACTTTACGCAGTCGGGGACGGGCGGCGGAGGCGGGGCCAGTCGGTGCCACCAGCACTGCATGGAGGGGAATTTGACCCAATTGGATTTGCTTTATCACCACATATAATGACTGCCAGCCAAAAAAAACAAGTTGCCATTCTGACTTTGGCCCAAAGAGGGGTTACTCCACCCCCCAAAAAACAGATGGGGAGGCATCTCAAAAATGTTCTCTGCCTCTGGGGACATGTGGTTTTCCCCATCATTATATAACTGTAAACTCCTGGATGTCAGAGATTGGGGGGATAATAACTTTCAGATGTGGACGCCGGGACCTGCTGGATGGGAACAGTTACTTGGCAGAGGGGAGGAAGTCCGAGAGATTAGGACTAAGATGTGACAGGAATAAAAGTGGATCGGGCCCGTTCCTGCGCCCGCTAATGGCGACTCGCTGGGTGGCAAACGCGCCAGATGAATCCGTCAAGCTCGGGAAGATGGCGTCACGTCAACGTTTGCTCGTCAACGCGGAGGCACGCGCTAATTCTCCTCCCGTAAATGAGTCCTTACACGAGTGTCATCCTGTAAAACCGTTTTTTTATTTTTTTTTATTGCTCCGTCTCACACGGCGGGCTCGCATCATCGCTCGCGGTTCAAGGTTTGCTCACTCCAGCTCGACACCCCCGCCACCACCTTGTCGGATGAAATGACACATTTCCTCTCCTTTCGCTATTTCAACACCGGGGCTCGGCAGTAAAAAACCTGTCTCCCCCCCCCCCCCCCCCCTCTTCTTTTTCATTTCTCCTCCCTCCTTTTTTTTTAAAGCATCGACCGCAATGCTGAACAAGCAGAGGAGGGTTTTTTATTGTAAATCAATAGTGATCGATTAGCAGCCTGGGTGTTGAATATGGATCGATATCACACCGGGTCTTGTGGAGGAGATCTGATTTCAATTGGCAAGAGAAGCCCGCAGCAGGTTTCCATCAAGCGGTAATTCAAGACATGGGAACATAAGTCAGATGGATTGATATAGACTAGCCAGGACCTTTCTTGCCACTGAACCAGCACAAGGAAATTTCTGTCATATATCATTAACGCAGTTTGGGGTCGGCAGTTAAAAAAAAAAAAAAAAAAAAAAAAAGAAGAAGGGGAGGGAGGAGGTGCATGTGCTGAACACCCCACTGACCCTCCGTGCAGAGCAATGGTCAAACGCTGTGAAAACACGCCGTTAATAGCAGCAACGTAACGCGTTGGAGCCGAACCGCTTACAGAGATGCGCCACAAAGATGTCCCGTCGCGAGAAGCAACCCATGTGAAAATATTTATTTTTTCCCCCGCTCTTGGATTGTTTTCAACCTGGGCCTTTTTTTTTTTTTTTGTTGTTGTTGTTTTAATTCAGCTTCAGTCATTATTTGCTCGTGATTTGTGAGTGCAGATGCGAGAGGGCCTGCGGTTACCGTTCCAAACGACAGCATTGTAAACCAATCAAAACGCGGCTATAGTTAGAAATAACTTGTCACTTGTAATAAATGACAGCGGTTCAGGGATCCTTCCATCGGGACCTCTGCTCCGATACATCCCGGGCGCCCCTGGGGGCCCCCGAGCGGAGCAGCCGGCGGACCCAGCTCGTTTCCCCGAGGTAACTGATGACCCCCTCTTGCTGTATAGCCCCCCCCCCCCCCCCCCCAATCTCATGTCCTGTGACCTCACGCCAGCGGGAGCATGTCCGATGGAATCTTACGACTGCTCGGCCCGTCCTAATCTCCACCGTGTCACACTACAAATTGCCACATTCACAAAATGGAAATAGATGGAGGGGAGAATTGGGGGGGGGATTGTATGTTCTGCTGTCACACGAAGACAATAAAATAGAACATTGTACAGGGTTTCCACGGGTCATTAAAAAGCATTACAAGTCATTTCATGGATTTGGGTAAACTTAAGGCCTTAAATGGCAATACCATGTCCAGAGGCATTCCAATTTTTAATACAATTGATGTCAAAACTTTCCTTTTATTTTACATACATTGTGTAAAGGAGTCACTATAACACAATTTAACAATAATAAATTTGATTACAAATATATTATCTATATTTGTGCGGACTGTTAACTAGTTGTAATTTACAATGAACAAACAAAGTGTTCCAAATACCAATTGCTCTGAATTTTGGAAAAGGGGAAAAAAAAACAAGGTCACCAAGTTCAACATGAAACACTAATGCCACCTAGTAGCAGAAAATTACCTCAACACAAATCTGATTTAATTTTTCAGTCATCTAACTGTTTAGTATATTTGTTTAACTTCAAATAACTATGAATTACTGACGATAAAATTACTGTATCAGTGAACGAAAACATACACCCACATTCTTATTTGGATACCATATTTGTCCTTCTTTATGTTAACAAGAGTATGAAGAACAAAACAAAAAAATGTGTACATTGAAAGCAGATATAATGCACGATTAATTTGCAATTAATCGCGAGTTAACTATGGAAATCATGTGATTAATTACGATTAAAAATTTTAATCGAGTGACAGCCCGAATATAAAAACGTGTATGCGTGTATTTGTGTGTGAGCTCATGTACGACATGGGCATTAAATGACTTTGAAGTTGCATTAAAAACAGCATTATTTGCTAATACCTGCAGAAATCATGTTGTATATTAATTTAAGATTTAGAATTTTGATACTTTTGCATGACTTTTTTTTGTTTTGTTTTGTTTTGTTTGTTAAAGATAACATTTTCACCATGGCCACAGTTTTTAAACACTATTTGGAGTGGTGGGGAAAGGTCGAAATACATACATTTATTTATTTATGTATTTATTTATTGTATTTTTTTTTTTTTAAACACCCCCTATGTTGGTGTGTTTATAGACCCAACCGGTGTCATACAAGTTCAAATGGAAAACTACATCACACTACAAAGTGACACATTGAGAAAGTGTAAACAGATAAAGTGGCGATTTGGAGGTTTTGTTCTTAACCACTTCTGTCGACTCGTCGACTTCAAAAAAAAAAATAATTGTGCATCATCTTGTTAACATCAACCACACAAATTCAGAAAGTGAAAATAGACGGAGGGGGAGAAATGGGGTGGGCGGGGGGATGTGGGTTAGAGGTTCTCATTGACAAGCAGCCCCCCCCCCACCCCCCTTCCTTCGCCCCCTCAAGAAAAATACTTGAGGAAAAGAACAGGTCGGGAGATCCCAGCAAGGAATCGCATCTCGGCGAACATATTGATCTGATTTACAAAACCTCCCGTCCTAATGCGAAACAAATGGCATGGGCGTGAACTGGTACTTAACCATAAAACCCCAGCATTACTCCGCCTCCCATGAAATACCGCATATATCCCTCAGCGTGGCCCGATGTGCTGTTTTACGGCCAGATACGACTGAGGTTGACCCAACAGTTTGTTTGACAATTAGAGGAAACCTAATCGGGACGGAATGGGAGCGAGAATACGCCAAGAAGAAGAAAAAAAAACGGAGAGAAAACAAAAACAGTGGTGGCTCTTTACAGACTCTGTTTGGCAAAGCGTCATTAATGCTTCAGGGCACCGAACGACATCCGCTTCAATTATACAGCAGCGCTAAATATTTGAGGAAGAGTGACATGTTTTATTTACTCCAGCTTTAATTTCAATAATGTACGATTTCCACCGCGCCGACTCCTCTTGGTTGCGGGGGGAAGGAATCTTTTATCGGTTGTTTTCTGTCATAATATCCCAATAAATCACTCGCCCTCGCTCGGCAGCTGGCTTGTGAAAGCCGCACAAGCACAACAACGAGACGGCGGAGGCAACTTTTAACAAGCCGTCGGAACGCTGCGGCAGGGAAGAAAAAAAAAACTAACAAAAAAAAAACGCCGACTTTCAAGGCGAAAGGCCGGTCCAAGAAGCTCCCGCATACGTACGGGAAAATGTCACCAAATGTCTGACAAGACTCAAAACAGACAAACATACGCTCACGTCTGGAAAGTATTTACGCGAGATCGGCTCTCGTGCACAAAGCGTCGTCGTTGCCATGTTTTGCTGTGCTATAAATGAACGATAAAATATAACATCGCAGCGTAGACACGAATATTGAAAATATTCCAATCAAATCAATAGGAGGTACAGCTTTGACATCTCGTAATGGGGTCAAGGCACCAATGAAAAACAAAATGTTAACCACTAGCTTAATGCTATCATGTAATTCCAAACACTATAGACGGGCTAACAGAAATTAGCATTGACGTTACGGTAATTATAAACCTGAAAACAACTGCTACTATAATACAACATGGAGCAGCAACACAACAATGAGAGCATACAACAATATCTACACATACAGTATCGTCACAGATAGAAACCTCCTATGTCCATATTTTTTTAATTTCATATTTTTCACAAATCGACACTATTGGTCAGTCCTCGTGTTTTTTGTTTTTTACAAATTATTCACCAATCTAAAGGGCTTGTAATGTCAACATGTTGTGGAAATGTGAGGATTCCGGCTGATGCAACGATATATGACGATTATTTGAGTTGAGTTGAGTTGGGGTCCTTCTTTGCCTATTTTTCATATTATTAATTACGCTGCATCTACTTCCAGTAGACCTCCTGGCATGTTGTGGTACTACTACGAAATAGAGCTGCAAGTGACAATTATTTTTTATCATCGATTAATCTGTTGACATTTTTTTAATTAATTGATGCATCATATTAAAATAACATTAATTTCCGCCCCTTTATTCAAAAGTAGGACATTATTTCAAATTAATTATGATTCAGTTACTGGTTTGGTATGTAATGTGTTAGAAAATGGGGAAAAAAAATACAATAATTTTTTTTTTTTTTTATTTTGACTCAACAATCAGTCAACAGAAATTAGAGAATACTTGCACAATGTTAAATTAAATATTTATATAAAAAAATCTAAATGAATTAACAATACGATATGTGATTAGTTGTTGATTGATTGATTACTGTAGTGGTTGAAACTCTACACCGAAGGTGCATAACTCTAAATTCTGACTTGCTATAGTAAGATTGACATAAATGTGCAATGTAACGTGATAACGAGGGTCCAATTTTTTTGTTGTTTTGTTTTTTTCTCTTCGTCATCTCACGAACAGAACCATCGAAAACCTCCTTGGTGGAGGTAAGAACTCGCTGCAAGCCTTTCTGATTCCCCTCATGCAATGCGTGTTGCTTTTGGCCCCGCCGTCCGTCCCATCAGCCCAACTCTGGCCTTGTTTCTGTCAGCAGTGAAAGTGAGGGAAGGAAGGAAGAAAAAGAACGAGGGGGGAAAAGAGAAGTGGGTGGTAGGGAGGAGGGCGAGAGGAGGGGGGGCGTCTCCATGGACAGATGGACTGCTCTTTCTCAACACATGTGGAACCATGTTTCGTCTTTGACTGGCCCAACCCGCCCGTGGTTCTGCTGGTTCAACCGCCTCGCTTCCTTCTCTTCAGCGCACGCAAACATTCCTTGTGCGCACACATGTTAAAGTCATCACCCCTGCTCAAGCGCTAGTAAAACACAACACCCCCGGCTCCTCGGCTGTTGTCAAGTCTTGCCATTAGCTGATGCCACTGGGGAATCCTACCCCAGTGAGGTGGGCGTCCCCGGGGAGCGCCAGGCACCGCGTTTACGTGCAGCCGCCACTCATGCGAACCCAAACATGTGAGCGTAATTTGGAAGAAGAAGAAGAAGAAGAGGAGGAGGAGGAGAGGAGGAAAAAAAATAAAATCCTTTTACGCCGCGCGTCTTTTGTGCGCGTCTTGACATTTACAAACTGCGATAAAACTGACACGAGGGAGGAGGGAATAGAAAACAGGGCGAGGATAATTTGAGGTAATGTTTTGCTTAGCGAAACACTATTACCCAATCCCGCGTGTTGGAGCGCTGGGACGGAGGTTCTGGCTCGCCGAGAGAGAGAGCGAAAGGGGTCTGGGCTTCATTTTTTTTTTTTCGCCGAGCGGCGAGCCAACGGCGGCGCGCCAAGTACAGCTTTTCGCTCTCAACACTTCCTGCTCTCGCTCCTCTGGCGCGAGAGGAGACGGACGGGCTTCGCTCAGACGTCACGCCGACCTCCGCCGCCCTGCCCGCCTCAGCGCTTGGCAGGACGTTTCTCGGCCGTCCGAGAGAAGAGCCTGATGCGGTTCATAGTTATTATTATTGGATATTGACTGTGGGAAAGGAGAGCCACACCAGGTGAACAGTAAAACACATTGAGCACACATGCTGGACCTGCTGTTGGCCACAGCTCACTCCCAGACACTCACGCATTCGCCAATGTCACATAGCAGCCCACTAGGCCCCGCCTCTTGAAGGCACATGCATGTACGCTTACAGTATTTTCTAGGGACGGGCGAGCACCGATATCAGGTATCGTATCGAGCCAATACCGGCCTTATTTTTAGTTACTCGTAGAGGCTGCCGATACCAGCCGCTGATACTTCAAGGGAAAAAAATCTGACTTTGAGTAAGCCCTCGGCATTCGGTGGCACGATACTGCGGCGGTTTGACACATTCTCAAAAAGAAAGATTTTGTTAACAATGTTTTGTCATCGAGTTAAATACAATTCAAAAAGTACTCGAAGGTACAGTATAAGTTAAATATTTGTAACGAAGGTTTTTACTTTGTAGGTATTTGTTTTTATTTTCATATTTTAATGTATCCCATATATTTCAGATTGCTTTGCGTGCATTGCTGAAACTTTTTTAAATCGGTAAAATTGTTTTTATATTATTATTATTTAAATGTTTTATTTGTTTTGAGTTGCGATAAGTGGCTTAAACTAAAAGCTAAAGGTTTTTTTGGGGGGGGTTTGTTTTTGTTTTTGTTTTGTTTTTAATATAAAAAATAATGTCAATATTATTTTGCTTTTTCAGGTTTTTATTTTTTTTATGTTAAATGCCAATAAGTTACACATCCTGAAATTTACGTTAATTTTTAAAATGCTAAAATATTATTGTTAATATATATTTTTTATATTTTTCCTGTTTTTTTTATTTATTTTTTTATTTTTTTATTTTTTAGGCCACATTTTCCCCCTTTTATGCTTTGCATACATTACTTTTTTTTTTTTTTTTAATTGTATTCTTGTATCTATCCATTCATTTTCAATCATGCTTATTAGTGCCATGGGTATGGGTGGGGCCTGTTTAAGGGCAAAAGCATTCATTCAAATTGACACCGAAGGACAATTCAGTTTTAAACGCCTATTTTTGGAACGCAAACATCGCGGAGAAAATGACAACTTAGAGACTATAAGATTCAAACCCAGAACCGCAGAAGTGCGATGCACCCACGCGCGCACGCTAACGTAGCGGATGTGTTGATTAGTGAAGGTGCACGCAGGTGTGTAAATATAGAAAGAAGGCACCTGCAGCAATCCCAACAACGCGGACCCTTTTCCTCTTTTATGATTTTCATTAGGGAGGCAGCAGATTATCACCGGCGACTGAGTGCCATCTTAATTGCCTTCGTGCAGATGCGGTACCAAAAAAAAAAGTCATTTGGGCGCTTCATAAACAGAGCGGCCGTCGCAGGTTATCAAGACGCCGGCCGGCCGCAAACACGCCCTCCTCTCCATCGCCGCAATTAAAAAGGTTTTAGAAATCCTCTTTTGACAGAGCGCGGCTTAGCCAAAAATGTAAATGACATTAAAGGAGACAATGAATTTCATTTTGTTTAATGTCCCCTTTCGCTGATTCTCATTTACATCACATTTCCACATAAAGGCCTGACCTTATAAATACTGGCATTTGTTCAGCTTTTGGAGGTAATCACGCTTTTGCAAAAACCAGATGGGGAGCGCGCAAATTTCACCAGATTTGCGTCCGCGCGAGGCCGACGGCGAAGTGGGGGGGGGGCAGGCCGCTCAACCGCCTTTTGTTTCTGGTAAACAACTTGACGACAAGTCAAGTGCACTCTGGGAAATGACCTCGTAGGTGTTGCGCAAATGAACGATAACGCAAAGTCATTTGGAAAATACGGGCTGCCTAATGAGGGACATATCGGGGAGGGGGGGGGGGGGGGGCTAAGCAAAATGTACATTAGGCCAAAATGTAATTGCATTAACACAAGAACAGGTGTGCCGAGGCTTTTATAAATGAGCTAAATGAATAAAAGCCTCCCGCCGCCGCCGCACGCTCGCATGCGTTGCTCGTGTGTGCGTGTGCTGACCAAAAAAAAAAGAAGACAAGGGGAGAAAATAACAAGTCAATGTCATGAATTATTCAGCGGCTGGGCTGCTCTCCAGAGGTCGTTGCTCTTTGACCTTTGTGACAGGAAGTGAAAGGGAGCGGCGCGGTGGCCGGAATGAAAGGAGGCGGGCGTGGGTTTTGGATCCGGGGTGTTGTCGGAACAGGCGGACCTTAACGTCATCTGGATTCCCCCACACACATAAAAAAAGCACACACACAAAGAAAATATCTATATTTGTGTGTGTGCGTGTATTTTTTTTCATGCAGCAAAATAAGCTGGTGTTCATATAGCTCATGAATTGTAACAACATCCTGCATATAATTCATATATAAAAATAACGTAATACCTGGGCTGGGTATTGCTGCCAACCTCACGATACGATACGTATCACGATACGATACGTATCACGATACGATACGTGTCACAATTCACGACTTGCTGGAGCTTATGATTTATTTCTTAATATACAATTATTTCATTTCATTGTCTTTGTTTTGATTTGTCCTAGTTTGCGTGCTGAACTCTAATGTAGGAAAGTGTTATATTAAAAAAAAAAAAAAAAATCTTTTTTTTTTTTTTTTTTTTTTTTTTTTTGTACAGACCAATGAATAGTACGCTATCAGTTTGCCCCGCCCCCTTTCTTCTCAGCGCATTTTTCCTGTAGCCGAAGGTGAACTTTGAACCGGGTTCGCCGGGAATGAGTCATTTTCCCCTCGTCTTTCAGCGGCGCGCTGTTGTCTTATTACAAAATCCATGCGCGAGCCACAACAATGTGTCTAATCTTTCACACGCGAGGAGACAAAGTCAATATGCGAGCGAGCGCGGACGGGCTAGCAAAGCGCGCCGCAGTCGCGGCAAATTGAGTTATGCGCGCCACGCTCGGCGCGCAACTGTAGACCGGCGACGCATCTAATCACATATTGGCTATCTCATCACTATCATTCTAAAGACTCAAATTACCCACTGAATAAAGCGACACCCCCACTTACTTTAAGGCGCCATTAACTTAGAAATGTGACATCTGCGGGGCTCTGCTAAATCCGCCTGCGATTATTACTCAACCGTGTTTGTGGATAAAATATACAGCGGGAACCATTTGGAAAAAATGATTTCTTTTTGTCCCCAATATTGCGATTGAGATGTAATGCGCGATTATTTTTTTTTTTCACCGTCCTTTCCACGTGTGTTTTCTAACAAATACGTGCAAAATATTTTCATGTTTAACAGTAAACACTATTAGATTAGAAGTTAGGCTACTCTAAAATAAAGGCAAGTGAAGCATGAATTAATATAAAAGCTGATCAATTTATCAACTTCAGTATGTATTGTTAACTTACTAAACACTTTGACTTCATCTTTCAAGTGTTCACTTTTTAAGCACTGAAAATATCTAGACACTATATAAATGATACTATACACCGATCTGATCGGCTGGATCGGAATCGGCCGATATTTTGTGTTTTATGCAAAATCGGTTATCGACTGTAATGTCTTGCCCGCGAAAGAAATGACATGCTATATTCAATGTTTAGCCGTGTTTTTTGAAGAATATTTTTTATATTTATTTATTTTCTCCCTGCATTTCAATTGGCGTCAATTATACATGTTTTTTTGTTTTGTTTTGTTTTTTTGCTATTCGTGGGCCGGGCCAGTCCTCTATCCTCCGCAAATGGCGGCAGTTGACTGTAGAGTAAATATAAAAGTTGTGCAAATTGATATCTTGCTGCATATTCTTTTTGATCAAATGGATTATCTTTTTTTTTTCCCCCCAAAACTCGGCGATCGACTGAAAAATCCTGATTGTGGAAAGTCAAATATAAATAAATAAAATATTCATATATAGAAAAAAAAGCCTATTGACTGAAATGAATGGGGGGGTTTTTTTCCCCCAAAATGTAGCCTTGAAAATCGCATTCTACTACATTGCGATGCCAATTTGAATTCCCTACCAAAAAATGACTTTTCATTCCACGCTCGCGTCGAGACTTTGAGCGTTTGATTTAAAAAAAAGAAATTAAAAAAAAAAGACGAGAAAATGGGGGCACGATGGAAACTGTTCGTTTAGCAGTGCACCGGCGCTCCCCGAAGACATAAAAAGTCACAAATCCACCAAAAACGCGACTTGCCTTCATGTGAAAATGCGTATGAATAATGCAAAGGCATCAAATTTAACTGTTGAAATATTTAAAGAGCAAGCAGTGCTGAAACTACGGGACAGCTGTTGGGTCTCTATATCTAACCAACTTTTTTTTTTTTTTTTTAAGAGAATCCTTCCTCTTGTGTCGAAAAAAAAAATTTGTATCAGAACTCCAAGGGAAAATAGGGTAAACAGATGTCTGGCCTGACCGCAGGAAAATAGGACACATTCGGAATGATAAGTTTCCCAAACTCTGTCGGACATGCCAGATCCATGGGAACGCCAGTTAATGTCTCGCTAGATGCCAGCTAGCAGCACACGCCTCCCCTTCCCCTTCCCCTTCCCCTCCTCTCCCCTCCGCCCCCGCGTTACCATCTGGGAAAATGTTACAGTGCGTGAACGCCATCAATGATACAGTCCAAGGAGCCTGTTCTCACGAGAATTTACTCGGATTTTGTACGGGGGGAAGAAAAAAAAAAATGAAAAAATAGCGAGCGACTGAGGAGAAAAGTGACATTTTCTGGGTTACTTGCAAACATGTTATGGAACTAATGTGCCCCCAACTTCAACCTCCAAACCACAAAATGAGTTGGATGTTGTACTTGAAAAAAAAAAAAAAAAAACGCAAATCAAAGCGACGTGACATCATTGTAACCACCTGCCTGCACATCACCCGCAATATGACGTACCTCCAACCCAAACTTTTTTATGGCTCATGCATGTGCCCTTATTCTAACCCCCAACGACTTCTAACTATAAATACAGGAACATAAAAGTAGGATTTTGTTCAAAATGTAACACTGTATGAGTATAAAACTAAACTTCTACCCCTTTGATCACGACAATTTACAAACTAGAATTTTGTGCAAAAAAAATGACGATTTAGTGGATTATTGACATTTTCTGAATGACTTGCAGACCCCCAAATATTTTTATGACTCATGTTATGGAACAGATGTGCCCTGATTGTAACCCGCTAACTTACATGGAACTATAAGTATGACACCATTCATTTAATAGTGAGATTTTGTACGAAAAGTTTAATTAGTAGATCATTGACATATTCTGAATGACTTGCAGACACCCAAATATTTTTTATGGCTCATGTTATGGAACAGATGTGACCTTACCAAGGTTATTTTTACTGAACTAAAACTAATGAAAAAAAACCTAAAACTAAAATTAAAAAAACTATTTCATTAACGAAATAAAATTAAAATGAAAATGCTTTTTAAAAAACGAAAAACTAACTGAAACTACATTTTAACATTTACAAAACATATAATTACAGCATCACTGTCCTTCGTTTTAGTGTTTGGTAATTAATTTAAAGCATGAGCCTTTGGGGATGATTTTAAATGTGATTATCAGTAGATTTATTTTGATAGTAACCGGAATAAGGACGTTTGAAAGTGTGTCACACAGAAGTGACGCCATCTAGCAGCAGCCAATAGAAAAACACCTTCAGATGACGTCACTCCCATGCTGTTTTTTTTTAAAATATTGTGCACATGTAATATACATTTAAAAATAAATAAATAAATAAAACTAATACTGAAACTAAAACTAAGCATTTATTAAATAACTAAAACTAATAAAAACTAACCATGAAAACTAAATGTAAAAGGAAAAAACTCAAAACGAAATAAAAACGCACTAAAATGAAAATTCCAAAACTATAAATAACAACCCCGTAACTACATAGAAGTCTTAACTCCTGTCAGTGTTTACCATTGCATCGTCATAGAACGCAAGTCATTTTCAGCACTTTTATTGGTCAATAATTTGATTAGATTTGTGGGGGAAAAAAATGTGAAATTTGCCAAATTGTGACATAGGAGGTTCCAACCCAACGCCAACAATAGACCAACTCACATCCCGCAACCATTTGACGATATGGCAAAATAAATCGTAGGATTTTGTGCAAAAAGAATCAAGTGGACTTTTGTAGGCTCATTGCAGCTCAAAAATGTTTTGATTGAATGTCATCAAACGACTGTGATCAGACTCCACCCACCCACATCCGTGGCCCTCTTTTGAAAAATTGGCCAAAATAGTCACATTTTTACCCAAAAGATTTTGTGGGTTACGTGCATTAACTCAAAGGTCACATCCAAATGAATAGTATGATTTTGAACTAAATGTACACACAAGTTGAAAAAGTGCCATTTTACGGACTGAAGCATTTGTAACGTGACGGCCACTCTGTACTGAGGCCACCATTGTTTCCTTCAGCTTTAATGGCGGTCCTGTTTCTGGAAAATCATCCAGTTCGAACTCAGTTCAGGTGCTTAACTTAACTGTAACCCCCCGCCTTCAATTCCCAGCTGAGCCGGCGTGTTTCCAAAGGTCGGGTTTCCACGGCGTAATTGTACGCAGACGCGGCTGATTCAGGCTGTCGGACCTCAGCGGCCGAAACCTTGCGTCAGTCAAGTGGATTGGAAGTAATCAGGCGGCGGCGGCGGCGCAGGTGCCTCGTAATGACGTGCGTGCGAGTGCGACACGTGTAACACAAATGGCAGTAAAACACGCCAGTTTGGAGCAGCCGTGGCGAATAATTTAACACACCGGTGTAAAAAAAGGGAAAAGAAGGAAAAATAACCCGGTCCCGCTTGGGCTGTTTTTTTTTTTTTTTACTAGCGAGCCTCCCCCGGTCACTGGGAACCTGCGAGGGTCCGCGAGGGCGCGCTGACAGCCTCATAGTTACGACATGGAGACAATGCGAGGGTCTAATGAGGAACATATGCTTTTGTGTTTCAACAGAGCCGCTCATTGTGCGAGGAAAGGGATACTCCACTCCCATTCAGAGCGGCCACAATGAAAACCCGAGCCCTTCCCTGAGCCGGTTGAGCTTACAATATACACCCCCCCACCTCCTCACACCCACCTCCCGTTGCTTTTCTCTTCCCAGCCCTTCTCGTTGCTTGACTTTTTAATTCTTCCCCCTCCCCTTCGCGTTGATCCCGCTCGCATTGTACTTAAGTTACACGTTTTGTCCGTCCGATTGCGGAACAATGCGCGTGCGAAACTCTTGAATGACACAAAGCGGAGATGAAAGGGGCCGTCGCCTGCTCTTTTTTTTTTTTTTTTTTTTTTTTTTAACGCCGTCGCATGCAGCGTCCTCGCCCTCTGTCTGTCTGTCTGTCCGTCCGTGTCCTTGTGTGAGTGCGAGTTTGCCCTGCAGACAGCAGTAGCTGCGGTAATCCATCCAGGCTCCCAGGGCAGCCGGCTCCTACTTCCCCATGCATGAGAAGCGGCTGGAGTCGAGTGGCAGCAACAACTGCTCAGCCCTATTTGATTACTAATAAGAGAGTTGTCCCCTCTGTCAGATAGCAGCCATTCGCCGCTAAGCAAACAGTGATTCCGCCTAGTCAAACATTAGCATTTGCCGTCTCTCCCTACGTGGTGAGAGTTACATTGAGATGCCCACAGACCCTTCGCCACCCCCCTCCCCTCCCCTCACTCTGCCTCCCCTCCTCAAGCCACATAAGACTCGTTCACATGACTTGTCAATGTGTTTGAGCATTCAAAGAAAGTCATTGCAAATGTAAAATGTATAGAAAATACTGTACGTATTGGAGTGTTGGGTGTCCCTTAAAGAGGCGGGGCATAGTTGGGTGGTGTGAATGCATGGGTGAGAGCAGTGGATGACAGCAGCTTCTGTGGAAGGGTGCTTATTCGGGTCCGACAATGTTATTTGATTTGATTTTTTTAGTCTGATTAGAATTCCGATATTTGGCAGAATAACTAGGGGTGCACCGATCACAATTTTCCAGCCGATCACCGAGCTTTTAAAAAGTCTGACCTGCCGATCCCGATTTTTTCCATTATAAGCAGCATATCCCTTGAGTGTTCCAATTTTGTTTTATCGGAAAAAATTGAACAATATCGGCGAAATAATACAAATGGGTTGTTTTAACTACACATGAAGTAGTTCTCTCAAATAAAAATGAAAATCCTATTCGTCATCTCAGCAGAAGAGGACAGCGGCTGACTTGACCTCTGAGGAGGGAGATGAGATTGGTGGAAAAGATCGGTTTATTTTTTAAGGGATCAGCCGATCACCGATCTTCCAAAATTAAGGAAATCGGGGCCAATAAATCGGCTAGCTGATCGATTGGTGCACCGCGAAGAATAACATTTGGATAATCGATTTAAGAAAAGTACATGTAATTAATAAAATATTAAATTACAGGTAAAACATTTTTTTTTGGACGGGGTGGTCGAAGGTCATTCTTTGTCCCATTTTGTAATGTGTTAAAATAAAATAAATATGGTTTTGTTGCAAAGGAAGGACATGACCAGTTGGTGGCAGTAGTGCGCCAAGTGCCAATAAGACACCACAGAAGAAGAACAAGAAATTATATAGAGAGTAAATATTATTTTATACAGTACAATACTGTTGAGTGCAACAGTAAAAAAATGAATTTGTTATTTTTGGCTGGAACGGATATGTCAAGGCAACACTGCTGTGGCAATATTGCTGAGAGTCTGTACAAAAGAGAGTTAAGAAATTGAAGGAAATGTCAAATAATTGAACAAAATAATCCGTATCTCGCTACAACATGCTGAGTTACATCGGGATGCCCCCCACGCCATCCACACACACACACACACACACACCCTCCTCAACGTGCACAAGGGGGGGTTGGCCAAGCCTCGGTTTGTTCGCCCACTTTGGCTGGGAAAGGGAAGGTCACAGATATGTGGCGGCTTCCCTCCAGGTGCGAGCAGAAACACACCAGCGCAGAGAGAGAGAGAGCACAGACTTCCCTCAAGGTGAAAAAAACCCAAACAAACCTAATTTTGGATCAAATTTTACACATCTTGCTTAGATTCATGCATGAATCACAAATGAAGGCAAATGGCTTGTACAGTACTGTATTGTGCAAAAAAAAAGAAAAAGTCTTATCATGGCATTCATAACGGTTCGATTAACCCTCCTGCTCGGTTGAGGCTCAAACTTGGCCCATTTTAGCGGGTCAGTTTGTGAAAGTCATTCATTTGACATATTTGGAAGTTAATAAACAGTGTTTAAGGGGAGCTGAAATAATTACTTTCATCAAGTTGATCCATTTTAGCTATTTAAAAGTGTACATTTGTCAGTTGAGTTAATCAGATATAGGCAACGTCTATTGTAGCGTTTTCAATTTTCACATCGTTAAACATGCCCCGGGTCAGATTGACCCATTTTAAAAGTCAAAAGCGTCATCAACATTTGCAATGGAAAGGGTTCTTTTCACATAGCATTTGGAAGTTGACTTAATAATAAGATATCAACAATTTTTACTCAATATTTTCATTTTTGGATAATTAGACAAAATTGAATCATTTTAGCTGTTAAAAGTAATTTTTCAAAACTTGGACTATAATCAACACATACAATGACAAATGTCTTTTTATTTTATTTTATTTTTTTACATATTTGTAAGTTTAGTTAACAAGTTGATATAAAAAATGTTTACTTGTTTCTGACACTTTGATATTTAACCTCATTTTAGAAGTGTCAATTATTATCAACATATATGATGATGATGATGATAATTTGTTCATTTTGCAAGATAAATCTGGAAGCTTGGTTGATAATTACATACAAAAAAAATATTTAGTGCGATATTAGTTTCTGAAATATTTGGAGAATTAAATATGCCCAAAGATAAATTGAAGAGTTTGATAAGTTAAAAAAAAATAAATACTGTACATAACAAAAGTTGACAATGAGATGTAAGCAGTATATAAATTTGACAGATTTTTTTTTGGATGATTAACTCATTCACTGCCTTTGACAAGTATACTTGTCAATTGTATTTTTTAGAGCGGTGCTAAATGGGGGCGAATCTGAGCATGCTCCACTGTAAATATCAAACTTGGAAACAACTTTACTGATGCCCAACCACCGGTAGATGACATCATTGCCCCATTTTATAGGAAATAAACACAGTTTCAGAGTCCATGGGAGAAATGGCTGTATTTTGACAAACCTACATTTTTCTGCTGTCAATTATAAAAGAACGGGACGGGACAAAAAGTAGGGAGTCTATTTGGTAGATTCGGTTTATATATAAATATTGAACGTAATATCACGTGAGTATTGGAAATGTAAAAATTTTCTATAATGACTGGCAGTGAATTTAAAAATGACCCCAAATTGGCCTGTTTAAAATTTAAAAGCGGCTAACAATGAGATGATGCGTATTGGGATGTATTGAATACTTTTGCATAATTAATCATGGCCCGGTAACATTATTGTTGTCCCTGTGAAATCAACATACCAGGATGGTTACGTGTCACGTGAAATGTTTCACATTGAAGCCCATTGAGTGTCTCTTTTATTTTTTTAATTTTTAAAAAATATTTTCATCGCCACACTGGTGATTATGGTCGACTTTTTTTTTTGCACCATCCCGCACTGTACAAAAGCAAAATCGGCACCTTTATCTTGCCAGATGAATAATAAGTCTGAAGTGTGACGTCTCGCTCCCTGGCAAAGCAAAAAATGCGCTTTGGTGTCGTTGGCGTCTTGGTGATCAACAAAAGGGTGCGCGCCAGCCAAATAAACACCAAGTTGCCCAAGCTAATTAGCTGTATTCCCAGCGTGGTCCTCTAGTGATTGAACCACCTGCGACTCAACAAACCCGCCCCTCCCCCAACCCCAACACCATCCAGGTGGTTGACCGCCCCCTCGGCGCACAGGTAGCTGGGAAAGACCCCCCTCAGCCACTCCCACGCCCCCCCCCCCTCGCTCGCAAGATTCGAGTCAGCCCGAGCGGGCGCCGTCTGGCAGCGCCGAGGGAGGGGAAGGAGGCTCGTTTGTTGGCCGGGTCTCATCCCCGTCAGCCGTTTAGTCGCTCGTTTGACTCCACCCCCCCTCCCCAATGAGATAAGGCGAGCCGGGGGTTCTTACCTGTCGATGATCACCGGGTCCGAAGGGGTCTCGTTCCTGTTCCCGCAGCTTTTCTTGTCGCAACATCGGCTGTCGGGACACACATGGGGCGGGTCAGAATGATTGAGGAGCATGGAAAGACCTCCGCCAAGGCACAACAATTTGCATTTGCATGAGCACCAAATTGTGTTTAAAAATAAATACATTAGAAAAAAACAAATTTAAAAAGGCATTTTCAGCAATGAAACCGCTTTTTAACATACTTTAAACTTCTTAAAACACTTTTCAAACACATATTTGAAAACAACAAAAAATTGCAGTCGAAAAATGGAAAACAAAAAATCCATGCTTGAGCTATTTGAGAGGCGGAGCTAGTGTGCGTGAGTGACCGAGTGAGAGCTGTGGTCGACAGCAGCGTCTGTGTATGTGCGCTTATTGTCTGTGTGCTCTCCTGGTATTCAATTAAGGCTGAAAAGTGCACTGTGACTCTCCTTTCCCACATATATAAGGGCATTACACTAAGACACTAGGGGTGTTAAAAAAAATCGATTCGGCAATATATTGCGCTACTACAGCACGCAATTCTTGAATCGATTCAATAGGCTGCCGAATCGATTTTTTTAACATCCATTTTTGATGGAAATATATTCAACAAAACGTCTAACTTTCACACTTTAAGCATGGAAGAATGTTATATTAATGGAACATTAAGCCTGAATATTTTATTTCAATTCCCGTTTGTTACATACAGTGGCTCACAGTTATAAAACTGAAGTTTCATATCAATAAATAATACAATTTCATACAAATCTTACAGGGTACATGTACAAGTTTACTGAAAGGTATTTTCTAAATCGAGTAAAAAAAATTATTTTTTTTTTAAATCGCAACAATCGACTTGTAAATTCATATCGGGATTAATCGGTATTGAATCGAACCGTGACCTATGAATCGTGATACGAATCGAATCGTCAGGCACAAGGCAATTCACACCCCTAATACTATACATCACTGTAGTGTGAAACCACCGTCCAGTTTGTGTTGAAAGCAGTTGTTGCTGATATTATATAATTGCAGGAAGCTTTGCCATTCCGTAACATTTAAATTTTCCGCAGTCTGGCCAATGAAAAATATAAATCTTAAATATTCTCCTATGGCTGTCGTGGTTGTTTTGCTGAGTCCTTGTGTTAATAAATAGAAAGAAATAGAAAGAAATATGAACATATACAAGGGGATTAATACAAATAATAATACTAATAATAATTACTATATATATATATATATATATATATATATATATATATATATATAATGAAACAGATGCTGTTCACATCCTTGCAAGGCTCTTATGCAATACTGGGATGGGTTTGTGAAATTTTAATGCCTTGACCATTCCGTTGTGTTTGTGTTGGAAGTTGCAGTTTGTTGTTGTACAAATATTTTAATATTTTGAGAGATGTTTTGAAAGTGCTGATAGTTACAGAAATATCCCACCTCCACATTCTACAGCAAGGGGGTCACCAAATTGAAATTGAGGGCTAATTTGCTAAAATTGCCCTGAATGATGTCAATAATTGATTTTATACTGTATATGTGAGGACGCTTATGTTTATGATTCCCCGCAAAAATTATCAGTCATGATTTAAAAGGATAGGGAACAGGTAAATATCAATGTATTTTTATTCATGTAGTTTATGCAAATATAATATTGGCATAAATTGATAGAAATTCATTGTATATTTAAATTATTCACATTTTCATGATGATCACTTCACTGGTGAGCTATTTTTAGAACTACTCATGTGGTCCTTGGGGGCACCATTTTGGTGACCCCTACTAAAATCCTGTTACAACTCTCTTGCAGGATCTGTGTGAAATTTGCGAGAAAATTGGAGAAAACTAAAATAATATTTTATTTATTTATTTTTTTTAGTGAAGAAAAAAATTAACGACAATGAGATTACGTAAACGGCTAACTTGTGGAAAGTACTTTTTTTTTTTTTTGACCAAGTTGTAACACCACATTCCTCCTGTTGTGTTGAAAGCAATTGTACAGACGTCATTGGGGCTAGTAGGAAATGGAATGTTTAAAAAATATATATTTTAAAAGTGGTCCTCGACCCCCACTTGCGCGAAAGTCTTTTTTATGTCCCTCTCACTAAGCAACGCAAACTCCCCAAGTCCAGCGTGCGTTTATCAAGCGGCTAGCATGCACGAGGCTAGCTTGACTGCTTTCACTGATGCTGATAGCTAAAAAATAAAAATAAAAATGTGGAAAAACAACATGTTGTGTTGTTTGGCTTATAGCGTTGCGGGGGGGGGGGGGGTGTGCATGGGTGTGGGGGGGTTGGAGGCAGGGGAGTCACTTTTCACAGCTTCAGCTTTTGTTTACCTCTAATTGCCAAGCTGCTATTTCTGAGGGAGATGCAAGGTGCCACCCTCAACCAATATTTCTGCGAGGCATTTATCAATTATGGCCTCAAAAGCACTAATCTATCTTCCACCACATGTTTCAGAAGCAAACACCAACCCTGCACCCCCCCCCCCCCCCCCCTTTCTAGCACGCCAATCCAGAGCTTGCAGCTAGCTGACTTTCACATCCTTTGATTTGAACATGAATTGGGGGGGGAAAAAACTGGAATAAACAAATTCATCATCCGGGCTTCCATTTGAAATGAAAACTCTTGAGAATCAGATTGATTTACGCCATATGGTGCAGGAAGCCAAACAAAGATTTGTGCAAAGATACTGTCGGTCGAGCTCACTCATCTTAAAAATAAATAAATAAAAAAAATTATGATTTACAGCAGCAATAATCGTGCTAACTTATTATCATCATTTCCGGAGAACAAAAATTGAAAATTGATCTATGACTTAAGAAAAAAAAAAAAGAGGTGACCGCAAGAAAAGCCAAACACTTTTTTTTGTTGTTGTGATTTTTAAGCACTTACTTGCCACTTTGTGTACTTTACACTGCACAACTAAAATGCAAGAACTGCAAAATGGTGCCTTCAAACGACAACGTGCTCATTTTTGAGAGATATTAATTTAACAATGTCTTCTTTTTTTCCTTTTTTTTTTATTGCATTGCAGCCCCAATCACACTGTTCAATTAAGTGTCACTCAAAAGTCAGCAATCTCTGCTGCAACTTGACTGCACATTCGCCAGAATGATGAGAAACGTCATGCCTGTAGCGACACCACTGGTCGTAACAGTACTGGATAGCAAAATATTCCATAAGGATTATGAAATGAATTTGAGCATAATCATCTTTGCAAAGGTACATTTTTTTTGTATTGTTCAGGTGTAGCTTCACTATCACATGATGAATCCGTGCATATAGCGACACCAGTACGCCCCTCTCAGAATCAGCTCAGTCGCAAGCGATGCACTTGTAACACATCTCACTCGACTAGTATCTTTGCACTAGCTACTGTATATAATAGGAATGCGACTTCTCTATTCAAACAGATGTTTTTGAAAAATAATGCCATGTGTAATGGTGGCTCCAAAAAAAATTCAGGATGATTTAATGCACAATCTACAGACACAATAATGAGCATATTGTCAATAAGTGTCCATCAAAATTGAGCATTAATATCATTGCCAAGCGCTTCAAACTATAATAATAAACATACGGTCAACGTGAATCAAAAAAGGCAGCTTTGTAAATTCTATTGGCGCATCCTGTGCTGTACATAACAGTAACTTCACCATCAGCGCTATTTCCCGGTCATGTGGTTATTAATAGCAATAATTATGTGCGGCCAAAATATTAGGAACAGCTCTCAGCACGAAATCGATACGCACGTCGTGAGCAACTCTCGCTCGCTTGTCTGCACGGCTGCAAACTACAATAACAAAACATGGTAAATCAAGCCAACGTATAGCTAATGTAGATCATAGTCAATTCACTGCTCATGCTATATTGTTAGTTATAGATTTATAAGTGACCATAATGCAAAAGGAAAACAAGTCGTAATAGATGAGCAAAATATTAGGAACAACTCTCAGCATGATCCAATAAGCGGCGCACATTCAAATGATGAAACGCAACAGATCTGAAGCAGCATTATACACACTTTGCAGTACATTTGTAATCTTACAGTTCATAATAACAACAATATGAACACTATGTAAATCATAAAAGGCAGCCAAAGTCTTAGGAACAACTCTCAGCGTGATGCAAATCATTTCCACAAGCACTCAGAACGACAACGAAGGATTCCGTCAAAAGTCAGCATTGCTTTGTAATCTCACTATGGATCATATTAATAACAATAATGATCAATCAATGCAAATCATAATATTAGGAACAGCTCTCAGCCTCATGCAATATACACACAAATTGTTAAATTAAGTGACAATCGAAAGGCAGAATTATTCCAATTGAAATGTTATTGGAGTTCCATCACTCTATTGAGTACTGTAACATTAGTAATAACAATAATATAGGGTGATAATAGACAAAATATTAGGAACAGCTTCTCCAACCAGTACAAACTATAAGACACAGTCCTGTCATGTAACTACTCTCAACTGGATTATTTCACATATACAGTCGTTATTAAAACCACAATAGACACCAAAAAAATATAGGAAAAGAAATACACTTCAGTAGACTGGATTACTGGTCATATATGGTTATTAATATTAGCAAGCAAAATATTAGAAACAGCTCTCAGCATAATACATTGTACAACCAATGTAAACTACAATAATTAATGTGATCCTACTTACTAGTAATGACATTATTATCATATATGGTTTTTTTTTGTCAATTAAAAAAGCAAACATTTGAAAGCTCGTGATGAAGTGCATTTTTATTGCCAATGCAAATTACGATAATAAACACGAGCTGTTTACTGTACAACTCTTATTAGAGATTACTCGTCATAAGTAGTTTTTTAAACTAGCTAACAAAATATTCGGAACAGCTCTTATTGTGATGCAGTGTACTAAACATAATTTACACCTCATACAGCGTCGATTTTTTTTTCTTTTCTTTTTTTTTTTTTTTTGGAGCACGTGTGTCGAATCAAGTGTGCCTAAATGTTGTGTGCGCGCAGGATATTCCGAAGTGTGACAAACATTAAGTGATGGATGCGCGTGCAAATTGAGTGTGAGTGACGAGTTGACGCAAGCATGGCGGAAAGAGCATATGATGCATGCGCTTTTCAAATTGAAACAATAATAATAAAAAAAAGATGGGGGACTAGTATCCGAATTGAATGCTCGCAGAACTGCAGTCACATGCATGTTGGGGAGGGGGGGGGGGGGTGTTAAGGAGGGCAAGGGGGGCTCGACAATAACAACAAAAGACGTTCGCGTATCGGTGACAGCGCAACTTGAGACGCGCGCAAATTGCTGAAAGGTTCGCTAAGCGTCGCTGACAGCTCCGATCAAGTGTCAAATAAAAAAAATACAAAATATATATATTTATATTCACTATATATATAACAGTGCGTGGTTATCGTTTAAAATTTGGCACACATGTTGAGTCACACGTCACACACGAAGCAATTTTAGTCATGAAATGTGATAATAAAAAAACAAAACAAGTCTTACCTGCACATGATTTCATGAGTCAGAAGAACTCTGCACATTTCCGGATTCTTGTCTTGGCCCTCATAAATGATGGCCTTTGGAAATAAAAAAAAAAATTAAAACGTCAACATTAGAAATACATCATGAGTGAATATGCGGTAATCATTTTTCGGTAGTCTTTTTTTTTTTTTTTTTTTTTTTTTATTCAACATTTTACGATCACTAATTATGAAAGTTTGCAGACTAACACATCAAAAAAAAAATTTTTTCCCTCTCATCTCTTTTTAAGCTTATTGATGAAATTCCAAATACTAATAATTCCAATGTGTATTGTTTTCCCTCCCATTTAATCCACTTAAGACGGACAGACTGACAAGGGGTGTGTGTGTGTGTAGTGGTGAGGGAGGGAGGTGGGGGGGGGGTGTATTTTCGCTCCAATAGAAGTGTCATCAATATGCTTATAATCTGGGGATATTTGGGGGAAAGTGTTAATGGGCAATCTGTTGTTTATTTTTGAGCCGCTAACAATGATCTTTTCTGTGGATAAAACGCGCGCGCGCGCACTTGCGAGCCGAGCCGAGCCGAGCCGAGCGGCTGTCTGGCGGTGCACGCTCGAGTAATTTTTGAGCATTGGCTGAAACAGATGGCGTGGAGCGATCACTTCTGCCGCCCTCCCTCCATCCCGCCTCCTCCTCCTCCTCCTCAGCCTCCTCATCCTCCCGTTTCTAAGGAGACTCATCCCTCCTTATACTCTCCACCGGAACATTTTGGAATGAAAAAAATAAGCGATCGTAAATAACAACAACAAAAAGGAGTGCTCGTAATAAATCCAATTGATAACAAGCTAATCGAAATTATCGTCATGTATTTTTTTTTTATTGTATTTTTAAAGTGGTGGCGAAATATGACATGAAAAGTGCATGATTTTTATTTTATTATTATTATTTTTTTTATTGAACATTTTTCCATATCGGCCGATGTATCCCTGTTGCTTGAGATTGATGTGGCCATTTTGCAGCCGAGGAAACCGAAATCCATAAATTGCTTGTTCTGCGTCATTGACTCGGATCATTGGCGGAGGAATGTGTGAGCGTTTGAACGTCGTCACGTCACGGCTTTATTTCTTCAATTAAAAAATGATATATATATAAAATAAAATAACCAAATCACAAACGTAATAATTTGGCTTCTCAAGTGAAATATAGACGGCGTGGATTTATGCGCTGATTTCAATTTCTCTTTTAAAAAATGAAAATAATAAATAAAGCGCAGGTGATGAATATAACATGGACTGCATTTATATTTTTTTTATTTTTTTCTGAGATGGGTTTCACCTCTCAACCTGGGCGAGAAAAGGGATCATATGGAGCAGACGTCCTCTTTAAATTTTTAATGCTGGACAAAGTGAGTCTCGCAGGCTTTCAGCTTCTCACGTTACGTCTTAAATTGAGTCTTTTTTTTATTATTATTATTATTATTATTATTTAGTTCTTGGCTTTTTTTTTTTTTTTAACTCCCACGCATGCACGTGCGTGTGTTTCCCCCCCCATGCAACTTACCTGTTTCGTCATGGAATCGATTAGCCGAATGTAAAGATCCTGTTCTGTTCTGACGCCTGGATTAACACAGGAAATTGATTTTATTTATTTTTTTAATATATGCATGTTATTATTAGAAATATGTCAGGTGCGTTGAGTCTACTCACCGTTACTGTACAATAACTGTAGTTTGTAATGTATCCCATTGTTGGTTTTTTCACTGGTTGGCTCCTGCAAGCAAGGGAGAAATCAATAAAGCAATAAACAAAACACAAAAAGTGGATAAAATCGATATTTTTATGGGGGTGTTCTCTTACTTTTTCTTTCTCCACAAAGTCGACAAAAGCCGTCCTCTCGATTTCCACAGGCTGCCCCTGCCTGTCGTACAAGGCCAGCACGAAGTGGAAGAAATTGGACTTCCTGAGGTTGGACGGGGGCTGCTTCTCGTAGTGCGCCCGGGCCAGGCCGACTCCACTGCGGGGTGAACAACAAGGACACACGGGGGGGTGGTGGTCGCTCTGGTTCTCGCCTTCCATCTCGGCATTTGGATTCTTTTGAGTCCAATTGCCGAGATGGAAGTTCGACTCTGATTTTTTTTTTTTTTTTTTTTTTTTTGTTAAGGGGTTGAGGGGTCACAATGTTGACCCTCGGTACCTTTGCGCGGCCGTGTTGGCGTCCACGACGCCGGCCGTGTGCATCCACGAGCGCACCGAGTTGAGCCCGCCGAGCGGTTCCTCCTTCATGGTCGTGCCGCCCCGCGGTATCGTCTCCTGAATCCCAAACATCGAGCCTCCTGCGTGGGGTGGGAAAGATTAAAAAAAAAAAAAAAAATAGGTGTCGGTGGTGGGAGTGGGGAGGGGGAATAAGGGGGTCCACGCCGCGCGTGTCGGCTTATCCGTCCAAAAGTCCACGCAGGTCCGCTCTCCCTCTTCTCACCGTCCGCTGTGAACAATTCTCAAAAGTGCTCGAGTGGGTTAAGAGAGATATCCACACACGCGAGCGTAAAAAAAAAAGAAGCAATATTATTGTTTTGTTTTTTTGCGTGGAGGAATAAAAAAAAAAAAAAATGACTGTTCGTGGGTGATGCTGCTCTCAAAGTGGACACATCCCCGAAGCACCGGCGTCCAAAACCTTCAGGACTTGAGGAGAAAAAAAAAAAAAATAGAAAAGCCCCACTCGTGGCGTTGAAAAAAAAAAAAAAAAAAAAAGGTGCCTCTTCTCGTTCTTCTCCAAACACTGCTCGCCAGTGGAAGGGAAGGTGTTCCACGCTACACGCGAGATGTGGAAGTGCAGGCGCTGGCGGAGGAGAAGAGAAGAGGCGGCCCCCGTTCGCGTTCGCGTTCGCGTTCGCGTTCGCGTCGGCGTGCTGGTGGTGGTGGTGGTGGCGAGGCGCACGCTGGATGGGAACATGCAAAACTAAGCCCTCTTTCCCCGAGGACTGCACTCTTTCCCGGGAGCCAAAACTCTAAACCCACGGGAGAGGAGCCGTCACGGGATGACGCGGGCGAAGGGGCGGGGCTTTGCCCATATACGGAGGCGTGACGCTTCCTGTTTCCAAAAGCGCCGAGCGGAGAGAGAATTTCGACTCGTCCACTTTTCACCACCTCTTCCATTTGTAGGCCCCTCCACATGTGGTGAGTTTTTTTTTTTTTTTATGTAATTTTATTTTATTTTTTTATTCACATGGAACGAGTAGGAAAATAATACATTAAAAATTAGCAAAATTTAAGTTTCGTGTTATCATTCACTTTGCAAATGGTTTTCCTTAATCGTGTTAAAATGACACTTCCATATAATATCTTCTTTTATTACACGCAAGTGCCGGAAAATCAGTAATAATAAGACACATCTTCATCTTTTTTTTTTTCTTTTTTTTTTGAAGAACTGTCTTGCATGCTCCTCGGTCCGAGCAGTTCGCTTCATTAGTGGTGAAAAGGAGGATGAGGAGTAGAAGGAGGAGGAGGAGGAGGAGGAGGAGGGACGCCTGCTCCATCCTGAGCAATCTATCTAGCCGGTGCTGAGGGTTAATAGCTGCTGCCAAAGATAAGTGAATTATAAGCTGTTGCTTTCACCTCCGCGCAAATCTATTGCCAAATTGAGCTTTTCGCACACGCGCAAAAATCATCAAAAGAGCGCGCGCAAATTCACGATATTTTGCGCTTATTAAGAAGTTAACCTTCCCTTTTCAATCTGTTTTTTTTTCTTTCTTTCTTGAAAAGGCAAATCCTCTTTAGGGATCAGATACTGTTGAGTGGAGAGGAGCCGCCATGTACAACCACACGGGCGCGCGCATTCACACTCGCGCGCATCCACAATGTGTCGGTTATAACGACGGCGTCTTTTTTTTTTTTTTTTTTAAGCGTATTTGACAACAAATGCAGCTGGCCCGGCTCGTTGTGGACATATTAGCGGTGGAAATGAATGCAAATCTGTGTGCTGCAGCCATCTGGACGTGCGGAGACGGGAAAGAGGGGCATCAGCTGAGCCCCCTTTTTTTTTTTTTTTTTTTTTTTTACTGAGGGTGGTCTTCACATGCGAAAATTCAAGGCAAGAAAAATATTATTATTAACATGTTGGTGGAAAGATGCACACCAAAAAAAAAAAAACCTTAGCGTCTCCCTTCTTCTTGTTGACCTCCACTGATATCAAATCAAACTCCCAATGAGGGCTTCCGGTGTGTGCCCCCGACCACCCCCCCCCCCCCCCCCCCCCCGCCTTTGTGTGTGTGTGTTGAATTTACGGGGCGAGGCCCTTCATGATCTCCCCCAAATTTGCATGTAAATGGCCGACATCAGCCTCCACGCGTGCCAGGGGCCAGCGGGCCTCCCAGATGTCACGGCAAAGTCAATCAGCCGGCCGCTGCCCAGCTGTCCATGCACATCCACGCGCGTCCCGACCACTTCACGTGCATGTGCAGCGCCCATGCAATATCATATCATATATCACGTTTATTTGATTTTAGAGTTTTAAAGTCACTTTTTTTTTTTTTGTTGCAGGGAGCTCACCTGCATTGTGATATTTGCTTGGATGTTTTTTTGTTTTTTTTTTGTCCAAGCAGGCTTAGCTTTATTAAAAGGGATCTTTTGTCGATTAATTATTAATTACATGCACGCCCACAGTGCCTTGCAAATTCTTAATGATCAGACAAGCAGCCCACGCAGCAAGCCCACATTTTTTGCTTGCACTCATGGAAACTATACTTTTGTTATTGATTTTTTTTTTATGGTAGCTCTTCGACTGCAAAGCACATTTTAGATGCATATTAATGATTGTTTCTTTCATTAAAGCATATTCTAATATCAGTGATTGATTATGATTATTTAAACATATTTATTCAATCCCAAATGCATTATTTTTTTCTCATTTCTTTTAATATACAACATTTGATTGTTTCAACAAACAAAAAAAAACATTTTCAATTAGTTCTTCACTAAAACGCGTTTTAATTGATGTGTAATGATTGGACCGTTTTAATCTAATCTTTACAGATTCGAAATATTTGCCACCAAAATATTTTTATTCTTACATTTGCGTTGATTTATAATAATTATTTCCCCGTGTTTCTTTCATAAAAATATCAACTTGAACATTTTTATTGATGTATAATGACCATTTCCCCATGTTTTCATTCATTCATAATGTTGTTTCCCTCAAAACACATTTTTTATTTTAAGATGTTCATTTTTATAATCACGTTCACCACAAACACATTTTATTACAAATAATCATAATAATCTCGTGATTATAAAACACGTTTTTTTTTTCTTGTTTCATTAAAATAAATGCGTTCATATTTAACTGAAAATTAAAATGAAAGCATCCCCATTCCACTCGCAGCAAACACATTAGAAGGAGACATAAAAAGGACAAATTATGGATTATTTTTGGCCTTTTTTTTTCCGGATGGTAAAAATGCATTCTAGCCACGAGGAGTGATGGGATCGATTTTTGTCGAGCTGATAGACGGACAGCGCCCCTCTTTGGCAACACTCATTTCTTTTTTTTTTCCTCCCACTTCCACGAGCCAAAATCTCGACGTGGATTTTTAGTGGTAAAAAAAAAAAAAAAGACCGCCAAAAACTGACACTAATTATGTTTATATGGTCATTGTTTTTATTAATATTATGATTATCATGACCATTTATTTACACGATTGAAAATGTTTGTACTGATTAGTAGAATTAATGTAAAAGCCTAATTGTGTTTAGTGAGGCCAGCACGCGTGGGAAATAATACTAAATAATAATATATGGAGAATTGTGTAGTGACGTCACGTTGGTTGACCAACTTAATTGTGTGCAGTGGCGAGTTGTGTCAAGGGCATCAATGTGTGTGTGTGTGTGTGTGTGTGTGTGCGTGCGCGCCATTTGCATTTCCATTCTGCCGTGGAAATGATGAGAGACTTTTTTTTTTTTTTTTTTTTTTTTTTTTTTAACCCGCGCGCGCTTTCGAGCCTCGCGGCGCAGTCTGTGGGCGAATTACATTTTAAAAGAAGGCGAGAGAAATTAAATAAGAAACCGAGACCACTTCAGGGCTATTAACATCTAAAATATCCCCTGGAAATTTCCACCGAAATACACATGACCAAAAAAAAAAAAAAAAAAAAAAATACCCAGGGTGCCATCACTCTCATGCAGACCCCTCCCTCCTTACGCCCCCCCCCCCTCCAATCCAATCGCGGTGGTGTCCATCACGGCTTTGTGGAGCTGATTTAAATAAAAGTTGGGCGCGTTTCTTGAGTGGTGTCAAAGAGGGAGAAGGCAATAAAATGTGATTATTCAGCCATAAGTGGAAACATTAACTGGAAGGCCAAAATGAAGACTTCAAAAAAGGTCACGTTTGAAATGTCATTAGTGGGCGGGGCTGTGTTCACGAAGCCTATTGGAATATAATATATGCAAAAAAATGATCATAAACATTATAGCATGGGCCATAAATGAATGACATACATTTAGCTTAGTGTTCCTATCCTTCATTAAAAATTGTTACAATTGAGGAAAATAATTTAGTTTGATGTATCAGAAAAGTTCCATGCCTGGTGTCAAAATACGTTTGAGATCCAAACTACAAACACATCCAGCTGCGTTTGCTTCGTTCAGTGCGCGAGAAGAGGCGATGATCGCCATGACAACACAGTTGCTCCCACTGACCTGAGTCTGACACTGAAATGCGAAAAGAACACTTGCCGCAAACTTTTTAGTCACCCAACCACATTTTTTTTTTCTCGAGTTGAGTTAAGATCAAGGGAGCCATTTTGAAGACACTAGCGATGTTACAACTTGGAGTTTGGATTTGAAGTCGACCAAAATCAGTCTTGGAAGTTTTTTGAGCTGCCTCAATGAGTCTTTTGCTCAGTCAGAACCTACTTTTTTTTTTTTTGTTCTTTTTTTTTTTTACACTATTTTTGCTTCTGTTTTTTTTTTTTTTTTTTTTTTTTTTTTTTTTGCCACCACATGAAAAACAGAAAGTGTGACGAGAACATCGAACCAGAAACCGTTAGCCTAAAAGCATAATTGCCAAAGTCATATTTGAACATTTTCCAAAAACAAGAAGAGTCCAGTTGCCTCGATTCAACCTTTGCCGATTACAATGACCTAATTGAGTCTGAAATTAGATTTTTTTTAAAACACACACAAAAAAACACAATAAATCACAATTTATTTTTCATATTTTGCCATTTTAACAACTTAATAAAACCTAAATAAAATTAATAACAGAATACAGTATGTTAAAATGACTTGGGCAATTATGCCAATAGGCTAGCGAAACAAATAGTGCTAAGGTGACAAATCACACAAAATTAACCGAATGTACCCAGCAAAGTATGCAAATTTTACACTACGATATGACTTTTTTTTTTTTTTTTTTTTAATGGCATTCAATCCCACCACTTTGTCGCTTCGTCCACTCGCAACAGTGACAAAATATTCTTGTGTCTTCACGTGTAACAATTCATTTCATCACGATACGTCATTAACAGAAATGTGGTGCTAATGAACCCGCCTCCTCCTGAGTGTGTGTTTTTTTTTTTTTTTCTCCCAGCGATGCAGCGCGACTTCTTGCACTCCGCCGGCATCAGCGCCAAACGCCGAGGTGGCGTTGCTATTAACAGAAATGTTAATTGTGATGTCACGGGAGTCAAGGTGAAAGCTGCAGAAGACGAAGAACAAGTGTACGCTAAAAATAATCCGCACACAATAATCCTGTAGAGTCGTGTTAGCGGCGAGGGACCTTTTTTTTTTTTTTTTTTTTTTTTTTTTCCCAGAGGTGGAAAAAGAGGAAGTCAATGAATCGGAAAGCTAGATTTTTTTTTGTTGTCTTTGTTTCAACAGGCCTTGTTTTCCCCCGCAAATTGTATAATGCTGCTCTTTGTTCTACACGCCACATGAATAGCAAGTCCTGAGCGAGCGTGCACACAAAAACACACACGGACCAAGTGATCATCTTTTAAAAAAAAAAAAAAAAAGAAGAAAAAAAAAAAGCAACGCCCTGGTGCTCACTTGGCCTACTTTCCAGTGGGAAGGGGAGCGGCGTTCCGGGGAGGGGCGGCGGCGGGAGAGTGCCGAGGATGTTAGCGCACTCTGGGAAAGCTAGCGAGAGTGATGCGAGTCAACATGGGCAACTTCTTCCTTCAGCTCATTTGGCCCCTGTGTACTTCATGTCCTCGTTTCGCAACGGACTTCCCTTTGTACGACGGCGACGGAACCCAAATTTGTATCAACTTGTACTATGTTGTCGTGTATCGCTAAGCTATGCTAACGCAGTCAGAATTTACATGAGGTACCGACGTATCCAAACATTATACAGTGTTACACCGCATATTTACGGGCCGACCAGCAATTTTTGAGGGCCTAAACGTACAAAAACCCACCGAACTCAGGCCTTTAACGTCTTTACATGAGCATCAGAATGTATGCCATCTGGTGGAATTACTTATTTCCGCTATTCATGGAGTATCGGCATTTTGTTACGTATATCATGTAATGCTATCTCGTTACAGCCGTAACACTTTTTGTTACTCATGTAAAAAAAACAAAACATAACTGCTCACTTATGGGCAGTAGAAGCTAGCACATTCAGACGTTAGCCGAAAGCTAACACGACTTGAGGCTAACCACAATTGCCGCTAGTTTTAATAGATTTGCATCAACGGCAAGGAACAAGGGCAGTGGCACCAAGTGATTATCGGCAGATTATTATGTCCAACAATGCGTAGACAACAACTGTGTACGGAAGCGTAGAGCTGCCAATGTGGAGTAAACATTTTTGGCTGGCGTAGTATGTTCGAACATACTCGCAAATATGTTCGAACATACTTACCAATATGTTTGAACGTATTGAAATATGTTAGAACATACTCACAAATATGTTCGAACATAGTCGCAAATACGTTCAAACATACTCGCAAATATGTTCGAAAATATGCTAACTTTGTAGCATGTAGCCTACATATACGTTCGAACGTATTTGTGTGTTCAAACATATTTGCGAGTATGTCCGAATGTATTTGCGAGTGTGTTCGAACGTATTTGCGACTATGTTCGAACATATTTGCGAGTATGTTCAAACATACTCGCCAGCCAAAAATGTTTACTCCACATTGGCAGCTCTGCGCTTCCGTAACTGTGCGCTTGCTAACGACAATTTATGTCGAGTGTCATGAGAAGATCTGGAGAAACTAAACATAGCAGGACTCTCATTAATAGCGCCATCTGGTGGACAAACCTGGACTCTTATAGAGCGGTCGATTGGAGACGCAGTTTCTTTTCAATGTAAAATGAATTTGTACGTAAGTTGTAAGATGCTTTGCAAACAGTGCCACAGGACACAAATGAAAAACAGAAAGTACATCCCTAACCACATAAACCTCCTAACCTCAAAATGTCGCTAGCGTTCTAAACCGCCGACCCTCTTGTACTCTTGTTTGACTTTGCAATCGAGAATCCTACAGAAGCTTAACGCCCGAGCTAAAAAGGCAGCCAAACTCCGGCGCGGGATCTCACTCGTCAAATTCCTGTTGGATTTGAGCAGCATTAGGACGCGCGGCGCACGCCATCTGTTGATCGACAGCACGACACGGTCCGCGCTGCCGCCGCTCGTTCGGGCCTTCAGGTGGCGGCTCGGGTTACAAAACATCAGGTCGCTGTAGGGCCGGGACGGTAACCGGGGGGCAGGAAGCGGGCGCTCCCGAGTTTGCCTCGACAGACTTTGGGCGAGGAGCGTCTTGATAATCTGGGGCTTGGTGTACAGCGCCTAACCAAATGTCGACATCTGCGAGGGCGCGCGCGAGGAAAAGCTCCTCGGAGGAAGAGGGGATCATCATCTTAGCTCTCCTCACCTTCAAGCGCGCCCGTCGGGCTTTAAAAGGCAGATGAAGAAATCCGAACGTAAACATGCCGAGTCCGGTTCTCAACGCGCGTGCGACACGCGAGGCGAAGGGGCAACCTTGGCGGATCGCTAAAGGGCTTGACTTTTCGCTGGCCCTGGTTGTAAACATTCGTGTATCCACATACACCTGCGATGTGCGTCGGGTGTCCAAACTTTTTCTTCCAAGGGTCAGAAAACTGGAAGGATGACATTCTTCACAGTTTATTATTTACAGTAACACGCTAAAACCAGTCCTAAAGTGTAGGTACGGGTATGCTCGGCAAAGTGGTGCCTTGGTCCAAATGAAGAATCGTATCTTGAAAAGCATGTAGGTCAGGTCACTCGTATCTCAAGGCACCAGTGTATTGTTTTTCTCAAAATTATGTCTTTCTTAAAGAAAAAAACAACAACATACATTGTACTAAAGTGATGACGCGGAGCAGAAAATGTAGCAAAACAACGTGATTCATATTTTCTACTGCTGGAACTGAATTATCTTTATTCATCGGAGCGTTTGGTTTCTTTGTGCATTTGAAAATCTAGAAAGCTCTGTATAAAACCATTGCGATGGTAGTAGTAGTTTTGTGTTTTGTTTTATTTTTACTACCTTTTTTTGACTTATTTGGGGTGTAATTCCACTCGCGACCACAAGATGGCAGCACACTATGTTTGACACTGTGTGTTTAAAGGAAGAAGAGTGACAACGGGAAGTATTTCAAGCCCAGCCTAGTTTTTGAAGAGTGACAACGGGAAGTATTTCAAGCCCAGCCTAGTTTTTGCTGAAGATGATCCTCTTTAATCCTGCTTTTTACGCCTACAGAAAGTGACCTTGTTGGTTCATTTTATAATGTACATCTTTGGGCATGACTATTGATGTATATTGTAAGATTATAAATTTGTTAGTTTGGAGGAAATGGGATTAGTTTAACTGTAAACATAAAGTATCGGTACACTGTTTGCTATATTTTTGTTCTATCCATTGCTCTTGCGCTCTCTCAGTATGTTTGTTTTTTTTAACGGGCTGGTATTATCTTAAAAGTGTGTTTAAGACCTTAAAAAACTGTGCTAATAAAAGCATGCATATAGAGGATTTAAATAGGGTGTTTCTAAAGTGCACATTTACATCGTTTAAATATGGCCGGCTTTACCGCATACGCAATGAAATGTGCGACGAGCCCGTAGTCTGGGCACCCCGGATATGTCTGAGCAAGCGGCCGCGCAAATGTTTCACTTGGTCTTTTTGCTCCGCGGCGTCTGTGAAAGTGACTTTGACTCTCCTGAGGAAAAGTTTGAGCATCTGTTCCGCCGTGTAGTTTTTGTCGAGGAATGAAATATTGAACCCGATTGAGTGCGCCATGAATGTTTCACTCGCACGACGCCGATGCCGATTATACGGCGAGCGGCACTTTTACACGCGCGACCCGACATGTCGTCGTCGTCGCCGTTGCCTTTAAGTGCGGCAGATTAGCGCGCAGCAGAAGCGTTCCGTTCAGTTTGCCAGCGACATGCTCCTCGAACAACAACGACGACAACAGAAACACGCGCTAAAGTGTTTGTGGTCATCGTCTGCTGTCGAAGAGCTAATTGCTAACATCAATATACAGACATTACAAATGGAGGCTTTATGAGACTCGCTTGTGAAAAGGCAACAAATGCAATTTGTAGAAAACACACTCATTTGAGGTTATTTTGACAATTTCCTACAACAAATAATTAGAGGAACACAGACTAATTGGTGGGTTACTGAGTGGGATTACCCCCCCACAACACAAAAGTAATTTGTAAACACACTAATTTGCGGGTGAGGTCATACCATTTCACCATGGAGTAATTTAAGTCTTATTTAGGAGTAGTTCCTACAAAAAGTTATATGTGAACACAAACTAATTTTGTGTTACAAACAGTAATTTATAGAAAGTGTACGGTACTAATTCTGGTGTCCAAACTACGGGCCAGGGGCCATTTGCGGCCCGCCCTCCATTTTTCAGGGGCCCGCGGCATATGCTAAAAATGGCATTTGACTCAGTTAAAATAAATTAACAAAAACAAAAATGTTTGGTCAAAGTAAGAAGGGAGGGCATCGAAAAACACAGGTGCCATTAAAGGTTATTTTAGTTAACTAAAACTAACGAAATAACTAAAACTAAAATTCAAAAAACAATTTCATTAACAGCATGATTGATTTTTAAAAAACGAAAACTTACTGAAACTACATTTTATGTTTACAAAACTAAATCTAACTATAATTATAGCAAACATGTCCTTCGTTTTAGTTGTTGGTAATTAATTTAATGCACGAGCCTTTGAGGATGATTTTAAATGTGATTTTTAGTAGATTTGTTTGGATATAAACCGGAATAAAGACGTTTGAAAGTATCCATTCTACTGGACGCTAACCATTTTCTTTCTACTCACTAGCGCAGCTCGAGGCGCTCACGTTTGCTCCCGCCATCTCGATTGTTGGGACGTTAGCATACGGCTATCGTGGCCGACATGATAAAAAATGGTGTCGTGAGTAGCCTTTTGTGCGCCACGCTAGGAGAGTTCCGTCGCTTAAAAGGGAGGAACAAAAGCCAGAAGGCGCCACGGGTATAAGGTTCCGCCCGGCGACAATGGCCAAAGTTTCAACTTGCAGCGCGATGGGTGTAACTTTAACTGGAATCGTGCGGATCAAAGCCCGGCGAACAAAGTGGGTGGAAATGCCGCGGGAGAGCGTCTGCGCGCCGGTGAAGGACAGCTTCAGACCCGGAGCGCGCCGATTGCGGGCTAATTAGCGACACTCTTGTTTTTGGTTAAAGGCCACGTCCCGGTTTCAACGTTTCGAAAGCGAAAAGCTCTGCGTCTTAACGAGAAATCCAACAAAGGCTGATTAAGAAGACGGTCAATTTTGTATCGCATGTGAAACATTCATCGGGCCCCGCCGCCCGTTCTTTGGGAGCGGAATTATTCAGTGGCGCCGGTTCAAATGAGAACGGCGGCCTTGGAAAATGCGCGAGGCTTACGGCGAGCCATCAGGTGAGCGCCGGTACAATGCCGACGTGTAACCTTTACACTGCGCTTGAACCCGCGCGTACAAATGTTATGAAAGGTCCCTGTGGCGCCGCCGCGCTCTTCTCACATGGATTTGACGACTTGCCACTTTATTAGCTGCTAAGCCTCCCTCCATACGTGTTCTGTACAGTGGGGGGGGGGGGGGGGGGGGCTATGTTATGAGCCGGGATTCTCATTGTCTGCTGGCGTTATTAGAAGGAGGAGTGTGCAGCACTCACTTGCCCCCCCCAATCCAGCAAACAGCACCCCGAGAGAATAGGCCGACTGTTTGAAGGCGAGCTACAAGTGCAATTTAACCCGTCTTATTTACAATGTGATCGTTTTACAAGGACATGCTTTCTGCAAAGGATCACCATCTAATATTTCTCCTCAGTGTGATTCATTGATTTTTTTTTTCTTCTTCTTCTTCAGAATATATTGGATGTGATGTCCAAATAAGCCCGTAGACAAAAAGAAGTCGAGTTGTAGAGAAGCTTAATAGATTGGCAGCGCAGTGCAGCAAAAACACAGTAAAATGAAATTAAATGTTAAATCAAGTGTAATTATAGAAGGTGTTGGGTGACACTTATACCGGGAAATAGTTGGTGGCCTTCAATGTGTCATCATCACATCTTGTAAAAGGGGAACTCGCGGTTGAATAATAATAAGTGTCATACTGCCATCTAGTGCACACATTAGCGAACTGTATGTAAAAGATGCACGTCACACAGTTGATGCGACAATCAAAGCAGTGGTGGTGGGCTGCGCATTTGCTACCGGTGACTAACACAATCCACCCTTTCATACTTTTTACATCAAAATCAATATTCATCTACTCAAACATATCGATAAAATACATTAATAAACATAGTAATGTGTTTTGCTAGTTGAACAGTTTTGCTATAACCAACCACAATCAGAGGACAGAAAAATGATGTCATCATCGAGGGACAGTGCGGACAAATTTGAAATCTGACTGGTTAAACAAATACTACACCACAGCAAAAAAAAATGTTAGCAAAATGCACATATTTCAATGGGGAAAAAAATGTCCTAAAAGTGCAAAATTAGATGATGTTCTTTATATAAATGGTTTTATAACTTTTGGCTCCAAGTACCACCTAAAAAAATATTTGGTTCTCTCAGTGCATAAAGTATTATGATCAACACTAAAATTATGTAGGACTGTATTTAAATAATATCATTTAATCAAAATGTATTGCATGTAAATGATAAACTCAGTTTTTACCAAAAAAACAAAACAACTTTAAGTTTAAGTGCAAATGTATTCAACTTAAAAAATGAAATAGAACTGAGCTGTACTTAGGCAGTGATTATTTTGTGTACCATTAGAGAGAGGAGAAAGAAAACTTTTTTTTTTTTTTTAACAAAGTGTTGTCACTTCTGTCATACAAGTAAAACGTTAACCACTGTAAAATAGGAACTTCAGGCCTCTAAATTATCTTTTTACAAAAACTGTATAAATGCAGATAAAAAAATAATTCACCACTAGTCTAAAATAAAACGTGAAGATAACTCTACCTTTGTTGGCAACTGACAACTTTTAAATACAAGGGTAAAAAGAAGAGGGGAAAAAAAGTCAACTGCTTGTGTAATGTAAAATGCTAAACAATTAAAAACACAGAACCTTTTATATAAGAAGTGACAACCAGCTAGCCAAACAGCAGCTAGCGGTTAATTAGCATTTGGTTAGTCTTCCAACTTTGGACGACTTAGTGAGTCAATGCAGTGCACTGTTGCCTCTTGCATATTTGCAATTTGCTACTTTTGAAATTTGTGTTCCATTATATGCAGAAAAAAAAAACATTTTTATGATTAGGTCAAAGCCATGTCGATTATAAAAGTATTGCTTTGGTGCCATCTTGGTGTTAAGGAACTATGTTGAAGTGAGGGGAGGAGATTTATTTAAAACAATCTCATTTACAGGTATTTATCTTTTTATTGTTATTTTCGTTTTATTTATTATTATTATTATTTATTTGCGCTTTATTCTGTATTGTTATTCTTTATAATAAAGCTTGTAAAAAGCCAAAGAAGAAAAATCAGAGTAAATCCTCAGTTGCTGCCGAAAGAAGTCAAAAGTCTCACATCATATTGATGACATCACACATGATGACACATTGACTTTCTTGCATGAAGTTCTGCTATAATATAAACACACTTGCCTCCGTCGATGTTTGGGGTTTAACACCGCAGTGAGCGGAAAATGGAAGAAGAGAAAAAAAATAAATAAAAAGACGGCGGCTCACATGAAGGGTCCTCGGCGTCTGACCTCCGCTGATCTGCGCATGCAAATCATATCAAGGACCTCAAGCTCGCTCATGTGCGGGGCCCCTCCTGGCTTCCAGCTCGCCAAGGCGGACGGATGCTATAGAGACAACGCAGCCAAAATCTGCCAGAAAGAAGAAAAAGGGAGAAAAAAAAACAAGAGTGTTGAATAATTAATTGTGTTTGTCTTTTGCTGCCTGGACACAGCTTCATGCCCCTGAGCGCAGCAATGCTTAGTTTTAAAAACTGTCTGATGGACCAAACATGGGGGAGGGGTCTGTTTGTGTGTCAGGTGTGTGTGTGTATAGAGTCAACCAACAACATTAATCGAGCTACTTTATGTTTGATTTTTGTGGGGTACCATTTCTTTAAAAACATTTTTTAAGCACATCATTTGTTGATGTTTAGAGTTACTTAGTATTTCGTACACAAAGAACTGTTGCGTTGCCTTGAAAGTCTGCATAGCTTAGCGCTAATAATGCAACAAATTGCATCAAATTTGTGGTGTTATGACCTTTCAATTAATGGATATTTGTACACAAATAGTGACACAACACATAGACAAATAAAACAAATACTCTTGCATATGTTTTTTATCCTCTGCGAAGAACAACTAATATTACTATGGCTTACGGGGGCAGGGCAAGTCCTGTGTTTTCATGGAAAACACTTTTTGCCTGTTTTAAGAACTGTGTGGCCTAAATTTATATATATATATATATATATATATATATATATATATATATATATATATATATATATAGAGAGAGAGAGAGAGAGAGAGAGAGAGAGAGAGAGAGAGAGGCGGTCTATTATCTTTTCCTATACCCTGCATATACCAGATACCACCATATGACTGTATTATACTGGCCTCAGGTGGCCGAGGTTGGCACACCAGAAAGAGTAACACAATAGCCATTGAATTAATGCTTATTAATGTCATTGGTGTATGTTTTGCTATTTTCCTCATGGTTTTGGGGGAGGCTGGAACGGATTGATGACATTTCCATTCAGTTTAATAGGGAACAATGATTTGAGATGCACGTTTTGCAATACAAGCGTGGTCGGGCTGTAGTTAAAAGATGAGTAATTTGTGGTTACCGGTAGTACTATTTCAAAAGGCAAATAGTCGAAACTGACCTACTTGTATGTTAGTAGAAGAGCGCTTTGTTTGATTTTAAAGAATAAATACACAATACATGTTGAGAAATGTGAAAGGTGCCTGAGTTGTTGGGGTTTTTTTTTAACCAGTACATAAAACATAAACAATAGGTGTGTTGTGTGTAAGAGATGCTTTCAAAAAGAAAAGTCAATACACCTTCATTTTGCCCGCACTGGTAATGAGCCATATTTTCCTCGGAAAATGGCGTCTTCTCCGGAGGCGGCGTGTCTGCTGAATGTGGCCCTGATCCTGGATGAAACAGAAGGCTCACCAATCAATCTCTCCAGGTTGCCCACAGCCAGAGAAAGCAGCTGCACCACATGTTTGCCCGGCGCCACAGCGACACGTTAACATACGGCCGAGCGCGGGAAGCGTCCGCGAGCAGCCTCTAGCTGTCTTATAATGAATTCCCGGCGGGATCGGGAACTATCAGAGTCAGTGGTGTTACTGGAGGCTCGGAATAAAGTCAACACCTCTCCTTATACCTGATCAAGCTGCAGTGAGCCAGCCAGCGAACGCGCGCACACTCACAATACACGCTGAACTCTGGCGAAAAGCGAGGACAAAAAATCCAATAGACGCGGCAATTAGGACGGTTGCGCTCATTAAAGCGCAACGTTTTCAAAAACGTGCGCTCAGTCAAGGTTGCGATTTTTCCTCGCGCTGATTGTTCGGTCTTCTGTTTTGGCAAAGACGTTCAAAACAACCGTTCATTGTTTTGTACACGGTGGAATCGCAAGTATGGAAATTGAATGGGGACTGTTTTTGAGTAAAGTAGGAAATCTTCTCATTTCTGATCTTTACTGCGCATTTCTTTTGTTATCCAAGTCAAAATGAAAATCATATGTTAGCCAAAATGACTGTACTCCCCCCCCAGGAGGAGTTGCAGCTTTTGGCCACGTGCTAACTCTCGTCTATGGAGCTTCTGTTTAAAATGACCTGGTAACAAGAGTTCCTGGAACCAAAAAGTTCAAATGGGACTCCACACCTCAAAGTTCAGGGCAATTTATCCAAATTAGAGGAACTATCAATGGGGGAATGGTTTCAAAACAATGGAACAATGAAACGGCAATACCCCTCCTGTCCACTAAGTGGCGGTAAGAAAAAAACTGAAAGTCAAAGAAGCACCAAAACTGCCGTAACTTTGTCAACGTTTGTGCGGCAATACACCAGGTTGGAAAGCACTTGGTTCATTAAGTATTATTATTTAGTATTATATATTATTTTGTACTTAAAATATGCAGTCAAGACATACAGTAATTCAATAAAAAAGAATTTATGGATGGGTGCAGCTCAGGGGCCACAAAATTGAATCCTGTAGATCTGTAGTCAGATCCAACAAAACAAAAAAGACATACAGTCTGGACTCTGGAGGGTATCAAGACCTGGATGGGACTGAATTCCTTGATCGTCAATGAAAAGAAAAACAGAAATTGACTCAGTATGTGACTCAGCAACTTTATGTAAAGAATAGATGTGGAGTATTTTTGAAGTTCTATGATCAGAGAGAACGTGCTACCTGACATGGGAGCAAAGGTTCGGCATTCTTTAATTTGCCTCAAACAAAACTCATTGCAGGTCTGCTTACCTTTTACAGCAGTGTTCCTAACGCGGATGGACTTGAACTATCACTTGAAAACCTTGAGGAACCTAAAAAAAATATATATATTTAATATTTTTGTCAACCTGAAGTTTACTTCTAGTTCTTGTCACCTTCTGTAAATAAAATATTTCAATCAGTTATGTGGTCTTATGATACAAATTTTCTGTGTAACAAAACACAAAGTGCAACATATTACACAATGCGAGTATCTGTAAATAACCCTTTCCTCTCATGTGGTGCATTTTGATCATTGTGCCTTTTCCATTTATTTTGTGTAATTATCATTAATTCGTAAATGTTACCGCTGTGACGTCACATCAAGAAAGATTTATTCGGACCTCTTGAGGAAAGATTTTCTGCACATTTTCTGCATTGTTGTCATTTTTCCACTAGGTGGTGCTCCTTGACCGTGAAATACAAACGCTTGAAAGGTATCACGTTTATTTATTTTATGGCCCTTCTTATAAATAGAATCAATAAATCATAAACTCTAAGGGACGTTAAGAACAATTTAAGTATTGATTTTTTTTTAAAGTAAATACTGTACGTAGATTATATTTTAAAAATGTAATTACACACGAGCGTCACATATGGTAGGTGGTTGTTATTATTATTATACAAAATTGTGTGTTGCTGCTGCAGTGATGTTACTAAATTTAAGTTGGTGTAGCGTTACAATCATCACACTCACGCATTTGTGTCGTCAATGCAAAATCATTCTGCATATTTGTTACTTTTCCACTAGGTGGTGCTCATTAACCCGTGAAATACAAACCCTTGCAAAGTGTCATAATTATATATTTTATGTAGCTACTTAAATTGAAACAATAAATAGAATTGACACTTAGGGGAGATACTTGTAAGTAACATTTTATATTTATTTTTAAGTATTATATTTTAAAACATAGTACTGACGTGTACAATTGACACTTTTCAACATTTATTTGAATTTACAAAAATGTATGATGCCGATTTCGGGATGTTATTGTATATGTGGTTTGTTCTACTGTCTTAGTAATAAAAATAATAAAAAATAATAAATGATCACATTCTCGTGCAGGTGTTATTGAGGCACTCGTATTTTGCATAGACTTGAAAAGAACGCTTGTGTACAGTAATGGGAACGTAAAATCTTCGCTAAATAAAATAAAATAAAATAACATGACATTCCAACGATCCCACTTTCTTCGGTGATGATGATGCTGGAAGCAGGATGGACAGCCGGCGCGTGAGGGTGGCATGCGTGCATGACGTCACCGCTCCATGACCCGTGCGCCATTTTGGAAAGGGGGAGAGGAGGGGGGGAAAAAATCACGGATAATTTGTGCGGTCTTGACAGATCCTCAAGCCCCGGCGTTTCACCGCGATCGTGGATGTTCACCGTTAACTCCGAGCGAGCCGCGCGCGTCGTTTCGGGCATCGGACGCGCCGTGTACAGCAAAAAGCGCTGCTAAATGAAGCAATGGCGGGTGAGCTACTTTATAGGGAAGGAAAAGGATCCACCACCTCGCTTAGCTCGTGTGTGTATGCGTGTATGTATGCATGTATGTGTGTGTGAGAGATGGCCCTGAGTGTCTGCAAGTTAGCCGGCTAAGCTAACTAGCGTGCTAGCTGTCAAAACTGTGCCACTGTCAAGTCTTTTTTTTTTTTTTTTTTTTTCCCTCCCCCCATCGAAACGTAACGCGTTGTCGTGACAAAACTGACACTTGTCTCTCTTTTTTTGTTTACCTTCCAGGGGTTGCAGGAGGAAATGATTTTCAGTGGTGTTTCTCTCAAGTGAAAGGAGCGATAGATGAAGATGTTGCGGAAGGTATGTGGCTAACGTTAGCGCGGCTAGGCTAGGCTGGAATGAAGGAGGAGGAGGTGGTGAGCAAGCCGCTCTTTTGCGCTTCTCGCGGGTTTAGTTGGGGGCTCGCGGTCGCCGCGGCTCTGCTACGGTGGTAGGGTGGAGGGCGTAAGTGTATTTGTGTGTCGAACGTACGTTCGTCTTGAAATGGAGACGCTACTATGTGTGGGGGGGCTAGCTAGCCGAATGCTACACGGAGGCTAGCTATTGAAGGGGGAGCGCCTGTGGACGTGACGTCATTGCACTGCGCCCATAAATTGACCTCACGCTCGACTTCATTCATTCGATAGCGTGTACCGTTAGTAATTAATCTGCTTTCTATGTATGGATTGGAAGGAGAAAGCAGGTTATGTTACATGAAATGAATAACACGATGAAATGAATAACACTTAAAGGTACAGTGAAATACACCAATAGTCATAAGAGTAAAACTACATTATTCACGAAGAGGTACGGATGTTTGCTTAATGTGGAATTTTAGGATGAACCTAAAATGCACTGTAAACTTTACAGGTGAACTTTATTTGACCTTATCTAAACTTTTGAAGGCAAGTCCAACTATTTACAGCAGCAATATTCACATTTAGACAAAAATAATAAAAATAATAAAATAAGATTAAAAAGTTGTTGCCTGGTAGGTCGTGGCAGTAATAAATAGAAGTATAACTATAATATAATCCAATTGCCACATCAATGGACAAGTAAGTGCAATTATTCGAATAGCAATGAATATTTAATGACACGTTGATGAATTAAAGCACCGATATGTATTTAAAACGGAGAACCTGTCCATATAGTAGTGAAAAAGACCAATACAAAAACAGCATTTAAAGAAGGACTCAATGAAAATTAACATCTAATTTAAGATGGAAGCAAAGGAGACAAAGATTTTAAGGTGTTGCCTGTTGAGCTGTAGCAAGTAAGAAATATGTTCACTGTTTCAGTACTTCTGGCACAGCTCCATCAATTCCATTTGTAGCTGTGTAAGAGCGGGGTATGGAGAGTCCTTGTCTCCAAAATGCATTGTTGCAATCTATGAATAGGGTGTTCCCTAAAAAAACCCAAAAAAAACTGTCACATTCTTTCCTTAATTTGTCTGTCATTTCCTGTATTTTTATAATAGAACAACAGTCAGTGCCAAGGCAATCCCTTTCTTCCTTGACAATCACGCCACGTTTGTGGTTCAGTAAAAATAATACAGTCCAGTACATGTTGTGCTTCAAAATTTTCTTGATAAGAAAATCAGTGTATGCAACGGTCACTCGGCAGGTGTGCAGTTGAATAAGCTGACTGTCCAGTTAAGCAGTTAAGTCATGTTCGGTCGCTTTGTGTTTGGCAGGCCTAACAATTGATCAATAGTACCTCGCTGTTGCGAGCCTTCACACAGGATGTTCCCACAGGGAAGTGGTGGCTGCTGGCTAGTGACCTTAGTGTCACAGTTTCCAACAGAAAGTTATAACAGAGAAACAAAGCGCCACAGAAAGGCAAATAAATAGGCATCATGGAAAATATAGTGGTCTGGTTCAAATGCCAGTGGTGAATTTTGTCTTTAAGGTCACTTTTAGAAAACAGCTAGTTGTGCTTAAAGTACTGACACATTAAACAAGTGCATTCAAGAGGTTAGGGAAGGTTTAAATAAGATCACCTGACTCGAAGACGTTTGATTTGATAGTGGAACGAATCGGTTGGATTCAGTTCAACTCAGTGGGATTACGATTTGATTCAGTATAGTAGCTATAGAAACCCAAAAATCAGTTCGTGATCGTGAAGGTATGATGCAATGACTTTTTGTTGTCATGTTAGATACATTTGCATGCTTTTTTCTTTTCTTTTTTTACAGTAATGTACCTATTTTATAAAAACATAAAAAAAATTAAAAAAAAGTGGTTTGAACATTGAGAATGTTTAATCAAGAGAGAAATGTGAGAAAATGTAAATGCCTTGATGAGGAAAGTGTGTTGAGGGGTTTTAGAGCTTAAAACATTTATAATAAATGTAAAACATAAAGCTAACTACTTCGCGGATTTCATTTATTGCAGGTATTATTTATTTTTTAACCTAACCCCAGCGGCATTACACTGTACTGGAAATGTGACATTTCCTTCTCCAATAAGAGACGATTCGATATGTGTGTCGATATATTTCAGAGTGGAACCGTTTGAATCTTAATAACTGCCTCCAAATTAATAATTTGATTGTTCTGCCTGTCATTACGTTGCTGGCATGCATAGATGAATAACGATACATTTAACGTAAATACATGATCATTTTCAGACCAGCTAAGTGAAATTGGACAATTTCCTCCGCGATGGTGGAGTGCAGTATGCCCTGAACAAAGACAACTTTATACTTTTTTTTTTTTTTTTTTTTTTTTTTTTTGTACATGTACTTGTTTATACAACATGCTACGCTCCCTACGCTTTTGTCATCGTCATCTGATATTTGATCTGTTTTAAGAGGGACGAGATGCTTGACCTTAGTTGAGACCGTGAGATTTTTATTCCAACACTGAAAAGGGGGGGGGGGGGGGGGGTGTTGACGTTTATCTTCTTAGGTTGAATCATCATCATCATGTCTAAAACAAAATGTCAAATGTGTTTTGAGCTGTTTTTGTTGTGATTTATCTATTTATTTATTTTTACAGCATGCGACTGTAACTGAATGCAGATATTTTTACACATCATCACAGCTTGTTGTTTCTATTTTTAGCTGACATAATCTCCACGGTCGAATTCAACTATTCTGGAGAGCTGCTCGCTACGGGAGACAAGGGCGGCAGAGTAGTGATATTTCAACACGAGCAGGAGGTGTTTAAATGTTGCCTAATTTTAAGAGAGCAAATTTTTTTTTGTACTTCTTATCCAATAAGTCACTAATTGTTGAATTGTGTTTTTGCTTTTACTTGACAGTCGAAAAATCGTCCACACCTGCGTGGCGAGTATAACGTTTATAGCACTTTTCAGAGTCACGAGCCAGAATTTGACTACTTGAAAAGTTTAGAAATTGAGGAGAAAATCAATAAAATTCGATGGCTTCCCCAACAGAACGCTGCTCACTTTCTACTTTCAACAAACGGTAAGAGATCACTTCTTTTTTTTTTTTTCCCTGCTCTGCCTAAACTTCGTCTCTAATCCAATGTTTCCTTTTATCAGATAAAACGATCAAATTGTGGAAAATAAGTGAACGAGACAAACGGGCGGAAGGCTACAACCTGAAATATGAAGATGGCCGACTCATAGACCCCTTTAGAATCACCTCTTTACGGGTATGTTCACTTTCAGCACTTGTTTTTTGTATTATTTTTTTTGCCTGCGCCTGCCTTTATGTGTGCCTCGTTGTTGCCTTGCAGGTACCGGTGCTAATGCCGATGGATCTCATGGTAGAAGCCAGCCCGCGGAGGATCTTTGCAAATGCGCACACCTATCACATTAATTCCATTTCTGTAAATAGTGACCATGAAACGTACCTCTCTGCAGATGACCTAAGAATAAATTTATGGCACTTGGAAATCACAGACAGAAGTTTTAGTATCCTTTTTCTTAGGGCAGTGGAGATTTTGAGTTATCATCCAGGAGTTGGGATGGGTACCGAAGACGGTACTTTTTGCGGTATGGACCGATTTGGGTCGGTACTCTGAGCACCGATTCACATAAAATTAAACGGTGCCATGTTTTGGTTCTGAAGCACGTCTTTCGAAATTGTGCGAGAGTAGAACAGTTGACGAGTTTCTAAGGCGTGCTTGAACACAACATGTATGCACACCAGCGTACTGATGTCACCCACTCGCGTATGATTCCACACGCTAAGAATACATTTCCGGGTTTTAAAAAATAAGCGAGATTTTTGCGGTACCTAGCCAAGCAAGTACAGTTTATGAAGTATGACAGCATCCGCGTAGGCTGACAATACCTGCATGGCTGAGACAGAGAGGGAGATGTCAGCGGCGTCCTCCCTCGCTGCACACGTCACCCGCGCAGAAACTGAGAGGCCAGTCTTCCCCCACAGATTATTTTTATTTTATTTTTATTTTTTAATTTCTTTTATATATTTAAAAAAATAATAATATTTATTTATTTTTTTGGCTATATGTCCAACGTGGGTTTGAACTTAGAACTCAGCACGTGGCAGGCTTTATGTTCTTTAAAAAAAAAAAAAACGAAGATAACCTCCATTATTAATTTATCAATGTATTATTATTATTGTGTTGTTCTTTGCACGGAACTTTGCTTCACACTTTTTGTTGTAATATTAATTTGTGTATTAATTGTACTTTCTTTGTCAAGTTTTATATATTAAAAAAGTAACTTATGTTGATTTTTAGAAATATTTGACTGTTAAATAAACAATGATGAACATTTCTTATTACCAGCCGAATAAATAAATACATTAAAAAGTGAGTGCGAGAGAGTACAAAAGTACCGGTATCGATTCCCAGCGACCGAGAATTGGAACAGAACCGGTTCAAACATGGAAGGTACCCATCCCTATTCCAGGAGTTTGTAACCCTCTTATGACAGCTGTTTTGTTTTGTTCCTCGTTGTCGCCTTTAACTCCGCCCCCTCCCAGATATTGTAGACATCAAGCCCGCTAATATGGAGGAGCTGACGGAAGTCATCACGGCGGCAGAGTGCCATCCCCACCAATGCAATGTATTTGTGTACAGCAGTAGCAAAGGCACGATCCGGCTGTGCGACATGCGAGCGGCGGCGCTCTGCGACCGCCACTCAAAGTGTGAGTTGCCGTCATCACCGCCATATTCTGCTTTTTTTTTTTTTTTTTTTTTTTTTCTTTCATTCTTATGCGAAAAGTATGTTTGATTTTCGATTTGCAGTCTTCGAGGAGCCCGAGGACCCCAGCAGCCGCTCCTTCTTCTCCGAGATCATCTCGTCCATCTCCGACGTGAAGTTCAGTCACAGCGGGCGCTACATGATGACACGTGACTACCTCTCTGTCAAAGTTTGGGACCTCAACATGGAGAACCGGCCAGTCGAGACGTATCAGGTGCAGTGAAGACCGTTTCAAAGTGAAATGACTCCGTAAATAAAATGATGTCAACCCAACATGTTAATTAATGATGACTAATTTGCATCGTGGTTTTACTTTCTCTTCAGGTCCATGAATACCTTCGCAGCAAACTGTGCTCTTTGTATGAAAATGACTGCATCTTCGATAAGTTTGAGTGCTGCTGGAATGGCAGTGACAGGTCGGTACTCTTGCTGCCCACACCAGATTCACAACCACTGTGCCATAGGATCAAATTTGGATCAAATTATCCGGTGTAACGCATTTTATTTTTCATGACAATTATTATTTATGCACTACAGTTACCATATCGTAAATTTCTTAACTATAACCGTGACAGACAGAACAATTAAATGCTTTTCCACTAGATGGCAGAATGTGCAATTAACTACAGCATCCACCTGTTGCTACACACACACACAACAGAATTCTAGCTGAAACAGGCCAAGGTTCGACACTAAATTTTATGTTCAAATGCACCTGCAACAGGTGAAAATTTGATATCGAGAACTTATAATTACACACACTTATAATTACACGCACTTATCACGCTCTTGATCGCACAGTTGTCCAAGTAAGCATTCTAATCCCACAAGATCTCATAGTACAAGATTCAGTCCCAGCCCTAATACAAACAGAATACAACAGTACTTACAGGCAGTTTCAGTAAAACACACTTATCTGACTCTTTTTGTTCTCAATTACACTGTTTTTCCCCAATAAACTTCAGTGCTGCCTGTTGTTTAAAAATAAATTTGCGGTATCTGTAAATTGTGGGAAGCACTGAGCCACATTGTCCATTTCCCACGCTTCTAACAAGCCCCTCCCTCTCTCCCAGTGCCATCATGACGGGCTCGTACAACAACTTCTTCCGAATGTTCGACCGCAACACCCGGCGGGACATCACGCTGGAGGCGTCCCGGGAGAGCAGCAAGCCGCGGGCCACGCTCAAGCCGCGCAAGGTGTCCACGGGCGGCAAGCGGAAGAAGGACGAGATCAGCGTGGACAGCCTGGACTTCAACAAGAAGATCCTGCACACGGCCTGGCACCCCAAAGAGAACGTGATCGCCGTGGCTGCCACCAACAACTTGTACATTTTCCAGGACAAGATCAACTAGAAAGAAGCAAGGACGGGCTTTGGGCGTGCGTCCCTGTTGTAGTTCAGCCTACTACGTGTCTATCTGTATAAGAACAACAAGATGAAAAAAAAAAAAGAAAAGAAAAAAAAGAAAACGGCCTCGTCGTCCTCCCGGTGAAGAATTTTCGAAAGCACGCGTCTACGTTTTTGGAGGCCGACCCGTAGGTCTGTTTTATTTTGAATCTAAGCTTAAGGTTGTTTTTGCCTTTCGGCATCAGGGCAGTCACCACGCCCCTCCCACCCCCCAGTGACCCGGATAACCCAATCTGGGTCGAATCGACGGAGGTCAAACTCTTGAACGTTGTTTGTGTTGACATTTTTAACCTTCGTTTCACCATTTTTAAAGGCTCGTAAGAAATCCCTCCCGCCCCTCCGAGAAGTGACATCGTACCGCCGTTTGAAAGGTTCCCGAGCCCCGGATTAACGGCCGGTGGAAAGAAAAAACAAACAAACTAACTAACTGTAACATTCCCTCCCTCCCGTCGGCCGCGTATCTGCTGGTGGAGGTGGCCGTGAATCTGGAGAGCGGACTGGTTTTGTTTTTGTTTTTTTCTTCCCCGCCTCGTACTTACTTTACCCCCCCCCCCCTCCCCCCACCCATCCAATACAGTGACCTGATTTCACTGACTGTATCTACTCAAGTACACCTTGTCATCCACATAATAAAAAGAAACTAAAACGACAGATGTGTTTTTAAATTTAGAAGTATGTATATTGCTTTGCATGTTTTTATGTTGTAGAGAGGTGGAACATGTCCAGTCGCACCACTGTCTTTTTTTTTTTTTTTTTTTTTCCTTCTTCTTTTTTTTTTAATTTTTTTTTAGCAGATTTCAAGCAAAACATGTTTATTGAACTACTATTTTGGGACTACCAGTCCAAAACCGCTGTTGGACATAACTAATAATGTGTGAGAGCGAATGTGTGTGAATTTGTGTGTGTCAAGGTCATCTTGATTTTTGAGCTTTTTAGTGGGCTGGTGAAGCGCACGGCACAAGACGGACAAAGGGAATCTGCAGCCTTAATTCCGACTTTCTATGAGTGACAGCTACAAGTCCCGCCCTCCCGCCACCCCCGCACCTCATGTGCATTATTTGTTATTCATATTTTCTAGCGTGATGTCATCATACGCCGCTGCTACGCGTGGCTGTCTATGAATAAACGTTGCACACATGCGCGTGGCTGATAAAAAGAGTGCCTCCCAATTGAAGGAGTACCGACGGTCCTCATCCGTGTTCTTACGAATTGGGGAAGTTCCTCCAAACACGTCACCGCCCAACCAACACATAAATGTGAACGCAGACACGAAGGTTCCAAGTACATTCAGACAAAACAACACAACACACATTGTCTTTGTCCATTGATTCCTAACATGGTGGCAATGTATTCACTTGTTTCTTATTTTGACCAAAGTTCAATAAAATTTTAATTGTGTTCATCTTCTGGGGGATTTTCTTTCACATAAGTGACAAAGCCACATTCGTTTGCAAGTTTTATTGAACATCATGGAGCATATTTGTGCATCACATTTTTTTTTTTTTTTCTCTACAAGTATCACAGCACAATTTGTAGTGACGTAATCACAGTACATGAATGATCCCCTGGATACAAATGACAAAATAGTTATTCACAGTTACAAATTACCAACTGATCAAGTGATTCAAAGCAAAGACGTACGACGGAACTGAAGAAAGCAGCAGGAAACTGGGATGGTCTTACGAGTCCTTACGTGATTTCAGTCATATGACCCACAGTCATTTGATTTGTCACATTCCATCTTCTCATTTTAAGGCAAGCCGAGGTCTCGTCAAGGTCCGAATGCGACACTTCTCAGAAGGTGCTGTGGGAGCTCAGACGCTTGCCGATGTATATCCTAAAAAGACCACATGAATTATATAACTAAATCATATCAATTTGAAACCCTAACACTAATTTGACCCCTAACTTTGAAATCCTTGTAATCATACTTGGTGTAGGAGCCACATGTTAGTTTTGCTTGCATTTGCAGTAAATGACCACAGGTGGCAGTGCAGGCACTCCCTAGTCTTTTTTAGCACAGGTGAAGGTGATTAGGTTATGGAAGTTTACCACTTACCCTCAAAACATTCACGTTGATTTTTCAAGTTTTGTAAGGTTAGCAGCACAATTAATGCCACGTGTTTGGTTTGGATCATTGAAGCCATTTTTTTGGGACAAATTTGCTATTTGAATGGGACGAACACTCCAAAGAGAACAGAGTCGAGCATGTTCAAAAACATCTCCCACAGCCATCGACGGTGAGTACAAGAGCCAAGGTGAAGTCGCGTCTCTTGGAAATCCTTAAACATAGCTTCAAACCCTAAACCTATCTTAAAACCCTACTTTCAAACCTTACCCTAATTTGAAAGCTGAATTTGAAACCCAAACACAATCAACATGACTTTTGTGATTTTAATGACTCCGTTTCACCTTTTTGAATTGAACTCCTGACATGAAGTCAACATGTCCGCAATATTCCACTTCCTCGAGATGCTGATGCACGGCAACTCGAGTCTTACCCGAGGCCGATGGCGAGCATGTGCGAGATGATTAAGGAGGGCAGGAAGAGCTGCAGGAAGTCGGGCGAGAGGACGCCGCCCTCCTTCATGACGCTGCTGTTGCGCATGCTGAGCGGGGTGGAGCGCTTGGGGTGCTTGAGCAGGAACTCCCTGCGGACGAGCACATCAAACTTTCATTGCCCCCCCCAGTGACAGGTGGCCTGTCTAAGGGCACCGACGACATAATTATGAGCCACCATTACCATATTTCCTAATTGTAAACAAAAGGTGCCAGTGCTCTTCATCTAATTTAATTTTTAATTTGTATTTCTTAATTTATCATGGCGTGCGTAAAACATCGGGTAAGTTGATCGCTTCTCTTATGTTTGAATTGATTGTATATTCCAAAAATAAAAATAAAATACATCAAACCGGTAGCATTTCAGTCATGCTAGCAAGCTTGTTGCCTCAGCGACCAAAGGCTACATTCAAATCTTGCTAGTGGCTACAGACTATATAGTGCAGCTTTAAGTACTTTTACTAAGTAGAATTAAAACATATCTAGAGTAATATTAAATCATGATCTCTCTAAGAGCTTGTGTACCTACTACTATTGTGCAATTACACAAAAAGCTGAACCGTACTTCGGCGGATTGTTCTCGGGTCGACTGGACCAGTCCCAGATCCAGTCTCCGTTTTTCTTCATCATCAGCTCCACTTCCTGTCTTCTTTCCTGAAGGTCCTCTTCCGACTAAAAATACACATTGTGGGTTTGGTCAGGGTACGACTGATGTTTATAAATTTAAAGCAGGGTACACACATACTTCCAACAGTGATAGCTAATAGCCTGGCTACTTGAACTACTACTTTCTTTTTGTGTTTATATTGAATGATGAGCTTTGGATCAAATCATGACTTATTACTACCTGCAAGCTGCTTCCCCCAGAGCCTCTCCACACCAGAGGGGTCAGCGCTCTGCGTGGGCTATTGCAAAAGGGGACAAAAGGGTCAGAGTGACTTTCTGCAGCATTTCACAACCACTTCAGTTCCCCTTTTTTCCCCACGCGCAAACCTGTTGCACTGCGAGCTTCCGCTGGAGCTGCTCCTGCCAGACTCGTGTTGGGCGTCCAGCAACATGTTTTCCACGTCATCCTGCTGAGTGGACGTGGGCATTACGAGCTCTTGGCTACCGTGGCGAGTGTTGCTTTGTGAGGCCGCCCCGCTGAAGTGGAACTCCACCCACGACCCTGGAAAAATCATGAGGAAAAAATATAAATAGACAAATACGCTAATGGCGACATATATTTTTTGACCAAAGAAAATGTACATAGAATTCAGTTAGGAGGTACTGCAAGAATAGCTGACTCGTCAAATTTGCAGAAACACTCGCTAAACTTTAAGTTAAAAACAAAATATATTTTAGAAGCTCGTCGTGAGGCTTTTCCACATTTTTTATACTAGCAAGTGCCATTTCAGAACAAAAGCAGCCATTTTACAATACCTTGCAAACTCTCCTCCGAAGAAGCGTCCTTTGGTGTGGACATGGCGCCGCTTGGTCTCTTCCTTCGTTTTAAGTGTTGAACAACCTGGCCTAAATATTTTAATGTGGCAAATTCGCAAAACTGTGGCGAAATATCCACAGAACCCCGAGCAGCTGGTGCTCCCTCCGAGCAACGCACAATAACAATGACGCAATCAAGTGTTTACCTCGACGCTGATTGGCCGAGGCGAGGGCGCGCGCCGCACGTATGAAGCGTACTCTCCGCCAGCTCAAGCTGGACTGCGCATGCGCGGCCACGCTCGAGGAGAAAACAGGCGCCTTTATTGCGTCCCCTAAATGTCACAAGCCGGGGTTTTGATAACACATCGTGACATTTACGCGACACATCAAAAATACAATGTTTAAACGGACCGCCTCGGGAGAAATGCTGTGGGTCAATGAATGGAGGCAGTGCTGCGCATTTGGCTGCAGGTGGCAGTAAAAGCTCAGAACCCTCTCACATTATTTAGCAACATAACACTCATCCTTAGCTAGAAGTAGGCCTAGTTGTTTGTACTTTACTGTTGAGGTTGACACTCGTGACTTGTATTGAGTAATGCTGATAGCGAGGTTCCCGTACAGCTAAAATTTCAAAATTCCATATTTATTCCCTCCCCCAATTACTGGTAGGCTACCTAATAATTACCAGACGTCTTAGTACAATAAAATACATTGGATAATTCTAAGTTTAAAAAAAAAAAAAAGGAAAAGAAAAAGAAAACAAATAATTTGTGAATTGTGACAAAATGTGCATCATGTAAATAACTCATGTAAACTAAGCAAGCATTTGACTACCACCACCACCACTCCCTCCCCATTTTTGTTAACATGTGGCATTATGTCACCAAATAATTTACAAGAAACTGTGGGTATGTAATAGCACATTTAAATAAATACGGATCAGTAGATTTGCCTTGGCTTGTGGACTCAATAAATGTCTCATTAATAATTAATGTATCAATAATAATAATACAAAACAAAAGAGTTAATTCTCCTGGATGTGTGAAATTTGAGAGAACGTGTATCATGTAAATAACACAATTAAATAAGCAAATACTTTTTTTTAAATTTCGTTTTTCTGACTAGGTATGGTGTGATGTCACTAAATATACTGTAAATAGGTAATCGCACAATCAAAAAATATTAAGGACTCAATTTGACTTGTGGGATGTCTTTTATATTATATTCTTTTACAAAATACAACAGTGGTAACAATCTTGAAATTATAAATATTTTCCCTTACTCTTCCACACCTGGAATTTAGAAAGATAAAATTCCCCACTACGCTGTACTTTGGATACTTAGAACATAAACTCCGCTCCTCATTGTTGACTTAACAAAGTGCATTTTTCAGATTTATGATGATCATATTTCATCATCCAGTGGTCAGTATTTCATAAATTACTTAATTGATGCCGTGTTGACACATGCTCAGTGTTTTGTTTTGTTTTTTGTTTTTCCTAGCCGTGGCATTTAAAAATGCACACAAGCGTGTAAATACTTGTTTTTACTCCTCACAGTGTATTATAAAGTCCATATCACGCGTGCTATCTCGCGGAGGCGACTCCAAATTTGAGGCAGGCAAATGAAATTACCTTTTCCTCGCGTGGAGATTAGCGTGACTGATTATTCCTGGGAAACTCAATTATTTGTGCAATTTGGGGAAGCTATTACTTTGAAATGTGTCCTCCTTCCTGCCAGAGATGAGCTTGTTCCTATTGTAATCTACCCGACTGGGGGGGGGGGGGAAATATGTTAGACAGTACAAAATGTAAGAAACGCAACGTGGCTAAGAGCTACAAATGTTTTTGCGAAGGGAAGTAGATGTACTCCCAAAATATCTTTATAGGGGACATGTTGTGGAAAATTGACTTTTTAATGTCTTGTAAACAAGTAGCTGTGTCTTACTCTCACGCTTGGCACAGCCATCAAGTGTGAAATTAAACAACTAAATCTTTATGTTTTTGAAGATGTCTGTGAGCGAGACGACTTCCTTTTGTCGTGTAAAAGTGGTTATGCGTAACATAACGCCTTATCCTCGACAACAACATCCCATCGTGATTGTGATGGTTATTTAACTAGCCCTCGTCGACATATTCATAAGTCATTTTATAAAAATTAAATAATCAATAATAGTGCTGTCGCTATCAAGTATTTTTAGAATCGATTAATCTATCGATTTTCCAATTGATTAATCAATTAATCTGATTCATTTTTTGCATTAAAGTGTATTACAAAAAGTGATTGGTGTTTATTTCCTACTTCGTATTCATATATTGATTTAAAAAAAAAGTGGGATTGATGTACTGTGTACCGGTTCGGAACAGGTGTTTGCAAATGTCTTATTTTTGATTAAACACAGAAGATAATGAGTCTTCTTTTATGATGGACTACAGAAATCAGTGAACAATTACTGTTGATATGCTGAAATCAGAAGACTTGGACACTTTTACATTAAAAAATGTCTCCAAGTGATTACTTGGTTATTAAAATAGTGGTCGATTTAATTTGATAATCGATTACTTGTCAGTTAATTGATTAATTTTGACAGCTCTAGACTGACCTAACTTTTGTACTGACACGAAATAAAGCTTGCTAGGGTGTGTCTAAACGTGATTACTCTCAATTGAATACAGGCCGTGCTCAAATTGATCCTCAATTGCCACACCTACTACGTACAATGAACACATATATATTTGGTAATTTAACATCATCCATCTTTCTGAATATGGAAGAGATCCAATAATCCGCCTACGAGAAGAAGGTTAACACGTAATACCTGAAATTTTTTTGGGCCATTTCCTCCAAACATAAAAACAACATATGGCCAAAACAGAAAAGAAAATATATAAATGAATCATGTTTCTCATACAAAAGACATTTGTTGACCGCTTTTGAAATGTCAATACTGTTGATTCTATAAGCAATGCATGCAAAAAAAAAAACAAAAAAAAAACACACACATTTATGAAGCTGTAATCCCTACGCAAGCAATCTCATATCGTGCTGGCGTAAGTGGTTTAGATTTTCATAAACTGCTGTCAGGATGCGTTGCCGCTGACAATAATTGTGTTAAATGTTATGGATGTTTTGTTCATCTCCTCGACCCGCCGAGAAGACGCCATTGGAAGCGCGACTAGTATCGTATATTATAACATGATAGAAGCAAAGCGAAAAGTGAATGCAACCAACGGGCGAAACAGTATATGAAACGTTGATTAGATGCAGCATATAAATGGATTTGGTAGAAAGAGGGAAGTCAGGAAGTTGTAGTAAGGCAGGAAGACATTTAGAATCTGTTCCATTCCCGATGAGCTTGGACAATTAACCTCCATTGGCCACATCCTGCTTTCCATCAGCCACACAGATTAATAATCGGAGAGATACAATCGAATGGTGATCTAAATACTAAACACGACGGATGTTCGATACCACATTTTACAATATCCACTCTTGAGTACTCATCGATACGATACCAAATAATGGTTCCACTGTATGCTTATGATCCGTAAAATTTTAGAGCTTTGAATTTGGCTTTTTTTGTGTACATAGAAAAAGTTTTAGACTCTAAAACTTTTTCTATGTACACAAAAAGCCATTGGTTTTTTTTTCAAATATTGTTCACAAATGTCGAAATCTGTCAGTGAGCACTTCTTCTTTGACGAAATGATCCATAATTCCATCTTTTCTGCAAATATTAGGCTTGCCTTTTATTGTGGGCAACCGGAATATGTGCGGGGTGACCTGAAGGGGGCAGTGTACAAAAGAGGAGCTTGCAATCTGACATAATATTTGGAGAGCTCGTGTAGGGAACACTGGACAGATAATGCCCAAAAATACTGAGTGATGTCACTGTGGTAAAAAGTTTGGTACGGGTACCAGTAGTGGTACTTGGTCTCCCTCTAGTGATACGTGGAAAATTTATTTGTATATCAAATGTTCTGTGGCGTATAATTGTTTGCTTGTTTTTAATCCCAGCGAAGTAAATTTGTTCTGGACAGTTGAGTATTTTAATTTTTAGGTGCAATACATTTGAATTTTATATTCATCATTAAATATGTCATCCATTTCTGTCACACACGCTCATATGTTTAAACTCGTGTTAATTATGGATGAACATTAGGAAACCTTCAAAGCTATATTTAATATTAATCAGCGATTATGGGGCCACATCAGGCCTTGTGTAGGAATTGCCTCATACTGCAATGAGGCAGTTTTTTGTTTTGTTTTTTGTAATATTACAAAGCTTGAGGTAAGATGCCATCAATTTGACTCGGCTCATTTTACTCGCGTTAACTCACTTTAATTGTTGTTTTTTTTATTTGAAGTAAGACCTCTTAAAAAAATGAATTAGCTTTGCCGAAAGGAATCTGTGATGAATAATTTAACAGCAACTTCTTTTTGCACGTAAAACAAAGGGATGTACTGTAATTAACCGAAAGAGTGAAAGAGAATAGAAGAGTATCTCCCTGGAGGATTACTTTTTTTTATTTTTTTTTATATACGTGTATAAACATGAGTTTTATATTTGGTAAATTCCACTTCACGCGTGTGGCTTCCTTAATTCCACACGGGGATCTTCGCTCCCTTGAGTCCTTCACATTGGTTTGTTTTGCAATGGATTGCTCTGTTCACACACACACAAAAATCATAACAAGCCAGTGGCCTTATTTCATGAGAAAGTACAGCTGTTTGCAAACAAAAGCTCAGTAAAACGAAAATACACGTGAATTCATTTCACAAATGAATCACTAAACTGAACATTATAGTGGCTGATGCGGTTTATTTATTCAATTGCAGCGAATATTGGCCAACTATTAGTGGTAAGGTGTTCATTAGGAAGTAGAGCTTTCTTTGTAAAAGTTAATTATATAACAATCATAAATAATAAAAGTTATTATTGATGCTTACTTTTTTTCTATTTCGTTTCACAACTTAGGCTTCTCAGTTTTTGCAATGAGAAGTTTTTCCCCCCGACTGCCGTTCAGCGCCAGTTTGGGAAACTTACAGGCGGGGCTGATGTTCGTTCGTCTTAATTTTTGCTTTGACTTTAAAGCACAAAATTGAGATAACGGCGTTCTATGGTGCCAGTGTCTCATTTCAGCTCACAACAAGCACAAATTTGGCATCGTGAACATATCTTTAAAAGAGGCTAACAAAGAAAATTACTCATTGTGTATTTAAAACAACCACATAACGTTGCCAAAAGTCCATTAGCTTAATGCTAAGTCATAATGGGAAACTCCATAGACAAGCTAACTATTAGCATCCATGTGGCTTTTTTTTTTTTTTTAAATAGTGCATCGTCACATGGAAACATGCAATCATGATGCACAAAATGTTTAATTCATTACATTCTATAAAATGTTTTTTTTATTTATTTATGTAGTTATTTTTTTATATATATATAAAGTAAATTATAGAGTACTATTTAGTACCTCACTGTATACTCATTTTCTTCTTGACACAATTGGCCTTATTCCACATTTTGATATTATGTCACAAGGCTGAAATGCACTGAATTTTCTGGTGAAGAACCGTCATTAAATAGACCAACTTCTAAAAACAAGTGATGAAGTAAACAACCAATCAGTGGTGAAAGATGAATCAGAGGGAAAATGGAAACGGCAAAATGAAGCTGGATCTCCCCTCCGCAGAATCTAAGTTGATTATCCTGCATCTTTATCAATCCGAGCGGGAGGACGTATCATGTACTCCGGCGCTCCATCCATAATGAATGAGCCAACATTCAATTAAAACCCCACTATTCATCTCCAGCTATGATGTAAACTTATTAGTATGGTCTCGGGGCCCTCTTGTCTGACAGTGCGAGCCAGCCTTAATCATCCCGCATGTCTGGGATGCAGTCGGTGCTCTTTTAATTGCCTCAAAGTTCAGCCGCCCTTTTGAGAGACATGACTCGAAGATTTAAAGAGACGCCGGCAACGAGCAGAATGTGGAGACGGCTGATTGTGGGAACTTGCGCCAGCAGCAACTTTTTTTTTTTTTTAAAGCCCTCGTTTTTATCGACTTGATATGAAGCCCTTAAACACGCTGAATAAATCATATTGTCTGTGCACACAGCAAAAGTGGACACGTGTGAATTTATGATGCACGCGCAATCAGCGCGCTTGGCTGGAACATAAAATAGAAAGGCATACATATTTTAATACGTTTGGTGAAACAGAACACTAGTTTTAGACAGTGGACAAAAAGAAATGGACACTAATAAACTAAATGCCACAAAAAGATACAGTAGATTATGAGTCAGAAATTGGATCAAGCAGTATGGCTAATATAGCAAAATGAAAGGAAAAAAAACCCACTCACCCTTTACTTTGATTAGGTGCAGGTGGGAGATGTTCTGCTTTTCTACTGTTGACATCTTACTTTTCCTCTTTGCCGACACTGGTGACATCACAGGAAAAATACAGAAAAAGCACTTGAAGTTGAGTCCGTCTATTCGATGCACACTCACCGAGTTGATCTCTCACAAGAATTGTTGTTCAAAATTTTAGGTTTTGGCCTACTTTAGGGGCAAATTCTTTATGAATATCTGTTTACTTTTGTCTTTTTAACTTTCCGTGCTTCAAATAAATGTACAAAATAAAAAATACTGATTTGGTAGTTGGCGCTTGGGTAATTCTGAGGTCGTCGGTTCAAATGCAGGCTGCAGTGACACAGTCGGATAAAGTCAGACAGGCACATTCAGTAAATTTTATTAACACATGTTCACATCACAATTGGCTGCATCTATACATAATATAAAATACATTTAGGAAATGAAGCTTTTCAACACAGTGTTATCTGCTGAATGTGGTGGGACACAACAACAAAAAAAAAGAAATACAGTTGGTTACTAGAATGATGCTCATAAAACTTTGTTCTGAAGTTTAAAACACTTTACATGCATGCACAAAACCACACACTAGTCAGGAGGAAACAAACTTGGGCTACCTTTAAAGAATAGAACACAAATTTCTGCCTGATTTTGAACACAATAAACCCACATTGGATATTAAAAAAAATAATAATAAAAATAAAAATAAACTCCCAAACACATGTTGAAAAAAGTGGGACAATCTAATGTGATAGTTCAATTTTTTTGGTCATATTCCAAAAGTGAGGCTTGACACAAATACAATTTTATTTTAACCCCACTAAAAATAATTGAGTTGTAGGTCAGATTTTAGTTGATTTGTTTTGGTTGCATTTAAAAACAAAAACAAAAACTGGCGTTTGAACAGGCAAGGGGGTGTGTAGACTTTTCACATCCACTTTTGACATGCGCCGCCATGACCCAATAAATGTTTCCCATGTAAACATATTAATAGCACGCATGAGCTTCACATACCAGGGTGAAGTACAGCATTATGTTACGCAGTCTTTCTCGCGCTGCATTGTTCATGGGAACTCCAGCAGGAGAGACGTTCATCCGGCGCAGATGACCGTTTTGCGGTGACTGATAGCGCTCATATTTTAAGCCTCGCAGATTGAGTCCAAACATGCGTTACCGCAGGAATCTCAAACAACAAATTTCCACGCCGCAAGTCGTGGGAATCATTCCGTTGTGACTCAACGGCAGCTTCACATGTATGCAGGTTGACGGGATTGTAAATATGTTGAAATGTGTGCTAAAAAGCAAAACGCGACACTGATAAGCTTGTGTGCGCATATGAAAGTGAATTGTGTCCTTCTCAAATTTCCATTGCTTTGTTGGCATGCTGTTTGACTCCAGGGGAGGATTTAATGACATCCTGATATGAAGGGCAATAATTCATGATAAGCTGCCTTCAATGATGACGAGTCGCCCACACACCTCCTCGCTTTAATTTTCCCTTCATATAAGTGTCTCCTGCTGTTGCCGGGGTGAGGATGGCATAATTGGGCTTCAATTTGATTTTCAACTCATCAGTCTTGTTGCGTTTGTGCCGATTTAGTGAGTCATCTCCCGTCTGACGCCAATAATCAAGATGAAAGTAATGCACTTGATAATTCAGTGGCAGAAAAAAAGAAATGCAAAATAAATTTTGCATGCTAAATGTCTAAAAGAAATTAATCCGAAAATATTGAACAAATGTTTGTTAGGTATTGTGATGTATGTTAAACGTTCTTAAATCATTCACTCCCAGCCATTTTGACTGAAGCAATCCCCTTTGCTCACAGCTGTTTTACTGGATTTCGACCGATTTTGCAAGGCTTAAAGAATATTGTGTTCTATTGCTATAAAAAATTAAAATAAAATACAAATCTGGAACCTACCAAAAGAAAGATTAGTGTCTCTTCTTTCATCAGGAAAAAAAAAGTGTATTTGTATATGTTTCCGTTTTGCAGCAATTAACATTAAAATATAGCCAAGTTTCATCATTATTCACAAATCTGTTGAAAACACTGGCAAAAAGAGCTTGTTGCAACATGGCCCTGGCTGATCTCTTATACTCTACTGCCACCTGCTGGGTGTTTTTGTAATAATTATCATTGCTTTAAGTGATTAAAAAAAATTACTAAACTGAAATAATGTGTTTGTGTATGTGTGCACACCCTATCCTAATTGGAATGTGTTCAGAATTAACCAATCACATTCAAACTCATGTTAAATGGGAATCAGGAGACACCTGCCTACATTTAAAGATCCTCCAATTAACCCCAAATGAATTCCAGATGTTCTAGTGGGCTTTTACGAACATTTCTTTTGCTTTCTGACAGAAGCCTGAACATTTTGAGGTCACATGACTGCTATTTTAATTGTTTAGAATTCGCTCTACTTTGTCCAAGACCTCTGTTCCAGACAAATGATGTGAGTGACTTGCTCTGGCGACCCCTGACAGGAGAAGCCAAAAGTCACAACCGCTTTGGAATTTTTGTTTTCAGAATTCAATGGTGGTCTGGATTTTATATGCTGCAGAAGTGTGAGTAGAATTTTCCCAAGATAAATTAATTTGCATTTTTTAAAAAAAATAAAAAATTCAAAATGTAATCAAATGTGCGCTGTAGGTTAAATATGCCTGACTAGGCTTTATTTAAAAAAAAAAAAAAAAAAAAAAAAAAAAAGACCCAACTGCACTAATACAGTAAATGTCCAAGCATACTTTATAACTTAATTTGAAGTCAAAATGACTGCCACATGCCTCACTATAAGATGAAAGAAGCATGGGATGTAAGTGTACAAAATACTGATATGTAACTACTATAACTATTTAAAAAAAAAAAAAAAAGATTTTCTGATATTGTATATATTATTTAATCTTTTGGAATGCGTACCCAATGAAGTGACAGATACAAGCGCTACAGCACCAATCAAAGAGTGACTGATAAACATTCAATAAATACTGATGAGTTTAAATGTCAACACACATTCTAAAAGTATCTTCAAGTTGTGTCCTCTTATAAATCGATCTGGGTTTTCCTGCAGAGGATCTTTTTAAAGGACCTCCTGAAGTCGTTATTGAATATGGTGTATATGACCGGGTTTAGGGAGCTGTTGCAGTATCCCAACCAGAAGAACATCTTGAAGAGCGTCTCGGGCACGCAGCATGCGCAGACGGCCGTGAGCGTGTACGTGAAGAAGAAGGGGAGCCAGCACAGGACGAACACCCCCACCACCACGGCCAGCACTAACGTGAAGCGTCTCTCTCGCCGCTGTCTTCCTTTCCAGCGGCTGCAGTTGGCCTCCGACTTCGGGGCGGCTTCTCCGGGCTTCTCGTGGCCAAACTTGGGGGCCCGCCTCTTTTTCAGGGAGCACAAGGTTACTTCGTGGCCGTCGGATGACGACTCATCCGCCAAGTCGCCGTTGACCTCCCCTTCCTCGCGCTCCAAGCCGCAATTCGCGTCACAATGCCGTCCGTTTTCTCGTGACCTTTCACCCGGCGGAGTTCTCGTCCTCTGCTTGGCCACCTGGTAGATCCTCATGTAGACAAGGACCATGATGGCGCAGGGCGCGAAGAAGGAGGCGGTGCTGGAGAAGATGATGTACCACTTCTCTTTGTTTATTTGACACTCGGGTCGGTCTTCTTGGCCCTCGTCCTTCTTCATGGTGATCAGCGGCGGGAAGGAGATAATGGCCGCCAGCACCCAAACAATGACGATGGTGCATTTGATCCGGTGTGGCGTCCTTCTCAGGTTGTACTCAATGGCCCGCGTGATGGACCAGTATCGGTCCAGGCTTATGGCGCACAGGTGGACGATGGACGAGGTGCAGAAAAACACGTCCAACGCCAGGTAGATTTCACACCACACCTTGCCAAAGTACCAATAACCCATCAGTTCATTGGCCAGCGAGAAGGGCATCACCGACGTGGCCACCAGGATGTCAGCGCACGCCAGAGAGAGCAGGAACAAGTTCTGCGGAGCTCGGAGGGAGCGGCTGGTCGTCACGGCGACGACCACCATGACGTTGCCAAAGACGGTCATCAGGATGAGGACGCCCACCAGAAGGGTCAGTGGGGCCGAGGTCTGAGCGGTGTATGGATGCCGGGCAGCCGCGGTCTCATCGCTCAAGTTCAGGCAGTCCATTGACACTTGGATTGGATTCAAGTTGATTAGCTGCGCTTGGCATCAGTGGAAGCAGTCTTCATTTTGTTCAAGTTCTTCCAGGGGGAAAAAAAATAATTGGAAGAAATTCTACTGTGTTGGGGGGGAAAAAAGGAAACGCTCCCGTCCCTCTACATCCGAGCACTTTAAAAATAGACACTTCAAATGAATCATTCATCCACTAACCTTTTAAAAAGAAGGCACACAGATGGAGTTGAAGCAGATGTTATAAGCAGGTGTGGTAGACTGGAGAAGGGGATCTTTTTATATGAGATGGATGTGACGCTACAAGCGAGGGTGGGTGGGCTCCTCCTGCTTCTGGAGACTGCTACCACACTCTGAAGCCTAGTAATGACACGGGCAGTCATTTTTGATATATTGGATTAATAATTTTACGTAGTCACCGGAATGAGACTCTAATGAGCTCCAACACTTTTTAAAAAAAAAAAATGCCTTGAACAAGCTAATACAGCTCTATAAGTCAATGTTAATTCTCCCCATAGCAGATCTAAGAAGTTTAGCCAAATGCTATCCCTTTTAGGATTAATTTAACAATGTGCTTATTACTGTGACGTGGAAGTGAATTGCATTTTACAGAGAGACGTTTTTTAATATTTTAGTTAGTCAGCTGCAGAAGCATGGTGACCGAGTGGTTAGCATATCTGCCTCACAGTTATGGGGATCAGGGTCCGTATTTCTGTCAGGTTCCTGAATTCTTTCCAGGTACACATGAGACAGAGTTATTTCAATTTTCTAGAAAACAAGCATTGAAGACTGAATAATCCCTTTCTGTGAATGATTGTTCATCTTCTCCCTAATTGGCTGGCAAACAGTCCAGGGTGTATCCCACCTTTGTCGAATGTAAGTTGGGATAGACTCCAGCTCATAATGAGAACAAGCGCAGCAGAAAATGGATGGTTTTAAAAGACGTCTTAAAACACATCTGTATTCTTTGGCTTTTGGCGCAACATGGGACTTGTTCTTGGTGTTTTGTGGTGTGTATGAGTTTGATGTTTAGTCTACTTATTTATGTATTTATTTATCTCTTTATTCACTAATTCTTATTTGTTCACTGATGTATAATGTATTACTGTACTTGTTAAAAACAACAACAAAACCTGTATTCACACTTCAAAATGTTTGCTTTGTTCTTGTTTACTGCAAAACTGATGTTTATGTACAGCACTTTGTATACAGCAACGACTGTTCTTAAAGCGCTTTATAAATAAAGTTGAGTTGAGTTGAGTTGAGTTGAAATAGTTTGAGAAATACTGTGCTCAACTTATTCATACAGTTTGAATTGGTTATTATTATTTATAAGCAACCTTACCTCATATTTTCCGTACATTTTCAAAGCAGAACCATCACCAGGTGTTTGTGAAGAAAAACGTGAAATGAATTTGCTATCATGGCCGCTGGAGACGTCCTTGAGCTAATCGAGATTTGCGGTGTTATCGCGAGATTTTCATCGACAGGCTCGTCGGACCGCCGTCCATTATTATTGTTCCTCACAGCGGTCGTTTTTTGCCTTATTGAACCCGCGAGAGGTGAATGCTTACATTATTTCCATTTCGGCCACAACCATACAGAGGTAAGTTTAGTTTTGGACTATGGCGTGTTTAAAACTATAACCAATATCTCTTATTTTTTTGCCGTTTCTCTCGAGCCGCTAAATTGTTAGCATTAGCATCCAGCGCGTTGGTTAAACGTCGGCTAACGAAGGCCGAAGCTAATGGATACAAGCAACTTTTTAATCGCACTGTGACGTCGTAACTAACATTTATTATTAGTTTCACCCCCTCGCGCAGTCTCTGTGTGTATGTGAACTGAAACCACCGCGTCGATTCGATCGTCAATGGCGTCTTTTCAGTCCCTCGAACTGCGTGCTAACCAGCGCAGCTAGTTGACGCACAGCGAGTGAATGTGGTCTGCTGGGTGCCGTTCCGCAGATGTCCGAGGACTTGGTGAAGCAGCTCGGCAGCTACAAAGCTCAACTACAGCAGGTTGAGGTTGCCTTGTCCACCGATCAAGAAAATGAGGATCTCCTCAAGCTACAGAAAGACTTACAGGTTTGTTTCCATGTCTATGTATGGTGAACCCTCTATACATTACGATAACTATACGTTTGGAGAAGTAAATATTTTATATTTAAACACAAACATGTTCAACCAAGGCATAAATATTAAATTTACAAAAGGACTTATGTTGTAGGAAATGTATAAACCTTCAAACTGCCACTTAAACACACGGAGCAGCATCACATACAAACGGCATATGACAATACTACATAATATATGCACTGTTACACTGAAGGTGCACAAATTTGAATTCAAATTTACCTCTACTTAAAACACCTAGAAAATAATTTTTACAAATGTACAATAGGCTATATCTTGGAGAGCAATTAACTATGATTATAATTATAGTTCACTGTAGGCCTATGCATTATTGTTTTTGTAATCCAGAATTGGGGATTAACGCCTGACCCATACGCTTGATTATGATTTCTCCTTCAGGAAGTCATCGACTTGACAAAGGACCTCTTGGCCTCGCAGCCTGCCGAAGCTACCCCCAGTGCCAATGGATCTGCGCCGGCGCCCATCAGGCACATCTGGAAAGTGGGCGACAAGTGTTTGTCCGTGTGGAGTCAGGACGGACAGTGAGTGTCGCCTGCGCCACCACAAACAAGCCTGTGTCAAGTTTTCTTTGGTTTTACATGTGCCTTTTGCATATGGATGCATCAGAATCAGTTAGAATGTGGTGGAAAACAGTTTAATTTTATAGTTTAATTGAAAACGTGGAATTGCCGGTAATTGAATTCACTGCATTCAAAGTGCAATATTTCCTGATAATGTTGAAATTAGGTAGGGATTGGCATACTTCCCTATTTGAATTGAACTACTGAAATAAATGACAATTTCCACTTTCCACATGATTGTAATTTGCTGCACCTGCATCTGTGATCCTGGTTTGGCACGACAGGTAGTATTTGAAACAAACAATACACATATAATATTTAGTTAACTGTTGATGATTTGTTTTGCAATTTTGAACGTGCAATTTCCTTACCCCAGCTAAACACCTGCTACACCTGCTACTACTACATCTGCTACCTGCTGTTATTAAGTAAATCAGCTGCCACTGAGTAAATAGAGTAGTCGGAAAAGAATGTCAAAGAATCGGTTGTCGCTTGTGATCGTGGCCCACCTGTGAACCGTACTCACCTGCTTACAGACGTGGCTCTTTTGCAGGGTGTATGAGGCCGAGATCGAGGAGATAGACCACGAGAACAGCACGGCCGCCGTCACCTTCACCGGCTACGGCAACGCCGAAGTCATCCCCCTGCAGAACCTCAAAGCGGTGGAGGACCGCAGGCGCCTCGAAGACGACCTCGGCTTGTCCAGGAACAAATCGAGGTGCGACCAAATCGTCACCTGCGTACTCTATTCTATGTGGCGGCGGCTGCTTGACGTTGACTTTGTTCTTTGTGAGTGTAGAAAGGAGCAGATAGCCGAGCAGCGAGAATACAAAAAGAAGAAAGCCCAGAAAAAGGTGTTGAGGATGAAGGAACTGGAGCAGGAGAGAGAGGACCAAAAGTCCAAGTGGCAACAGTTCAACAACAAAGCTTACTCAAAGAACAAGAAAGGACAGGTAACATCAATTTTAACACCTTTCCCGCCACTTATTTATTAGAGATCGACCGATAATCGGTCGGGCCGATAATCGGGGCCGATATTTGACATATTGGTACATATCGGTATCGGTCTGTTTTATTAATCTGACGGCCGATATGAGCGATCCATTTAAAACTCCGTCTTTTCGCTTCGAATGCAGCCCAGAGCGTCTCTGTCTGTTATGGAGTCCAACTCCAGCAATGTAACGCCCATAGCAGCATTTGATTGGTTAGCCGTGCAAGAGCCAGAACCAATCAGTAGTGTATGCCTGTATCACAGTAGCCGGTCACACACGCACCCACGTACACAACGCGACAGACACATGCTTCGAAGGTAAGTTAAAAGAGAAGAGACTCCGCCGATCGTTTCACCATGATAAGCTAAACACATTGAATTATGTTGTGTATTAAATGCACTATATGAATGGAGCTGCATTGCCTTGCATTGAATCCCCGCTAGCTAACAGTGGTGTGTTCAGCTTAGCATGTAGGCTAACACCCAGTAGCTAATTCGCTACTTGAACTACTCGGGGAGGGAATCACACACATTTTCACTTAATTAAGTAAATAATGTTTGTTAGAAAGGTTCCAAATATTAACAGTTGTCATTATTATATTGTCTAGTTCCATGTTAAGAGTAGAGTAACGTCATTATATTTACCTCTCGTGACGCACACATTGCATTCTGGGTCACGTCCATTACTTGTTGCATAGCGGTTATTATGCAGTGAGATGCCACAATGACACTAAATAGCGTTTAGTTACTTTATATTGTGTTTATTTGTCGCACTGGTTTGCCATTGTGTGCCTTAAGCTTCGACGTCGATTTGATTGACAGCTCGTTGTGCACCTCGTTAAAGTCCGCTCCGTAACAAATTAAGTGTCTCAAACACCGTTTAACTACACGAACGTGTTCTCTTCCGTATGTTTGGCATTAGTAGAGAAGTGCACTAAAGTATAGTGTGCTTATTTGCTCGTTTTGTCTCTCTTTTCACGTCATGTCTGCCGTCATTTGGGACATTATCCTCTCAATGGATGCCACTAATATGTAACATCTACGGCCGTACACGGCTGCAATTAATGTTCAGTGATGTAATTTCGTTACGTGCATCATACTTTGAATAATGAGCTCATGTTTGGTGTGTTGTATAACTTTCTCGTGTGTTAGTAACTATTCATGTGGACAGCTAAGATAGTGCTTGTTAATGTGAATTAGCAATGTTGCAGCCCAGTTATTACTTAGACAAGTACATCTGTGCCATTAAGTGATACAGTACAGTACAGTAGTGAGAGAATAGTGTGCCCATATACACACACGTGTCTATAAGTGTAAAACACATTAAACAGCAGAAACTGGCAGCGGTCCACCGCAACAATGTCTGTTTAACCAAGTTATTCTTACTATTATTATAACCAAGTTATTTTACTCTACCTTTTTCTGCGTTGATTGGGGCATCCTAAGTGGCAGTAAACTACATGATGAAGTGTCTTTTGACAGTTCTCTTGTAGAGAGGAGTAGCATGATATTGCTGTTCTCGATTTAAGAGCCTCAGCTTATCAAAACTGTCTATATGGTAACAATAACAATAATCATAATAAGGTCTACAAGAACTGTATGGTGTTCAGGGATGAATAGTTTTTCTCATGGAATTTTTTTATTTATTTTTGCTGTAGTAATAAGTAATGCCACAGCTGATGCACATTTTGAATGACAGGGTTCCTCCTATTACTTCAAAATATAAAAATATAACATTTATAGAATAAAACTACAAGTATCCCAAATGCTATAAAAGGTAATGTCACATTGGCCCCCACATTTAACTCCCCCCGCCACCAACGTCTTATTGCAGATAGAAGGATGTAAAATGAAAAGTGTAGTGTGAGAATCCATTGTAAAGAACGGTTAGGGTTTGCATTATTCAAAAATTTGGTGCCAACATTTTAACTTTTACTGCAAATGAATATCGGCTTCAAATATCGGTTATCTGCCTCCTTGACTACCGATAATCGGAATCGGTATCGGCCCTGAAAAAAGCATATCGGTCGATCTCTATTATTTATACAAAATTGGAAGCCTTGCATCTCTAAAACCATTTTGTTGGGGGGTGGGGGGGTTGGTAGAAATTGGGCAAATTTTGACTTTTTTTAATGTTTTTAAGGAAGTTATAAGGCTTTTTCTACAGCCCTTTATTTGTTCAAATGTATTTTTTATATTAGTAAATACAATTTTAAAATTTCGTTAAAAAAACGTATAAATATGTCTTTGGGACACTTAAAACATTTAAAATAGAACATATTTATACGTCTTTGGGAGCAAATGAGTTAAAATGATGCATACTTAAATTTAATTGATATAATTTGAGGTGTGGCAACTATTATAAAATTTCTGCTTTTTTTTTTTTGTGTTTATATATATTTTTTTAAATTACTCTCTTGGGTCAATTATTTTTGTCATTGTGTGTACAGTATATGATTTACTAACGGTGATCTTGTTTCCGCAGGTAAAGCGAAGCATATTTGCATCCCCAGAAAGCGTCAACGGCAAAGTGGGTGTGGGCACGTGCGGCATCGCCGACAAGCCTATGACGCAGTACAACGACACATCCAAATATAACGTCAGGCATCTAATGCCGCAGTGACACCCGCGTCTCCTGTAAATACTCACCCGTCACCCCCAATGTCTACTGAATACTACAATGTTGTCCATTTTGTGTTCTGTACACGGCTGGGGGGAAGAAAAAAACCCGGAAAAAAAAACTTGCACACCATTGAATTGAAGCATTGATGTGTTTTCTTTTTCTTAATATTGTGCAGGTAGAAGAAAAGCTGTCCAAGTTAGACAGGAAGTCACCCTGCTTTATAATCGGGTCACCTGTTATGTACATACAGGAAGTTAGCTGCTTGTGCCCTAATTCCACACGCAGGCGAAATACACACCACGCAGTGGGTCAAGCTCAACACTTCTAAGAATTGGTGTGTAAGTGTCAGGCTGTTTTTTGGTTTCCCTTTTTATTTTTTTTTATTTTTTTTCCTGTACATTTGGAGTAAGAAAATAACCATGCTGATGAAATCTGATTTAGCTTTGAGTTCCCCTTTTTTGAGTTGTAATTTATAAAAGTCAAATAAACATCCATTTGTTGAGTTTTATAAATGACTGCCTTCTTATCACTGGAAAAACAACTTACAGAGTTTAAACCAGCAGAAATGAGAATGTCAGCAAATCAAGCCGGACTTCAGGTCAGTGAGCATCTGATGGGCTAACTAGTGTGCGATAGTCAAACACTATGGCCTACACAAATGTCAACGTAAATACATGCTCATTTTTGTGAATTACAGTCACATCTACAAAACGATGCTTCATCTCATAACACCTGTCATCAAATGGTAAGTAGCTTCACTACCTTGAGATATGATTTCATTTTAACCAATTATATAGGGATAAACGGTTAAAATAATGCTACAATAATACAGAACTTTCCCTAGAACAGGGGTGTCAAACTCATGTTAGCTCAGGGGCCGCATGGAGGAAAATATATTAAGTGTGCCGCATCGGGAAAATAACGGTATATAAAACTTCAAAACAATTGCCGTCATTTATACGCAGATTTTCGTGGACCAGCCCGAAATTACGGAGCTCAACTGTAATCACATTGTTCCGAAAAAATGCAAATGCAAATGGAACTCAGCAACACTTTGCCGGTATACATTCCGTACGTGTTAAATCGACCTGTTTTGCATATGTATTGTTCCCAGAATGCATTGCAAGGCACAGTTAATGTTATAAAGATGTTAATCCTTGTCATATCTGTGTTACCAGTAATTGAATTTGTGTTGTATTTAACATGTTGTCGGTGTATGATTACAAAAAAATAATAATAAACCGTAGTTTAAGTTGTATGTGAAATAATGACATCCAGGATGACGATTCCCCGTACAAGTTGCATTGCTCATCTGAGGACTGCTTGTGAATTTACAAATCTATATGTTTTGATTGTGGCCGGCTGAATAATTAGTCTGACGTTACAATTTTTTTTTTACTTTACAAAATCATCTTGCGGGCCAGATTAAACCCATTTGTGGGCCTGGTCCGGCCCACGGGCCGTATGTTTGACACCCCTGGCCTAGAATAAGCGGTACAGGAAACTGCTTAAGTTAGACAATTTTGGTGGAAGAGATTTATTAGGATTCCAAGGAGTGTCGTCAGGAACCGTAACAAAGTATCAGCAGGGCACCAGCAGCATGTTTTGCAAACAAACAAACAAATACATTAAATCCCTAATCAAGCACTAGAAAACATCAGGGCTGTGCTTCCACCCCCACCCCCCTAAAAAAAAAAATCTTTTTATAGTGCATTTTATACATTTCCCCAAACACATTGGGTGGGTTGGGTGTTGTGCAAGAGTCATACACTCGCATTAAGACACAATTTGGTGCTGATGGATTCACTAGCAGGGAATAAAATGGAGAGATGGCCATCATTGTTGTGGTTGATGATTTGGTTTGATGAAGTGCAACAACGGGTGACAAAACAGTCCATTTTGAATGTAAACCAAAAAAAAAAAAAAAGTGTTCATGCTACAGACATTTTTTTTTTTGAAAGTCATGTCAATCCAAAGCACGTTACAACATTCAACACTCATGCACTGTAGCTTTTGAAAATAATTTACATTTCTTTTTTTTAAGGAGTTAAATCACGAGTCTTGCAAGTTGGACATTAACAGTATTAGCTTATGGACGGACAAAAGCAATGTAAAAAAAATAAAATGGAATGGATGCATTATTGCTTTTTCACCGTGTGCTCGGACAAGTACTGGATAGCTTATTACTTTCTAAAATGGGGTTAAAATAAATATCACAAGTTCAGACACTAATGCATTAAAGGGGAGGTCACATCATATTCTACTTTTTTCTTCTTCTTCCACAACTCAAGCTGCAGCACAATTAAATATAGCAAAAATAATAAATACTATGCAAAATAAATTAGAACAACTAACGTGTAGAGATTTGATGCTTGTGGCTCCGACGACTAAAAGCAAATTTTGTGTTTACAAACACGTTTTGGAATGCAGACGTCGCGGCCCTCCAACAATGAAAACAGGTGATGGTTTTTGTTTTAATTTTAAAATGCAAATGAATCAAACGTCAAGCTGGTATTCTGCCTTTTTTGTTTTGCTGGTTTTTAAGAGGATCAATTAGATTCGTTGAAGGGTCAAATTGTACCCCTTCGCGCCTCTCTTTTTGATTGTGGCTGGTCACGGGACAGCAGACATTCAGGTTTAGGTTGGAGTCAAGCTTAAGGCTGGTTCTTAGGTGGACATGTTGGGTTTGTGGAACTGTAGGCTGGTGATTGTTAAAAGTCAGGGGCGGGGAACCTTTTTGAGTCCTCGGGCCTGATTTGATCAAGGTTTGCGCATGGGGGGAATAAACAGCAGCGAACTTGATTGCGCAACCAGGACAGTAATCCCTCATCACAAGGATTACGTTGACTTGATTTCTATTCTGTAACTCGGTATTATGATTATTTGCTTCTTCCTATTCCATCACTGCAAAACTCACGCTTTGATGATAAAAACGTCCTATTTGGGATCATTTTTGTATTATTGTGATTGGATGCCTGTTTTGATCCTTTTTTTTAACAGTTTACACTTTTTGTTTTCTCAGGTATTGTTCCAAATTGCAATGACAGGCCAAGTTGTGACTCGGATTCCCTACCCCTGTGTTAAAGCCATCAAACAGTTTGGTGTTTGAGGTGTCGGGGGAGTGGAGGGAGCACAGTGCGGGCGACCTCAAGCCGAGAAGGCCACTTTGAGGCTGCAGGTGGAGTAGCCCTCGTCGCTGGCCGAGCTCTGCCGGCTGCTCTGGTCGTCCAGGTCGCTGGCCCCGCCGCTACTCACGCTGTCCATTTCTCCCAGCGAGAAGTCGGTGCACTCCACGTCCACTTCGATCTCCTCTGCAAAAGCACACGCAACGTCACACTGAACTCTTTCTTTGGTACGCCACAAATGGAACGATCTACGCCGTCAACGAAGCAAGCGGAACCTCGGTCCGATTCGGAGCGCTCGGAGTCCGTGGGCGAGCCGAGGCTGTCCATGCGGACGCGGTCCCTTTCGCCGAACGTCTGCAGCTGGGCCAGCTGCCTTTGCAGGTACCTCTGCTCCCGCTCGAGCGTGTCCAGCTGGTGCTGACTCCTCCGGTCCACCTCCTCTAGTTTCTTCGAGGGGAAAAGGAGGTGATGTCATTGTTTTGCATACCACTAGAGGGTGCAGATGTGTACTTGTAGCACTATTCAAGCCATGTCCTGTATCTGAAATCAACCTTTTTTTTTCTCTCTCTCTCTCTCTCTTCCTGCATGCCGATTGCACCTGCTCCAGTTGCCACCCAAAACCACATCAGAGCGACATAGAACCGCACTTCCAGGTGACTTTACAAGGTACTTCATACTGTACACGCATTATCCACAGTGAAACATGCCCAAGCTCCAAACACCCCCTCAATTGTCGTCCCCATACAAGTAGACATTCCACATAATGGTTGTATGTTATGCAACCATTTGTGCTTGTCATTATTGTGCAAACAAAAGCTTGAAATCTCCACAAAGCCAAACTAAAAACAGGAAAGCGGTCACTAAAACATCCCAAGCGCCCGCTGATGATGCACTCAGTCGCCATGAACACAAGAATGCACAACAAGAAGGTCATGGGAAGCTCTTTTGTGAGCAGCCATTATAAACTTGCATAAGCAAGCCATAAATTTCTCAAATGGGGGAAGTTGGAACTTTGCTTGCGTTGTATGAAAACGTCTTTTATCATCATGTCATCTAGACATCAGTGGTGGGTCATACATTTGGTCGGAATACCGCCACATACTGTTCTACCAGGCCATTAGCTTAATGCGAACACATCCTGGGAAAAAGACATAGAAGAGCTACCAAATAGCATCTATAAGGCGATGTTACTACACTTGAAGCAAAGAATATTTGAACTCAAACGGTGTACTTTTTTTTTTTTTTTTTTTCAAGACAAACATTAGGGGGAGGTTGGAACAGATTAGTTGGAGGGGTCAAATTAAATCAGATTTAAAAAAGGTCACAATATTGTAAAAAAACAAACATATTGACTCTCTTCAAAGCATTTTACAATCCCTTTCATCTGACAATTAGTATATTTTAAACATAGAAGGGCCAAAACATACCTAATGAAAATTAAACTGCACTATAAAAATAGCCACCAGAGGGTGCTATAACTGCACAAATGGAAATTAACCTGACTTTTTTTTAACAGATGTGTAGCTTTCAAATATCGTGAACATGATGACGATATTGTGGCAGTTTTAATATCACGATATTACCATCTTGCCGGTATTGTTACATCCCTAACTCATATCTGTTCAAAATTCACTCATTCATTGCTTCATTTGTTGTGGAATGCGAGGAATTCAGAAGTCAACCATGTATGTGTTCAACAATTGTCGTTCCGCTGTACCGTACGTCCTGTTTTGCCCTCGTGTTGGATCACATTAAATGTGCTGGCGTACCTAATATTGCGGCTCAATATTGAACACAATCCAACTCGTCGTTACTCTTCATGACAATGTAGGAGTATTAGACTGCAGCCACACCTTGATGTGCGCTTTGGCCTTGTTGAGGAGTCCCAGCGTGGTGTGCCGACTGCAGTCGGGTCCCAGAGGGATGAGCGACTTCAACCGCTCCAAGCACAGGCGGAGATGCGCTCGTCTGCGGCGGGAGGAAATACACAAACACGCACACAAGCAGGAAGTCAATTTCCCCTTCACGGATGCGTCTAAATAAGGTAACCAAAATATTAGATGCAACACTTTAAAAAAAAAAAAAAAAAACATTGTTGCATTAATACCTATCAAACAGTTTTGAGTTTTAGTTTTAGAATTCTTTTTGGTATATTACATCTTTGTACAGTGTTGAATTGGTTTCTGTAATCGCGAGGTGGATTAAGTCATGTAAAGCCCCACTAAAGTGCATATAGTACCGAGTATACGTAATGAATAAATATTGTATATAGGTCAATATGTGATGTAATCTTCCTCAAAGCAACAACTTGATTTGTTTAGCAAACATTAACAGGCTTTTTAATTTTGGACACAAACGCATGCTGACATTTGTCATCTGCTCGCAGCCACGGTCGCCTCAAGAGGGAGGAGGTGCGGTTGCTGTGCTTCAGGAAGGAGTCTTGTTGTCTGCAAACAGATGCTTCACATTTGCTGACTGGGGAAATGTCTGCAAGTCCTCCAGGAACTGTGTCACTCGCAAACCGAGGCAAGCGTGAACATGTCGCTAAGGGCTATGCTTCGTCAAAGGTGAATTTAAATGCTATGGGCAACAATGTCATTGTTTAGGATGTAATTATGTCATTTTATATCTATTTAGAATAGGGTTTTTTTTTAGGGGTTTTTTTTTAGTTTTTTTTTTTTAGCTTTTTTTTTTTTTTTTTTTAATTTCGCCCTGAAAGACAATTGAATTCATACATAAAAATCACTTTAATCTTTCATTACTCACCTATTCTTTTCCAGTTCATTGTGGGCTGACCTGCAGTCATAACAAATATGTAAAAAATTAGAAAATCTGTGACTCAGTTAGATAAATTATGGGGATAAAAGACAGGATGCATTTTGAAAGGGGGGGAGGGGGTGGGTGGCCTAAACCAAAAAAATAATATCCATCCATTTCAGGTGGTGCTCTTTGGTCTTTGAGTTCAACTCACGATAAATCAGCAAAAAGAAGTGGTGTCTACAGTATATTTTTGTTCAGTGTTTTTTTTTTTTTTTTTTATATCATAACCCTCCGATTCATTTTCAATTTTAAACAAGGTAACAAAAAATTTCATAATACATAACATGACACTTGTATAACAGGAGGGTTTAAAAAAAAACATCAAGCAAGCAATTTTCCTTTACTATATTGAACATTTGTTAATGACTGTAAGACACTTTTATTCAACCCACCTATTGTGAATATTGTCCAGTTTCCTGTTCTTGTTGAATTTACGATGTTTCTGTGGGTGTGCCAGATCACTGGTAGGGTACGTCGAAGCATAACCATGCTCACATTCTGTGGAGTTTAAATAATAATAAGAATAAATTTGACTTTACAAGTTCATATAACTCAGTCTGACACATATCCACCTCCGTAGTTATCTAATAGCATTAGCATGTGTGTCATGACCTAAATTCTCAGCAAGGTTAGTGTAAGAGGCACGCAAATGTTGGTTATTTCCATTAATATCCAATATACAGTCAGTAAAGATGAAACAAATACATTTTTATCCGCCATTTCCTATTTTATTTGCCGCTGTGTAAAATCATACAAATCCCATAATGCATTTCTTCCGTTAGCGGGATAACGTCACGATTGAACTAACGTCTGATTGGCTTAGCCGCGGTGGTGAACACGATTGCGAGGCCAATCAGGAGGCTGCAATATGTTCCATGTGGAACCCATGTGAATAACACATACAAGGAAGCTTGGCTATGAAAGTGATAACCGGCATATATAATTTATCATAAGTACTTAACAATACGTTTTTGTTTTGTTTGTTTTTAAGCATTTGGATATGGTTGTGTTGAGTGTGTTTTGTTTTGTTTTAAGTAGGGTGAGCAGGTGAATCGACATAGTTAATTCATTAGAAGGGACGATTGGTGTCGTATTTCACATGAATTAAAAAATATATATATATATATATATAATATATATTATGTTTTAACGTGCGTGTATACGTAAGGATTAAAGTGTACACTTGGTGCGTTTTAGCTCGTGGCCTGCGGTTTAAATGGGGGCAGATCGCAACAACAATCAAAAATAAAATAACGCAGCAAATTGAATCAAGAGCGATGCATTATCTCGGAATATAGCACCATTTGGTGTATTATTTTTAATGTGTGCTAGTATTACTCCCACAAGACGCAGGTGCCGTGGGGGGGAAAAGGGGGTTATCTGTGGCCCTGTGTTGTGTTGTCGTGCGCGTCGCCTCTATTGTTGTCTGCCCTCGGATCCGACCGAGGCGCGTTTAGGGCACGCACGCACGCAGTCGTTGTCTCCCCTCGTTGCACGTATTCCACTATTCCACTTACTTCCGCTGTTCTTATCCACGCTCTCGATGTAGTGCGCGGCGTCCAGCAACACTTGCACGTTCTTCATGAACGTGTCCATGGCGGAACACTTGGCGTCCGACGCGTCGCCCAGCGAGCAGTCGGACGCGTTCCCCGAATCCCGCGGGTCCGTGAACGCACCGCGCTCCGACACCAGCTCCGGCTTTTTCCGCTCGTCGTCCGGCTGTCGTTGTTGTCCCACGTACTTCACCATTTCCGCGCAGGTGTTGTTTGTATCGACGGGGGCGAAGAAGCGGCCCCTGGCTCGTCGTCCGTGCGTGCACTGAGCGGATGACTGAGGCTGGATGGAATTGCGGTCCTTAGCCTCAGCCACTTGCCCTACTTGGTGGATAATCCCTCCCACTGAACGCGTGCACGCCGCATCCATTGTCAACTGGGCCACACAGAGCACATCCTCATGATCAATGCTGCAAAAAGGGAGGGGAGCTGACGGATGAATTTATAACAAAGCATCATTTGCATTTTTATTATCGCAAAAACACATCAAGTGTTGGGTATGGAAAGCTGTTGGAGCATTTCATCTATGTTCTTGAGATCCAGTTTAAGCTCCATGTAGTACTGCACTTTTTTGCCTTCATTTTTTAAGACAAATGAGCGCACTTGTAGACCCTTTTTGACGAGTAATGCACCCCCACCCCTGCTACTAGTATATCCAGTTCAAGATCCTTGCGCTCTTTGTCATACTAGTGAGCCAACAAACAGAGATTATGACAAAATAAATCTCAAAACTTTACCCACCTTGTATGTGACCTAACCTCTGCAACTCAATTTGTAAACAAAAACATTTTCCAGAGAGTAAGTCAAAATATACACTGAATAAGTGTAACATAACACAATTCCGAATGGGAGCACAAAAAAAATAGAAGAGTTTCAGGTGAATCCTACTAGAATATCTGAAATGAATTTAGACTTAATCACAGGCACTATAAAGTTGGCAGAAATTCAGTGACGTCTATTTAACACGAATTTGAATGTTATTGGTCGATTCCAAACAGCCCAATGAGAAGTGGGTGTGCACACTTATGCAGCCACATTGTTTCAGTTTATTTTTGCTTAAAATCTTATTTTCAATGAAGTTACTGGTCTTGGTCTCATCTTTATGTTGCAAGAACCTTGCATTTGAACAGGGGTGTGTACACTTTTTATGTTAACTGGAAGGACACAGGCATGTTTTTTTTTTTTTTTTTTGAGAGGGAAAAAAAGTTGTGATTTAATATTTATAAAGTTGGTAAAGAATGTAGGAAAAATGAAATGGAAAATTATACAAAAGGTTAAGTCAGAACAAGATCATATGAGAATAATGTTATAATTTGTGACAGTAAAATCATAAAGCAGTGAGAATTATGGCATAATGTTTTGCGAATAAAGTTATGGAATTTAAACTTAAATGTACTTTTTTTTTATCTTTTTATTTTATTATGAGAATAAAGTCATTAGGTTGTGAAAAATATCTTCAATAACGAATTTACATTTTATGACAAAATAAATATTTTAAAAGTCTTATGAGACTAAAGCAATAATTTAAGTATTGAAAAATAAAGCAATTTGTTGTTTTTTTTTAGGGAAACTTGATGAGAAGACGCTCATAATATTACTGGAACAAATTCATAATAGTTAAAAAAATATATATATGTGATATATTCCCTGGAAAAAAGTCTGAAAGATAAATAAATCATGTGAATAAAGTATGAATATTATTAGCAAAAAAAATTTTAATAAAGGTATGAACAAAATTGGAGCTGCAAGAAATTCCAAAAATGTTAATATGTTAATTTTGTAAGTTTGTAAATATGTTTGTTATGAAATGTAATGCTTTAGTCCTGTAAAATTACAACTACAACTTTATTCTTGCAAAATTAAGACTTGACAAAAAGTATTTGGCTTAATTCCCATTAACAAAAATTTGTATTTTTATTTTTAACTCCTGAATGCAACATTATTAATAACTAGGCAACAAAAGTGAGTACACCCCTAAGTGAAACTGTCCAAATTGAGCACAGGAAAGTCATTTTCCCTCCCGAGTGTCATGTGACTGGTTCGGGTAACAAGCAATTATGTCCTTTAATTCCGCAGGATTGCGTAATCTCCTATTATCCCCTCACAAATATGTTTTTAAAGAACTCACGTTGACATTGAATTATTACATTACGACGAACTGCTGCTGACTCACTGACAGCGTTCTTCACTTGTGATTGCTTTCCCATGCTGTCATGCATTTGAGTCATTTAGGAGCATGTTGTCGCCCATCCCCCTGCTCCTCCCCTGTCGACTTCTCAAGCCAATCAAAAAGCACTTGCACAACCATGCAGCGTCCTAGTTGAACCTTCACCTTTGCGGCTAATTGCAAAGTGACTAACCTTGAACGTGCCTTGCTTGTTGTGTCTTTGCTAAACTCGCCGCTGGTAATTAAGCAGTCATCTTTTTTCCAGCCGTGAGGGGGCAGAGGGAGGACAGGAGGGTGTTTGGGGGTTGGTGGGGTGGGATTGTCTCGTCTCGTCTCTGGGGGTCTTTAGGAGGCCAGCCATGCGTGGCGGTCCCGGGCAGACAATAGGTGCAGATGGCCGGCCTGCTGCAGATGTGGCCCGCCCTGTAACGGACGCCTGTGAGAGAGCGACACCCTCACGGGAGGGTGGTGGTGGTGGTTGGTTGGATGAGGGGGGCTTGGGGGGTCTATATCAGCTCCCTGTGTGCTCTACAAGCAGCCCATCGCAGGCATGGGTGTAGAATGTGACCCCAAGTGGAGTAATCTGAAAAGCTGGAGGATTACAACAGTGGCTCGACTGTCACACACACGAGGCAAAGTCAAAAAAAATTGTGCGCATGTGTGTGCTATTGACTTTGGGTTGACTACACATTTGTCTTATAAAAATGAATGTTTCATTCTTCCACAACAAATAACCAAAACTTGTCATTTATTTATTTTTATTTTTTTTTATGAGTATAAGTAGCACACTATGATATTGTATTTTACAAAAACATACAATAATGACATAATTCAAAAGAATGTAATGGTTTTAGTCACACTTCTGCATGCTTTGGCCACAGGGGGGCAGTATAAAGACCGATTCTTAATTATGCTGCATTCATGGATGGTCGGAAATCGGAAACATCTGACTGGTTTTCCCAATTCTGACCTGAAAGCATTCGAGGCTAAAGTAAACAACCAAAATGGCGGATAGTGTTATTTTATTTTATTTTATTTTTTTCCTCAAAAGTCATTTTGACCTGATTTATTGTTTTTCTCTTATTTCATAAGCATTTCACTGCGATTGGCTGGCAACCAGTTCAAGGTGTACCCCGCCTACTGCCCAAAGCCAGCTGAGATAGGCTCCAGCACCCCCCCGTGACCCTTGTGAGGAATAAGCGGTCAAGAAAATGGATGGATGGATAAGCATTTCATACAATTCAGTAGTTCACCGTATAATTTCTGTAGGGAGTTTGTGGCATGCTGTCACGTACGTTATGTCAAATATTTATGAATGAAGAAAGCTATCTAGTTTTATACTGTAAATATGAGTAAATTCTGTTTTACCGTTCACGGTCTGTGTTTCCAAAGGGGTCGACATTGTAGAGTGACGTTGTATTGTAGTCAGTCCGTGAACTTCCTGGTTTGAAGTCGGAAAAGTCCGACTTCCGACAATCCCCGAATGCAGCTCACTTGGATGCAGGTCCTGCTGTGATAAATTCAATTGGAATTTAGTTATTTAGTAATAGCCAGTAGTGGATATTGATAAAGTATATAGTTTATCAATGAGTACCTTCTGTATTGCCTGTCTACATCAAGGTTCCCCCAATTCCAGTCCTCGAGGGCCGGAGTCCTGCAGGTTTGAGATGTTACCGCCTACCAACACACCTGATACTAAAATATCCATTGCTTTAGTTAACATTAGCTTTAAGCTAGCAGACGGAACAGCTAAGATATGTGGTTGTTTGACTCGAATGAAGGCCTATTCCTTATCAAAGTTTATTTATGCTATCGCTCGAACTGCTCATCAGCGTAATCTACATCCGTGCGGCGAGTGCCAATCTGCATATTACAGCTCACTTAACCTCAGTTATCTTGGCATTGCTCTAGCGGCAGCAGGGTTGGGCGAATATTTGTGCTCCAGCATCACATTTGATTTTTAAATTGGCCAGATGGGCCAGGTCATCTCATTTATTTATTATACTGATTAGAATCCCTCAAGGGAACATTCATTATTTGCACTCTGCTGTATGAATCTGGTGTTGCATGCCACACGTGGTAACAAATCCTAAATGTGCCTATCTATCTATCTATCTATCTATCTATCTATCGAGATAGCTAGCCTATCTATCTATCTAGCTTATCTATTTTAGCTAGCTAGCTCAATAGCTAGCTTATCTATCTTAGCTAGCTTATCTAGCTATCATAGACAAAAGTACACACCTCTGTTTAAGTATCTCACTGGCTAGCTTAGGCTGGCTAGCTATCTTTGTAGCTAGCCAGCTAGCTCCTTAGCTTTGTAGCTGTCTGTCTATCTAGCTAGCCATCTATCTAGCTTACCTCTCATGGACAGAAAAAGTCTTAACTGTTCAATTTCCAGGTGTTTGTGCTATAAAATAATGACAGATAAATCATAAATTTCCCATTAATAATTTAAGCTATAACTTGTACAACCCATTTGAGAGAAAAAAAAATCATGTGTAAAAACACAATGATTTATTTTTTTTCCCCTCCCTTAGTACGAGCGAAGCTAGTAGCCTATTTCAGTAACAAGCAAAGCAACTCTGGCAAACAATGACATGACACATAAGTACACAGAGAGTCTTTACGTAATGTAAGGGTACCAGGAGTGCTGTAGTACCAACCAATGAAAGCTGTGCAAACCATGCGGAGAGTCATCTAGCAAAGATAAACTGGCACTGCCCAATATGGCAGTACAGTAATTGCACGACGATGACAGTTGTGCAGATAATCGTCGCAAAATGTTAGGAAAATCCTCCAAGAACCGCTCAGAGATGCTTTCAAACAATGGCAAGTGTGTGCCGACTCCCATTCAACATAAGATTAGCTCATTCTAAACACTGAGGGTATGGACACTTTTGCATTTACTTCCTCCCTTCTAGCTTGGTCTCATTTTTTTTATATGAACAAAAACAGGCATTTGAACAGGGGTGTGTAGACTTTTACTGTAATATCACCCGCAACCTATCTACATTAACAGGACTCTTAATGCGTCTCCTGCTCTCCAGACTTTATCTTGTTGTCAGGAGACAATGGCTGAACTTTGCCCCGAGGGGTCATGGTGGCGTTTGCAACCAACCCCCCCCCAACCCCACCCACTGTCCAGACGTGCGTCACCTGCTCCCAATGCAAGCTTTTGTCCTAACCCAACTTTTTCTAAACCACAAAATCAAGCCCCCCCCCCCCCCCAAATAAATAAATAAATAAATAATTAATTAATTAATCATCTCAGAAACGAGCCTTTTTTTTAATTGCATCACATCTTCTCATCTTTTCCTCATGTCATCTCGTGTGCAGGCGGGGGGGAGGTGAAGGTATCGAGACCCCCGCCCGCCCCCTCCCAAATGGAACACCTGTTGGAGACACCAAATCCCTTCTTTGTCTCTGCAGACCCCTCTCAGCCGGGTTGCCCTGACAACGAGCCATTCATGTCATGGCTGCGGGTTTATTATACAGCCACGCACGGCTAATTATAACCCAACACTTTGCTTCAGGGGTGGCGCTTTATACCTTAAAAAAAATTAAGAAAAAAGCTTTGAAAATAGTTTACAAAAAATATATATATAAATATACTATATACAGTGAAAGTCCCAATATGAAAAAAAATAAATTATTTGCTTTTATTTGAATGACCATGTGCACCCGCCGTCATGCGTTCACAGACAAAAACGTGTGCAAATACTTCTAGAAATCTTTATTTCATAACTGGGTTTGTTTGCATCATTACCAACATCAAATATAAAGTGGTATGAATCTCAAAATACACGCACACAAACCAACAACAGTGCCTGTTCAGAACAAGTGAATAATAATAATAATAATAATAAAAAAAAAAGAGGCATAAAAAGAGTTGTTAAAACGACGTACTGTATTAGGGTTGTACTGTCACATTTAATAGTTTTAGTGTAACAAAAACGTATTTACAAAAACAAGTCACTCCCTTTGGGTGGACACATTCACATTGTACTGCAAACAACAACAAAAGCCTCATTGCTTTGTTAAGCTTCGTCAGAACAATAAAGCAGCATATATGACAATTAGTACTTACATAGAGTTCCTCACAGCATTTTTTTTTTTTTTTAGTACAAGAGTTAGTGGGTAAATATTGGCAAACTTCATTAAACAACAGCACACAAATGATGTCATCGCAAAAAGAGAAAGCAGGGGATGGGGAACCTTTTTCCGAGAAACGTCAAGACATGCTCAAACAAATGTTGATTATTAAATAATGTGAGCATTTGTGGGTTCAATGTTTGAACTAGAAATATTTCTACTTAATTATCGTAAAATGTTATTATTTTCTTCTTCCTGGTAATATGAGTTAAATTGTGGCAAAAAATCTAAATATTTTCTTATAATTTTTCTGCATATTTCAGCCCCCTCCCACGTTATATATTTTATTCTGGGAAAACAACAGCAACAAAAAAATATTTGTGAATCAAGAAGTAATTTTAGAAAATTGTAAAATGTGAATGTTAATTTGACCGCAACAAAAATAAAGTTTAAATATTTGTATTCACAAATTGAGAAAATAAGTGGTAATTTTATCAGGGAATACTTTTAATTAAGAAAAATAATAATACTAATTTTATGAGAATGTCAACAGTCAAGTAGTAATATTGAGAGGAAAAAAAAATCCTGATTTTAAGAAAAACTCAGTTGAAATAATACATGAATTTCTTATGACAATATTTTGCACAATATTTGCTGAGCGTTTTGCCGGAATAAATTTAACAGTACATATCACTCGAAATCAGTGATTGTAATATAAAAGTGAAAATATTATACGTGTTTTCATGTCAAGACAATAAAATTTAAATATTAAAAGACGAAGCTGTTTGACAATTAATTATTTTTTTTGTAAACATACCAGAATAAAATTGTCAGATTAGAAAAGACTAGATACGAGACAAAATATCTTCATTTTATTACAGTAAAATCAATTTCTTCGAAAAAGAGCTCTTCATTTGATGGAAATTAAGCAGAAATATCAAATTTGTTTTACCAGAATATTATTTTTTTAGGTTCCCAACCCCCGCTCTAAAGCAACACAAGCTTGTAATCAGGAATGTCTTTCAAGATACAAATCGTACGTACTTGTTTTAAGGCCGAACTATTAGCGACCACTGCGCTCGTTTATTTCCATACATTCATACGAGGGATTTGTGCAAAAGGGGAAATCTTCAGAGCTTCACAAGTTTGTCTCTCAAACGCCAATTCATCAAAAACACACAAGCACTCGAATCTCGCAAGGCTTGCTTCCATCCCTCATTCACAATTACCAAGACGGATTATTATTTTTTGTCTGACGTTATTAATGCGCGGCGGTGGCGGCCGTCACCTGGCTTTTGTCCTTCTTCTTGCTCTTCTTCAGGAAGGAAGGCGTGCGGAACTTGTTCTTCTTCTTCTTCGTGGTCGTCTTGGTCTGGCTCTCCGAGCTGTCGTCTTTGGCGCTCATGGAGATTTCCAGCGATTCCGAAGTGCTCATGCTCAACTTGGAAACCTCAAGGCTGAGGTCCTCGTCGAGATCGGACAAGTGGTCCTTCCCGTTGGGTATCGTGTCTGCCGCGGGGACGCAACAAAGCAGTCAATTCTTAATCTCATGGCGTCATGATTATTTGGGCCAGAGCGATATCATAAAAAATAATCATCCACCCTTTGAGTCGTTGTTTGCCTACCGAACTTGGTTGGTGTCATGAGGGGTGAAAGGGAGAGCGAGATTGTGGAGCCGTCAAACGTGGTCATCTCGTCCGCATCTGTGGCATCTTCGTCTTCTGGAAACAGCACGTCAGTTGTTACATAGTCGTATCATAATCCAGCCAAGGGTTAATATTTTCAACAATGTAGAATAGCTAATAAAATATACACACATTTATGTACAGGTTAATAATTTCAAGATTTCCACCATTTTCCTTGGCTGGTAAATCTACTGTAATCCGTTTTATCCTACACGACTCAAGTTTGACCTGGATAAACCTGAATACATATTTTTGTGTATTTGAATTCAAATCCTTTCAATTCAGGGACCACTTTTGCCCAAATCTGATATCAAGTGGGCTGACCAGTATGCCCATGACTGAATATGCTATAAATAATCGGGCCCGACAGATTAATCGGCCGCCGATTAATGGCCTTCAAACATCGGCCAATTGGGCCAAATTTCCCCCTTAAAACATTATTGACGAAAACCGAAGTTTCCGACGCTGTGAAAGTGCCCTGAATACACCATTTTGCTTTCGTAGCATTAGCAACTAGCAAGTGTGCAGTGTATGTTATTCTGTTGTTTCCCCCAAGTGTCCTTTAAGCTGTTTAATGACGCTGCAGTTGGAATTAACTATAAAACTAACCACACAACGTAAAGAAATACGTCCACTGTATATTAAAAAAAAAAAAAAAACATGCTTCGCGTCCAAAACAGGAAGTTAGCAAATGCTAACAGGAAGGCAGGTAGTTAGCGTTGACTTGGGGAGTGTTTTTCCTTCAAATAATGAATATCCACACACAAATTTGAGGGAATGCATACTCACAGATGAGATAACACTACGCAAAGGCACACATTTCTTCCCAATGTGTGAAAAACGTTTTTATTTTAATAGAATTCAATCGCAACCTTCTTCTGTACTCACTGTAAGTGTGCACGCCATGGATGCATGGTACCACACTGCCACCAAGAGGCCAAAACGCACAGGAAACAGTCAAGTTATCTTGATTTTATAGCACTTTAAAACAGCCTTAGCTGTCAGTATTTGTATTACATATATTTTTAATAACTAATCGGCAGATTAATCGGTAATCCGTACTTTTTTCTGCCAAAAATCAGTATCGGCATCGGTCTCAAAAAGTGCATATCGGTCGGGCCCTAATAAATAACGACATGTCAAAAATACTTTTTTTTTTTTTTGTTTTTTTTTTTTGGTGCAAATAATTCATTACATGTGCATTTTGAAAGTATTCCCATTTATTAATATATTTAAGAATCTGAAATTTCTTAAAAATGAGCGCACCATTTTTGCATCAAATCCCGAGTAAGAGCCACATTTCCGAATGTCATTTAAGTGGTTGTCCTTGCACCCTCCAGTGGACAAAATCAGTAACAACAGTTAAATTTGAGTGAAAAACTGATATTTGTGTTCGGCCCTCACGGGCCAGATTGGACCCCACGACAGGCCGGTTCTGGCCCATGGGCCGTAAGTCTCAGAGTGAAAGGATGACATTGAGCATATTTTAATTGCTGCCAAATATCCAAACGGGTCCAATTTGACCCAAATAATATTGTAAAGGTTAGCAGAAAGCTATGCCACAGCAGTTTTTAAAAATAACTATAAGAGACAGTGTGTGTCGAATAAAATAAAGTCGAAGGATGTCAAAGTGGTCCTTGCACCCTCACATTTTTCTGTTTGAGAAAAAAAAAAAGTGGACAGCCTTATTGTATATGGATTGAAGCCCATGCATGTAAAATTACAAAAAAAGAACTTTCTTGTGTGCACTCACACACTTTGAAGTGGAAAAAACACAGCGGGAGGACATTTTATTTTTGTTTCGTAAGTTACCGTCTTGGCCTAGTTGCTTTCGCTCCACCAGGCTCTTGTACTCCTCCAGCACCTCCCGCGTCAGATGGTTGAAAGGATTGGGCGGAAGGGAGCGAGTGTGCTCCTCGTCCTCCATGATGAAAGCCTGCACGGTGATTGCAGAGCGTCAGGAAGAAAAAAAAAAACGCCACGACGACGACGACAGTTAAATGTTGACTCACTGGTCCTGGGATGGTGTCCACAACGATGCCCGCTAGCAAATGGGACTTGGGACCTGATGTCATTTGGTCGCCTCGGTGTTGCTCTTTTATCTGAATGGGAAGAATTAGAGTGGTAACGTGATTTCGGGGTTTATTGTAAATGAAATCAGCGTGTGCTCACCCGGTTCCTTTTGTGCAGCGCTTCGGTGGGGTCCGTGTTGAGGGGGACAAACTGGTTGGGGTCTTCGATCTTAATCGGGGTGCCGATGCTTTTGCCCGGTTCTGATGACTTCATCCACTGATAGACAAATAAATCATTTTTTCATGCTCTTTTGTCAAGTGCGTCGTGTACAAGAAGTTCTGTGTTAGAATCCCAGCTCAGAGTTTCTTTGTGGAGTTTGCATGTTCTCCATTTGCCTCCCACATTTCAAAAACATGCATGTTAGCTTCATTGAAAGCTCTCACTTGTCCAATGTGAGTTTGAAAGCTGACATATTCAGCCGACCAATACAACTCGCTCTAATGAGAGCAATATGAATGGACACCAGGAAAGCATTTCTCCAGTTATCCACAAGATGGCAGGCTAATCCAAAAGAACCCAGTGCGTCCATTTTCAATCATGCTCATCCTGTTGAAGGTTTCTGGGAGCTGGAATCTTTCCCAGCAGACTTTTGGGTGAGGGGCAGGCTACACAATAGACGGCTTGGCAGCGGATTCACACCTTTTGTCTCATTCACCTGCCTTTGTTTGCTCACGTCTTGACTATTGCAATTCTCAATGGTTGGGCTCCTTCATACTCTGCAGATTTGAAGTCATTTTTATTGTCCTGTTCTGTCAATGCGGTCTGCTGTCTTGACTTTTACTTAATGCCCTTCACATGAGAATAACAAGTTCAGGTGAAGAGAGCATCACAGTTTGGTGTCCTCAAATTGTGGACACTTTTTAAAAAGCACTTAAACTATTTGTTTACGCAGGTGGAAACTTTTCCTGGGGAATAAATGTAAACGAATGAACCAGGAGTTTACTGTACAAAAGTGAAGGCTCTTAATAGGGGCCTTAAATCCAGGATACGTCATCTCAATCCTGACTAAAACAAGATTTCTTACAAGGACAGTTGAATGTGAAGAACCACTTAACAAAAATGCAGTCTTGAGAAGCTGGAGTGAAGATGATTCTTTTATTTGCTATGTTGAATGGGCCTTTTTGGAGGCACAAAGGCGCTTTTCATTTAACATTTTGAATGGGACCTTGTTGGTATTTTGATTGGGGGTGCATTTTTGGTATTTCTTTTTTTTTAATGACTTGGAATTTGCTTGGGGAACGTTAGTATTTTATGCCTATAATTTAACTATGTGAAGCACTTTGTGATTGCTCCCTGCGAAACCGCCATACAGTTATAAATGTCATGTTCTTACTTACCAATGAGTAATTTAGTCTTCATCATGCAATATCCACACAGGAAGGCCTGAACCAAGACTCGAACCCAGAACATCTCAACTGCAAGGCAGACGTGCTACCCATTCCCACCACCATGCTCCAACACCCTCATCCAAAAGGTATGTAGACGCAACACACCATTGTTTTGGTTCTGGGGCTGACGTCTCCGCTGGGCGAGCGTTCGGGCACGTTGACCCTCAAGTAGCTGTTGGGCGAGGTGAGCCAGCGCGTCCGCTCCCGCTGCTGCTTCTGCGCCATGAACTTGAAGGGGCTGCGCAGGCCCGCCGCCTCGCCGTCGTCGTCCGGCGGGATCGCGGACACCGTGGCGGGGATTTCCACGTCGTTCTTGGATCGGGGCTTTTCGCGGATGATGGGGTTTCTGTACGAGTGGCCTGTCCTGTATCCCTGTGGGGGGGGGAAGGAAATTTAACCTTGGGTGGTTATTCCCTCAAATGTCTTTCACAAATAAACTGAGTGGTAGTAGAGGGATGCTCGGCCACCCAAGTCACAATGTGTCTAAATATTTAAACACTGCATATACAGTCAAATATAAGAGCATTTTTTGCTGTCATTTCACGTGTAACAGGAAACGTGTGGGAATGAAAATATTCAAAATATGTCGTGTGAAGATTGAATGAGATCAGATCTTACTACATTTTGAGTGGGAAAATTATTTTTAAAATCTGAATTTAATGAGCACATAGAATACACCGCAAAATAAATTACATTATTATTATTTTTTTTTTAAATAGTCATATTTTTTTTACAAGAAAGTTCTGAAGAGTGGATCTTTGTTTTATTATTGTAAAATTAAATTATATTTTTTGATGATATTTTTTGATGAGAAATGAGAAACAATGTATGGTATATCTGGCCATTGCAACTACAGCGGATGAAAAATTTGGAGTTGGTATATAATCTGCACAGCTCCAGTGCTAAATCATCTTCATGCTAGAGGACGTAACAGTATCCTCAAGCCACCTGAGCTGTTGCTGTGCTGACAGCATTGACACGTCTTTTTAGCGGCCACAAAATCCCACGTTGAAACAGGGCACGCTAAATCCAGTCCGCTAAGCGACTGTGAGGTCACTTAGTGCGGCTGCTTCCACCCGCTGTTAGCTTTGTCATCTGCTGCCTACGCCTGCGAGGGTGGGCGGACGGCATCGTGCAGCTTCAGCCCACTCGACCACCTCGGCCGTCTATCAGCAATGCGCTGGTGCAGATGGAACCTACCATTAGACGCTATTAAATATACACGGTCAAAGCGCCACTCACCAGGTTGTCCAGCATCCTCATCAGTGACTCAAACTCTGCTTCTCCCACTTTCCACTTGAAGTCATTGCTGACTGGCACACCGGCAGCGGCCACTCCTTGCGTACGGGGTTTGAACTTCTCCCTGTCCAACAGCACCAGGTTGTCCACGCTGCCCGAGCACGCCAACGCCTGCACCTAAACATTAGCCAGACCACGATGAACTTGTAAAACTTTGCAGAAGAGATGAAAAAAACACGTTTAATTTATTAGAATAATGGCCACTATTTGAGAAAATACAGTAAAGAGGTCAGTCCTATCCAAATACATGTAATTCTGTACTTCTACAACTGTACTTCTGTCCCACACTGTACTGTAATGATGCAATTCAACGTACCTGGATTTCGCACGCTTGCTGTGAGCGGTACATGTAGTGGAAGGCCTCCTCGATGGTTTCTCCCAAAGCAAGGAGACCGTGGTTCCTTAGGATCATCACCTGGAAAATATACCAGAAATTATTTGAATACAATTGCAGCAATTCAAAACGACTGGAGCATGTTTTGATCCATAATTAATCTCGGGACAATTAATTCGGTACATCTACACAGCCCAGTGAGATCCGATACGAGTGCAGAATCACAAAGATAATAATGAGATGATTGTTTGTAATATTAGGATTTTATTTTTTATTTTTAACTCCACAGGAGAAGTCTTAATATTTCCAAAATAGAGTATTGTTAAGAAAAGAAACAGTTAAGTTGTGGTTTTGATAACAAAAAATTAAATATTGCACATTTTGACATTTATGCTTGTGATTTATGACTTTTTTTTCCTAACATGAAACTATTGTTTTAAAATTCAATACTATGAGAATAACTCCTAATATTATGAAAATAAAGTTTTTCTGAGATAAAACTCATAATGTTAGAGGTTAGATGAAAAAAAAAAATATAGCTATAGATCAAAGATCAAAATGCTTACTTCCCATGACGTGTTTACTCTTGCAATTTGCAGTAGTGTAGCATTGAACGTAGTGGGGGAAAAAAAAAAAAAAAAGAGGTAGCCAAAAGGCAGAATTCTCGACGGAGTACTTTGCAATGGATCTGATTAGATGGTGCACCTGGTGTGACTGGAGAGGTAAAGCAGCTGTTGAAAGCCGCGAAAAAGCCCCCTTTCACTAATGGAGTCTCTCAACTTGACAGTACCTTGGCAGTCGGGCCCAGAGCTTTCTGAAACTCCACCTTCTCCTCTTTATTATCCAGGCTGCCATGGTAACCGAAGCAGCTCACGTCTCCAAGGAGCAAGGCCTCCTGGGAAATGGGCAGTATTCCACACTTCATGGAAGACACCTGTTAACACAAACAGTGTCACCGCCGCCGCGTCTAAACAGAGACACGTTTGTGCTGTCACATAAAAAAAAAAGCGTTTGCAGTCATGTTGGTCGCACGCTGTGAATTTCACGGCCTGGCTTTAAAGTTTACGGCAAAACCGCATTAAAGAGCACGGCGCTGAGCCTTTTGAACGCCATCTTCGCTCGCGGCGACTCACGGCAGCTGTAGCAGGCGTGTGGACGTGGACGATGCATTTCAGATCGGGCCGCATGGCGTAGATGGCGGCGTGAGGAGAGAATCCGAAGCGGTCGATGCCCAAGTCGGTTGAGCCCTGGTCCACTATGTCACCGATCATATTCACTTTCACCTGAAAAAGAAAAAAAAAACAACCTTCGTGTAAACAAAACTGTACAAAAAGAGAAGTGGTTTAGAAAATTGACAGCAGCTTCTGTATGAGCTTTCTGAAAATGGATACACTATTGTGATTTTTTTGCAAGCATCGTTCATACATATGTATATTAAAAAGGTGCTCAATGATATTTTTGAAAAATACTATAGTGCTAGAGGTGTCAGATAAGTCACGAAATGTAGCAACAAAGTTGTTGCATTGGCAACAAAGAGTCGCTCACTTCAATAAATATCCGGTCGCCACGGTAACAAAAGCTACTCTGCATTTGCCTGATGTTATGAGAATCAGTGAGACATGTTGGATATTAAGTGTACCAAATGTCTGAGGAAGACTCACAAATATCTAAAACCTCTCACTGTGTATAAAATACTCAATGAGTCCAAGCCCAAAATACAGTGCAAAAAAAGTGCATTCACTTACCAAGGTTGCGGTGGTGACCTCAGCAAAAGACAGGCCTCTCGGACTGATCAGTACATGGTCCTGTTCTTTGTTTACGCGCACCTGAGATGAAAAGAAACACGGCTTAAATAAATTAAAAATGCTAACCTCATTCTGGTTAAGATCATGCGGCGAAGCATTTGAAATTCAGAAAGCATTAATTATTTCGCAGGAGGACTTGGGGTTAGCAGTCTTTTATGTGCTCAGAAATTTTATTGGATGACGCCGGTATATTTCTTAGGGTACTGTATCCATACACCAGTGTAAAATATTTATCATTTTGCTGTCTGAAGGTCAAGTAATCAACGTTTGAAGATGAGAAGATGTGCAAAATACAGTGACATCTTTGAAAAGAGAGACTTATGGTACATTTCTGATGCTTAAAGCGTGTATTCATGAAAGACTTAGTAATTCGGTTACACAGATATTCTATAAGTTCTGAGGGATAAGTTAAACATTAATGGTACTTTTGATAGTGTTGTTATCTGGCCTGAAAAATAAATTGCAATGGGATTTGTTATTTTTCTCTGACATATGGTAATTTCAATGAGAGAGTGCATTTTTAAATTCACTTAAGTTCTTTAAAGAAGCCATTATTGGATGGAGTTGACATTTTAATTACTAATATACAAACAGCTGCATCTCTGGAGGGCCTGCCCGCTCCCATCCAGTGTGAAATTAAACAACAAAGTTATCTTTTGCTATGATCCTCTTTCCAAATATCCGCCTGGTTAGCCAGCCGGTCTATATTTTCCCAAATTACGACGTTACAGATTTTCTTTTCCAAGTCAAGTGACAGCCAGACTCTGGTCGCCAGACTCAGCAGATTGGCAGTGCTTGCGCAGACTAACATTAGTTAACAGCGTTTGGCGAAATTATCCACATGGGGTTAGAGGACATTTGCGTTTGGTGACGTATGTGTCCTCTGCATGAGCAATATACTTGTACACAAATGGCCACTGGAGTGCTCCCTCCACAAGTGAATCATTCTCTAAATTTTTTTGGTCTCTTTCTGCAGACCTTTCTCTTCAAGCTAGCTGCAACGTTCTAGCTCCGCTGTTGGTCGCCATGGTAACGAAAGCTCAGCACAGCCCTGCCCCCTCAAAAACAGTAACTTCAAGTGCAGCATCAGAAGTGGAGCGAAGTGTGCAGTATTTTTGCTTTGTCCATTTTGACTGTAGAATGTTACCATCATTCCTTTTACCTTTTATTAGAGACACATTGAGAACTGTTTGAAATTGTGGGTTAACAAACCCTAAAATGTTCTATATACACAATATGCAGGACAGTTGTTTGTTTTTCCCTTCCTCATTATAGATAATGTGACACAATACCCATTATGATGTGATACTATTGTTATCAATAGCAAAAGATCATCAACAGGAAATGGCCTGAGACAGAACCACACCCCACAAAAGTAAGTCATTTAGTGGCGCTTAATTGAAGTGGAAGTAATTTCTTGACAATAATATGTTATATGTGACCTCACTAGTCTAAACATGACATTCTGATTAATATTACAATTGTGGAATATAAATTATTAATCCAAATCTAGCCGTTTTTGTCAATCCCAGGGGGCGGCCATTTTACGACTTGCTGTCGACTGAAGATGACATCACAGTTTCTCAGGTCTCAGGTAACAACCAACCACAGTTCAGCTTCAGAAAACAGGTGAGCTGTGATTGGTCGTTGCTTTATCCCTGAGCAACTGTGATGTCATCTTCAATCGACAGCAAGTGGCAAAATGGCCGGCGTCCCCTGAGATGGGTAAAAACTGCTGGATTTTGCTGCTTAACTCATATTCCACAAATTTAATATTATTATTATATTTTTTGGACTTCCCATTTAATATAATGTTCTGAATTGTGAGGAAAAAAACATGATATGGCCCTTTTTATGCTTTGTATGCAGGAAGACCTGTGCATTAGTCATAGACATTCCTGCATCTACAAAGATAATGTGACAGAAAATCAATTATGTCACGTGAGACAATTGTCATCAGTGGCAAAACGTGGTATTGTGTGAGTTCCTCTGTGTCCCCAGATTTTTTGTTCTTCTGGGAAGCTGACACAAAAGAAAGCCGCATCTCCCTTTCAGGGTGGAGCTGGACAACGTCTCATGAAGATGGAGAGACGTGCACAGGATGTCAACACTCACGGTGATGTAGGAACTGGTGAAACGAGCCCAGCTGAAAAGGTCAACGAGCCTGTAGAGGCTGGCCAGCTTGCAGCGGCTCGGCTTCTCGCCTTTGGCAAAGGACGGGGACTCCGCGGCGTACAAGTCATTGATCGGTGACACCATTCCCAAGCCTGCAACGGGACAACACATCATCCTGTAAGGAGTTTGCATTTAACTACACTTACAGACATAACAAGGATGTTTACAGGCTTTGCCTTCACTGCTGATAAAGTTAAAGCCTCCCTCGGGGAGCATGTGAACCTTAAAAAAGGCTTTCTGAAAATTCCCAGCGAGGATATTTTGGACTGCGCGGCCATATAAGGACATTTAACGACGCCATCTCTTACAGGCACTTAGGCTTTTTAAAAAGGGCAAAGCTCGGTTTGACTTCACAGCCATTTTCCTAACATGAACGCGTTTAACTTAAAGACAAACAAGGTGATCTCAGCTGGAAGAAGCCTACAGTTAAAACATGAGGCCCACAGGCAAAAAAAATGGGAGGTTTAGGGAGTGTGACTGGGAAAACAAAGATATCTCCGTTCCAAAAAAAAGCAAAGTTTCCGGACAACAATATCGGTTGCAGACTTCCAAGCATCGCTGAAGTGCATTTGAACTTCACAATGTTGCTTCAACCCCATCTCTTAGTGCATGCCTTTGAGTTTTAATGTGTGTCTTTTGGACGGCTGGCTATGCATGTGTATTGAAAACAGTGTCAAATAGAGTTGATCTCTTGAGGAACATTAAAAGGATTAGTCTTCTTCTGGGTGCAAATCAAGTAAAACACATCTGAACTGTTTGTGCTGTAGGAGGAGCATCAGATGAATTTTAGTTGCTCTTGGGATCATGGTAATAAATTTGAAAAAAAAAAAAAAAAACTTTTAATATTCTTGGAAATGCAATCATGATAACTGTCTACAGTTATCAAGATTATTGAGGGCCAGGCTAATGAATTGAGCAGAAAATGAAATGAAGAAAAATGAAATGCCAGACCCTTGGTCATAATAGATGTAGCCTAAAGGTTATTTCACTGACAGATGTTTTTTGTCTTGTAATCTGTTAGACAGTAGACAATTAAAAAATGTAAGATTGCTGGAGTTTTCTGTTGCTCGGATTAATGGCATAGAGGTTATATACATGCTCTGCTTGACATGAACTCAAATTGAACTTGCCATGATGATGACATTTAGTCACCAGGCTGTTCCTGTATTATTCCACCCACAGGCTGTCTTGCTATCTTCTACTAGGGCTAGGCAACAATGAAAACAATAATAAGCATGATTATTTTTGATTGATATTGAAATCAAGATTAGGAAACAAGTTTATTATTCATTAATAAACTCGCCCGAAACATAGTGCCTCAGCTTCTCCATCCCTTTTTATTTACAATTTTTTGCCCACCAAACTTAAAAGAGCACCTGCTATGCATAAGTTGTTGTACATTTATGATTACGAGTTGGCCTTCAACGTTTTCGATCCACGGCAGCGTTCTCATCCTCCCTCTTTTTTTCTAGTACAATTTTTCATTGATTTAAACATTTTGCCGAAACACAACTTAGAAATGTAATTTAAAAGAACCAGAAAATAAATTGGTAATAAGGATAATATACTAAAGTAATAGCAATTTAAAAAAAAATATAGATGAATAAAAATAAATACCTGCTGTGTGAGCTTTGGCCTCTAGGGGCAATGTGGTGCAAGCATGTAGATAGACTTACATGAGGATTAAAAGAGTACAGTGCAATTAAGATATGTGAGTACTGTGATCATTATCAGTCTGTATGTGATACAGAATTTGTGTGTGAATTTAATCATTTGAAGATAAACTCATGCTAATTGTTGCTAGCTTGGCAATAGAATTTTCCAGTGATTGCTAGCATTAAGCTTGCTATTTCTTGTATTTGAAAATGCAATATGTGTAACTCTTTCTGTTGTGTGTTTAGTTTTTACAGGAAACATTTTTTTTTTTAAATATATGTGCAGCACAGTATCAATGTACCAGTCTACAGACCGTTTGTTGGAGACCTGTGCTTTAAGACACGATTAATCAACTCCACAAAATGGATGGATTATTATGCCTGTCGCTAGTTTGTTTTAATGCTGACGTTCAGACTTCTTCCACAATAACAGTCAATAAAAACGATGGCCAGCAATTGCTGCGTCCAGAAGTGAGGCTAATATAATTAGCATTCCAAGCTGCTCCGATTCACTCGCTCGAGCGGTCATGCGGGTTCTTAATGGACGCGTTGACAATGCCCTCCACAACTTTTCTGCTGCTTCAGGTCGACAAGGAGTGGATTCATCCTGCGCGCACAAACACTCACTGATGGGTGACGTCAAAGGCCCGGCCCCTCCCACCGTGCTGGCCATAACCAGGTCAGCTATCTGCCTCAGGGCCAGGAGACCTGTGGGGTTGTTTCCCTTGGTCATCTGGTCCTGGATCAGGCCTTCCAGTTCATCTTTGAACACCTGCAAACCAAATAAGAGTTATTACACTGCGCTGGAGCTTGTAATTCCTGCAGCTGATTTTATACGCGCTTCTTATTACAAGTCACAAATCTAGAAAAAAGCTCCTTGTGCGAGCGCCGCAGGGGTCGGTGGTGCTGTTATTTAAGCCCGACTTTTACTTTCTCGCCTTCGAGGGGAGCCTGTGAATCTCCGAGCCGCACTGTTTGTCAGCCCAGCGCCAGCATTCTGCTTCATCCCAGCGCCGTAACCATGGCGATGAGATAAGTTCCACTTGTTAGGGGCCGTTACACAATCGCGCAGGAGTGTGGGCTCGACTTATTTCTATGCACTCTGCTGGCATGTGCTCACTGTGCCTCCTTGAACTGAGCTGCTGAAATTATTTTCCACTTCCTTTTTCCATCTTATATCCCAAGGCCACATTTAACAGAGTTGAATTGATTCTTATGATGCATTTGAACTTTTTATTATGCATTGACTGACGACTCAGGTACCCTAATGTGGTCCAATACAGAGATGGTGTTTACAAGCAAAAAAATAAAAAATGGTGCGCATTTTTTTTTTTTTTTTTTTTTTTTTTTTTTTTTACAATTGCACAGCGGGCCAGAAATGACCAATAGACTTGGGCTTGCAAACCTCTGATCTAGTACAACCACATGTAAAGATTACATCATACTAAGATATTCAGGCTTAGTTCTGAATGACTCATGTGTGTCACTAATGTGAAGTGTGAAGTGAAGTCACGGAAGTGCGTTGCAAAATATTTTTACGGTCTTTTATATTTTGATGATCTCAGAAAATATTGGGCACTCCTCAGTATGATATGTCGTAGCAGTCTACACCATTGCCAATTACAATAAAAAGTATGCATTTTATAGCCCTCAAATTGGACAGTCTTTTTTTATTTATTTTTTTATTAAATGACTTTCAATGTGCAATACGCATATCAACAGGTTCATACACTGTACATCTTGTGTGTATTATAATGTATCATATCACTGTCAATGTTATACTTTGCACTAATTGTACAAATATATTACTGTTGTATTAGACTATCATAGGTCTCAAACTCTGGTCCTCGAGGGCTGCAGTCCTACATGTTTTAGAGGTTTCCCTCTTCCAACACAGCTGAATCAAATAATCAGGATCGTTATCATCAGGTTTCCGCAGATGAGCTGATCCTTTGAATCAGAATCAACTGCGATAATGTGATTAGTAGCTGGGGAAGTAGCACCATTTTAAGTTCTTCTGATTAACTTCAAAATAAAGTTTTTTTTGTTTTTTTCTTTTATAGCCGAGGCCTTAAGTTTTATCTGTCTATGCACTTGAAGTCAGCTAGGATAAGATCTAGGCTAGCACCCTTGAACGGGATATGCAGTATAGAAAATGGATAAATGGATTGAAGTATTGGATGAAGTGCATGTGTAAAACTTGGTGAAATTGGTTTTACATTCTCTTTACGGGCTACATACTGGACTCTGCAGGATGTGGGTGACCCTCTTCTTCTGCTCCATCATGTTGAAGTCCTGCCTCAGGTCCGGAGACATAGCCCGGCCGCGGACGCTGTCCGGGTCGCTCTCGCAGAGGCGGTCCTTGGAGTCATTGCTGGACAGGGACAAGGTCAGCGAGCCCGCCAACTGCCTCACCTCCACCAGACTCATCCTCCAGCAGAGCCTCTTCTACCACCGCCGGCCTCCTACGCTTCCTCTTGAATCTGACAATGGTACCAAAAAAAAAAAAAAAAAAAATAGATACGGCAGCTTTTTTCACAGTCAGGCTGTCAAGGCAACAGGCGCAATGGTGACTCATGTAATAACTGAGATTTAGACTAGTAATTCTCAACCACAGTAGTGTGCACTGTGCAGTGAGAGATTGTCAGGTGTGCAGCAGGTAATGATACACTATCACTTAATTTGTTAGACGATAATTATATACCGTCGCATGTGTTCTTGAGCCCAACTCAGCTGGTTTAGGGTGAAAGGGTGAAAAATTCACACTCACGTTCACATCTATGGAGAAATTAGTCTCCAATTAATCTTCCATGCATGTTTTTGGAATGCGGGAGGAAATTGGGGTGATCATGCAGACTTCACACAGGAAGCCCGGATTCGAACCCCCAACCTGAGAACTGTGAGACAGATGTGCTCACCACTCCCACACCATGTCATTTATTGACTACAAATAATGTAACTTTGTTCCGCTATCTATGTCAGCGACGTATAGTTGCTGTTCCCCTAGAACTTGTGTATCCGTATTTTTATTTGGTAGTGTGCCTTGTGTGTTTTTTAAATTTCTTATATAAAATATGTGCCTTGCTTGATAAAAGTTGGGAAACAACAGCAGTGTACAGCACCACAAAATGGAAGTGATCATCACACTTTCCCTTGAATTTCTCAACACTGACTCTCCATCACTTTTTTTCATCCCATTTGAACAAATAAAGGGAGGGAGGAAAAGCTCTCTGAATTCTTAAGCCAAGAGTCGTTAACAGTAAACAAAAGGCGGTCTCTTTTTTTTTGTGTGTGTGTGAAGGAGCTACTTTGAATAGCAGTTAGCACCTTTGGGGCTACCTGGACGTGGGGGTGGAGGTCTACACACAAATACACACATCACAAGCTACGACTATTTTACACATTAAGTAGTTCCCCAAGCCAAATAAAACTAGCGTAGCTTTAGCGACGTTTTGTGTCCGAAATAAAACTCAACTCGTTAATGTTTATGAGTAGAATCGCAATGAAGTCATCGTAAAAAAAAAAAAAAAAAAAAAAAAAGGAAAAAGAAAAAAGAGAGAGAGAAGCTAACCCACCGTGAAAACACTTCCCAAAAGTTACCTCAAGAGTTCTCCGGACGGCGTGGAGTCCAATTCTTCCCCCCTTACAGAAGAAGCTCCAAAAAGGTGGATAAAAAGTAAGCCTGCAGAATTTTAGTCCTGTTTTGGATACATTGCGCACACTTCGTTATCCAGAAGGAGGCGAGTGGCGGCCGCGCGTAGCTGAGAGACGGAGGGAGGTCGGCGAGGAGGGGAAGGGAAGGGGAGGGTGGGTGAGGATGTGGGTGGGTGTGCGAGTGGGAATAAAAAAAAGGAAAAGTGACCACGTGACCTGATTTCATCCACCCACGAGGCCTCCACGGAAACGGAAACCACGAAAAAATAAATGGCGGCAACGCCAGGACCATACTGCGGTCCGACTCCAGAAGCGAGTGAGGTATCACTAACTAGTCCCATTTCCGAGTTCTACTTGTTTTGAGCCCCCTTTTTTTTTCAGGAAGACTTCTCCCCTCCATCTGCTCGTGTGATTCATTTATGTCCACCTCTTCATCACACAAATAAGCAGAGCTAATTGTATCACTTAATCGTAAGCAAAAAACGTACTACACTCTTTACTAAAGTAAAGCAGACGTGTTCAAAACATCTATCTAGCTAGCTAGCTAGCTATCTAGCTATCAAATTATGTTTGAAAATAATTGATGAAAACATACAAAGACTCATCACTATATTACACTCAATTGTGGAGATAATTATGGCGACATTTAACCCTACATCTCATTTTCACCTTCACTAATTTTTGCGCAGCATGTACTACTTTGAAGTCAGTTTCTGTTTATTTATAATGAAATGCTCTATATTGATTTGCATCAACCAGGCACATTAATTTGCTGCTGTGTAGTACTTTGGAGATAAAAATGTCACTAATCCTGCCCCCAAACAGTAAAGAAAGGATAGGGAGACTTGGTAGATACATTGTGTGAGTTTATAGACACTAATATTTCAACGGATGCTAATTTGTTTTGACTTTTTTTTTTTTTTTTCCCTCTCACTCCCACCACAGTACCATTTTGGAGCACTGTAGGAGCATGTGACGTCTATGCATCCACTGTGAAGAGCAAAGCAGCGGCCTGGTATGCAACAGTTTTGGAATAATGGCAATGCAAATTCATTGATTCTCTTATTTTCATGACAGACTATTAGGAAAACTAGGAAGAAAACTGAGGCGGAAAGAAAAGTGTAATTATTTACTTCTATCTCTACCCTATTTGTTTACCAGAAGACAGCCTGCTGGGATCACCTGACACCTTTCTCAGACTGTTTGTTTGACTAACAAAAACAAGTCACTAGAGGAAATAATCATTCATCGACAATGAAAGTCATCGTTAATTACATTCCTTCCTTGTTATGAACCACGGTGTGCACTCACTTGACTGTTATGATGTTTAAAGCAGCCATCAGTATGACATGATTGAAACAAATCATCATGTCTCTCTATGAGGATAACTAGGCATGAATAATTCATATTGTTTGAGTGTAATCAGTGAACGTAACGAGCAAACATCATTCACTACTAGTGTGCTATTTAATCAAATGTGCTTTCTTGGAAGTCTTTAAGTTCAGCTGAAGATCACGCAGCGATGACAGCAAAATTTCATAAACACTTGAATGAAGCGTGTAAATGGGGGGTAAATTAGACGAAGATCTGTGCTAGCTCACGTCCTTACGGACACTCTCCAGGTTTTTTTCCCCCGCTTTTCTGGTCAACCTCTGTGAAGAGAGTTTTCTTTGTTTTTATTATTATTCAAAAGTGGCGTAAGTGAATGCAACTTCAGCACCATTATCCCTGCCAACCCGCACAGAATTAATCACACACACATACACGATCACACTTTTAGGGGGGAGATTTGGGGGAGTGACAGATCGAAGGATTGTGTCACTGGCTGACAATTCCAGGAAACAGAGTGTAGTCTGGTGGGTGGGTGGACCAGATACAATGACATATGACTTGATGTAATGAAAAGCAGAGCTCGCACCCCTCCGGAGCGGCGTGACCCCTCAAAACCCGAGATACCTCGACTCCCTCCTTCTGGCGGCGTTCCCACCGAAAGCTTGACACTCAACCACACACGCAGATGTAGAACATCCTCCCACCCAGACGCCTGCGCATTCTTGCTGACTATTTGATGTTTTCAGCGAGGTGGTTCTGCCTTGGCGCCATCGACCAGATGTCAAGCGTTATTAGCGCACGTCTCTTTCTTACAGATTAGCACAGAAATCAGATATCGACGTCTGGGCCCGCCCTTTGCCTTGTCACAAAGCTAGCGCTGGAAATAACCTCCAAATAAAGACGAGCAAATGCTAAAGTCCCGTTCAATCATCCATCCGTTATCTATGCTGCTGATCTAGGGCAGGGTCAGTCCACCCAGGTTACTCCCTGGACAGATAAGATCTATTTGTGCAGTAAATGAGATTTTGCACTTACGGCTGATGAAAATCCATGTTTGTAGGCATGAAAAGGATTGTCGTACCGTTTTTAGACTACATTTGAAGCTTTCTCACCGCCTTCTTCTTGCTCTTCAATTACTTTACTATTCAGCCATTTGAATAGTGGCTGGTTTCATCATGTTTTCATGCATTTTTCATGCATCGTATCTTTCGGAAGCCCACTATTAAGCCACTCGTTTGCTGCTCCACAGCTACTCTGTAAACAAATGCAGGGCAGCTCAGCCTCTGGCGAGCAAAAATCATGGGAAGTGATATGCTTTTGTCTGTATGTTAAACTTGTGAAGTCGTTTGTTTGCTCATGGCCGCATCAAGTGAGCGTGACAAATAACATTGGTGCACAAAATTTGCATAATTCAAACTGCATCTTGATTTCCTAAAACCGTGTATGTATGTTTAAATCATGTTTTGCATTTTCTTCCCTTTCTAGAACGAATGTGAACTGAACCAGATAATCGATCTACAGTACATACCGAACTGTGAACTTTGACATGGTGGTTTATTGGTGAGTACCAGCTCAGTCTTGTATCAACCCAAATAGCAAAATGTGGTTGAATCAATGTTGAAACAAAGTTTGGCTTAAGTGTTGCATCTACGTTGAGATCTAAAGTTTAAAATTATACAGAAAGCGCAAGGTTGATAAAATGTTGAGTCAACGTTTGCTTTGTAACCATAAATCGCACGATATCAATGTCGGTTCAACCATCATCTAAATCAGAATCAACATGCATCTTTTGGTTGATTTTACATTGAATTCTAAAGTTTAAATTATCTCGTTAACAAAAAAATAATAATAATACATAAAAAGCACACAACCAAATGGAGAGAGTTATAGATGTTTTCATAGTACTCTATGACGACATCTTGTTAGAAATCCCATGAGTTGCTGCCAGTCATACCTGTTACCCACAGTAATTTAACACATCATAGCAAACAATCAGAGAAGGACTTAGAAGCAATTTTCTTTAAGCCGACCTGTTTGGATCTGATTTAAACAGTCTTAACAATCCAAACTAGATGTTACAGTTGCCTCAATATGTGCGATGAAGTAGAAATAACAAAACTGGCCCGAGATGGCTGGCCCTCAACATTAAATTTCATATCTAAGAGTGTGTCAAGGTAAGGGGCCCAGGGGGTTTGGATAGCCCCCTGAGCCTGCACACAGAGAAGCCTTTCATGAATCCATCTGCGGAAAAAGCCGCGAGTCAAAGAGATGAGCGCAGAGGGGTATCGCGACTCCGTGCTTAAGGAAGACGTCAAATGTCATCAACGTTCCAGTTAATGCTGCATAAATGGGCACAAAATAACCATTGTATGTCTTGAGAGCATGTCGTAAACAGAGCCAACAAGGCTTTATCCTTGTGATGAGTCATTTGCCGCGAAACAGAGAAGCTTTGTCTAACGTCTCCATCAGCAGTGTTGTCATGGCAACCAGGATAACGTTGCTATCAGTGCATAAGTGAAAAGACAAGATCGCATCTTATTTTCTCGGGGGTGAAAAATAATAACATGAGGGTACGTTGGATGACTTTGCAGGCAACTTTAGGTCACTGCACCCTTGGTACTAGAGGTCTAAAGGTCGACCAGAAATCATGTTTCGATATGGTTCATCGTTCTAAGGCATTGATCATGCTGTTTCACGTGACTTAACAACTTTGGCAAATGATGAACCCCGTTTTTTTTGCGGTGGATTGAGACTCATCTCTGCCTCTAATAGCGAAAATCTCTCTCCAATAGGGGGTTGTAATTGCATATATATGCCACAAGATGGCAGAAAATCACTTCAAATGGAGAAGATCATAAAGCATCAACACTAAGCTTCTAGCATGTACACGCTATTAACTCATTTGCTCCCAATAATGTGTAAATACGTTTTTTTTGTTTTAAGTGCCCCAAAGACGTATTTGTACGTTTGTTTGTTTTTTATGCTTGAGCATACAGAAGGCTTTGATGCAGCCTCTCAACTGCAAAGAACGTTTGCAGAAATGGTAGTTATTACACAAACGGCCAGCAGGTGGCAGCAGAGCAAAGGAGATCAACCAGGGCCATCTAGAAAAAAAACTAAATTACTTACAATTTTAAATAGATTTGTGAAAACTGATGAAACTTAGCTCTCTTCTAATGCTAATTGCTGCAAAACGGAAACAGATAGAAACATAGTTTTTTTTTTCCTGATGAAAGAAGAGACTTTAATCTTTCTTATGATAGATTCCATGCTTTTATAGTAATTGAACACAATATTCTGTGGGCCTTGCAAAATCAGTCAAAATTCAGTAAAACAGCCGGGAGCGAACGGGATTGTGAAAATGGCTGGGAGTGAATGAGTTAAACCCATGTTGTATGAAATGACTGTTTTCAGTAGTTAAATTATTCAACATAAACAAACCACCTCACTTGAGGCTCATCAATACGGTAGCACAAACTGAGGTGGCAAACAAATATGTGCACTAGCACTTTCCGTAAACATTACGTCATTAAGATTTACACACAAGAAAGAATGGGATAAAGGGAAATTGTAACAGTTTAGCCTACACAGGCTATAAGTAAATGCATCAGGAGGAAAGCATAAACATACTGTAGTCTCAGTTTTACAGTACTTTTGATTGTGGATAAAGTGCATTCAAGGACTGCCAGCAAAACAGAATATCTCAAAAGCAGGTGAAAACAAAACAAAACACTATAATTAAGTTAAAACTAACAACAATACCAAGATTCCACCAGATAGCACTGGAAGTAATACTTTAATTGCAGCTTGAGCACAAAACAGTGAATAGCCGAGATTTTCAGTGAATAACGAAATAAGCACGCCATGATCTTCACTAGGCACTCTATTTGTTTATCAAGTAGTGTGTGGCTAAATCGTGAAGCAGTTACACATCCAGTCCCTCACTTAATATGTGTGGGAAATCAGTACGCCGACACCGAGTTTGCCTTCCAACTAAAGCATGATAAACGTCAAACTTGTTCGTCATTTTGAGCAATTTCCTGCAGTTATCGTTCCCCCGTAGCAGCTGCCTCGTACATCTGGACAAGATCACGCAGAGCTCATTTCACCTTTGAGTGTGACTCGCTGGGTGTTTTGCGATTCGGAGGATGAAACTGATGTAAACACACGCAGCTGGGCGCAGACGTCTTAAAAAACACAAAGTAAAAGCCACAGCGTGCGGGCGGGATGTCGCTGCTGCGTCGCCTTCGTCGCGTTGGCTTTCTAGGAGTATCGTAATTGTATGTGGCACGTCAGCGTGAAGCCAAACTCAAAGACCGCGCAGCGACTTTGTCGCAAAAGTTGGATGACGCTGGAAAAGTTGTACCATTAACTTTTTTTTTTTCATACAAAACAATGCTACTGTTTTGACAAGTTCCCACTGAAGATATCTGACGCGACGTTCTATAAATGTGCACTGGCGTAGCGGGAGCGTGCGGCAGCTACAGAGGCCACTTTGAACCTGAAACAATTTACATTGTTACAGTTGGATCTGTGCCTTTTGGGCGGAGAGCTACACACACACACCTAATCAGACCCACATACATACACACACACACTTTGCAGTGGTGTGGAAAGAGACAGGCTTTGTTTATTTAAGAAAGGGAGTTGGCTGCAGTCTCAGCTGTGGTTGCGTTTGGATGGCCTCCATGCTGTGGAGGATCCAGCTGTGAATGCGTGTGTGGTTCACTGTAATTATGTTGTACTGTACATGGCCGGTTAACCGAAACCCGCCCTGGTATGTATGTTCACACGTCTACGTTATTCTAACGTTCAATTTTGTAAACACTGGAGGTTTAATTTGCTTGCTGTCACGATTTCCTGTTTGACATCTACTAAAACATGACACAAAAAGGGGAGAAGACACTCAGTTCAGGGCTCGTGAGGGGAGAGGAGAGGAACTTACTGATGCAATTCACTCCTGCACTCTCTGAAGATTCCTCTCCTCACCCTCTCTATTTATTTGTTTTTCCACACCCCTAGTTACATGGGTGTCCCAACCCTAAAAATGGCAAGGCATAGTTGGTACACAGTGTACTTGTTTGTCTATGTGTTGTGCATGTGAGTGGAAGACTGCTGAGGACGTGTGGTCAAGTTTGCAATCATTTCTTAACAGAAAACAGGCGACCTCAGCAGACTGGCTCGAACCATTCTGCTGCGTTAGATGTTCTGGTTCTTCAACTTTTCGAGTGATCTTCAAATAGCCAGGCTATGTGAATGTGAGTGGGAACAGAGCAAAGCATTTTTCATTGCAAGCAGAAGCAGTTCTTCATTGCAGCAAATGTATGATAACTTACTTACAATTATTCCTACACTTGCCATAAAAGAAGCCATTCATCATAAAATTCATTAAGCGGGGGGAGGTGATGATTGGCCCGTGATAAAATTTCATCAGACATAAAATGAGTACTTTAAAAGTGAAGCGTTCACAGTACAAACTGGCCAGGAAGAGTCTTTAACAATGTTCAGGTCGTGGCCCTGATTTTCTTTTCGTTTCTTTCACTTGGAATAGCTCACGCAGCTTCACATCGCCAGGCACGCACATTATGAAATCCCGCTCGGCCCCGGTCCCACGTCTAAAGTCAACAAATGCGTGTTTGGAGTAATGTTTCTTCAGGGTGACATTAATAGAAAGCAGCTGTTGGAGGCCTCAGCAGCTGGAATCGCAGCTGCAATCATGGCAGCTAAGCAATGGAGACGTTCACTATTAAGTCATACTGTAAACATATATGCTTTGAAACAAAAACATGCTGCAGGATATATAATCAAGTTTTCAAGCTTTGAAAGTTACAAAACAAGATTGTAGACTTCCATAATGCATCGCACTGGACATTGCCAAAGGATTTATTATATTGGTAGATTATTTCAAATAATAAGTTGTTGAACAGAGCAACTAAGTTCCAATAATGAGATTCCTTCATGTTGTGCTTCCATTGCATCAACTATATTATTATTATTACTTCGCTCGAGCCCAGGAAGAAAGCATAAAATTTTAATGCGGGTCCAATCTACAAACCACATAACTTTTTATCATTTGCTTCGTCCCTATTACGAGGCGGCATTTGAAGGCAGATAATGTTCGAGCGCATCTCGGAATCTCTTGTACCTAAAAATGCAGTTTTTTGTTTTTTTTTGCCATTTTTTTTTCTCTCTTTCTTCATGGCAAACTACATATAGCACTGCTTCGATCCAATTACAGAAAGCACATTACTTTTTATCGTTAGCTACGTCCCTGCATACTCAGGAGACTGCATTTGAAGGGCAATAATGCAATAAGGGTGCATAAATTCTCTTACAACTTGAAGGCAACTTCAAATTTATGCGTTTGTACTGTCCTTCATGGCCACCATCTAAAATGTGATTATTGTGTTTTTGCTTTAGCAGTGCACACATATACTGATTCTGAGGGTAAAAATGTGTTGTCAATAATGGCGTATCCTGCTTTATTTGATAATGTAATGCCAGATAAATTGAAGTTTGTGGGAAAAACTGAGTAAAAAAAAAAACCCATGTAGCCACCTAGTGCTACTTACGGGCATCATCATGTGATCCAAAATGGAGCTGGATCATCCCAGTTAATAATAGTTTTGTTGCCGAAGGATGTGACAACCTACATTGTAATATTATAACTGCTTTTTAATTGTCCAATCAGATGTCAGCATCTCCGTGTTGCCATAGCAAGCTAATCTGCCCAGGACTTTCAGAAATAGTAGTGCTGGTCAATGTAACTTAAACTGTATTGGCAATTGGACTATTTCTTTCATCAATCTTATTTAAAATTCATCCACAGTGCTGGCCCTTGTTGATGACAGCATTTTTCAGTCCTCTGATTGGTTGTTCAGTGCAAAACCTGATAGAGATTTGCATACATTGTGTTTAATAGTCAGCATCTCTGGTGAGTACATTTGTATTTTATTTATTTATTTTTTATTTTATTTTTTTTACATTTGTATTGTCTTATTAGAGAACAATTAATTCTGATTCTCCTGATGACCTTCGTGGCACAGATTTGTGCTGTTACATTGAGTTTGTGATTGATGGTTTCTATAATTGCAATGTGATAGGAGTGGATTTAAGTCAAGTTTGTTCGCATTGAAGGGAGGCCACATAAAGCAGTATTCTGCATCATCCTGCTCCCCCCCCCCCAAAAAAAAAAAATAATCACTTCATAGCCAACAAATCCCCCCCAGGTTGTGTTCCGATAAGGCCAGGATACAATTTACCGCGTTGACGTGGCTTTGCACGTCTATTGAAGGAGAAACTCTCCACGTCAAGACTCCCACGATTCCCGCCGGTCACGAGATAGCTGTTTACATGATCACTTTGATGAGGGTCACAGGGCTCCCCTGATGAGCGCCAATTGCGGCGCCGCCTGTCATGTTCCTGCACTCCCTCAGCTCTTCTGTGACGGCGGCTGCCTTTTCTCACAGCGAGCCAAATAAACTTGTCAGGGAAGGGTCTGCCGATTGGAGAGTGTTTGTATGGCGGGGGGAATGGGATGATCCACTTCTACTGACACATCCGCTGAATTACATGTGATTGGAAACACCTCACAAGGGTCGCTGGGTGTTTGGAAACAGTTTGGCAAATGTTTTTCAAGATGGAAATGGCGGTTTTTAACCGCAAAACGGAGTAGAATGCATCTCCATTTTGCAGCGGAAGAAGAGGGACAGCATGCTTGCTATCGCCTCCCTCCCACACACTCTCCTGTGAGCAGAACAGGCTGCTCTGCCTCTGCTCTCAACCACCTGAGCACTTGAAGCGTCTGCACAATGCACAGCGTTGCAGTGACGATAAATGCGGGCAATTGCACCACCGTCTTCTTTATGCTGTTTTTTGTGTGGTATTTATAAGGTTTTGTAAATCTATATAAAGGCCTACAACATATATGAGAGCTATTGTATGCATGAGTCTATCCTAGCCAGCTTTGAACAGAGCAACTAAGTTCCAGGGACTGGTGGCTAGACTGTACCACTTGGTGGAAATGAGCCTTTAGATTCTAATCTGGTTTCTTTGGTGAATGCCAGCAAGGCACGTACAGTATAAACAAGCAAGTTTTCACCTTACCGTTGAGAGCAGGGGTGGGCAAACTTTTATGCTCAGGAACCACATTAGATTTTTCAGATCGACCAGGTCATTTATAAAATAGGGCACATTGGTACAATAAAATAAAATTATTATTAGTGTCCCAAAGACGTATTTATATGTGTTTTTTTTTTAAAATTTGTTTTATGTTAGAGCATACAGGAGGCTTTGATGCAGCCTCTCAACTGCAAAGAATAGTTGAAGAAATTGTAGTTATTACACAAACGGCCTGCAGGTGGCAGCAGAACAAAGGAGCTCAACCAGGGCCATGTTGTGAAAAAAAAAGCTCAATTACTCGCAATTCTAAATAGATTTGTGAATAATGATGAAACTTAGCTATATTATAATGCTAATTGCTGCAAAACAGAAACAGATAGAAATATACTTTTTTTTTCCTTATGAAAGAAGAGACTTTAATCTTTCTTTCAGGAGGTTCCATCTTTTTATAGCAATGGAATACAATATTCTGTGGGCAGTCAAAATCCAGTCAAACAGCCGGGAGTTAAGGGGATTGCGTTTGTGAAAATGGCTGGGAGTGAATGAGTTAAATGCATATAAAAGGATTTGTTTGACTAATATTTGAGTTGCAATATTGACAATAAAGAAGTCAAACAATTTATGTATTAAGTATACATTTTATGGGAAAAAAACCCCTGCTAAATTAATGCAACAAATATTCCAGGCCTATTCAGAATGTAAAAGCTTGGATTTGAAGTTCCTGTACAGTGGACCCCCACTATTCAAGGGGGATAGTGACTGTGCTGGACCACAAATAGCAAAAATCTATTTATAACTGAAAAACAAAAAGAAAAAACAATTACAAATCCACGAGTGCCTAACTACAAGTATGTGGGGAATAGTGAAATTGTGGATTTGTTTCCAAATCCATTATAAATGTTTGAAGATAGGGTAATTTCCAACAACATATGCAAAGGCTGACAATTGTGAAGCAAACTGTTTTTCCTGACTCTTTTTGGGTGTGGCTTGACTTACATCTAAAAACTTGAGGAGCACAATGACGTAGTTGGCCAGCCAGCGGGCAATCACGTTATGTCCTCCCCACCCCAAGTCTTCCTAACGTGCATTTTGTTTGGAATGTGAGAGACAGCTGTAGTACATGCAAACTCCACATTACAAAGCTCAGATTCGAACCCTGGACCTCAAAACTGTGAGGCAGACATTCTAACCACTATCCATTTTGCTGCTTGTGGTGCATACATGTTTAAATATGCTTTTGGGAGCCCACTAATGAGTTAAATTTAGATACGCCCCCATCTCACTCATCTGTTGTTGTTGTTGACGTCTTTGCACAGCCTGATAAAACATTCATTTCCTGAGTGTTCTGCAGTCGTGGAGCCACGCCTGTCGTTCGCGGACATCCTCTCGAAAGCCCAATTCACCCGGTCAAGGTCAAAAGTAACAGTCACGCGAGGACAAGTTATTAAAATAAACATGAGAAGGTCAGATTTCTCGCTCCTCATGCACATCCTCACTGGCATGTTCCCATCCCTTAACGGTTCATGTTCAGGACCTGACCCGCATGTGTAACTTTTGCTGCTCAATACTGCCATCTAGTGACATTACAAGACGTCTCCCTTGTTCTCTTGTCAACTTGCGGCTTCAAACGCTTCTGTGCTCTCTCTTGTTCATTTCATCTAGCCGAGGCAGAGGCAGCTATCGTGAAAGATCAAGAAAATAACGAGTTGTGTGGGGGGGGAAGTGTCACTCTGCTGGCTGGTAGCTCAGGGCCCCTCAGATTTCGTGCATCAGATTTGGGACAAATCATGTTCTTTCCAGTGATGAGTTGTCAGCGACTTAACTGCTGCAGGGACATGTTAGGGGTGAGTCCAATTACAGGTACAAGTTGGTCAGTTTTGATTTGATCCCTGCCAAAGACTTTTTAATTTAATACCTCAGCCAGCAAGGTTAGCTTTAATTAATATTTTTGTTTGGATCAAAAGAGGAGCTCAATTAATTTTGATTCCAATTCAGCCATCTTTTTTTCAGTGATGTTGTCGCTCTGGGCTCTATGCTGGACATTTTTCTGAACCATTTTAGCCATTTTGCAAATGTGACATTTCCCAAGGGTGGAGATTGGTGTTCGATTTTGTAATTTCCAACCACCAATTTTTTTTTATACTGTTTACACCAAGTTGGCTGTATCATGGCCACTTCTGGCCAATTGAAACCCATGATTTATTATTTTTTGTATTTGTTTATTTTTATTTGTTTATATTTTTAAGTCCTTGTTATTTAGTCTCTTGAATAGCTATACCAGATTGCATATTTTTAGACAGGGGAACAATTTTATGTAATATTCTTAGTTTTCAAAAGTGGCATTTAAATCACAAGAAAGTCAAAAATGGTCTTTGCAATAACATGTTCTAAGTGTCTCCATTAGCCTAAACAACATTCTCTTTAATATTGCATTTGTGCAATAACAATTAAGCAGAATAATCCACGCAAGTCTTCCGACTGGCATTCTAGTTGATTTTGCATGCTAGTTTCAAAGCTCCATTTCCAAAACCGGATCAAACAGCACTGAAATCTAAACGACACAACACCATTTCCAAAAATATATATATGTTATACAATAGATGGTTACCGGGGGTCAGAGAAAGTGCCGGCTTTTTTGCAGATCCAAAGTTTTCCTATCAGAACCTTGACAGGTTGAGGATTTGTGTTCACAGCAACGCTGCCACTTTCAAATAGATTTTGCGATTTCCCCTTCTGGATGTAGCTCAATTCATAAATTTAAATATAAACACGTTCTCAAAGTGCCGGGGATCGTCTTTAGGTCGCGGAGAAAAGTAGCGACATGATCACAAAAATTGCCTACAAGGAAGCATCCCTGGTTAGGTGTGTTGATGGAACAGATGGGACAAAGATGAAACGACAACTCCTCGGCGCTTTTCACCTGACATTGACTTTAATTGAGACGCATGCTACATGAAATGACCTTGAGATGTGTAAATTCAATTTCAAAGTTGTCTGTAGGCTGAACTGTCAGAGGAATAGACAGTACTGTAAGTATGCTGCAACCTTAACTGTCTCAAAAGTCGTACAATTTGGAGTTCAACCAACATATGGAATTTGTTATAAGATGAACTGGAGCCTATCCCAGTTGGCTTTTGACTAGAGGCAGGGTACACTCATGACTTGGTGCCAACCAATCGCAGGACACATTTAGGCAACCAACCATCCACCCACATTCAACCCCTATGGGCAATTTAAAGTTCTTAGTCAACTCAACATGTGTGTTTTTATAAGCCGGAGATCGTTGAGTAAAACCCAAATGAGATTTGCCAAACAGAAAATATCGCAAATGCCTTCATGTTCCGTCTCTGTTATGTCAGACTTTAGTTTTACTTAGCGTTATTTTTGCTTTATTATTGGCTTATTTTAAACTTGGATGACATTTCAGAATGTTAAAATATTGCTTAAAAATTGCATGTAGACTAGAGTTAATAAAAGTTTTATGAGGGTGACTTTTGGAGACTGACACAAATGAATGAGATTTGAAATATCGATGCCTTCATCCATTTTTCTGGGCTGATTATCCTGTTCAGGATCGACTGGTCGCCGGTCGTTCACAGGGCACATAGAGACAGATAACCACTGTCACTGAGGGGGCTGAACTCAAGCTGCTATTTGTCAGATCATTTATTTGGGTCAGTTTGACCCACCTTTATGTCAAAAACTGGGTCATATTGTATAGAACAACCTCAAAAGTTGGGACAGACCATCTCTTTGGGTTAGTTTGACCCACCGTTGGGTCAAAAATTGGGTCATATTATATAAAACAACCCAGAAAGTTGTCAGATCATTTATTTGGGTCAGTTTGACCCACCTTTATGTCAAAAATGGGCTCATATTGTATATAACAACCTCAAAAGTTGGGACAGACCGTCTCTTTGGTTCTGTTTGACCTAACTTTGTGGAAAAAAATTGGGTCATTTTGTATAAAACAACCCAGAAAGTTGTGTTAGATCATTTATTTGGGTTAGTTTGACCCACCATTGGGTAAAAAATTGGATAATTTTTCTATAAAACAACCCCAAAAATTGGGTTTGGATCCTCTACTTAGGCCAATTTGACTCAACTTTGGGTAAAAAAAAAGAAGAGATTATTATTATTATTTTTTTAATCAACCCAGAAAATTGGGTCAGATCTACTTGAATCAAGTTGACCCAACTTTGGGTTAAAAAAAAGAAAAAGATTAAGATTTTGTTTAAAAGTTGGTTCAAATTGAACCATGAAGTGGATCTGTCCATTGTCCATCCAACCATTATCCTAACTGCGTATTCCTCACAAGGGTTGCGGGGGTGCTGGAACCTATCCCAGTCGGCTTCGGGAAGTAGGCGGGCTACACCCTGAACTGCTTGCCAGCCAATCGCAGGGATCTGGCCATTTTTTAACCTGTAATTGTGTTACTTTTGACCCAACTTCTTTTTAGACTGCAAGTTATTCATCAGCGCAAACGTAACGTGTAACGTTCAACACCATCAAAATGAAAGAGCACTGCAAACCTTATTCTTCCAAATCTTTTGAAGGCGTCTGGACTTGCGATAGCGACTTGTCAGAAGCAATGGCGTCAAAGCTGACACGTAAGCAATCATAAACTGCGAAGAAGGCGTCACATGTGCACACCGCGCCACCTCAAGGCGGATTATCTAATAGCTGCTGGCACAGATGGTGTAGGACAAATGAGCTGCCTCTTGTCAAGATGCCAGTTGCTGCCTTCCGTGTTTTTGGCACAGACACAAGCGCGCACCTCCACTGCTGCTCCTGAGCGCGCAGCCCGGGCTGCTTGTAAATAAATCAGAGATTCTCCCTTGCGGCGCCTTTGCTCTTCTGTATTCCGAAGCCTTCGCAGTGTGCAGTTCCTGTGTGGTTCTCGCGGTTGCTTTTGGCGTCGCTGCCGCCAACTGACACATTTATATTGGATCCAAATGTTAATCAGTCTCCCTTTATTGAATCTCTCCATCCACGGCGCTCGCCCCGGTGAAAGGAGAGTGGCGTTGCAAAATAAAGTCCAGCTGGATGAGGACAGGTGTGCTCACAGTGCTCCTTCAGGCACAATGCAATTTACTGGCGCGGCTCGCTAAAGTAGGAAACTGTCAAAGTGTGTCTGCGCTTCGCTAATCGCTAATTAGCAGTGAGGAAACCCAGTTAAAAGTTGCAACTGACGAAGAAGCGGCGCCCTTCTCTCCATCTCTGACGTCAAAATCAGCAAGGGGTCCTGATGTGATGTCGGATTTGCACATGATCGTTGAATATTATTTAAATTAGGAAGCAGCACAGTTAAGAGTGGCATTAATCAAAATGGTGGAAGCTTGTTCGTATGTGTCGAGGAATGACAAAAAAAAAACACAGATGTATTTTACCTGAGAATCCTAAGAAGAATTTGTGTGTTGAGTATCATTCAAAACTGACAGAATCATTGCTTTGAACTATATTGAACCCCTGCTTATTGCACAGGATATGTTCCAGACTCACAATAGCTGAAAATCCACCATATCAAGAGAGCATATTGCAATAAAAAGTTGGTTTCTGAAATGATTCCCAATCAACAAATCTCCTTCTTCTTAGACCCTCGTACCCAAGTAGGTCCCCAATGAGGTTCCTCCACATCACTCATTCCTTGGCCATGGCCTCCTTCTGGTTACAGGAAAGACCCAGTTGCTGAACTTCCACTTTGGCGCAAGACGTATTATGTTGTGGCGGTTTCCGAAGGTTTCCAAATTTTTAAGTTGCTAAAAATAACACTTCTATGTCCAGCAGCACCAGGAAACATTCCACTCACTCAAACCAAAGATAGAAAGAAAAAACAAACCCTGCAACTTGGCCCAGGAGTGTCTACTAAACACTTTTCTGAATTTGTGAAATGCCAGCAAAATAAGTCTCAGTCTCATACACCTGTAATTAAAGATTTGAGTAAAATATCACTGGAATTGGCTGGCAACCAGTTCAGGGTTGCCCGAAGCCAGCTGGGATAGGCTCCAGCACCCCCGTGACCCTTGTGAGCAATGGGCGGTGAAGAAAATGGATGGATGGAAGGAGTGAAATGTCAATGATTGTGCAGTTTTGAAATGTTGGCCAAAGCAGTCCTTTGTGAACTCAAGGATTTCTGCTTTCTGATGTTCCTGCTGTGTCTACAATCGTTGAAAACAATTTGTCTTCTCTGTTTCTTTGGATTTGTGATGTGCTCGTGTGTTTCTGGGTGTTGATGGAAACATCTAATCTATTATGTGTGTGAGACAAGTGCAGAGAGGCGCTCATAACCACGGGAATTGCTGTAACCCATGCCCCCGCAGCCCATAGATGAGCTCTTCATGTTCCTTAAACTGCTTGCCCGTTGGCTTAAAGCAGCAAGACCGTGCTGACTGCTCCGGAGTCCAGCAGACAACATTCAGCCAAATCGTCACATCACGGGGCAACTTCGGCTCAGTGAAGGATCTGGATACCCAAGGAGCAGCTTTCAAAGACTACCCTGACAACTACTGTTATCCTTGACGGCACTGAGTTGAGGTGTCAAAGAAGCACAGCTTCCCGTCTTCATAGTTCCCATGATTCCCACCTCACTCTGAAAAGGTGCAGTCACGTTTGTTTCTGCACTGTCTGCTGTGCTATCAGTGACAAGCAAATCGTCTCAAACACTATTAAAACCTAAGATGGCTGTCATGGTTGATTGAGGTTTTTCTATCAATAACGTTATACCATGCAAGATTGTTTGGTCAGCCTTATCCATACAACGTTCTCCTTGATATGTCTGCACCACTGGCTTCCAGAAGTCAGCATGCGGTCCTGATAGCTTTTTCCTACAGACAGTGTATGCTTTTTGTGACATGGACCTCCATAACTCAAGGCCACTTGACCTCAACAAGCCTGAACACTGGATGTCCCTTTGGATCAAACACTTCGTACGTAATTGGTTGAGGCTATCCACGGGGCATCAGGATGGATGAGGAACTTTTGCACGAGTAATGATTAACATCCATCACCCCGCTGTGCTCCCTGACTGAGGCAGGCTCCAGGTGAAGCCGACTTCTGCATGTCTTGTGTCTGATGTCTGGGTCTGAAAACCCTCCTGGCAAGACTCTCAGTTGAACTCTCTCCCGTGTTGTCGCACACTTCTCTGAATTGTGTTGTTGTTGTTGTTATGCAAGGCTGTCTGAGTCGGTGCCACTCACTGCAGGAACTCTTCTTCGTTGTCTCTTTTTCAGTCTTGTGGGCCGTCCCTAGACATGTTTTGAAGGACAGCATGTGATGTTTTTGGTAGTGTTAAGATAGAGCGAAAGGCAAAGGGTTCAAGCTTGTGCTCCACTTGGGGATGTTTACCAGCTGATAAGAAATCACTCTTCTCTTTATTAATACTGCCAAATAGGTCAACTATTATTGTATGTTGGGAAATAGCCATAGTTCAGTTACTTTACCACTCCGCAGTCACTGTTTCGAAACTTGAAGTTGCCTAATTGGCAATCGTGTTTTGGCATTAACGACACAGATTCCTCCCTAAAAGCAACAGGTGGCGGTTCTCTGCATTTAACTAGCCGCATCCACGTGGAAATGTTTGGGTAAGCACTTCTTCCTCCTTCCAGGCACCTCACCCTCCGACTCACTCATCAAATCATTAGATTAAAGTCTGGGCTTTGACTTTGCCAATCCAGAGTATGAATCGTCCTTCCTTTGATTTTCCTGGATTGCTTTGGGTTATTGTCTTGTTGCATAACCCGGTTTCGTCCTAGCTTCAACTCTCTGACTGCTGGCAGAAAATTCTGGTCAAGAATTTCTTGCTTTGCCTGAGATGGCTCATTAGACAACACTGTGTGGTCCAGAAGCAGAAATGTAGTGCTTCACTGTTGGGAGGAGGGTTTTTTTCTTCATTTGCACTGTTTGACTTTCTCCAAACATTTGGATTGACCCCCCAAAATGCTATTTTCGACTTGTCTGTCCAAGTACTCTGGCAAAGTTGAAACATGCAGCTTTTTTTGTTTTGTCGAAGTAGAGGCTTCTTTCTACCAACCCTTTCATGGTTATTGTTATTATTTTGTCTTTGTAAATGTGTCCCAGATGATATCCGAAAGGTCTGCAGCACTCTAGAGGTGATTTGTGGATTGACCTTAACATGATTTATTATTTCTCCGGGTGATAGTTTTGATGGGCACCCACTTCTAGACAGCGTTTCTGTCACGTTTGAAGCCCCTCCGTTTGTAAATGATTTGTCTTCTAGTGGATGGATGGCGTTGGAACCTTTTGAGAATGGTCTCATAGCACTGCCCAGATGGATGGCGCTGTCAATAGCCTCTTCTTCATTTCCTCGGGTATCTCCTTTGCTCTTGGCATTTTTGATTTGTATTGGACCGCAGTGGGTTTTCTTGCTTCCCTCTGTCTTTTTATTAGTACAGAGTCACCATTTAACTGGTCTGCTTGAATTATTAAATAAGCACTTAACATTTTTAGCTTGTAATACCCACTTGAAAAATACAAAGGACATCATCGATTAGTTGACGCCTACTCGACTATTATCTCCTTAGTAACTGAAAAATCAGTCATCAAAGGCCTAGTAACAGTTCAAACCTCACTCTTTTGATGAGTTGTTTTTAACCACGGTCGGATAGTAAAACACTTTGTTTTACTTTTTATTGAACGATGAACACATCTGTAGATATAACTGGATCTACTCGAACAGGACGGTAACCATGCTTCTAATTTTATGCCACCGCTGCTCTGTCTCTGTGCAGCTGCACACAGGAGGAACAGAAGTGTGAAATATCTGAGAGTAGTGAGCTGTTTGGTCGAGAGGCGCTGCCACCTGATTGCACAGCGCAGTGCCGGCTACACGCGCACACACTGGCAGCTCTCAAATTCCACAGGATGAAAATGCCTGAGTACAACCTGCTATAGTACAACTGTGTTAGGAGAACAGAAACCATAGCACAAATAACAGGTTGCCGTGAGTAAATATAAGAAGTGCGTAAACAGATGACAAAATTATGCAAATTTTCCTAATGTTTTTGTCATTTTTTTCCCGATGAAACCGATGTCTGTTATTGCATCTCTTGTCTGTTTATATCACTGACAGTAAAAATAATATACGATAAAATAAGTCTTTCTTCTGCTCGGGTCAGATAAAGAAGTCTGGATTGCTTCACGATTAATCAAACAATTACCTATGAATGGAAAAAGTAAAGCGTGCCACGGAAATGCTAAATTCTCCGTAGTATCCATCTGGTACCTCTCCACAGTAGTTTGGTCGGGAAAAGGCGGGACATTCTGTACAATAATTCGAGCTGATTGGACGACGCGTCATTCTACACGTTTGTTCACGGCCATGGGTGAAAATTTCGTCTTCGTTCTTGCTGAAGGGGGGAAAAGAACGAACATCTTACCAGCCAGAAATGCACGAAGCGCCTCTCGCTGTTCAACATTCAACAAGGAAACGGTGAGAATAGAATTAATTGCAGCATCCATTCATCCATGTTAGGTTTGTTTGTTAGCTCCGGCGTCGGCGCTGGCTTCCTGGTTTCGTCACAGTTGCATATCCTGCCCCCAAACACAATGTCGCTCTGTGATTAGTCCGAACCACCAGGGGTTCGGAACGGCGGTTATCTGCGGGAGCGGTACAAGATGTGGAGATGTATTCTCCGGGGTTTGTGAACTCACAAATACCGCAAGAATTCATCTTGCGAGTGCAAGGTTACAGTAATGCACTAGTTCAGTCAATGAATTGAGCCCCTGAACTACCCACACTCTCACCTTAACTCCCACCTGTTTTCTTTCTTTGTAGTATTATAATATAGCTACAGCTGCCAAGGCAATCCAGTTCTTCCTTGACATTCACACCATGTTTGTAGTTCAATGAAGTTTAAAAAAAAATGTGACGCCTCAAAATGTTGTTTCCCAATAAGAAAAAGGAGATCAATGTTTTTTATTTTTTTGGTTACAGCGAGTTTATATATGTCCGTGCAGGCGTGAATTGCCTGATGTGCGGCGGGAATATTGAGGACATATGCGGCGGGCCTACGGTAACCCGTGCCATGATTAATAATGTCAAATAACCCTGTTAGGTAGTTTTACCTTCATTTGGGCTGAGCTGGAGAAACACGTTTCATACATATTTGATGTTAATGGCAGTGATATAAACAGATAGGAGATGAATTTCGTCGGAGAACAAAATTAAATATGAATGATTTCCTCAAGTTCCTATTGGCGTACTAATAATGAGAAATTTAGTATATATAAATTCTTTAACTTTCAGAACTGTTCTTTTTTGGGGCTTTTTTCCACATTAATAAAGAGTACTGTAAGGATTGCCAGTGTTAGCCAAATGACTCATTTGTGAGGAGATTTTAATTGCCAACCTATAAATACTTATTGTACAATATCATACTTTAATAATATGAAAGTATTAGGACAGCACGGTTACCAAAAAGAATATGTTGTTGTGAGGTTTGAATTGGATAAAAAGCCATTATTATAATATAATATGTCTGCATTAGCCTCACTTCGAACTCATTCAAAATAAATGTGGCGTCGTAAACTGTAAGAACTCAGAAATCTGAAGGAAATGTAATTTCTGCTTTACCACCTACTTGGCAAAGCAGGTGAATTGATTAATATCACATATGCACGTGGCATGTCTCATAAAATCTTAATTTAAACAATTTGCTTCACAGGAAATTGAACTGAATCTTCTTGAACCCCCTTTGCCTTCCACTCAGACTGTAAGGAGGTTGTTGTTGTTGTTTCTTTTTTCTCGCTCATCGACCCGAAGCACACGGATCGAATAGTAACCCCAGTTGAGTGCTTGTTTGAAAATGATATTAACATAAGATTAAAATTCAAGACACTATTACAGAAACAGATAGCGATAAAAAATAACCTAAAAATAATCACAGTGTTAACACCAACAAGTGTAAACGGCATGCTAGTGTGTAGCTAATGGTAAAATTTGAATTTTAAACTGACCTTCATAGTTATGAATATGAATATGAGTTGACACACAGGTTGAAGCCTTTTATCCTTCCTGGCAGCTGACATGGATGTATTTGCTCGAGTGTATGAATTCGAGCTGGCTGAGTGAGTACAATAGAAGTGCATGGAATTGGAAAAATACTCAAACACATGAACAGAAAATGAAAACATTCGAAAGGAGCAGACGTTTACAGAACATTGTAAAAAGCTCCTCCTCACTCACTAGGCCACGCCTCTTAAAGGCACACGTCATCGCACAAATTGACTTAATGACTTATTTTTTCTTAAATTAGCTCATTTATTTATAATTATATTTTAAAATGGGGTGCTAATTTGCTTTATTTCAAAATTTTTAAAAAGAAAATTTGGTAGTTTTTGGGGACTAGAAAAGATTGACCTTTCAGTATGTTTCAATGGGGGGAAATTTAATTGATTTGTAAATAAAGGTACGAACAGAGTCACAGAGCAAATTCAATTTAAAAGTGAAGTTACCACAATATATGTGTACGAGTGTGCCATGTCTCACAGGCAGGCTTACAAAAGGGAAGATTTTGTTTGTGTTGAAAATGCAAATGTTGTTTTTAAGAATGCAGAATCTTTGCTACTAGCGCTAGCAACTCCAATCCTTACTTTGAACTAGCAAAAAATAAAATAAAATAAAATATGGAAGACTTGTGAAAAGGCACCTGTATTGGATAGGGATGTAACGATAAAGGCAATATCGTGATATTAAAACCGCCACAATATCGTCGTCGTCATGTTCAACAATATTTAAAAGGAACACGTCTGTTTAAAAAAAAGTCAGGTTTATTTCCATTTGTGCAGTTCTAGCACCCTCTAGTGGCTAGTTTATTAGTGCAATTTAATTTTCATTAGGGTTGTTTTGGCCTTCTATGTTTAAAATCTATGCTATGTCAGATGAAGTGGAACCTAATTCACTTGCGAAGCGATCAATGTGTGCTTGCATTAGCAAGTAAGTGCCTCAATATTGTTATTAGAGATTGTGGGTGGTTTATATGCATTTTCTGTTATGTACAACAGCATAATATTGTGCTTTTTTTAGTATGAGCTCTTTTTTTTTTTACCATATGGTGATCTTTTTTAAATATCACCAAACCCCAATATCATGATAATTATCGCATCGTGACCTTCATATCGTGATAATATCGAATCGTGATGTTTGGATATCGTTACATCCCTAGTATTGGACGAGTCATCCAAAGTTTTTGCTGTGTCGTGCATGTGGCATGTAAATAATGACACTCTAATTTGTCACAGACAATGTTGTCGCTAAACAGTACTTTAATGAGCATTTGTGAATATTGAGTTACATTAATTTAGAGGCAAGTTACAAACAAAAGTCTTCTGAAAGCACTTTCCGTATGACGTAAGTCACCCACACTGAGAAAGCACAACACAGAGAACCAAAGCAGCCAAAATTGGATTCATTACCTGTGTGCCCCAGATTATACAGCATTATGATCCCGCTGCTGAAATTGTACTAATGCTTGTTGCAGAGATCGGGTCATTTCCTGCTGCAATGCCATTAGAGAGACAAAAATAGCCCCTCTCTTTATTTTAAACAATTACGCCTCATCAGCTGGGACATTACCAATAGGCTTTGACAGATTTCCCCAGTCGAACTCCGGGCACTTTTCCTAACTTTGGTGCTTCGCGTTAGCCCGCGTTTGAACTTTGCCCTAAAAAAAAAAAAAAAAAGCTCCTCATTTCATCACCCGCGTCACACGTGGGAGACGACCTTCAAGCGCACAGTTACACAAACACAATCTCCTGCATTATAGAGAGAGCAGGCGCACTGTTTGGGGAGCCACGGGTCTCTCCCGGGGTGCCTCCAAAACGTAATTACCCAAAGAACAAAAGGTTCAGGTGGATATCCGAGGCGGTGTCTCACCGAGTGCAAATTCTCGGTTGAGTTGAGAAAACGCACTTCGTTCTAAAAAGAAACATAACAACAACGTCACTTTTTAATTGCCATGTTCCTCTCTACTGCCTCTGCCATGTTCACCGTATGATCTGATATGTTTTGGATCATGAGCTGTTCCTTTCCTTCCTTCTCCATACTTTTGTAATCCGATCAATATTAGGACATTTAAACTTGGTTTATATCTGGTCAAAGAATCCAATGCACCGCTTGTTGGACTTTTTTTTCTTTCATTCATTTAGGACAGGGGCATCCAAAATATGGCCTGCGGGCCGTTTTTGACCCATCACCCATTTTATACAGCCCGCAAGGTTTGTTAAAAAAATGTGTGAAGGTGGGCAGAGTGAGAAGTCAGTGTAAAAAAAAATAAATAAAATAAAATAGGTGCCACTACTATGAATAAATTGGTTGGAAACTGGTTTTCTAGATATGCAAATATTTGCAATACAAATCAATTGCTCATAACTAATATAATGATGGGCCACTGAAAAATGGACGGCGGGCCACAAATGGCCCCCGAGCCGTAGTTTGGACACCGATGCTCTGGAGCATGTAAGAAATAAAAACTGTTGTATTTTGTCAAAGACTCTAATGGACCTCTTTGTAAACTTTTTTTTTTTTAATTGACATTCATTCGTTTAGTTTCTCTCGTCTTCAAGGTCCTTTGGGTCCTGCGTGCTTGCTTTCAAAACTGTTGATGATCTTTTTTTTTTTTTTTTTTTCGTTCTCTGTCTTAAACATTGACAATGTTTTCCGAATATTGACAATCTCCTTCACTTGCATCGAAATCCCCTTGGATTTCAGATTGGTAGCCGCCGTCAAAACAGCTGCCAAATGCCAACTCGATAACTGGCCTTCATTTGTCTGGCCAATTAACCTGTTGTGAGTCCATTTCCGAAATACTTTTGAGGCCCTGAAAATTAGACGTAATTTGCATACAATGGCTGAAAGTGATAAATGGCCGACGCCACCTCTTAAATCAGGATGAAATTCTTCACAGCTGTCATATCCAGATTATTTTTTTAATTGGTGGTGCTTAAAAGCAACAACATAAAAACAAACTCACATGGTGTAAATATTTTTCACTAGTTTATCAATATGTATGATACCACTATTGTAATAAAGTCGTAACATTCCACTGGTGCTTCAACATAAGCACTCTTGCAAGGCTCTGCCCACTGGGGTGAATACGATGTCCTCCACAAGACACTTTAATACAACTTTAAACATGCAGAGAAACTTACTTTCTAGGTCAATGGATACTTTTTAGGATTGAGTTTTAAAATGTAATCATCTCATATGTATTTCCAGTGAAATAACAAGAGAACACGCCATTAAAAGTTACTTTCCGTGACTTTTAATGACTGAGACGATGATGGCGACGATCGCCCTTGAGAGATTTGAGGTACTTTGAAATAACATTTAAATATTCTCACGTATGAACAGAATTTACTTATAGGAAGCTTTACCTTTTTATTCTCCTCGCCGAGGCTAATTCGTTCATCTACATTTCAGGAGCATTTTTATTCATTATTGGAAATATTCAGATATGAATGCCTGGTTTCATATTTGCATGATCGCACATGTTTTTTTGATGATGTGTCAGTGGGTGAAAACAGACTTCTCATCAACATTTAAACAGCCTTGTTAAAGTGGTGCTCATCCCCCCCCGCCCCCCGTCAAACTTTTCCAAACAAGCTCAGGATCCAAAATGTCACTGACCTGTTACAATTAGGACACCAGTTTGCACTGCTAGTTTGTCACCATTTCAGTTTTTTAGCTTTTTTTTTTTTTTTTTTGATGGGGACATAACCCACCCACCCCCGAAATACAATAACTTCCGTGCCTTCGTTCACATCATTTGCAAAGTGCAATTAATGAGCTATCTTAGCCTACACCCCCAAAAAAATGCATCCTCCCCACAGTAACCGCTTTAGAGTGCCTCGTTGTCAGCTGTGAGTGTGCACAAGTCAGAAGGAGAGAAGGCGGAAGAGCTTTGGTGGATTGATTCTGACATGGTACCCATCATGTGGACCGGGATTTGTGCTAGTGTAACTCTTTGGAGTGCTTCATTGTTGTGCCGCGGAATTCAAATTTCATTGTTTGATTCGTTCAAATTTGAACAAGTTGTTAACAACACAGCCTGTCCGCCTCCCAGTACTGAGGACACGGGTTCGAGTCCGGGCTCCGGCCTTCCTGGGTGGAGTTTGCATGTTCTCCCCGTGCCCGCGTGGGTCTTCTCCGGGTACTCCGGTCTCCTCCCACATTCCAAAGACATGCATGGCAGGTTAATTGGGTGCTCCGAATTGTCCCTAGGTGTGCTTGTGTGCGTGGATGTTTTTTCGCCTGTGTGCCCTGCGATTGGCTGGCAACCAGTCCAGGGTGTACCCCGCCTACTGCCCAAAGCCAGCTGAGATAGGCTCCAGCACCCCCCGCGACCCTTGTGAGGAATAAGCGGTCACAAAAATGGATGCATGGATGGATGTTACTCTTCTTTGGGATGTGTCAAATTTCGAAGACATCTACTTTGCAGTGCCTCTGAGCAGCTTTTATTGAAGTCTGGATGTGGAAGCGGTTGACCAGCCAAGAGGTCAACACATCCCAGGGGACAGGCAGTGAGGGAGTCCCTTCATTAAACTGCAGGAGTTATTTTGATATGAGTTGGTGTATTTTTATTTATTTTTTTGCCACATTGCCTGCAGGAGCTCCGCCGGCGAAGTCGAGTCGCGGGATTTATAATTAAATGCAGTCCGACTTATGTACAGCTCTTTGCCCGTACTACTGTACAGATTGAAGGCGAGCGGGATTCACATAAAGCAGTGTGCGAGAGACCGTCAATGCACAATGAAGTCAGGGTTGCCGAGCTCAAACTTCTCTACTCGAACTCTAACTTTGCTTACAGCTGACAATTTACATTTTTCCTTACACACAATTCATCTTAGGGACATAACAGCTCTTCACACACTTAACATGAGATCAATAAGAGCTCTTAATAATCCTTTTCTACTTTTGACTGAGTGATTAAAAAAAAAAAGGCAGCCTATTCAGTGTCACATTTTTGGACGTTTATTTCTATTCATGCCTGATGAAACATTTTTCTGGCATTGAAATGAAATGCACTTACTCACAACCCCTAGTAGCACTTGCACTTACGCAGCAATGATATAGCTATATTGTAAAAAATTGCAGCAGCAGAAGAGACGAGCTGCACTTTTATTACAACCAGACAACATATAGCCTGGAACTGCAGTCAAAGCTTTATTGGCCTCTTTCACACTAGCCATCTAAGATGGCATTTTCACGGTTTTTACCCTGGCTTGCTGTCTTGCCTGTAAGGTAGGATGGGGTATTGGTGCTGACCCTATTCACCCATTTGCTGAAAAACTCAACTATTCATGGGTTTTGTACTCTTTCTATTATGCTCTAAAATGCCCGAGATGAGGTCTGAAGATAGTGAAAGCACTTCAATTGAAATCATGTAATTATTATGGTATACAATAACTGTATGTATCACAACATAAACATAAACATTAGTTAAAAAAATATAATTGAATTATAACTGAATGTGTATAATCCTTTAGCTTTGGTAAACAATACTATAAGGTTTAAAAAAAAACTACAAAAAAGTAAGAAAGATGGAATGTAAATTGGAGCACTCTTGGCACAAAATCAGGCGAACAAACACAAATAAAATTGTTGATATTATAAACATTTAATCTACCATATATTCAAATTATTTTTTACCTTACAGGCATCCCCTGGCTGTTGTATGCAGTAACCTAACTTATGGAATAATTTCTGGCTTTCGGACGTATGCGCATGCTTTGTAGCTGTTGCAGTTCCAATAATGGCTTTGGCTTCTATACCTGTCAATGGCAATGAACGAGTTTTTAATTTAGCCTACTGTTTAGTGTTCATAGTTGATTACACTTTACTGCAATATCGTTTCAAATTTGTCCTTTTTGCTACTCTAGATTTCACATTTTAGCTTTGCAGTTAGCTAGCATGGCTTCTCCGTCTTCTTCTTCTTCTTCTTCTTCTATTTCTATACTTGTCAAAAGTGTAGGTTATTCTCCTCCATAGAGGCAAGGATAGGTGACTTAGCTCTGCACCGTCTGAGAACAGTGTTTACTGTGTTAGCTAGCTTGACACAGCTCGTAGCTGAGGAAGAGCAAGTAAGCTTAGCGCTTAGCATTTCCCGGTCCCGGACACTCTTGAAGCCATTTTAATATTGAGGAAGATACATCACTAACATTATCACGATTCGCCGATCAAGTCCAAATCCCAAATTGAAACTGTCTCCCACATGTACTGTATATCTAGTGTAAACTATGAATACAGGGAAACAGAAACATTTTTAGTGGGATGTGTCAGTTACTGTCACAGTACGGATAGTAAGGGTTGGCTATATTCACACTATGTGAAAGGACAGATGTAAAGAGAAAACCTCAGATAGATCTTTACCCATAATTCACAGTCATAATGGTTGTACGTCGACATTTTGTGATCTCACGGTTCATGAAATATAGCCAACTTGTTGGATGTCATAGTCATTATCGGAGGGGAACGCGGTTAAATGAAAGGGTTCGGGTCATGACTTCACTATCTGGGTTTCGATTCATGTCAGCCTGCTGTCTTGGGTTTGAACTGCGGACCAACTTCAATCACATTAATGAACACATCATACTGCCGCTGACAGAGATGCCCACACTATATGTATTGCATTGTCGTAACCATTGATTTTTTTTTTTTCTTCTTCCCTACTCCTACTGACGCGCTCCCTTTTAATGAGCTGGGTTGTGTTGCTCCACTGAGAGAATTAAAATCACACATGCGGTCCAATTCGCAGTGGTGTACCAGTGGGACTGTTCTCGTTGTTAAGACAGATAGATGGATAGATACTGTAAGATGGATAGAAAAGCAATAAAACTGGCTTTACTTCAATGACAAGGGTGTGATGCCAGTGTGATTCCGTTTTCTTTCAAAGTCTTAAAAGTAAGTTATCACTACTGGTAATGGTAAAACAACAGCAACCAAGCCAGGTGCTTTTAAGTTGACAACATGTAACATCACACATGATGATGCCGGAGTCTTTCCACTCCAGGTGCGAGTTTGATCACGTCATCTATCCTCCTTTGTTGAGGTTGCTCCTCCTTTTGGAATAAAGTGCGAACGGGAAAAGCCGCAAAACCCGAACAAAAAGCAAAACGCGCTCGATCTTAATCTTTGATGCTCGACGAACTGACTTCTCACATGATATGTTCGATAAGATGCATGACGGTGGTTTCGTTTTTTAAGCTCTGGAACAAAAACGAAAAGCCATTCGATGTATAATGCATGACGGTGGTTTAGTTTACTTGCCGTTGGCCCAGCAGTAGAGCGCGTGGAACGAGCAGTGGTTCATTTTCACGAGACCTCACCGTTGTAAAACAGGGTCAATTCCAGCTAAGCTTGAACACACAAGGTGTGCTGAACATCTTGATCCTTACGGTATTTTGACAAAAATAAATGTTACGTACTTTTATTTGATTTAGCGATTACACCCACACAAAAGAATCACTGCCCAAGTACCGTTCAATTTAATCGAGTATGATTGTTTTCAAACATTTATTTAGGCTATATTTTTGTTTGTGCAATGTGTTTTAACTGAATCCTTATAAAGATAGTATAGAATCTTACCCCAAATCTGTGATTGCTGTTTGTTTGGTATTTAACCACCAACTCCCAAAACAATTCCAATGGGTTACTAATGCATTTGCTAAAAAACATGTAGTCCAAAAATTTAAAATCCAATTTGATCATAATGGTAAATGGAGTGCACTTATATAGCGCTTTAGCTACACCATTTGTTCCAAAGCATTTTAAGAAACCTCATATTCACGTTTTTGAAAACATAGACCACAGCTGGAAATGTTTTCCTTTATAATGCAATGTAATCAGACATAGATAAACAAGGCAATCACTCCGCCCCCATTTATTCACTACATATGAGTACAATATTGGTTTAGCTACGTAGATAGCGCTAAGCGAGGTCGTCTCTCCGGTTCACTGTCCAAGTTTTCAAACTCACTGATTTCACACTGCACACCTTGGCCTGATGTGCAGTCAATAACAGGTTTAGAGACAGAAAACCATTCGCGCTCGTATTCACCCCATCACCGAGTGGGAACTGCACCAAGCTGCCGGGACAGAAGTCAGGCGCCTAAACTACTAACACAGAACAGCACGCTAATTGCATTTTCTTTGTTGCCCTTTGTTCATCGTGATTGGTGGGTTTCACTATTATGCGGCGGTGATGACAGTTTATTTTGGTCATTCGATAAAGGCCTAATCGTGATGTTTTAATGCAACGCTTTTTATAGCTACTTATTGTGTTATCGAGCAAAGTAACTGCACCCTGCCCTACCATTTGCCACTTGGCATATCCGCGGCAAGTGCATTCACACATGAAACCTGTTGGCTGTTTGGGATTAGGGAGGCATTCCGCCAACTTTCACAGACTGCTGCCTGTTTAACTTTGAATATGAGGTGGAAAGGTCAGCTCCATCCTGAGATATTGCTCTCCCATCCTTTTTCCCTATAGTGTTGAAGCACACTTTTTTTTTTTTTCCAGGCGCTATTCCACTTTCAGACAGGAAGCAATGACCTTCAACAGGCTTGAGACAGAAGCTACAATGTAGCGAGAGCCGACATTAGAGCACTTTCCGCTTGATTGCAACAATAGCTCGCACTGCTAATGCCAAAGAGACAATACCGTATAGTACTGTATCTACCATAGTGAATTATATAACACCTTCCACTCTTCAGAGAAGCCTTTCTACTCGACTTTTCATCCATAAAAGAGGCCCTGGCTCACAAGCTCTGTTCCTCCCAAAGGTGTTTGACGGGGTTGTTAAGTCAAGTTCTTCCCCACCAGATTCAACCAAGCATGCCTTCATGCGTTGCTTTGTGTCATTCTGGAGAAGAAAAGGGCCTTCGCCGAATGGTTCCCACAAAGTTTGACGCATACAATTGTCCAAATTGTCTTACTATTATGAGCAATCTAACGGGACATATTGTGGGGAAAGTGACTTTTTAATGGCTTACAAATAGCTGGGTCTCTGGAGTGCCTGTTGCATACCAATAGGCGGAGCAGCACACTATTTTGTCAAACATAATTTTGCTGCTTTGGGATGTGCTGAATTCATGAGTGAAAATATAATCCACACATGTACTGTCTTTATGGAGGTTCCCTTTTTTTTTTTCAGGATTTAATTAGCTTCCATCCCAAGAAATTAAAGAAATGTTGTTGTCGTTGGCCCAGCAGAAGATAGGACCGCCCCCTCAAAACAAGCTAATTATCACTTATCTAAAAAATAAAATAAAAAAAAATTAGTGTTAAATTTCTGTTTGGTGTAATGTAATGTGTAATGCCACAAGATGGATGGATGTTCACGATATTTATTCATCCTTATCATTATTTTTGACGTGTCACATACTGTTTGATCAATTACATGCAAGACTGTATGTTTTCTTTATACTTTTGATCATACTGTAGTTCATACTAGACTAAGTGCAATTTCTGGAGAAATTGCGTGGGAATGCTGAAAGTAAATTGAGAGATAAATTATGAAATTATAACCTCCTGGTTACTGGACAATGCGCTTTACCGACTGTGCCACTGAGCAGTATCAGACACCTGGTAAAGATGATGGCGTGGAAAGTGATACTTAGAAAAAGTTCAATGACTGTCCCATTGAAAATGAATGGGGAAAAGTTGATATTAAATGTTAAATTGTGCAAATACTGTACTGTACTGTACTGTAATGTGGAATCAGATGATAGATACCCCGAAAGGCGTGTATTTTTTAAGCTAGTTGAAATTTGAACAATATAAATTGGAGGTATTAGGTGGCAAAAAAAGTGTGGAGAATAGAAATCACAATAACATAATTGTGGGAATGCTTCAGCATTCCCAAAATTATGTTACTGTCAGAATATGTTAGAACGCCGTGGTAAACGCTGATCTATTCCTCCCCACATTAAGTCCGACTTGTGTCAAAGCAGGCCAAGCACGACTCGATAATTTTGACGTTTAAATGGGCATCGAGCGTGCCTCATTAAAGCATTGTTATTTCCTCTATCGTGACATGCGGTGTGCGTGCGTGGCAGTGGTCGTTACCAATACTTAGACGAGATGACTTAATGGCTTCCCCTCGTTTAAAATGGCTTCATCAAAAACAGCCGCGGCGGAGTCGGGCTGGCCTGGTTAATATGACATGAATCAATTTCCCGCGCGTCACAATGCACTTTCAGCTCGCAGCCTTCACAAAACGTAAGCGGCGAGTGATTGACGCGGGGGCATTATGCAGAGAGATGGCGTGATCGTCGAAAAGAGAACAGCTCGCTTTGAATGTGACAGTGGGTTTTGTTTGTGTCTTTTTTTTTTTTTTTTCCCCCACCGCCACCACCCCTTGCAAAAAGATCTGCTGGAAATCATTGTTGAACAACTCAGACATCGGTTCTTTTTGTTGCTTAAGCACGCCCATGTGAACATCATATTTTATTTATAACGTCTGAAAAGTGTGCCACAGAGAAGGCTCTGCAAAAAAAAAAAAAAGATACCACCCATAAAAGTTTCACAAAATAGAAAGGCGAGACATGATAACTGTAATTATTACTATTCATATTCATAGTTTCAAAACATTACCTTGATACTGTGCTTCAAAAAGTAGATTACAAATTGTGTGCTTTTATTACATACTGTTCATGGCCTCCTACTTTCATTTAAAAGGACAAAAAATAACATTTTCTTTTAAATATGGCCCGCAAGTTTAAATGCGCCTCTTACTGGAATGGCATTTCAGTTAAATCAACGCCAAATTCTACAGCGTTATTGAGATGCGGGGGTAAAAAAAAAAAAAATCTAATTCAGGGACTCATATCCAAGGTTATGAGATTTCAATTTGCAGTATAATGAGAATATATTCTTGCTGCTACTACTGTTGTTATTGTCTATTACTGAAGTTGATCCGTAAGTTTACGTCTTATTCTTGGAATATATAATGTATCACCATTGTTGGTATGAACCATAAGAATGTGATATCTGTTACCTATGATAACATCACCATTGTTAGCACTCAATAATTCAGTTAATGGTATGCCATTATATTGTCTATATATTGATAAAAACATTTTTTAACATTTATTGCTGCTGTGTTCAACTGTACACTATTGTACAGCCTGAAATAAATGAAAGTGATGATGATGATGATAAACTATAGTATTCATCGAAAAAAACAACAACGTAACATTAAGCAAAAAGTTATAATGAGGAAAAAAGTACTAATATTGGAAATAAAGTCAGAAATTACAAATAGGTATTTATAATTTTACGTGAATTAGTCATCTGAGGAAACTATAATATTACGATGAAAGTCGTAAATTATGAAAAAAGTTGTACCTTTATGAGGATAAAGTCAATATTTCGAGGAAAAAAGTATGCCGTTCTACTAAGAAAAATAAAGTCAAAAATTAAAAACGAAAACACGTATATGCAAAAAATATAGTAATGTTACGGATATTGTGGTAAATTCCGAAAAATGTCAAAATTTTATGACAATAAAGTCAGAATATTATGAGGAAGGAAATACTGATATTCCGAAAATAAAGTAGGAAATTATGAAAAAAGTACTGGGATAAAGTCATATAAGAAAGCAAGTTGTACTGTAATGTTATGAAAATAAATGTGTAAAATATAAATTAAATAGGGAATTTATGAGAATAATTATGAAAAATGTCATTTGCACTTGTAATTAAATATGAAATAAAAAAGGAAAATAAAAATTAACTTGTAATGTTACTAATTTTATGAGCAAAACATTTTTAATACAATGTGACAAAATATATAGTATTTCAATGCCTAAGATCTCAATGTTCTTCAGTTAAGTGTATGTAACACATTAATGCTTGCAATATTGCAACTTTCTTAACTATTCTTTCTACAATTATTCTTGAAAAAAGACAAATTCCATCACATTGCTACTGGCATTTTTTCCTTTTAATGTGGCTCTAACACTCCTTTGTACGTAGATATCTGCTTTTTGAACTAAAGTCTGGATTTGATTATTAAAATGTATGTATAAATCTTCAAGAAAATGTGAAAAAAACGTGCAACTTTAACCCTGATATTATCCAAAATATAATGAATGAAAAATGCGACGATTGTCCACAAAGTCACAAAATCTGAAACCTCACTCCCTCTGGAAACGAGCCGAATCCATGGCAGCAATATTTCCAATATGCTGTCACATCGAAAATGTTCTGAGCATCAAGTGAGTTCTCTCCCACGTGGCGTAACATTCCCCTCTCAATCTTGACAGTTTTTTTTTTTTTTTCATGAGAGTCAAAGCGTTAGCGACGGCCTCGTCGTGCAGTTACGCTGCATACTGATGCCTCCATAAATAGCCTAACTGGCGTCACAATGCAACTTGCAGGCAATAGACTCATCCGAAATAAATACATTTCTAATAGGCTTGACGGCGCTCGCGTTCTCACACCTCTGATAAAACACCAGCCCGGAGCCTGTGAAGCCTTTGTACGCGCTTTTCAAACCGAGGCGGATCTCAGAAGAGCGGCGGTGAGCTCTGTCGTGACAGACGAGCGCCGCCACGGCGAGCTCGCGCGCTCTTCCTCCTGTCTTATTTCATTTATTTATTATTATTTCTCTCGGAGTAGTCAGACTCTTCCCAATTAGCAGATTTCTGACAAGGTGTTGCCAAACTCCGGGAATGCAATTTACAGTAATGATATTTGATCTGAAGGCATCGTTTGTACTGGATACGAACCATAGGATGGCGTTCGTCATCAAAAGGGCATCTCATCTTCACAACTCTGCTGGCAGATAATACGACCCGCCCCCCCGCTACAAATCACGTGTGCTCGCTTTAAAAGGTGTGCGACCTCAGCAACGTCACGAAGTGGAGAGAATTATTAATTAACAGGGACACCGGGATAACGAGAATGAAACTCGGTAGAGCATAAACCTTCACCGAGGTGGAAAAATACGCAATACGCAACATTGAGCTCGTAAAAAATGGGGATGATTTATTTATTTGTTTTTTGTTTTTGTTTTTTTTTGTTTTTTTGTTTCATGTACATAAGCATTGTACTGGCTGAGGGGGAAGACGTTAAGTGAGTCCTCCTTGCCTGTAACTGGCGCTAGCTTGCAGCAGTTTTTCACCAAAACTTCACCGGTTTGGAAATACTTCAAAATTGTGAATCTTAAACTAAAAGAGCATTTTTGTGTTTTATTTTGAGCGTGAAGACTATTGAAGAGTGACTGTGCTATTTTTTTTTGTTGTGTCAAAATTAAAGGAAATATATTTGTTTAAAATATCTTTTAGTAATTTTTTTTATTTGTCAAAATGTACTACTGGTATCGGCAGTTGGTATCGGTATAGGTGAGTACTGAGGGTCTGAGTATCGGTATCGGTCTGAAAAAAATTGGTATCGAACATCCCTAATATTTATCATTACATGTGACAGCACAAGCTTGAAATGATTTACTCGGTTTCATTTATTTTTATTTTTTTTTATATATATGTCACAAAAAGCTGGCATCTGAACAACAGGGCCGCGCAGACTCTTTAAATTGTCCGTAAATTGACTAAACATTCAGACGAGAAGCAACTTGCAGAAGGCATTCGTAGAATATAGAAAGTCTAATAAACAGGAATATAAAGGCGATGTCAGTGCGACCGCATAAAACATCTGGCCAGTTTCAAAGAAAATGAGTCCTGAGCAATTGAAAAGAGTCATTCCAAATGATGGCCTTACTGACAAATGGCGGCTTTCTGTGAATGGCGTTTTCATGAAAGCGGCTCCACCAAGTCCCATTGATTAATTTTGTCTTTTGAAATTGCAGTAGCCTGAACATGAAAGTGAACTTCTGTTGCGCTGATGCAGTCAATAAACGGCCTTCTTGACTATTGTTCTCAGCTTTTCAAGTTTCCTCCATTTTTTTTTTTTGTCTCTCTCCTGTCTGTCTTTTCAGCTGGGGCTGTGTGCTCGCTGATGATGCGGCCGCATAAAACGCGTCTGTCTCCAGAATGCGCACTGACACGTTCTCATTAGAGACCTGCCCTCCGGCTGGGCCAGCCAATTGATTTGTTGCGTTTCTCCTTACCCTCGTACGCCACTCATGACAGCCGCCTGCATAATGACGACTTTCTTGACATTATTGGGGGGTTGGGCAGTCCATGTCAAAAATATGCACGGCGAAGACTGTCGCGGTGGCAGGTCAACTTCTTCATTAAATCCGTCAACAGTATATAATGAGCTGCGCAGTAAGATTAGTAAACAAGTGTTGTGTACGGTAATGGCGGGATGTGGAGGCAGACACATCACAATGGGTTGATAAGCGGACAGAGAATCGAAACTTGGAATGAAATGGGAAGGACACAAGACCGCTGAACATTATGCAGGACATATGTGTCTTTTGAACCATTTTAGCTGTATTAATGCAAATGTAATGAAATGTCTGATTTTTGTAATTTGCAAGTCCAGCTCTTAAAAATACTAATAATGTATGTTGTACCTTTCGGCTCATTGTGGCCACTTCTGAAACTCATAAATCTACTTTTACTAATTTTTTTTTTTTTTAATTTCTCATTAGTGCTTAATTAAATCGTAGTACAATTGGAGTAAAAAAAATGATGTAAATTATTTATCCATCTTTGAACAATTGCAAGTACTATTATTAGTTTCCGTAACAGCCGTTTAAAGGCCTTTTCTCATTGCGTACTGTATGTGTTGCCATGGCAACACAAAGGGAGGGATTTTTGCCACAGACTTAAAAAGTTGTCAATTCAGGTGCAGCACATCTGTGACGTTATTGAACTTAGACAATGAGTCAAACACAAAAGCCCAGAATTAGAAAACTCGCCATGCCCTTTAAAGGCGCACATCCAAAACGCGGATACTACAGTGTGTACAGTACTTGACATTATAAAACCAATGAATCTCTCCATATTTGATTTTATTTATTTTTTTTTAAGCAAAACCGTGCTTTATTTTTTCTATTAAAAAACACAGACTTGAATGAACTATAAATTGGCCACTTGCGGATGAAGCCAGAGGGCAGCCATCTTACATTGCCACTTTATTGACAACAATTGTTAATTTTATCCACCATTTTGAAACGTAGTCTCCGTTTCAGTCCAGTTTCAATCACGCTTGTTAGTTTTTACCATAGTTAGTCAACATCATCGCCACCACACGTTAAGAGAAGCCCAGATCTGTAAATTGAGAAGTAGTTTGTTTGTTTAAATCCTGTATTTAAAAAGTGAATTTTCCTGAGTGAAACCGGCAGACTGGACCTTTAATGAAAAAACACATAACAGAACATTGTGATGCCTTTTGGGGGCTACAATGCATAAATGCAATTTCAATCCATTTCAGCAAGAGAGAATTCTTTCCCATCTTTCACGTTTACAAAACGGCAAGATGTTAAAAACTCTTTGTGTTCACCCCACTTTGCATGTGCGTCTGTGAGCGTGCGAGGTCACCCTGAAGCTGCCCGAGCAGATGCGCAGGAGTTTAGATTGCAACGTGTGATGAGTGGCACTCTCGCTGACTCTGCACACTCGCAACAATGCGCGCGGGTCTCTCCGGCTAATGAGCTCTCAATATAGACAGCCTCACATCCAGCCTATGGTTTCTATCTGCTATCGCATATCTGGGGGAGCAGAGTTTTTTTTTTTCTTTTTTAATTCCCCACATGCCGGCTGGCGGTGGACCAAGGAACCTGATGGAAAATGTAAATCACCATCGAGCTACTCATGTGGGTCCAGGAGAGGTTTGTGTCACCGGATGAGAGCGACGCGTTCCCCGAGGGGTTCGCCAATGTGGAGATGGCGGAGTTATTTCCGTATTTGACTTTCAAACAGTCACAGATTTACAGGCAAGACTTTTCACATCGGTGACTGTGACTGCGTATGACGTTGTTAAAATAGATGGTGCCGGGCATGAGTGCAAATCTCATCCGAGGGATTCAATGCAGTGTGAATGTACATTGTCAGACTTCAGAATAACTTTCGGGTTGACTGCCTTATTACTGGATACCACTTGGACAACATTTCTAAACTTTACCTTGAAGGCCAATAATTAGACCTAATGATGCTGAGGGACAAAAGTGGATTCTACATTGCAGTGCAATCTCAAAAAAAAAAAAAAAAAAGTACACCATAGTACCTTCAGGGGTACCTCAGCACTTGACTTTTACATCTTGGCAATAACCTATACCCTTTAGGAATATACTGTTTGCGGCAAAGGTCATAACTCAAGATAACCTGACATTTTGCACCGGGTAACAATCAATTCTGAGTGGGAGAATTGGCAATTGAAAAAGATACAAAAGCCTTCCAGTCGTAGGATTCTGAAAAAAGTGCATATGTGCAACTCTCTTTTTTACATATCGGCTTGAAGCCTGTTGAGATTTTGAACTTCCTTCAGTTTAGGTCTAAACATAAGTTGACCTTTGTTAATATACAGAAGTAAAAACAATAAAACATTCAATCTGAATTTACCACTCAAACAGTGGTTCTCGAAATAATTTGCAATAGATAAAATACCATTGCATGGGGACATGTATTGTCTTTTTCAATAAAAATAATAATTTTGTACTTCATAAAAAACATACAGTGATGACATCACTAAAAGGAATGTAAAGAATGAGGTAGGTAACTCGGCACTTTTTTTTTTTTTTAAACTTCATTTTAGTGGATATTGTGCTGCTCCTTCTTGTGTGCACGCCTTGGCCACATGTATGGAGGACCAAAACTGCCAAAATTTGAAATAAATAAATGACTAAAAGTGAAAATAAAAACAGATTTATTTCCATTTATATTTATTTTTTTTTAGATATAATTTTTTAATTACATATTTTTTTAATATTCATTCTTATTTTCACTTTTAGTCATTTATTTATTTATTTAGTCATTTATTTATTTCGAATTTTGGCAGTTTTGGTCCTCCATACACCTGGGGGCAGCACAAGACAGAAGATGAGTTTCACAATTGACTCAAAAGGCTCAAGAATATTTTTTTAACTATTGTTGTAATGGCTGTGTTGCCCCATAATTTGGGCTCAAATATCCATTGTTAAAAGGGTTAAGTGACACCAATGCCATTAATTAGCCTAGTAAGGGCGTTTTGCATCTTTTGTTAGTGTTAAGCTAAACAGAGCTAAACTAAGCTAAACCTCAATTTGGAGGGAACAAACTTTTTAAAAAAACATTTATGTCTTAACAACGTTAGGATTATGTCGATGCCCTTGTAAAAAAAAAATAAAAAAAAAATGTCTTGATCCAAAAAGTTTGAGAACCACTGCCTGGAGAAAAACAACTTTGATGACGCCCATGTCGACAAAAGTATTTGGACAAAACAGGAGTCTTAGCCCTTTGAATACGATTTACGTCACAATCTTCCGACACGTATTCTTCTTCCTGTCTTGTCACATTCATCTTCTTCTGACTCGTCTTTGAGAATAAATGTCACAAAAAAACCTGAGAATTGAGAAATCTGGTGAAAACGTCTGCATGCGGCAGTGCTCAAAGCAGAACAAGATCAGCACCTTGAGACGTCTCAACTATCTGAGAGAAGCTGACAAGAAAAATCAGATAAAGTTGCCTGAATTTTCTAAAAATAGATCTTTCTCTTTTTTTTTTTTTTTTCTTTTTTTTTGTCAGAGGGAAGGAAGCGCGTGTCTCCTGACTTTTCGACGCGCCCACACGGAAAGGAAGAGTCTCGTTATCACCTCGCATCATCTCGCAGTGCAATGAAACAAAGCATGCGCTGACGTCTAAATATAACTCTAATGAGTCAGCCAGTCTTGAGGTTATTACCCGAGGACATGTTTACCTGCTTTTTTTTTTTTTTTTTTTTTTTTAACGAACAGATGAATGTATTTTGGCCCTTTCGTAATGCCCTCTTAAGTTTAGCCGATTAATTTTATGCACAACAGGCAGTTTTGGAATGCTAATGCGATGCTACCGATGGTAGCCTGGTAGCAAAGTCATAAAATATTCATTCTCACAGGAACCCTATTCTGTGGCGGTGGTGGTGCAGCAGCATCCTTACGCCTGTGATGGAGAGCTACAAAGATAGACTCCCATAGCCTACAGTGCTCGTCTGCCACGTCGTGTACCTGTCAGGGAAATTACAAAGACTCGCAAGCTCGGCGTCACATTTCAAACGCCTAACCTTACTGTCTGCCGATGATGTCTCTCTGGCAGCACTAAATATATGAGATGCCCTCTAGTATCGTACAAGATTTCTGTTTTGATCTGCGTTGAAGTTGTGATATAAGCTTTGGTTAATAATTGATGTCTGGAAGGATGTCTCTCCGGCTCGTTCGCGCGACTCAAAAGTGACATTCTTGAAAATAAGAGGGGGTCCTCCGCAGGATGAGCAAGTGCACTTTGTGAATTCTTGATGCGCCGTGTAGGAATTCGCAGCCCCCTCCGCTGCCCCTCCCCCCCTCCACCTCTCGGCGCTCTTGTTATTGTGGAGAAAGTTCCGCGTTTTTTAAGTTTTGCCATGCGTGGCCTTTCCGCTCGTCGAGGGAAAGGCTGCGCTGACCTCATTAGCGTTGGCCGCTTCACACCTGCAGCGTGTGATCTGGAAGTTTCTTTTTCAGCCGGCTAAATTACCTAAATGACCTTCTCTTATTCGCGCCCTGGCTAATTAAGCCAAAAGGCGATGGGGGGGGGAAAGGGGGATATGACTGCTTTGCATGGGGAAACATGGCAACAACACGGTGTAATCAAAAGTTAACACGCTGCGAAAAGAGGGATTGCATCATTTATGCCTTGATTTTTATTTTTTTTTAAGCAATCCTTTTTTTTAAAATGGGTTATACAGGATACAGTGTTACATGACTTTCGAGTTCAATTTATACTGTGACCAAGCTAGGAAATCAATTTCCCCTTTGAATTGACTAGAGATGCCATTAATCTTTTCAGCCCCAACCAAAACACCATTTTTTTGTTACATTTTTAACTAAGTGTACTGTAATACCACTCTATTGTTAAATGTAAACGAAAAATATATATATACAAAATACGTAAAGAAATAAATTGAACATTATAGTGAGCTTAAAGTTTTCCAAATAACTCCTGTCGCAAATAGGCTGCTAGCTAGCTAAAGTTAGCTTTATTGTGCTAATGTTTGTTTGTTTGTTTGTTTGTTTGATTGTTTGTTTGTTTGTTTGTTTGTTTGTTGAACATATAAACATAAACCAGTAGCAGATAAAAAAAAATAAAAGAAAGAAGAAACTTATGCAATCATTAGTGATAGTTTACACGTTCAAAGGAAGTAGGAAGAAGTTGAAAACTTATCTTGTCAACTTATCTGCCAAAAACGACACTGTTTCAATAAAGTTTTAGGTTTTCAATTTAAGTAGATATAAATCCCGAGTTAAGGTTTCCAACTTGGGTTAGTAGAACAGGTTTTGTGTACGTAGTCCAGGTTTTGTGTACGTAGATCAGGTTTTGTGTACGTAGATCAGGTTTTGTTTACGTAGAACAGGTTTTGTGTACGTAGATCACGTTTTGTGTACGTAGAACACACACTTTGTGTACGTGGATCAGGTTTTGTGTACGTGGATCATGTTTTGTGTACGTAGATCACGTTTCTTTGTGTTCACGGGGTTTTGGCATGATTCTAACTCCATACATTCGGGTTTCTCACATTGAGGAGAGTTTGAAACTAGAGTTTCAAGGCTGGATTCCGCATTCAAACACAAGTCTAGAGATTTAAAATAGGATTTAAAATGAGAGTTTCAAGGTTAGGTTTTCATAATGTAGATGTGCTGCGTCACAGTGAGTTATGTGTATAATATTCCGCCCCTCCCATCACGTAGCCGTGCTCACTTAGCTTAGCATGCCAACGGGATGCGTGCTGAAACCGACTAGCCTGCCTTTAGCTGGAGGTGACTCAACACCTCTGACAAGTGCCTCACCTTCCACACCAAACACGCCATCTCATTTGTTTAATTCCAACTAAAGCCAAAATGTACAAAATGACACGTTTTGACACATGGTGCCAAAACGTCTCCCCACATAAACTACCACAGGTTGCAAACACTCTTAAGTGGCATGTACAAAAATGTGTAAGTACAACTATATAATTATTTGACTCCTTTATTTGAGTAAAAGTAAAAACACGGTTTGAAATTCACAGGGCACAATATTAGGTACACCTTCACGATGTTCACCTGGTTCATTTCTGATATTTTCTCATATTTATTTTAAGCGATTCCAATCTTCCTGCTATAGATGTTGCCCGTCGCATTCAAATTAAAAGTCCAAGTTTGAAGAGAAATGGCGAGATTAAAAAAAAAAAAAAAAAAAATAATCAGAAAGCTCCCCCGGCTTTTGTCAACACAGCCTTTGATGTTAACAAAGGTCCTCTGAAATGATAAAATATTAATAAGAGATCATTTTCAATGTTTTTCAAGGACTTCTTACATTTGTATTTTCATTTTCTCCTTCACACCTGAACTCATCCCTCAGGATGCATTTTGAAAAAAGCTTCGACCATTTAGTTGTGGAAAAAAAACAACCTGTGATATATTAATTACTACTTTTGGCATTCTTTTTTTTGTGTGTGCCAAAAGACACATTTTAACAGGTCAAGGTTTTTGTGTTTATTACATTTCCATTGGAGCCCTAAAATAAAAAAAAAAATAAAAAAAAAATACTTTAATTAACTTCCGCGTCAGTTGAAGAGTTTTCCAATTAATGTTTTTCAACTCGTCATGTTTTTAATTACACAATGTACCTGGTGCATGGATCGACACAAACACAAGCAAGCCTCGGTAAGTGTTTACAAAAGTGGAACAGGAGCGTTAAGAAATCAATCAGTTTCTATCATTACCAAACTCTCCAAATCAATTATGGAGGCAAATGTTGGAAAAATCATAGCGATTTAACACATTCATTGCCAGACCAGCAAAAAAAATGCATCATTTGATGTTTTTTTCCGTCAATGGCAGTGAATGAGTTAATATTTTGCGACAACATTCTGGCAAAGGAAGAGAAATCAGACATCTGTTAAAAACTTAATTATGTAAATCACCAATCAGTCATGAACCGTTCGAAGTTGCCAGAAGGATGTATTTGCATTTATTATAATTGTTGACATAGGAAAATGTTTTGTTTTTGTTTTCCAGAGGATTGCATTCATTTGTCCTAAAATTGGTTGTTGAAAGTGACCTGGCCCATCTGTCCATTTTCAAAAAAAAAAATCAATTGTGACTTGAGCACAAAAGTATGCACACCCCTGCTGTAAACCTCAATACATGTCAAGACCCAGTACTTTTAAATGAAGATGAATAGCTTCATAAAAATAATAATAATAAGCAGCTGCTGGACTGAGAGCCGCCGTGAGGCGAATTATCACCACTTCACGTAACAATGCGAAAAGGAGCCATATTACTCCAATTGTGAAGCCATAATTTATCGTTAGAATGCTCAACGGCAAGAACAGTGCTCAAATTACTTTCTACTCTTTTGTTCTTGTGCGCTGGGTTAGCGTAACGTCGGTTTGATAAGAAAGACACAAAATATATCCAGCAAAAGAAGCTAACTCCCAAATCTCACTATCTCTCTCCTCTTTTTTTTTTTTTTTCTTTTCTACTCGCCATCAATTCCACATTCTAGGGCGCAAGTCAAAGATTTGCTGTATCAAATGGATTCCGCCTGCAGCAACATTTGGCCGGCGTGTGAGGATTTAACCTGCTGCCTGTATTGCATTTCGCTGAGGCTCAATAGTATGAGTGAACTCATTAGGCGTCCCACAAGTGCGTTCCGCGCTGATTGAAGTGGATGTCGTAGTCGTCCGTTTTTAAATTGACTCTTTGACTTAGCACTTTAGAGGCATTCTTCGCCTTTCTTTGCTTTGACGGAACAGTACGCGAGTTTAACATGCAGAAGGAAATAGAAACGTCTGGTAATATAAAGTGTATGTTTGGGCAACAGTTGTAATGTCATCGGTGCGCATTTAACCCATTTGCTCCCAATAACGTGTAAATACGTTTTTGTTTATTTTTTGTTTTTTAATGTTTTGCCCAAAGACGTATTTATACGTTGTTGTTTTTTTTGTTTTTGTTTTTTTTGTTTTTTTTTATGCTAGAGCATACAGAAGGCTTTGATGCAGCCTCTCAACTGCAAAGAACGGTTGCAGAAATGGTAGTTATTACACAAACAGCCATCAGGTGGCAGCAGAGTATAAGAGATCAACCAGGGCCATGTAGAAATTTTAAATAGATTTGTGAAAACTGATTAAACTTAGCTCTCTTATAATGCTAATTGCTGCAAAACGGAAAACGATAGAAACATACTTTTTTCTCCTGATGAAAGAAGAGACTTTAATTTTTCTTTTGATAGGTTCCATGCTTTTATAGCAATAGAACACAATATTCTGTGGGCCTTGAAAAATCAGTCAAAATCCAGTAAAACAGCCGGGAGCGAACGGGATTGCTTCTGTGAAAATGGCTGCGAGTGAATGAGTTAAAGGGTGTGGCTTAGGCAGTGAGGATGCAAATGGCTCATTTGCATAAGACAAGACCACCCCTCATAACAGAGGTGATTCTGATGACAGCATGTTAGTAGGTCACTTGGGAACTGTTTTAAATGACGTGAAAAATGCATACTGTCACCTTTAGGTAACATTTGAACATTTCTAGCAGCCGTACAAGTGTATAAATAAGAATTAAACACTATTCATGGGACAGTATCACTATAAAGTGCCTTTGGTGCCCTCAACAGACTCACTCAGTCGTCGTAAAAATGTAGCAAAATAATGTCGTGTACAAAGTAATAACTCTGAGGTTATAAGTGTCCAAACATTGGCACACGTACACTGACAACATGGGTTTCTGTAATTTCTTACATGTTGTTTTTTTTTTTTAGTCATTGGATGTACTGTACATGATTTTGGCATGTTCTACAAACTGCTCTGCTAATTGTAGTGTATTAAGTGGTTGAATGGGACAAAATCAAACATTGTTTTAATGTCCACATTCTATTTCCATAATCATATTGAACATTTTTTTATGTTGTCCACCCTGCCATGATGGAGTAAGTGCCCCTCTAAGAATGTTTTGAGTAACATTATGACCTACATTTTTCTTTTTTCCAATGGAGGTTGAATCAGTGGATAGTTGTGGAATAAATATTCACACTTATATTTCGGAACTTTTATCATACTGTGTGCAGTGGAATGTCTTGTCGTCAAGTGTCCACTCTGGCATAGTGAAATATCGATAATTTTTTGTCATAAATTCATAATATATTTGTTCAACGGTACACAATCAGGGCGGCACGGTGGACATGACATACATACACATACAATTAACATATAGTTGATTAAATTTAGCTGGAAAAAAAAAATGTGTGGGAGCGTCACCAATATGCTTCTTCAACAGCACAACATATTTTTCATATCATAAATGTTTTGGTGAATTAGGACATTCTCAAAAGCACCTTCTGCTGATATCTAATATCACAGTCGAATAATAAACCGCTCCACTAATGACGAAAGACAAACAAAAAGAAGCGTTTGAAAAGACATCCACCCTGGCTGAAGCAATGACTAATACGCTACGGCTCCATTCAATATGTGCCTTTTGTTATGTACGGACACTGCGGGCTGAATGCAAGCCGTCTTTTTTTTTTATTTTTTTAGATGTGTCACAAGGGTGACACAATGCACAGCGAATGACTAATGTCCAAAGTGGGTTTGATCCCTTTTAAGACTCCACACATACACACCAACGCAGCAGAGTAATTAGAACTTCCGCTTCTCCCTTTTACTCCCAATCTTATTTAATCAACAAATACAGAGCAACCTCCATACATGAAACTCTCCTTTGAGTCCTTTGCATACTTTTTGTTTTGTTTTGTGTGTGCCCCCCCCCCCCCCCCCCCCCCCCTTCCATACCGTCTGCTCACAAGTTTGCCATCAGAGAGGCGAGCTGTGGGAGCAGCACGCGGTTTGTATTCAGCGTGTGTGACAAGCGGCAAAGCAGCAATCTTGTCTTTGGAGAGAGACAATGATTCCACAGCTGCCATGTTGTGCACACAAATGTGCTGCAGGCATCAGTCCTGAAATCTGTCACCTTGCGATGGCGACTCGGAAAATGCGAGCGGGATAAAATAAATAATGAAAAAAAGAAAAGAAGAACAGATCCTGCGGTGGCTATTTGATTTTTAATGCACACGACGCGCATCTAAAAGTCTGCTTGCGCTTCTTCATCCTCCCAATGCGACCGCGCGACAGACAGAACGCTAAATCACCACCCAAAGAGGTTGTACCCGCTTGATTACGTATTTAATCATTTGATGTTGTAATGACAAAACTTGCATTCCCTGTGTTGCAGTCATAACTCTGAATAATGCCTGCTTGTGTTATCTTTTCACCCATGAAGCCTTTGGGCCGTCCCTGCAGGATTATGTTGTTTCGTGTCGTTCCAAATTGTGGATATGATGTAGTTAGAATCACTCAGACGTTTTTTGAAAGAAGAAGAAAAAGAAAATCACGAGAATCTTTTAAAGGAAAATTTGTCAGATTGTCCTTATAGAATTCTCAAATTCAAGTCTATTATCAAAATTCTACATATTAAGTACTTAATAATGCATATATATATATGTTAATTTGGGAATAAGTATGGGCCAGTTACTGGTTTGCCGGTTTACCATGGTTTTATGAAGTCAAGGCTTCAATAGTGAGCAGCTGCGCATGGAGGAGGAGGTGGTGAGCAAGATGAAAGAGAGGCAGAAAACATGGATGCCTTATAATAATGATAATTAAAAAAAAAACAACTAGTGCCAGCATGTACCAGTTAGCCCCAAGGACAACATGAGTAGTCCACAGGTCTATTCTAAAAATAGCTCACCAGTGTTGGGACACTGTGACTTCCCAAGAAGAAGAAGAATGTTATCATTTATTTATTTAAACTTAACATGGTACACATTTCTTGATGTATCAAATATTTTATAATTTGTTGAAAAATAAAATGGCGTTCAATGGGGAAAAAAAAAAACCCAAATAGTTCAAAAGAGGACAACTTACAGGTGTAATTTTAATATTGTGATATTTTTCCTCCATCAGAATCTAATATGTGTGGAATTAGCTTTGCTTTTGATGACTTGCAGATTATTGAACATTTTAACGCTCAAAAGCACATTTTGAAAAAAAGAAGCACAGGTACAAAATTATGAATTAAATAAAAAAAATTAATGAATTTATAATAATGACTATATAAGGCTGAACATTGAAACTATATAGAGAACAGAAACTGAAAAGTACATAGAATGTAACTAAATATTATAATTTAACAAAATATTTCAATACTAAAGCTACTAGTAGTTGTATTGCTGTATGCTAATACTCAGCTCAGAAAAATGGAATAGGTGAATGAGCGGGTGCCAAACTGTGAATATGTGTTGGCCCACTGTATTTTTTCTCATACTATTTATTGAAAAAAAAATAAAAAATCGGCAGATTTTTGAGGAGTGGGGAATTTTTGTATGTCATTATATTTGCCTTATGTGGTAATATATAATAATAAAAAATTGGCAAAAAAATGGCTGTTTTTTTTTTTTTTTTGCCAATATTATATCGGTTGGAAGCTAATTATTACCATCATCTAATTATTAGCGGTAGTGTTTTATGTTCAATTGTTCTATATATCCCACTTTGTTTCAGCTGCGGTTATTTTTTAAAGTGCTCTATAAATAAATCAAGTTGAGTGAGTTACGATAGTGAGCCAAATCATCAAAACAGGTCACACGCGGCCAGCACGTGCACAACCATCCATGTCTAAGTCACAACGACAGACAAGACAGAAAGCCATCATGGCCGGCGCAGAGTAAAAAAAAAAAAAACACGTAAAAAGTCATTATTTCCTGCACGCCATCTTCTCCATTTTAATGGGCCGGCTCCGCCCCAGCGCCGCATTACAGTCAAGACTCGAGCTTTTTAGCTTAGTGTTCTCCGTGATTGAAATTCCGAGTCAGCCATCAATCTGCATTATAGACTGGTTTCCCCTTGTCTGGCGCGGGCTAACTGAAACAGATTGAGACAGCTCCTGCTCGCTGCATCGCTAATGGCTGCCAATGAAAGGCATCTCTGTGCCGTTGACCCCCCGAATGCGGATCGGGGATCAGCGACGGCGAGAACGCGCGACTCAATATAAGGAGTCTCTTTCGGTATCGCTCACCAGTCAACAGCATCCTCGATCGACTTCGCGTTTGCCCAGGAATGGAATCTAATCACTCGATGCAAGCGGGCCACACTTCTCCTAATGGTTTACCATTATGTGCTTGGAAGCAAGCCCAAAGTGGAGAAATATGAGCGCGCACGCCCGGTCGGGTATATCGTTTGGCCATAATGGCGTCCCCAATTATCTTCCTTGGTGGTGCCGACGACGGGATGTTTTACACCGCAACGCCGCGGAGAGCTCGCCGAATAAATGAGGCTCACCTCTGACTTCTCGTTATTTTATGCCGGGTAATAACCTGAGTGCAGGGCGCAAAAAACAACAACAAAAACAAGCAGTGCTTTTCAGATGAGGCGTAGAAAAATTCAAAAGTAACAACACGTAATAAAATGTGACCCGATCCATTCGCAGACTCGATCATGCACTCCAAAGCAACAAGATGACACTATAACCGAAAGCAGTGATTCTCAACTGGTGGGTCGGGACCCATTTTGAGCAGGTTGTGGACAGCTAGTAAAAATATATATATATATATATTTATACAGTACATGTATTTGTAGTTGGATTTTTTTTTTTCCCAGGACAAAATAGAATGCAGCTCAGTCTTTTGGCTAACACGCGTCATAGGTGGTATAAAATCTAACATTACCATACATGTATTTTGAAAGGCTGTTTGTACTCGTGACAATAGATGAGAAGGACTGACCTATAGCGTGTAACACTGAAGCTATTTTTCCAATCAGAAGACTGAAGAAAAGCATTTCAGAAAAGGCACAACATCCATCATCAAGTGTGGAATATCCTGAATATCACACTTGAACCCGAAGCCAAAATGATACAAATAAAGTACTCGTGCTCAGTGCTGAAGTGGAAGTACTTAGACCTTATGTGAAAAGACGTAACCTGCTGATTCAAGTAGAAGTACGGATTCGCTTACTTTACTTTAAGGGCAAGTTGAGTGAAAACACTTTAAAATAATATGTTCTATGTGCCCCCACTAGACTAAAAACGGTATTCTGATTAATTTTGCATTTGTTGAATAAGAATTAACTCATTCACTCCCAGTCATTTTCACAGAAGCAATCCCATTAACTCCTGGCTGTTTTACTGGATTTTGACTGATTTTGCAAGGCCAACAAAATATTGTTTTTTTGCTATAAAAAACATGTAACCTACCAAAAGAAAGATTCAAATCTCCGCTTTCAACAGGAAAAAAAAGTATGTTTCTATCTGTTTGCGTTTTTCGGCAATTAGCATTAGAATATAGCTAAGTTTTATCATTATTCACAATAAACGTGATTAATTGAGCTTTTTTTTTCAAAATGGTCTTGGTTGATCTCTTATACTCTGATGCCACCTGTTGGCCGTGTGTAATAACTACTATTTTTACAATCGTTCTTTGCAGTTGAGAGGCTGCATCAAAGCCTTCTATATACTCTAGCAAAACAACCAAAACAAACAAAAAAAATATTTACTTTATTTTCCCTTAAAAGTGAACAAATACAGACTGACGTATAGGCTACTTAAGTGAAATAAGTTAAATGTACAAATGAATTTTATCTGTTATTTATACTCATTTTGGCACGATGAAAAAAAAATTACACAGAAAATAGTTTCCCTCTTTTATTAACTTGCATGATACTGAGAAGAAAAACATTACTAGATGCAACTTTGCTGCAAGCTAATTTCTGACAGGATAGTCGAGACTGAATGGACGAAAGGTCCTGCATGAGCAATTCAAAACTGAAAAAATGCCAAAGTAGCTAATGCTCAAAACTGAAAAAGAAAAAAAAAAAATGTTTTTAATACTCTCAAATAAGGCCATGGATAGGGAATATGTTGCTTCTCCAACTCTCTTGCATCATTTTTAATATTCTCTGGCTCACAATGATCCTCAAAACTGCTTAATGTGATTTCAAACTCATCTAACAACAGTGAATTAAAAAAAACAACCAACTTAGCTCCTCCCCCAACGTTTAATCAAGCTGTACCACTTCAGTATACTTCCCTGACACTATGCACTTTACTACTTTCCTATTTAAACATGACTTTGACATTTTGTGAAAAGTACAAAAAAAAACGCTTCTAGGTGAATTTCTCAGTGAAACTGTCGGATAAGAAAAACTGAGAATAGTTGACGTCGTCAGTGGAGAACTACAAGTATGCGGGGGGGATTACTGTAAATCAGAATTACTGGCTGGCAGATCTTCTTCCTCTGTGCTGTAAGTGTCTAAAAATAACGGTTGTTTTTGTGACCACGGCCTCAAGTCATTACCAGGCTGGCATCATCGACAGTTAATTGATTACTTAAGACCCGCGCTAATGGAAAAGAACCTCAGAGCGTCTTCCATAAAGATGACACCTGAGGGAGGCTCAGTGATATTTCCTCAAACATCTCAAGGGAGGATTGATTGATTATCCATCCATCCATCCATTTTCTTGACCGCTTATTCCTCACAAGGGTCGCGGGGGCTGCTGGCGCCTATCTCAGCTGGCTCTGGGCAGTAGGCGGGGGACACCCTGGACTGGTTGCCAACCGGATTGATTGATTAAAGGTCTTTAATTACTTTGTGTGACGATGATGATGATGTCACACATTATGTCATGCGGGGACGCTTTATGCAGACCCTTTAAGATGATTCTAGAAAATTTAATGAAACCATTTTAAAACCAGTTCTGGGAAGTAACGAAACACAAGTTATTCTGTTAGCTTAATGCTAACACACAATGTAAAACGTCATAGACAGGCTAATGAAAAGTATTGATAGCCGTACCGTTATAAGCCACTACAGCAATGGATATTTGAACACAGTGCATAAAGCACATATTGGAAGACAATATGACATTTTACAGTACTTGTGGAAGTCTTCTTTGTTTTTGAATTCACATTGTTACACTGCCCCCCTGTGGCCAAGTTGCACACACCAGCAGTTGCAATGAATCAATTGTGATGCACAGGCTGTTTAATTCTTTAGATTCTATTTAATTATATTATTATAAATGACTATTATAGTTTCCCTTCCTTTTTTTTTTTTTTTTTTTTGGTGTTTTGAGTCACAAGCGTGGTCTTGCAACAAATTCAATTCATATCTCAAGGCACTGCTGTAGCATTTTATAGGTAATAATATTTTTTCAGTTGCTGTTATTCCGCATCAGCCATGGACAAGCCGAAAATCACAACATATATTTTTCAGTCTATACTTTTTTACTCAAGTAAATAAGTTGAGTTAGTACTTCTACTTTATTTGTGACACAAGCATCTGTACTTCTACTTAAGTACAGCGTGTGAGTATTTTTGCAACCTCTGTTTAATAAAAAAAAATAAAAAAATGAATAAAATAAAAAATAAAATCACCCAGGCTGATGCAAACTCCAGCCTCGAGCTCCTCCTCTCTCTCATCAGGAGGGGAACACTAGCCGCCCGCACCGCCCCTCCGCACATTCACCGGCTCCACTCCACCAGGTGGATGACACACAAACGCACCACTGTCGCCCACCCCCACCCCCCAAAAATGAAGCCTTTCTAACCCCGCTTCAGCATGGAGCCGCGCTACGCTTTTTGCCTTTTGCTCTTTTTCTCCTCCGAGTGGACGCGCGTCTTCTCCTCCTCAACTTGCCTGCCGGACGGAAGGTGCAGCCCCTCGGGTCGTTTGGCGCACATCAGCGCGCCCCCCAGGGAGCCCCTCGCCCAGGATTTGGCGCACTTTGGAGATCTTCCACCCGGTGACTTTGTCGGATATACCGGAGGCGAAGCCAGCTCCGAAGTCGCCGCTGCCGTCGCAGAAAGTTCGGCAAAAGTGGACGACGCATGTTGTCCCCAAGAAGACGCGTCGGACTACCAGGCAAAACTTTCCCTCCCCGACGACCACAACGACAGCGAGGAAAATGCGGATGACGTGGATTCAACCGCGGCGGAGAACCGGAGGAGGAGAAGCGCGAGGGGTGCAGAGACTTGGGCCGATCTGGGAGGCGAGGACGCTCACGAAGCTTCGTACCCCGACCCGGTGGAGGTCCAGCTGGCCAGCTCCACCTTCGCCCTGGCGGGGGACACCGCGCACAACCAGGCGATGGTGCACTGGTCCGGCCAGAACAGCAGCGTGAGTGTCTCCGCGGAATTTACGCACGGACGTGTTTTGACGCAGTGCGCGCGCGAGCACTTTTTTGGTTATCTTGACACTTTTAAATGAAAATGAAGCACGCGTAGTTGTGTTATAGTATGAATTATAGCGCCTGTATGTTTTTCTACCTTTTTGGATTTTCTTCAGTGTTTACCAACCATTCATGAACCAATTAAGAAAACAATCTGACGCATATTGAACGTGAGAAAAAAAACAGTAGGAGAATTGCCATTTAATAGTCATTTTTTTCTGTCTGTCATTATATTTCACTGACAAATAAAATACGTTATTTGCAGTCAGTGTATAATTTTTGGACCGTTTCCCATAACACACCTGAGGAACTCTCCTGCAGGTGCATTGGTTGGGAGTCAATGCATGTGGTACACTGTAACACATTTGTTACAAAAGAACCATTACAAAGACAACCATGCTTTGTTTTATCAGATTAAAGAAAAAAAAAGTTCATTATTGTGGTTGCAGTATCCTATCAAACACAATCAAAATGCCGCAAACGGCTCTTCTGTGCAAACTACAACCACAATGTCCATCAAAAATGAGAGTTCTTGATTGCAGGTGTGCCTAATGTTGTGGGCGGCGAGCGTTAATTCTCCTCAATGAAGTGCCCTTCGACAACTCGGTGACTTCCATTCAGTCCTTGTGATTATGTGCTTTTAATAATTCAACAGGCCACTTGAGAGCGAGCGAAGCGCTCCAGTGATGTTGATGGCACAAAAAGCTGCCGCGTATATCCTCCTGGAGATTTCCGCACCAGCAGAGGGGCTCAGTTCAAATCAATTCTATAGATAAAGGGCTGTGTGTGACGTCCGGGCTCAGCGGAATATGCTGCTGCTTTTTCTTTTTCTGTCTTTCGTAAGGAAAAACCAAGCGGCAGAAACAGGGCAGCAGGTCCCGGTAACCCCCTTAATAGAGTTTTCGTGTCGACCGGTGAAAAGGGCACTAGGTTATCGAGGCCTCTTCAAATATGCATGAATTTGTTTTAAGGCATCTTGCTCGCTTACGACTGACATGGCCTCGCTACATAGGAAAAATGACCAAAATTGAGGCAAGGTAGTATCCTAGACATATTTCAAAGTTAAATACTGTACAATTGAAATGTTTTCAGGTCAATTAGTGGAGCCCAGAATGCAAAGCAAACATGGTGAAGCAGCATTTCACGGTAATGCTGCACTCAAATGGAATAAGCTGCCAAGTGAAGTCCCCAAGTGTAAATGCTTTTAGATAGGGGTTAAAAAGGTTTTTTGTTTTGTTTTTTTAAACCCAGATGCCTATGTTTTTTGTTTTTTTAGTTACTGTGTGTATGAAATGCTTTATATAAATAAATCTGTCTTAGAAAATGTACTCTAGGGTGGTTAAAACAAACAAACAGACAAACAGACAAACAAACAAACAAACAGTTAAAGCCACTGTAAGATTACGAACACCATTTAATTCGGTGATTCTTTCACATACCACTATGGGGGGCGCAGGTAAGCCTACAGCATGGAGTCACCAATGTTCGCCTGTTCGAAAAATAGCTCACTCGTGACGGGACATTGTTTTCTAGGAATGTTGAAGACGTGATGATTTGAAAATGTAAACACAAAGAGATTTTTAGAAAGAGATATATATTGTTGCATATGATATTTAACATAAATTCATATACTTTATTAAAAAAATAAGAATATTAAAGGTAATTTAAGCAAATTTCTTATTTTAAAAGCATGTATCAAACTGGCAGCCCTTCGCATGACCTCTGCACTCGAGAATTACTGATCTAGCTAAATTTGATGTAAGTTTTTTTTCCCCTTAGTGACCCATGCTAACATCTTTAGCAGCAGCTAAGCATTGAAGCTTTAGTACTTTTAGTATAAAAAGCAACATTTACAGTTGTCAGATTTTTTTATTTATTTATTTTTTCTGATTCTTAAAGTTAATACAATGAACCCCAGCTACTGTTTATGGTCAATTTTTAAGTATCATTTTAATGTTTTTTTTTATGTATTTTTTCATTTATTTATAATTTATTTATTTATATTTATTTTACAGTACTTCTGTGAAAAGTGAAAGTCCCAGAGTAATTGCTGGCCCTCCGTCCAAAATGTTTATAAATGCCTTTATATGACTCACAATAGTGGAAAAATACTCCATGAAGCACCTCAACTTAGCGCAACATAGTTCCTTGTCACTAAGATTCCACAAAATGGTGTCAAAGATGTATTAATTTTATTATGTTCAATCACGAATATATGCAGCATATAACTGTAACAGTAATCCTCCCTCCATCGGGTGTTTATTTTGGGAGTAATTTGACTGTCTAACACTAGAAGGCGACAGACTATTTTGTTTGACACTGTAAATTTGAAAGTAGAATCAAGACCGGAAGTATTTCAGCTCACATTAGTTTTTGTGGAATATGATTGAATCTCAAATAATCCTCTTCAGTCCTGCTTTTTATGGCTACAGAAAGGTGATGGCAATTGTAATGTACATCTTTGGGCATGGTTATTGATGTAGTGATGTTGTGAGATAGAACCGCCCCTTTCTAAATGCTGTGCGCATTTTGCGCGAGGGGACACATGGCGTGTCGTTAGATGAAATGTTATAGTGTAGTTGTAGTTTTGGTTTTTGTTGTATGATCGTATGGTTTTATTTTGGCATAGAATCAATGCTAATTTCCGCCAGCTCCTCCATGGAATTTCATGTTATGTTAGTATTAAAATGAACAGTTTACAGCAAACGCGCCTTATCTGTTAATCAGAGGTCCGTGTGAGCGAGAGTCTTCTTTTCATTTCCTTATAGTGATGTTATCCAATTGTCTCTCAAGACCAAATGTTTGAATACAACTCTTGCACTGGATCTCATTAGCGTGCGCAGTATCTGGGGATTGCCGGCTTTGTCGCCGGTGTATATTAAAATGCTATTTGTGTGCGCAAGTGCAATTTTCACCTCGCTGAAGGGATCATCGCTCTTGATTTTTAATTTTCCTCATCATTTCAAGGTAGTGTTGCGTGTGCACATCTTTCCGCTTGCTCGGTCGGAGTACCACGTCCGGTGTTTCCGTTTAGTTGCGCCCGACGTGTTCGTAGTCGCTGCGCTAATCAAACAACATGCTTCAAGGTTTCACAAGCGAGCCCGCAGAACACTGAGAGGACGACTTTGAAGGTTTTCTTTATTCAGAAGTGGAATGTATGTTTAATAGAGGGTGGGGTGAGGCGGGTGGGAGGGGGGGGGGGGGGGTGGTTGGCTCCGCCTTAAGCTTAAATGATTTACCAGCAGCAGCAGTAGCGCGTTTCATTGCTTCTCTTGCCAAAAGGGCGATTCTCATCTATCTCAATATTGAGCTGATCTCAAAAGCTTGTGGCTTCTTTCAAACTTTCATGTCGGCATAGTTTGATGGGTTTATCCATCTTTTAGCTTCCTTATCTTGGGGGTAAAAAAAAAAAAAAAAAAAAATCTCTTTGCATGCCCCGAGCACCCCTGGAGTAACCTTTGGCCAGATTTTAATAAGCTGTCTTCATCTCCCAGCTTTAAACATTCAGGACCAGTTCTGCTCCTCAATTACTGAGCTGAATTTTAAATTCTTCTGTTTTTAACCAATCTTGCCGGCTTCCTTCTCATCACTGCTTGACTTCTTGTTATGTGATGGATGGAGCGTCACAAAGTGTAACACTAACAAGTCTGAGCAGCCTAATCTTTTCTTTTTAGTGCCAACTAGCTGCATTTTAATGCTTTTCAGACCAATTCCCACCAGGAAAGTTTGGTATGATCATCATTTAGTTGCTGTTTCATCATCAAACACTGCAAAATTGCCCAAATAATACAGACTTTTTGCTTTTTAGCACCTACTTTTGGTAACAGGATTTTTACATTGCGTTATGACTCACGATTCTCTCGTGTGAATGCAAAAATTCAGTAGCATCATCGCTCACTTTTCTCAATAAATTGGATGTAGTTTATTGCACCTACAGTGCTCCGAATTATACTTACTCTAATGCACTCCTACGTGGGAAAGGAGAGCCACAGTTGCCGATGCACTTAAAGCCATTCAGTGAACACCAGGAGAAAAGCGCAGTGAAACATAAATAGCATCAGGGGCACACAACTGCAGGAGCTGGTGTCAGCCACAGCTCACACCCAGACCCTCACGCGCAAGCACACCAGGTCACGCCTCGAAAAGGGTGCATGAAAGTACACTTTTTTTTTTTGTATTGAAATGTTTACACTATCTTAACAAAGTATGTTAATATGGGTAAAGCAATATATATATATATATATATCAATATATTTGACAGGCAGGTATGTTTTAACTTATTTGTAAGAAACAGTGTATTTTTTCAGTTGTTACAATTTGCTAATGTAGCTTTTTTTTTTTTTTTTTTTAAGCATTAGGAACACGTATAGCATATCATAAACTCTAGCTAATAATTACCAACATGTGACTTTGTTTTTTGGTTGTGCCAAATTACCAAAACTATATAGCATATATATTTTCTTCTTTTACTTAGGTGTTGACTCAATATTTAATACTCTCTTTTTTGGGGGGGACTTGCACTTGTGTAGAGTTGACTGTGATTTAACTACCTTTTTTTTTTTTCACCTCGTCTGCAATTTGAGTGAAACATGAGTTCAAGATGGCAAGAGTGCAAAATGTTACACTGTTACTTTAAGAGTTGGGGATGGGGGCGTGTCTGTTGCCTTGCTCATTTAAATATACAGTAGTTGCGCGGGGCTTGCGCAGGCACGAATAATACCCATATAATATGTTATGTTTGTGGCATTTCACCTAGGCGTACGTTCGAAGGTACTCCTAGTACCTTCGAACATACTTGTGTTGCGAGTACCTTTGAACGTATTTAAATACATTCAAATGTAGTCGCCAGTCAAAAATGTTTGCTCCACACTGGCAGTTTCACGCAACCTTGCGATAAGCTGTATTCACAAGACATTCTCTTTCATTCAGAGTAGCTCATAGTCTGGTAAGTATATGCATTTTTCTATTTTTTTTATTGTAGTTGTTTAAATGTAGAAGTTCAACATATCAATGCAACGTCAGCCTTTTTAAGAGTCAAACTTTTATTAGGTCTACACATCTCTTACGGACTGAACACCGAAAGACTTCCAAAACACATCATATCTTGACTTTAAATCAGTCAAAGGCCAAATGTTAAGCGATCGATTCACATGGCTCAGCAACAAAGTTAACAGCTACTGTCCAGCGAGGATGAATGATCACTTAAATGGTAGGCGGACGGGGTGTTTCAGAGCGGATGCAAATGTCATGCGGCAGTTTACCTCAATGCTGAACCCTCGGCACGTAGCGAACATTTGACTCTTCCAGAACATACTTGAGAGGATGTCGAAAACCAATCAGCTGGCTTGGGTGATATATGGCAGCGCGTGAACTTTAGTCTTACATCATCTCGGGAAGCCAACTTGGACGGTAATGAGGGCTGACATGGAGGAGAGTGACACTTTGCAAGAGGAGGAAGACCATTCTGCAGCACTGTTTGCAGTAAAGCATTGCGTATTGCTGATGAGACTTCACTATGTTTAAAAGGGAATTCGGAATTTTATTTTGTTACATTATAGGCTGAAACATGAAAGGCCAAAACTACTGTACATGATACTGAATTGTAGCAATATAGCCTAAATTTTCTTTCCTTTAACTTGTTGGAGACCATGCGTTCAAAAAAGTACGTTTATAAGGAACCTCAATCAGACCTACGCTTAGGGATGACGTTAAAATTGATTTATATCAGTATCGGGTGAAGTTAGCTGGCTAGCTGTGCCTGCGCCTCAAAAATGCCACATGCCACATGTTAAACAACGGTTAATGTCGTTAAAAAACAAACAAAAAAAACCTCCCAAACAAGAGGGGATAACACAAACGAGCCCGCCGCCCTAGAAATGTCCAGGAGAAGACCGTTAGCTCATGAGCTAGCTTGTTGCTAGATCCTCTTATCATGGCATTGAAGATGTTTTTTTAGTCACTTTACAGGGACTAAAAAAATAAAAAATAATAATAATACAGATTTGGAATGGAAATTTACTTAAGTAGGCTACATTTAAAAAAGTAAAAACGAATTTCTACTGTCACAACTTGGAAAAAGTTATTTTAAACCAAGAACTTGCTAGCGTTATCTTATAGTTTTAATTTATGCTGTCAAAACAATGTGCTACTTGAGATATGCTGACATTGATAGCTGACTAACAAAAAAAGAAAAAAAAAAAAGAAAAGAAAATTAGTCATTGATAAGAACTGAAGAAATTCACATTACCTGTCTGTGATGTGTATTTTCTAATTAGAGAGAAAAAAAATTAGCGCCAGGAGCTGTTGATTTCAAGTTTAGCACAAGACACAACACATTTGCCTCGAATCGTTCACAATCTGTTGCGTCATCGTCGCGAAAGCTCCCTGGTTTACTTCCCTCTGTGTCTCTCCTGTCTGTAATCTCACTCACTCAATCAATCAAGTTCCCAGTCGCACTTCAGATCTCTCGATTTATATCTTATTTTATATTTGTGTCATCGTCTGCAGAGATTGAAAAAAGTAACACACTTATTTTGACAAAACAAGTGGAAGTACAGATGTTTGTTTTCAAATGAAGTAAAAGTAAAATGTCTCCAGAAAACAAATGCTGAAAAGTCTACTCCAAAGGTTTCTTATTAACTCATTCACTCCCAGCCATTTTCACAGAAGCAATCCCGTTCACTCACGGCTGTTTTACTAGATTTTGACTGATTTTGCAAGGCCCACAGAATATTGTATTCTTTTTTTTTTTTTTTTTTTTTTTTTTTTTTTATTTATTTATTTATTTATTTTTTTTGGAAGAGCTCAGAATTGTTCATTCGGTAGTCTTACCGATTCAACGTCTTGTCATCATTGCTCTTTTTTTTTTGTGTGTGTGTATGTGTGCGTGCGTTTGCGTGCGTTTGCGTGCGTGCGTTTGCGTGTGTGCGTTTGCGTGCGTTTGCGTGCGTGCGTGTGCGTGCGTGCAAATACGTATAAATTTATACTCATTCATTCACCTAAAACCTTATAAATATCCCATTACCCTTCGCCTTAACCAGGTACTTCAGAATCTTGCCAGAGTCGTGAGATTTAAATGGTCAGGAGACCAGAGAAAAGGTCAGAAAAAAAAAGAAATAAAGAGAAAAGAAAGGTAAATCAAAGTGACATCCAGCACCGACCAAACACTTCCTGCCTTCCCCATGATTACAAAATCAAAGTCTTACGCCAACCCCGGAAGCCTCTAAATTCCAGCAAATTTAGCGAGATCTCAAGAGCCCAGAGGAAAAACTAAAGAGAGGAAGGAGGGAAGGATCGATAAGGCAGAGTGAGATCAATAGAAGCCAGTACATCCAATCCATCAAAGTGAAGTCCAGCACCAACAAGACCCCTCCTGCGTGGTTACAAAACCGGAGTCTTATGCCAACCCCAGAAACCTCATACTTCTAATAAATTAAGATCTCAAGTGACCAGAGGAAAAACTAAAGAGAGGAAGGAGGGAAGGATAGATAAAGCAAAGTGAGAACCACAGACACCAGCACCAACTGATTCAAGGGGCTGTGGGAGGGAGAGGGTACTTCTGTTGAGTTTCAGTAGATGCTGGTGCGACGGATCTGGCATGCATAAGGACCACCACCAAAGAAAGAAGCCGTCAACCGCGGTCCAGCAAAGCGAGCACCCCCCCGGAATCCCCAGGCCGCGGCAGCACCAAGGCCACCCCCAAGCCACCCGAGCGGACACCGGTCGGCGAGCCGACCCAGACACCCGGAACACCCCCGCCCCAGCCCCGGCCCACACCCCCGAGCCCAAGGCCGCAGAACGAGGCCCAGCGGGCCCCCACAGCGCCCCACCGGTCCCCAGCCCCCATCCCCCCACGACCCCCCCCGCACCCCACCCAAACCCGCCATCCACCACGACCCAGGCCCCACCACCCCCGACCCCCAAACCCCCGAACACACCCCGACCCCCAGCACCCCACCCCCCACCCACCCATACCTCCACCCCCCCCCAAACAAGCCGCCCCCCCCCGACGGCCGCCACCCCCCCCCCCCCGCGAACCCGGCCCCCCGCGAGAACCCCCCACCCCCCCCCGGAAACCGGCACCGGGCAGCAGCGCAGAGAGGGAAGATGTGCCCACCCCACCTCCAGCCGCGCGAGATTTGCACAGCGGCGGGAGGGGGGAAGCAGAGGAGGAAGCACCAGGGGAGAAGGCGGAACACCAGAACACCGAGCCCGGTGGGGAGAGGCCCCGGTCGTCACGCCAGAGTACTAGTGACACCTAACCCTGTTACTGAGTCCGCCAGCTCGCCGACTGGCGAACTCTACCCTTACACCGTGAATGTGGCCCCACCCAGTGTATATACAAGTGTGTGCGTGTGGTGCATTAAAATTGGGAGCAGGTGAGTCGGAGCAGAGGGAAAAAATTTCCCCTACTCCGACACACCCGTATCCCCCCCAAAAAAATGAATATGTATATGTGTGGTGCATTAAAAAAGGGAATGGAGGGACAAAGTGGTGGGGCAGGGACACAAATGGGGGGGACCACAGCGCTGCCAGGCACTGCAGTCCATCCCCTCTGATGGCTCCCCGCCCCAACTCACCCCTCCCCTTGGACGTGAGGTGAATATTGTATTCTATTACTATAAAAGCATGGAACCTATCAAAAGAAAGATTAAAGTCTCTTCTTTCATCAGGAAAAAAAAGTATGTTTCTATCTGTTTCCGCTTTGCAGCAATTAGTATTAGAAGAGAGCTAAGTTTCATCAGTTTTCACAAATCTATTTAAAATTGTAAGTAATTGAGGTTTTTTTCTAGATGGCCCAGGTTGATCTCCTTTGCTCTGCTGCCACCTGCTGGCCGTTTGTGTAATAACTACCATTTCTGCAACCGTTCTTTGCAGTTGAGAGGCTGCATCAAAGCCTTCTGTATGCTCTAGTCTAGCATAAAAAAACCCCCCAAAAAACGTATAAATACGTCTTTGGGACACTTAGAACATTAAAAAAAACGTATTTACACGTTATTGGGAGCAAATGAGTTAATGTAGTTTCTTTTTATTTTTCTAGTATATGTGGATCAAAATTGGTAGCGACTGGATAAACCCCCGAGAAGAAGTTGAAGTATGACCACTTAAAATGGCAAAACAGACCTCAAACGGGCTACTTCAAACCATAATTGCCAACTCCCTCATCATTTCACAGCAGCGATCCAATCCACTTTTGTTTCTTCTCCGCGTTACAAAGGAGTTGGCTACCGTGTTTTGTTTACTGGCAAAGCTACAGCCATAATAATAATAATATGCAAATGATGTGCATAACCAGATTGAATTTTTAGGCAAACAAATTCAGTGGCAACGTACGTTATGTAAAACAGACGCCAAGCCTTGAAATGAATCAAGTCTCTGCGCCTTAAGTTATTTCTGCTCCCTTTGCAGCTCCTGCCTGAGACAGCAGTGCGCATAAAGCTTTATAGATACAGTGACAATGTTAT